>NC_092137.1:83769278-84394278 GCF_043159975.1 Macaca nemestrina | reverse complement strand
TGGAACAGCTTTCACCAAGGGACTGAGACATCTGGTGCACTCCTAATAGATCTTCAGAGGGAAGGCACTGAGAGTGGATGGAGGGAAGACACAGAAGTTGGGCTGAAGTGGGAGGAAGCTGGGAGCCCTGCATTGGCATACTGTGCACTGGGACTCATTCCTGGTCCCCAATGACTCTGGGGGAATGAGTGTGATGAACTGGCAAAGAATAACCCACTCTCACCAAGGGCCTCTTGAATCCCAGCAGGAGGAGACTCCTCCACTACCGTGAGCACTCAAATTCACAGACAGCTGCTTAGAAAAGTGGTAGAGGCAACAAGCCAGCTGATGTGAAGCCTAGATGGTTTGGTGCAGGAGCATCTATAGCAGAGCATGGCCAGGGATGACCATCCCCCAGTCTCTATTTTCTCCCATAGGAGACTTTTTAGCCCTAGGGGAACTGTAGGACCTGAACTCTGCAGGGTGGTCTTGCCCATCAGATGAAACTGGTCCAACCTGAGCACCTCTTGGTTTGTTGGCCTCAATAGGCCCCAGGCTGGCCCTGGAAGCCCACATCATAACTGCTCCACTGGTGGACTATGCCTGACTGGTGGGAAGCTCCAGTGGGGTGGCCCCCATGGCCAGGCACTAGCTCGCCTGCTCCCTCCTCACAGTGCAGCTTTCCTCAGGCCCATGGCAAACCTCACATTGTTTTGCCAGGGCACATGTATGGACGGGCAGTTTTGCCTTTTCTGCCCTGCCAGCATGCACCCTGCCCTGCCACTACTATGGCTAGTGTGCAGTGTGTCCCACTTCTCCTGCCAGCTGCCATTGCAGTCAAGAGCCTTGACAGGCACAGAGCCAGTCAACTCTGCCCCTGGCAATGCACTGTCTTTGTGCCAACACTGCTGTGTTAGTGAAACTAGGAACAGAAAACAGCAGACACTCTCCCACCCTGAGCACCACTGCTTGTGGCATAGAGAGTACACACAGACATGTGCCTACCAGTGCCCCACCCCTGTGTCACCACCACCACCGGTGTGACCATGTGCACAGCTGCCAGCAGGGCCCTCCTTCCCCACCAAACCACATTGCCTCCACCACTGTGCTGAATGCCTGCATAGAGGCAGGCACCCTGACACTTGCTAGCACCCTATATCTGCCAATGAGCATGCACCTCACCACACTGTTGCTGTAGCTGCTGTTGGTACATGTGAATGAGGATGGAACTCACTCTCACTGCACTGTGAAATGACACCACCCATCACAGTGTAGCTGACACCATCCATCACATTTGGCTGACACCACCCATCACAGTGTAGTGACCAGTAATCCAGGAGCATCTTGGCTTCCCCAGTGCAATGGATTCCTACCTTTGGAGGAGCCAGAAAACAAAGTCAAGTCCTGATACAAGTTTCCTAGAATTAAAGTACACAACCTCATAGCTGCAAGCTGAGTTTTGGTCCCTTAAAACCTTCCAGAAATGAAAACAGTCAGCTGAATCCATCTTATATCATGATCAAAGCCTCAAGGTCATCAAATTTGATAAAAGAAAAAAAATCCATCCAAAGGTCAGCAACTTCAAAAATTGAAGAAGCATCAGCCCACACAAGAAGAGAAAGAAACAACACAAGAACCCTGACAACTCAAAAAGCCAGAGTGCCTTCTTTCCTCCAAATGACCACACCCCATCTCCAGCAAGGAATCTGAATCAGGGTGAGATGGCTGAAATGACAGAAATAGAATTCAGAATATAGACAGGAATGAAGATAATTGAGGTGCAGGAGTATGCTGAAACCCAATCCAAGGAAGCTAAGAATCACAATAAAACAATTGCAGTAGATGGCAGACAAAGTAGCCAGTAAAGAATGTAACAGACCTGATAGAGCTGAAAAGCACGGTACAAGAATTTCATAATGCAATCACAAGTATTAATAGCAGAATAGACCAAGCAGAGGAGACAGTCTCAGTCCTTGAAGACCAGCTCTGTGAAATAAGAGAATCAGATAAGAATAGAGATAAAAGAACAAAAGTAACAAACAAAACCTCTGAGAAATATGGGATTATGTAAAGAGACCAAATCTATGACTCATTGGTGTCTCTGAAAGAGATGGGAGAGTGTAAGCAACTTGGAAAACATATTTCAGGATATCAGCCATGAGAACTTACCAACCTAGGTAGAGAGGCCAGCATTAAAATTCAGGAAATGCGAGAACCTCAGTAAGATACTTTACAAGATCATTACCAAGACATATAATCATCAGATTCTCCAAGGCTGAAATGAAAGAAAAAAGATGTTAAAGGCAGCTAGAGAGAAAGGTCAAGTCACCTACAAAGGGATGCCCATTAGACTAACCTAATAGCAGACCTCTGAGCAGAAACCCTACGAACCAGGGGAAATTAGGGGCCAATATTCAAATTATGATTTTTATTTTATTTTTTTTTTAGACAGAGCCTTGCTCTGTCACCCAGACTGTTGTGCAGTGGTGGATCTTGGCTCACTGCAACCTCCACCTCCTGGGTTCAAGTAATTCTCCTGCCTCAGTCACCCGAGTAGCTGGGACTACAGGCACATGCCACCATGCCCAGCTAAATTTTGTATTTTTAGTAGAGATGGGGTTTCAAAATGTTGTGGCCAGGCTAGTCTCCAACTGGTGACCTCAAGTGATCTGCCTGCCTTGGAATCCCAAAGTGCTGGGATTATAGGCATGAGCCACCACGCCCAAACTCAACATTCTTTTAAAAGGAAAAAAAAAGAAATTCCATACCAGAATTTCATATCTGCCCAAACTTAGCTTTATAAGTGAAGGCGAGATAAGATGCTTTGCAGACAAGGAAATGGTGAGGGAATTTATTGCCACTAGACCTGCCTTACAGGAACTCCTGAAGTAAGCTCTAAGTATGAAAAGGAAAAACCCTTACCAGTCACTACAAAAACACACTGAAGTACACAGGTAAGTGACACAATAAAGCAACCACACAAACAAGTCTGCATGATAACCAGCTAACATCATGATGACAGGATCAAATCCACATACATCAATACTAACCATGAATGTAAAGTGGCTAAATGCCCCAATTAAAAGGCACAAGTGGCAAGCTGGATAAAGAACCAAGACCCATTATTATACTGTCTTCAAGAGACCCATCTCACATGGAATGACACCCATAGGCTAAACATAAAGGGATGGAGAAAGATCTACCAAGCAAATAGAAGACAGAAAAAAGCAAGGGTGGCAATCCTAATTTCTCACAAAACAGACTTTAAACCTACAAAGGTCTAAAAAGAAAAAGAAGGGCATTACATAATGATAAAGGTTTCAATTCAACAAGATGACCTAACTGTCCTCAATATATATATGCACCCACCACAGGAGTACCCATATTTGTAAAGCAAATTCTTGGAGACTCTCAAAGAGATTTAGATTCCCAAATAATAATTTTGGGAGACTTCAACACCACACTGACAGTATTAGAGAGGTCATCAAGGCATAAAAATAACAAGGATATTCAGGACAAGAACTCAGCACTGGATCAAATAGACCTGATAGACATCTACAGAACTCTTCACAGAAAACAACAGCATATACATTCTTCACATTGCTGCATGTCACATACTCTAAAATCGATCTCATAATTGGACATAAAACATTTCTCAGAAAATACAAAAGTGCTGAAACTATAACAACTACTCTCTCAGACCACAGCACAATCAAATTAGAATTCAAGACTAAAAAAAATTCACTCTAAACCATAAAATTACACGAACATTGAATAGCATGCTTCTGAATAACTTTTGGGTAAATAATGAAATTAAGGACAGACGTAGTGGCTCATGCCTATAATCCCAGCACTTGGGGAGGCCATGGCCAGTGGATCACCTGAGGTCAGGAGTTAAAGACCAACCTGGCCAACATGGTGAAATCCCATCTCTACTAAAAAAATACAAAAATTAGCTGGGAGTGTTGGTATGCACCTGTAGTCCCAGCTACTCGGGAGGCTGAGGCAGGAGAATTGCTTGAACCTGGGAGGCAGAAGTTGCAGTGAGCAGAGATCGCCCCACTGCACTCCAGCCTGGGTGGCAGAGGGAGACTCTGTCTCAAAAAAAAAAAAAAAGAAATTAAGACAAAAATCAAGCAGTTCTTTGAAACTAATGAGAACCAAGATAAAACAAACCAGGATCTTTGGGACACAGCTGAGGCAGTGTTAAGAGGGAAATTTATAGCACTTTATGCCCGCATCAAAAGTTTAGAAATACTTCAATTTAATATCACAACTAAAAGAACTAAAGAAGCAAGAGAAAACCAATCCCATAGGTAGCAGATGACATGAAACAACCAAAATCAGAGCTGAACTGAAGGAGACTGAGACACACACACATAAAAAAAAAAAAAAAATTCAAAAAAAATCAGTGAATTACGGAGTTGGTTTTTTGAAGAAAGTAATAAAATAACAATAAATATTATTTATAGATACATACAAATGTAATACACTATGCAATATTTACTGCAAATGAACATATCACTTTTATAATAGTGGTTACTTCTAGGGAGAAAAAGAGTATTGATATCTGAAGGGACTATAAAAGCATTTTTATCTGTTGTGTTTTACTTCAACCAATCTTTGAAAGAATTTATTAATTATGAGAATTGATAATAAAATAGATAGACTGCTAGTGTATTAGTCAGAGCTCCCTAGAGGAACAGAACTAATGTATATTATACATTTATATGTAAAGAAGAGTTTATTAAGTATTAACTTACACGGTCATAAGGTCCCACAATAGGCTGTCTGCAACCTTGAGGAGCAAGGAGAGTCAATCCGAGTCTCAAAACTGAAGAACTTGAAGTCCAGTGTTTAAGGGCAGGAAGCATCCAGCATGGGAGAAATATGGAGGCTGAGAGTCTAGGCCAGTCTCTCGTCACATTTTCTGCCTGCTTTACATTCGTTGGCAGCTGATTAGATTGTGGCCACCAGATTAAGGGTGGGTCTGCCTTCCCCAGCCCACTGACTCAAATGTTAATCTCTTTTGGCAACACCCTCACAGACGCACCCAGGATCAATACTCTACATCCTCCAATCCAATGAAGTTGACACCTGGTATTAACCATCATGGCTAGCTACACAAATAAAGAAGAGAAAAGATCCAAATAAACACAATTGAAAACAATAAAGGAGATATTACCACGATCCCACAGAAATACAAATAACCATCAGAGAACAGTATGAACATTTCTATGCATGTAAACTAGAAAATCCAGAAGAAATGAATAAACTCCTTGTCACATATACCTCCAAAGACTGAGCCTGGAAGAAACTGAATCCCTAAACAGAACAATAATGAGCTCTGCAATTGAATCAGTAGTATATAGCCTACCAACAGAAAAAGGTCCAGGACCAGATGGAGTCATAGCCGAATTCTACAAGATATACAAAGAAGATCTGGTACCACTTCTACTGAAACTATTTTAAAAAATTGAAAAAGAAAAACAAATCCTTAACTCATTCTATGAGGCCAGCATCATCCTGATACAAAAACCTGCCAGAGACACAACTTCAAGCCAATATCCTCCATGACCATCGATGCAAAAATTCTCAGCAAAATACTCGCAAACAGAATGCAGCAGCACCTCAGAAAGGTTATCCATCATGATCAAGTAGGCTTTAACCCTGGGATGCAAGGTTTGCTCAACATACACAAATCAATACATGTGATTCATCACATAAACAGAACTAAAGACAAAAAACATATGATTATCTCAATATATGTGGAAAAGGCTTTTGATACAATTCGACGTCTATTCATGATAAAAACTCTCAAGAAACTAGGTATTGAAGGAACACACCTCAAATTAATAAGAGTTATATATGACAAACCCACAGCCAACATCATACTGAATGGGCAAAAGCTGGAAGCATTCCTCCTTGAAAACTGGTACAAGACAAGGATGCCCTCTCTCACCACTCCTATTCAACATAGTATTAGAAGTCCTGTCCAGGGCAGTCAGGCAAGAGAAACAAATAAAGGGCCTCCAAGGAGAAGGAGAGAAAGTCAAACTATTTCTCTTTGCACACAACCCAATCCTATATCTAGAAAAGCCCGTAGCTATGTCCCAAAAGCTTCTTAAGCTGAGAAGCAACTTTAATGAAGACTGAGGATACAACATCAACATACAAATATCACTAGCATTCCTGTAAGTCAACAACAGCCAAGCAGAGAGCCAAGTCAGGAATTCAATCCCATTCACAATTGCCACAAAAAGCATAAAATACCTAGAAATACAGCTAACCAAGGAGATGAAAGATCTCTACAATGAGAACTATAAAACACTGCTAAACAAAATCAGAGATGACACAAACAAATGGAAAACGATTTCTTTTTTTTACAAAAGAAAACAACCCCACTTAAAATGGGATGTTCACAAGAAGACATACATGCAGCCAACAAGCATATAAAAAAAAGCTCAATATCTCTAATCATTAGAGAAATGCAAATCAAAACCACAATGAGATACTATCTCACACCAGTCAGAATGGCTATCATTAAAAAGCCAAAAACAAAACAAAACAAAACAAAAACACAGATACTGGCCAGGTTGTGGAGAAAAGGGAATGCTTATATACAGTTGGTGGCAGTGTAAATTAGTTCAACCACTGTGGAAAACAATTTGACGGTTCCTCAAAAACCTAAAAACAGAACTACCATTTGACCCAGCAATCCTATTACTGGGCATATATTCAAAGAAATATAAATCTTTCTATCATAAAGACACATGCACACATATGTTCATTGCAGCACTATTCATGATAGTAAAGACATGGAATCAACCTAAATGTCCATCAATGATAGACTGTATAAAGAAAATGTGGTATATATATACCATGGAACACTATGCAGCCACAAGAAAGAACAAAATTATATTATTTACGGGAATATTGGTGGAGCTGGAGGCCATTATCGTTAGTAAACCAATGCAGGAACAGGAAACCAAATACTGCATGTTCTTACTTATAAGTGGGAGTTAAATGATGAGAACACATGGACACAGAGAGGGGAACAGTAGACACTGGGGTCTTCCAGAGATTGAAGAGTGGGAAAAGGGAGAGGATCAGAAAAAGTTACTAATTGATACTGGGCTTAATACCTAGGTGATGAAATAATCTGTACAGCAAACCTCCATGACACAAGTTTACCAGTATAAAAAAACTGCCACATGTACCTCTGAACTTAAAAGTAAAAAAAAAAAAAAAAAAGAAAAGAAAATATAGGAGAAAAACATAATGAATAAGGCATTTTTCATCATATACAAACATGTATCAAATTTTATACACAGATAATAGAGAATGCAACCTGTTTTTCAAGCATGCCTGGCACATTCACAAAAATTTATCATACATTAGATGCAAAAGAAATTATTGGTAGGTTCAATAAAGTAGAAATATTAAAGAAAACATGATATATACACACAATGGAGTACTATTTAGACCTAAAAAGAGTGATATTCTGTCATTTGCAACAACATGGATAGAACTGGAGATCATTTTGTTAAGTGAAATAAGGCAGGCAAAGAAAGACAAACCTTGCATGTTCTCACTTATTTGTGGGATCCAAAAAATAAAACAATTGAGCTCATGGATATAAAGAGCAAAAGGATGTTAACCATAGGCTGGGAAGGGTAGTGAGGGGTGGGGATGGGGTGGGGTGAGAGGAGGTGGGGATGGTTGATGCATTAAAAAAAAATCAGAAAGAATAAATAAGACCTGCTACTCGATAGCACAACAGGGTGACTATAGTCAATTAAATTTACTTGTACATTTAAAAATAACTAAAATCATACAATTGAATTGTTTGCGACACAAAGGATAAATGCTTGTGAGGATGGATACCCCAGCATTCATGATGAGATTATTATACATTATATGCCTGTATCAAAACATTTTGTATACCCCCAAATATATGTATCTTCTATGCACCCACACAAATTATAAATTAAAATAAATTTAAGAAGTAGAAATATTATAAATAATGCTTTAACCTACAATGTAATAAAACTGGAAATTAATATAAAACTTAATAATGAAAACGACCCTTCTACCTGGAAATTTACAAAAGTCCTATCAAACAAGTCTTGGGCCATGGGGAAATACAAATAGAATTACACAATCTCTAAAATAATGATGAACCATTTGTGATTTTTCTCAGTGAAGTTTATGATCACTTTTTGAGAGTTTTATTATTTAAAATTTCATACTTAGAAGGACAACACAGACAGAAGAATACTGCTTTTACTTCATTTTAAAATAATGTAACCTTTATTTTACATGATTGAAATTTTGGATCTCACTTATCCCATTATGTTGGGGTTATGACATTTTCTCATAGTTAGACTCAGGTTGTGCATTATTTGTTCTCAAAAACACCTCTCATTTGGTTTTCCATAGAAAGTTCTGAAGCTGGCATGGCCTTTCAAAGCTTACTAGATTAGGTTGAGGAGGGTCAAGACACCCATCGAGCAGGCTGCCCTCGGAAAGAGTATGACCTCACAGAAGGGAGCTCTTTTTAGCAAAGGGCAATTTCCAGAGGGGAATGACAGTTGAATGACATTAGTCCCAGTACTCCCAGTAGCTGGGCAGAAAGTCCTTCATTCTTGAAGGGAGAGCTAAGAGGTATATCAGAACTTCACTACATTCATAATGCATATTAAAGAATATATGAACTATATCAATGCCTTTTATGTAAAGTCTTAAAGGAAGTAAAGTGATACTATATGTCATGTCAGACACCTGTGTATAGAATAATAATATAAGATGATGAACATTAAATTCAGATTATTGGTTACTGCTGGGAGGTGGATGTGATAATACAGTAAGGGAGGGATATTCAGGAATCTTTACTTATATTAGTAAAGATTCTTCTTTAAATCAAGAGAAAATAACTGATTTCTTTAAGTTGGAGGAGAACCCTCCTGCGTCTAATATTGTACTGTTTATGCTTATTTCTGAAATGTTTCAACATAATGTTACTGGGATCATAAAAATCATTTTAGCATTTCCTGAACATAACAAATGATCCATGCTTAGTTTTAAATAACTTTGTTTTAATTAGGAAAGTAATTTGTGCTTATGGTAAACTTCAACTGCACAGAAATGAACTAGATAAAAACTAATAGT
The DNA here is from genome assembly GCF_043159975.1 of Macaca nemestrina. Lineage (NCBI taxonomy): Eukaryota > Metazoa > Chordata > Mammalia > Primates > Cercopithecidae > Macaca > Macaca nemestrina. The sequence goes on along the minus strand of NC_092137.1, from coordinate 84,385,128 downwards.
CTCCTTTGCCATACCCTTGTGCTCTCAATGTCCCTCTTCCCAGATAAGACTCTTAAAAACATCATCATTCTTTCCAGAAATATTCTGCTTCTCTTCTTTGATAAGACAAATTGGAGTGTTTTATATACATTGTTCGGCAACCTCCTGTTTTTCTTTTTATTTAACAATAAATATTGAACATATTTCTTGATCAGTACTTTTATTAATTGTTTCCGACGTCAGCATAACATTTCATTGAATGGCTGCACTATTTCTTTAAGTTATTTTCCAGTTGATGGCATTTGGTTGTTTCTAAACTTTTTATTTTATTTTGTAATTTACACCCAATAATATGCTAATTTCTGTGGCACTCAATCACAATTAAAGCGTAATCATTTACCTGCGAGAAGGGATGGCAGGAGGAAGGAGGTCCACAGTTCTTACTGTCTTCATCATCTCATGGAATTATCATTTCTTCTTCAAGGATATTCTGTTTTCCTCATCTTATTTAATCTCATGATGATACCAATATTTCTCAGATTTTAGAGAATACATTCACATCTGCCAAGAATTTAAGAACCTCTCATTTGTGGACTTCTAATAGGGAGAATCAGTTAAAGGATTGGTGAGGAGTTCCAGAGAGATGGAGGTAGGATGGGAGAGAAACAAGTATCTTGTCATCAGGGGTCCAGGTTTAGCACCTTAAGTATCTAAAGAATATAACTCGGAGAGTCATCTTCATAGAAAAGTCTGAATACTTTTAGATCCCATGAGTCTAGTCAGACCTGTATGTATATACAGGAAATACCTTTTGTTGAATTTTCTTATATTTGAGGTCCCTTTTTCAACCCATTTTGGCCTGTCTCAATGATATACACACAGTTATCGCAGTGCTCCATAATTTACATTTGTATTGGCTCTAATAATGATGACTTGTTGGTCAGAGATCTATGGAGTGGGTTCCCAGAAATAATTAAAATTGAATAGCCATAAGGTATAATTAATACAACTCAGTCCTAACTGCTGCATGAATCCAAGTTGATTTGATTGGAATGATTTATATAAGCCCTCAAAAAATATCAGGGTGGGAAGAACACTAGAAACCCTTCAAGTTCTCAGTACTCACAGGTGGAATCAAAGACAGTGGTTATTCTCCTTAAAGGACTTTTATCTAATTTAACAACTACAGTTTACAGGAGAAACCCAGAGAGGCTGAATAAATTGCTAAAGGTTTCACAGCTGGTTAATAGCAGAACCAGGACTGGAATCAAGATCTTAGTTCAATGTCTCATTGTCTCAAGTTTGTTTATGTGTTTTTGATATCTGTAAGCCAGAAAACTTACATGACAGCTGTAGGCTATGCTGATTTTACCACTAAAATATAAAAAAGTATTAGCCACTTTCATGTTATTCTGGTCATTTTAGACACAGATTCAAACTGTCAAAATAACTGATTGATTTCTTGCAACTCAGGGTCACTTGGAGAAGAAACTCTCAAAAGTAATTATTAAACCATTACCTAACTTTCACTGAGAAATTTTCAAACTGTTATACTAAATTTAAATAATAAAGTAAAAATAAAGTAAAAAATAAAGTAAAAAAAATCATATACTAGGTTCAGTTTTAAGGAAAGTGCTAGAGTGTGATCCATCAATTGCAACTTGTTTGAAATATTTGTGGTCTGCATTTTAGTGGGAAATTACTGAGGGCAATGGAACAAAATGGAGTTTCCCTGCTAATAGAAAAACCCATAGTAGTTTAGAATTGAAAAATGCAATCATACTATTTTCTTGTGAGTGAAACATACAGATTAAAAGCTAGGGATGGATCTACTATAGCACTTGAATCACACTGAATAATAGGTTTGGTTCACAAATTGCTGCTTGGGGTTACACTTACACAATAACAAGTTGCCTAGGATGAAGTCAAGAATACATTTACTTTCCCCGTATTTTAAAGAGAATGCTGTTCCTGGGCACCTATTGGTACCTGCTAGAAATCACTTAGTGTCTACCTAGTAACTTTTAACAACCCAGAATTTGGGATTTTGACCTCTAATTATAGGGCTGATGTTTGTTTTCCTAATGCTATACTGCCTGCATTTTGATTAATCATCTGTTACATTTGATGCTTGTATTGTTTGCTGTTTCTGACAAAGAAGCCTTGAATTCTTTGCTGATTGAAATTGTGAACTCTGAAATGACTGAATTTTTATTTCATGTTACTATTGTCCCTTGGGATGCCTTGAACAGGACTTCCTTTTAACTTTTCTTTTCCTTTTTCCAGGGATGGAAGTCTTAGCTACCATATTATCCCCTGGCTAGCCTGTCAAATCATTGGCCTTGGGGTGAGTGTCCAGGTGTGACTGATGTGTATGTAAAGATGTATCCCCTATCTGTCTACTCTGAGACACTATTGTGGTTTTATAAACATCATGCTGCAGTCACTGGATTTTGCCAGTGTGAAGGCCATGGCTGTCACACTTGAGGCAACTTCTGCAGTTTTCTTCAATTTACCTAATTCCTTCCCTATTTTCTATTTAATCTTTTATTTTAGGTTTGGGGGTACATGAGAAGGTTTGTTACATAGGTAAACATGTGCTATAGGGATTTGTTGCACAGATTATTTCCTCAGCCAGGTATTAAACCCAGTACCCAATAGTTATCTTTTCTGCTCCTCTCCTTTCTCCCGCCTTCCACCCTCAAGTAGACCCAGTGTCTGTTGTTCCCTTCTTTGTGTTCAACCTACAGAGAGGGAGGAAATACTTGCAAACTATGCATCTGACAAAGGTCTAATATCCAGTGTCTATAAGAAACTTAAACAAATTTATAAGAGAAAAACAACCCCATTGAAAAGTGGGCAAAGGACATGAATAGACACTTTTCAAAAGAAGACATACATGATGCCAACAAGCATATAAAAGAAAGCTTAATATCACTGATCATTAGAGGAATGCAAATCAAAACCACCATTAGATGCCATCTCACACAAGTCAGAATGGCTTCCCTTCTAACACATTAGGAGATTTCAGAAGTTCCCTCCAAGCTACCGGCACAATTTCCAATCTTGAGGATTGACTAGCTTAAAGTCTTTCTCTATCCTCTCTCCATCATGGTTTAAGTCAATTTTATAGCACGAAGAAAATTGTTGACCAAAGGAAACTTAAGCAATGGTATGAATTGCCATTTCTTTGACCATAGCATAAGTGGTAATTTTAGACTAGAGAATTATGTAACTGGGTTGTAGAAATGCAAGAAGCTTTATGCTTCAATTTCTATACATATAGAATGAGAAAGTAGGATTACAAAGCCTAGATTATTGCAGTAATTTCCTCATTGTTCTTAGTGGCTCCTATTTTATATCTGTCTAGACTCTTTTCCCTGTTCTCCAAACGTGATTTTTTTTTAATTTTTTTTCTTTTTTTTTTTGAGATGGAGTCTCACTCTGTCACCCAGGCTCAGTTTTATGGCACAGTCTCGGCTCACTGCAGCCTCCGCCTCCTGAGTTCAAGTGATTCTCCTGCCTCAGCCTCCTGCATAGCTGGGATTACAATCATGCACCACACCCAGCTAATTTTTTGTATATTCAGTAGAGATGAAGTTTCACCATGTCGGCCAGGTTGGTCTCGAACCCCTGACCTCAGGTGATCCGCCCATCTTGGCCTCCCAAAGTGCTGGGATTCCAGGCGTGAGCCACTGTGCCCAGCCTATTTTTGAGACAGGGTCTCACTCTGTCAACCAGGCTAGAGTGCAGTGGTACAATCATGGCTCACTGCAGCCTCAACCTTCTGGACTCAAGTAATCCTCCTACCTAAACCTTCCAAATAGCTGGGACTACAGGCATGCACCACCAACACCTGGCTAATATATTATTTTTTGGTAGAGATGGGGTCTCACTATGTTGCTCAAGCTGGTCTCCAACTCTTGAACTCAAGTGATTCTCCTGTCTCAGCCTCCCACAGTACTGGAATTACATGTGTGAGACACCACGCTTGGCTCAGAACACTGTTTATTCCCCTTTTTAAATCTTTAAATTTTTGTTTTTATTTCAACAGTTTTGGGGGAACATGTGGTGTTTGGTTGCATGGAAAAGGTCTTTAGTGGTGATTTCTGAGATTTTGGTGCACCCATCACACGACCAGTGTACACTCTATCCAATTTGTAGTCTTTTATCCCTGCTGAGTCCCCAAAGTCCATTATATCATTCTTATGCCTTTGTGTCCTCATAGCTTAGTTCCTGCTTGTAAGTGAGAACATACTCTCTCTGATTTTCCATTCCTGAGTTACTTTACTGGGAATAATGATCTCCAACTCCATCCAGGTTGCTGTGAATGCATTATTTCACTCCTTTTTATGGCTGAGTAGTATTCCATGGTGTGTGTATATATATACACCATATTTTCTTTATCTACTTGTCGGTTGATGGGCAAATGCTCTCTGGCCTCTTTCTTGATCAATGAGCTTCAGGGTAAAATCCTTAGCTTAAGAGCTTGTCTCCACTTCTCTAGTTCACATGTTCAAATGTGACTTAGCCATTGAATTCTGGTCCCTAACTGCTGCTTAGCTTTTTTTGTAGTTTAGTATTTACATATACTGTTCCTCTACCTGGAATGTCCCTCTTCTGTTCATCCCCATCTAACTTCTACTGATTATTTAAACATCTTTTAAAAGTCCATTCTGTTACAACCTCAAAATATTCTTTGCTTATTCTCCTTCACTTAAAGATTGGTGAGCTACTCCTTTCTTACACTCCTATGGAATATATTTTAATCATCTCATTGATTGTCAAGGACTTGTATTACGTTAAACAGGTGAAATTGCTGATTTTTCACAATTTTTTATTTATAAAATAGCAAATGATGTTTGTATTTTTAAACTAAGGATTATTATTCACATGATTATTGCTTTATTTTTTTGAAAAAAGAATAGGCCCTATTAACTGAACTTCTCCTATTAATAGGTAAGGGAGGAGATACAGAAGTCACCATTATAATGTACAATTGCAAGGGCTGAGAATTTCACATTTACCTTTTGAAAAGTCTTCATCAAGCTGTATTTGTGGATTTGATTTATCCCAGTCACCCTCTTTAATTGGCTAGGGTATCCCATTCCATTTAAAGATCTAAGACCCTGGGGTCAGAGGGAGGAAAAGAGGAAAGGACTAGTGTGGAAAAGTACTGAATATTGATTCAGAGTGGGCGAGAGTGTTTTCAGGGTTCCCTGCTCCTTCTGCCCACAAGGAGGCCTTGGCAAAAGCACCTGAAGAAGAGACCCAGCTATGAAGGCAACGGGGCTAGGAACACAAATAGTGAAAACAGCATGGTGCATAGGGAGGTCTGAGTCCTTGAGCACAACTCCCTTCTATTGCTATCTATTGTGAATTAGCATACACCAAGTCTTATGTAGGGAGGGCGGCTTCCCCCTGAGGCTAACCAAATAAAGTCTTTGTAATTCCCTATGGTCAGGCCTGAAAAATCACACATAGGTTTCTAATCAGGAGTTGGACTCTTCGGGTTTCTTTTAGGTTTGTACCAGCCACTCTTTTTTGAGCAAGGTGATATTATGGTTTTATATATACATATACTCATTATACACACACACACACACACACACACACACACACACACACAGGTTTTTGTCCACAGTTCCTGGCTCATAACTCCCGTAGCCCTTGTTTCAGTCTTTCGCTATAATTAGTTGGGGTGCTTTAGGCCTCAGGTGTAGAATCTCTACCTTCTCCTGTCCTTCTTTCACCTGCCCAAGGCAGGGCTGTAATCTGATCATGAGACAAAAGATTTTCATTCCAGATAGGTTCTTGGCCCCTACCCTAGAAGATGAAATGCTATACAAAGAGGCTAACAAAAGTCTGGACAGGCCCTGCTGAGTTTAAATCATGCTCATTTTGTCCAATCATGCTTCTACAGGGTTGTCAATCATGCTTATATAATGAAGCCCCCACAAAAACACAAGAGGACTGGGTTTGGATGAACTTGTGGACAGCTGAATACCTGGAGGTTCCTGGAGAGTGGCACACCCATGGAGGGCATGGAAGCTCCACGTCTCCTTTCCCATACATCGCCCTGTGCATGTTTTCATCTATATCCTTTATAATAAACCAGTAACGGTAAGTAAATGTTGGCCCGAGTTCTGTGAGGCACTCTAGCAAATTAACCAAACCCAAAGAGGGTGTCATGGGAACCCCAGTTTGAAGCTGGTCAGTCAGAAGGTAAGGAGGCCCAGATTTACAACAGATGGGAGACAGTTTTGAAGACTGAACCCTCATTCTGTGGGATTTGACGCTATCTCCAGGTAGATAGTGTCAGAATTTAACTCGATGACACCTAGTTGCTGTCTGCTGTGTTGATTGTAGTTGTATGGGAGCAGAGGAAAAACATGGTTTGAGAGTTTTTCCCTAAAGTTTCTAATATCCTCAGGTGGGTGTCAGGAGCTTTCCTTTTCTGTTGTGTTTGGCTCATACCTCTTCCATCTTTATTTCCAGTAAACTTTGGGAGTGTGGTTAGTTCCCAGCACAGCCAGCCTTCCTTCCTTCCTTCCTTCCTTCCTTCCTTCCTTCCTTCCTTCCTTCCTTCCTTCCTTCCTTCCTTCCTTCTCTTTCTTTCTTTCTTCCCTCCCTCCCTTCCTCCCTCCCTCCCTCTCTTCTTCTCTCCCTCCCTCCCTTCCTTCTTTCCCTCCTTTTTAAACATTTATTATTATTATCTTGAGACAGAGTCTTGCTTTGTTGCCCAGGCTGGAGTGCAATGGCACCATCTGAGCTCACTACAACCTCCACCTCCCAGGTTCAAGCAATTCTTGAGTCTTGGCCTCCTGAGTAGCTGGGGTTATAGGCACACACCACCATGCCCAGCTAATTTTTGTGTTTCTAGTAGAGATGGGGTTTCGCCATGTTGTCCAGGCTAGTCTCCAACTGCTGACCTCAAGTGATCCATCCACCTTGGCCTCTCAAAGTCCTGGGATTACAGGTGTGAGCCACCACACCTGACCCTACAGCCTTTTTTCTTGTGCTGCCACTAGAACAGGGAACCAACAACAGTCTCTCTCTTAGGCTCCTTCAGTCGTGAGCCTCCATTGTTCACAGTTCAAGATCTAGTGTGGTCCCACCGAAGCCTCTCACCTTGGCCTGGATGTGAGAGAAAATCACTCATTCTCATTCCCCACAGGTGGGGATATAATGCCATAATACTGAATATTTTTCTAAACACACTTCTGCTCCAAGCTTCTTCAACAATTCTATGAGATATGAGGTAAATATACATCTATAGGCTATTAAAAACAGTCTTTCCTGTGCAAATCCTGCAGAGTAAGTCTAGACCATATTTTTCTGATGTAAGTCTATTTGCTACTTATTATATTTATATTTTGTTAATTATTTTGGGAAACTGGACAAAATAGGGTAAGCATCCCATGATACTTAAAACTCTGCTGAGAAAGAAATAATGTTATTATTCTACCCTGATTTTATAGCTGAGGAAAATAAGGCATAAAGAAGTGAAAAAATGTTTAACCAATATTACATATTTTATCAGCGTGCTGGGAACTTAATGTCTTTGATTTAATTCCTGTAGCCATACCCATCATAGTTTTGCTAATAGTGTGACTGGGTGTAGGGAGATATAAAATAAATTTGGGCCTCAGTTTCCTCACTTTTAATTTTCTCAAAAAATTAACAAAGTAATGTTAAGTAAAGTTGATAGCAGGGGGCTGGTCCAATGTGGAAAACAGAAAATAGAAGCAGAACCAGAAAATAGAAGCATCACCCTTCCTTTACCAGTTTTCTCCATGCTTCTTCCCTAAACCCACGAACATTTCTAAAAAATTCCAATATGATTTTAAAATAACATACAAATTTACTTAAATCTTTGAATTTGAAATTAGGATACATTTTGACATCTTTTGTTCTATTGTAAGTCCTAGGGCAGAAAGGAGATGCCTGGGGGCAGAGTGGAGCTTGCTGTGTCTGAATGTGAAGAGGGAAAGCAATATCATATGACAAATCTTATGAGGGTGAGTAATTACAAAAGAATTTAGTGTCTGCGATGGAGACACCAATGACACTGAAGGAAAAAAATCTCAGTATAGTGCTGAAATCTGTAAAGGAGTTCAGCGATCAATGGTCTCAGGCAACTGCTGATTAATCTATGAGCAGGGCTTGTTTAGTAAATAAATGACCTAGACCAACATTAACTTCAGCAGTTTGAGCTCTGAACACACAAATACAGATCAAAAAATAGAAACTGTCAGACACGACAGCGAAAGAATAACAATGCCTGGAAGGTGTCAAAGCATAATATATTGAGTAGATGACTGATATGCACTATAAGCAAATGTCATACCTCAGTAAATGGAACCAAATTGGTTTTCTTGATTATTATGTGTTTGTATCTCTATACACATACATATATCCTCTGATTGGAAGGAGAAGATTATTTTTGGTTCTACAATTCTCACTGCTGACCTGTGGAGGAAGGATTTTGTAAGAATTACTGCCCACTGGGAAATTTCAGGTTTGTAAAATATCTGGTGATCATTTCAGCAGAAAGATACAATTCTAACATGAAATTAATTCTGAGCTTGTATCACTCCTTCTCCCAAGTTCCTCCCCAGATGTAATTAGGCACATCAGAAAGTGCTAGTTCCATCTTTCTGATGTGCCAATTTCTTTGTCAAGCCTTGATCAAATACCTATTATTAGTCACTATAAGAGTTAACCACACCTGACTTGTCTTTTGACACCCTTCATAAAATGGCTTACTAGTTCTGATGAAGCTCTATTTCCTGATATTCCCCATCTTCCTTCTGTTCTATTCAGAGATGCCATTTTAGCAATGGTTCTGAGACTAGTGGACTCCAACTGTTGATTAACAATTATTAATCTAACTTGGTGCCAGGCATGGTTTTCCATATAAACGCAGCAGAGGGGAGAAGGAAATTTGTACTTGATTGAAAAGGCTTCCTATGGACATTGGACAGTAATGCAAGGAATGTGCTTGGCTCTGTATATTCAGCTCAGAGGTGAATCTTAGGACTAGGACTTCTGCCTTAGAGGACAGGCTCCAAATCTCTGACTGGGATATTTAGACAGTAGGCAATTCTTGGGAGTTGGGTGGGTTGTTCTTTCATACCAGGAAATCTGACTTCAAGCTATGGAGGCAAGTGGAGGATTATGGGAAATAAGATGGCAGAACTCCACTCTTTATATGTGATTTAGGCTAGGACTTTCGTCTTCAAGGGAATGTAAGCATCTAAGCAACATAATGCACAAAAGCTCAGTTGTGCAGCTTTGGCTTGCATGGGAAGGGGGTCAGCATTTACTCTCCACATATAATCTGTGTACCCAGAATGCATACTAGTACCCAAAAGGCTGGTCTTGTTTGTCAGTGATAAAAATCCATACAAGTCACAAGAAAGTTCTAGAGCTGTCACTGGGACCAGACCCATCTGTAACAGCTGTGGGTGTGCAGCAAGAATGTAAATATGGAGGCCTAATTCTATAAGTTTAATATTTAAGCTATTGTCAACTTAAACATCTGTTAAATAATATGAGCCCAATTTCTATACTTCTATCTTGACAAATGTTTCTAAATGTGCAAAAGATTACATTTTTATGACCAAAAGTCATCAAAATATAAAAACTAAATTTCATTTCATTTAGTTCACTATTATTTCATGTATCCAGTTGGCTAATATAGTGATACTTTACACAAAGAAGACATACATGACTTTTACTATATATTTATATTGAAACTATTAAATTTATCTTTACTTTCATTCTCACAATTAGTCACTATGTTGTTATAATCAATATTTCCACACTACTTTGAATACTGCTGACAGAAATGCCAATTAAACAACTTTTTTTGAGTCATTAAGTTTCAATTTGGAGAACCATTTTGTAAAACCAGAAGCAACTGGAGTTGTCAATACAATTGTGAAACTATTAATTTTTAAAGTGAGTCAGAAATTCATTGAAATGATATTAATATGAGAAAATATAATTGTTGAAAATTGATAAAATTTTTGCCTATACATTTTCATTACTTATGTCACAATTTTTATCTCTTTTAAAAGCAATATTTAAATCCATGCAATATTTACCTCATTCTCTTCTGGAATTTCAATGCTAGAATATTAAAAAGAAAACTATGAATACTGGTATATTATCTTTTTTTCCAAATCTCTCTTCAGTTAATGCCAAACCTTGACTTCAGCTGGCAAATACGTTCTCTTTAGAGATGAGTTTAAGTAGTACTTGTATGTCAATCTGTAATGCACATGCAAAGTCTTGTTATCTTGTTTTAATTGGGGTATCACATTTGTTGGGTATGTCTCAAGGAATTTCTTTCAATTAAACACATATTTTCTCCAAAATTTGAAAATTGTATCTATTTTTAAGGTATATAAAAATGTAAGGGGAACTTTCATTTCTCAGATGATGGAGTAGATATGCTTTTTCCTCATTCTTCCCTAACAACACCTGAAAATGCTGGACATTATATATAAAACAAATGTAACAAGATTCTGATAGGCTAATCAAAGATGACAGAATTACTAAAGACCTTGAGTCCCCCAAAATTATATAAAAGTAAGTTGCCTGGATTTTCCTTTTATCTCATATATCCCAGGCTGAGTGCTGAAGAAGCCAGCAACCAGGAACATCATCAGAAACAGACCAAAAAGAAAAAAAAAAGAGGAATAAAAAGCCTCAATAAAACCCTGTTTCCTCTAGCTAAAGAATCATGAAAGGGGTAGCCTAGCAAGACAGGAAAGTGAAAGGAAATAACTGCTCCACTGCGGCCAACCATCACAGAAAAAAACTGTGGCCCAAATGTCAGCTCCACCAGAAAAGACTGAGCGGGGGTCTGGACTTCTGCCCTCATGAGGCTGTGAGTAGGTTCCCCAAACCCTTGACTAAAGTCGTATCAAAAAAGTCAAATGGGAAGCCAGGACTTCCACCCCCACAGGGCAATAATAAGCCCCTTACCCTGAAGTGATCCTGGGGGCCAAGTTTTGACTTCCACGTCTACCTGGAAGTAACGATGTGACCCTCCCCCTATGCAGGGGCTGTGTTAAGAGAGGCCTAGTGGAGGGTCAGGCTCAGCAGCGGTGAAGCCGCCCACACTGTGGTGCTGGTGGAGGACACGTGGGCGGCGGTAATGGTCCTGCCCATTCTTCCCAGCTGGAAGGCTTCTACACCAGCAGTGGAGGACTGCGACTTTTCCACTGGCCCAGAAGGATTAGAGGCTCCTCCTCCTTGGGTGTTAAGAGTGGCTGAGTAGAGAATTTGGACTTTTACCCCCATGGCAGTAAAAAGAAGGTCTTCCTTTTTCCCACCACAATAGTATCCAAAGCAGCAGTTAAACAGATTTAAGTAAGATACAGAGTCTCATAATATAATACCTAAAATGGGTTTCAACTGAAAATCTTTCATCATAATAAAGACCAGGGAGATCTCAAACTTCACTAAAGATAATAAATTCTGACATGGAGCTGACAGAGATTTTGGAATTATTTGACAAAGATTTGAAAGCAGCCATGATTTTAAAAAATGTTTTAACAGGCAATTTAGAAAAGCGACAAAATACAAAGATCCCAGCAGATAAACAGAAAATATAAAGAACAACCAGGTGCAAATTTTAGAAGTGAAAATTCAGTAACTGAAATAAAAACTCCAATGGATGTCTCAACAGAGGAATAAAGAAAGCATATGAAAAAATCAGTGAACAAAAAGATACGACAGTAGAAATTACCTAATTTGAGAGCAACACAGTGAAAAGAGATTGAAGAGAGAAAAGAAAAAACAAACAAAACAAAAAACAAAAACAGAACTTCAGAGACCAGTGGGACTGTCACAAAACATCTAAAATCTGTGTTATTGAAACCCCAGAAAGAAAGAAGGGTGAGTTTTAAAGTGTTCAAAGAAATAAATGGTTTCTCAAATTTGCCAAGGCTTTTTCGTATCTTTTTGTTCACTGACTTTTTCATATGCTTTCTTTATTCCTCTGTTGAGACATCCATTGGAGTTTTTATTTCAGTTACTGAATTTTTACTTCTAAAATTTGCACCTGGTTGTTCTTTATGTTTTCTATTTATCTGCTGGGATCTTTGCATTTTGTCACTTTTCTAAATTGCTTGTTAAAACATTTTTTAAAATCATGGCTGCTTTCAAATCTTTGTACAGACTCAAAATGGTGAAAGAATCTCAAATTAGAGAAACCTCCCAAAATTAATACCAAGATATATTTCAGTCAAACTTTTGAAAACTTAAAAGGAAACAAAGCAGAATCTTTAAATCAGTGAGATAAAAATAGCACCTTATCTACTGGTAAAAAAAAAAAAAAAAAATGACTGGAGTTTTCATTAGAAAACATGAAGACGAGAGAATGTGGCACAGTATTTTTAAAGTTTTGAAAGAAACAAAACAAAACAATTTATCAGCCAGAATTCTATATCCAGTAACAGTGTTTTTCAGGAAGGAGGGGAAATCACCCCATTCTGAGATAAAGGAAAATTAAGGTAATTGGTTGCCAGCAGAATTACTCTAAAAGCATGACTAAAAGAAGCTGTCTAAGCAGAACAGAAACAACAGAAAAGAAATATTTGAATATTATCAAGGAATAAAAAACCAGATTAATAAATATATCGATATATAAAATAGTATTTTCTTCTTTATTTGAGTTTTCTAATTTATGTTTAATGTTTGAAGAAAAATATTATACTACTTGATGTGGTTCTAAATATATTTATTTAGAGAAAATATGTAACACAACCAAATTATGAATAGAAGAGGGTAAAGAGATGTGAAAGAAGGTATGGTTTCTACACTTCATTTGAATGGTTAAAATGATACATATACTTAAAATTATCTGCATGACAATAATTCTTTTAACTTGCCAGCTGATATCTGTAATTTTATGCCTAGAATCTAATTTGATTAATTTGAAGCTGTACTCTTTGAACAGGGTCCAAATATTTTTCAACAATTATACACATGTGAATATTTTATATAGCTTCTTAAACTTTTAAATAGTTTCTTAAAGTGTTGCTTTTACTATTTTTCTTTTCTCGAAGCATAATATACAAGGAAAAGTCCACATAAGTTTATACCTCAGGGAGTTTTCAAAATAGTGATTCTACCTTTATAACCTGCACTCAGATAAAAAATGAGAACATTATCAGCACCCAGAGCCTTCTTTATTCCATACCTCTTCATTTTGTTTATGCCTCACAAGTAACAGCTATCTTGAATTCTAATATCGTAGATTAGCTTATCTGTTTTTGAACTTTATATAAATGGAATCACATGTTATACACTTTTTTTGCCTTTTTAAAATTTCAAATTATATTTGTGAGGGTCTTTCCTATTGTTACTTGTAGTCACGGTGTGTTCTTTTCATATACTGCACAGAAATCCATTGTACAAAGTTAAAGATGGGTAAAGAAAGTGTGAAAATACTGACTCTCAATTAATTAAGGAAAGTATATTGATACTTGCTGCCTCTCCAGTGTCTTAACCACATTTTCATGTTTGAGAATGAGGAGACCTCATTACTCTACAGTTCTACCTAGGAGATAATAACAATGCCTTCGAACACCCTAATAACAGAACCCAAAATATATGAAGCAACAATTTATAGAATTAAAGGGACAAATAGTTCAGAAATAATAGAGACTTTAATACCCAAATTTCAATAATGGACAGAAAAAATAGGAGATAAGCAAGGAATTAGAAGAGTAGAACAACATTATAAACTCACTAAACTTAGCAGATGTCTGTAGAATGCTACACTCAACAGTGGCAGAATATACGTTCTTTTTAAGTGCTCAGGTGCATTCTCCACTATAAATCGTATGTTAGGCCAAAATGCAAGTTTTAGTGAGTTATTAAAAAGATTAAAACTTGAAAGTGTCTTAGATCACAGACCACAAGAGAATGAAATTAGAAATTAATACCCAGAAATTTGAAAAATTCACAAATACACGGAGAAGAAGGGAAAACATTGTTAAGAAGTTAATGGGTCAAATAGAAAATAAAACAACTTTTCTCACAAGTGAAATTTGAAAATACTTTCATATATATGAAAATAAAACCACCACACATGAAAACTTATGAGATGAAAAGAAAACAGCATTTAGAGGGAAATGTATACTTATGAGCTCCTACATTAAAAAAGAGTAAAAATAGCAAATCAATAACATAACTTTCTGCCTCAAGGAACTAGAAAAAGAGAGAAAACTAAACCAAAAGGGAACATGTCTAAACAGATCAAACTTGCAATGAAAAGTTAATATCAAATCTTCTTAAATTCTTCCACAAAAACTGAAGAATAAATCCAAACTCATTCTATGAAGCTGATATTACCATGATACCAAAGCCAAAGACATAACAAGAACAGATCATTATAAAACAATACGACTAACAAATAAAGATGCAGAAATCCTCAACAAAATTCTAGCACACCTAATCCAGTAGCACATAAAAGGATTGTATAACATGACCAAATGGAATTTATATGAGAAAAGAAAGGGTGGTTCAACCTATGAAAACCAACCGGTGTAATATACCATCTTAATATAATCAGAAAAAAACACACATGATCATCTCAATAGGTAAATAGGTACAGTCTTTATAAAATGATAATGATGAAAATTCTCAACAAAATAGAAATAGGAGGAAACTTCCTCAACCAGATAAAGAGCATTTATTTTTAAATACCTACAGCTAGCATCAAACTCGATGATGAAAGACTGAAACCTCTCCTCCTATGATTACGAACAAGGTAAGAGTGCTTCGTTTTGCCATTTGTATTTAATAATCACACTACAAGTTTCAGTCAGGAAATAAAACAAGAATAACAAATAAAAAACATCCAAATTGGAAAGTTGAAATAAACCATCTATTTGCAGAAGGTATAATTTTATATGCAGAAAATTCTGAATAATCCACAAAATTTTACAGGTAAGAAATCAATTCAATCAAGTTGCAAGATACAAGATTTATAATGCACATAAATTAGTTGTATTACACTCTAGCAATGAACAATTCAAAAGTAAAATTAAGAAAACCATTCCATTTAAAATTCCATCAAAAATAATAAAATACACAGGAATAAATTTAATGAAGGAGATGCAGGTTTTATACATTAAAAAGTACAAAATAGTGTTAAAAGAAATCTGAAAAGACCTAAATAAAAGGGAAAACAGTCTGTGTTCATGGGTTGGAAGATCTAATATGACAATTAAGACTTAAGATGGTAATACTCCCCAAATAGATCTACAGATTCAATGCAATCCCTATAAAAATTTCATTTTTTTTCCAAGAATGAACAAGTTGATCCTAAAATTTATATGAAATTACAGGGGACCCCAAATAATTGAAACAATCTTAAAATGAAGACCAAATTTTGAGGACTCATACCTACCATATTAAAAATTATGACCAAACGACAGTAATTAAAACAGCGCGGTTCTGGCATAAAAATATTCATATAGATAAATCAAATGGAGTTGAACATCCAGAAATAAACCTATACATCTACAGTCAATTGATCTTCAACAAGGGTACCAAGACAATTTGATAGAATAATCTCTTCAACAAAAGGTGCTAACACAACTGGAAAATCACAGGCAAAAGAATGAAGTTGAAGCCTTACCTCATGCCATATACAAAATAAACTCACAATTAATTAAATACCTAAACCTAAGGGCCAAAACAACAGAACTCTTTGAGGAAAACCTAGAGGCAGATCTTCATAAACTTGGATTTGTTAGTTAAATCTTAGATAAGACAAAAACACAAAAACAAAAGAAAAAAGATAAATGGGACCTCATCAAAATTAACAACTTTTGTGCATCAAAGGGCATTATCAGAAAAATAAAAAGACAGTCCACAGAGTGAATATTTGCAAATTATATATCTGACAAGGGAGTAGTATTTAGAATCTATAAAAACTATTACAACTCAATTAACAAAAGTACAAAAAACCCAACGGAAAAATAATGGGCAAAGACTTGAATAGACATTTTTCCCAAAGATGTACAAATGGCTAATAAGCACAGCAAGGATGCTCAATACCATTAGTCATTAAGAAAATTTAAATGAAAATCAAAATGAAATACCAGTTTATATCCATCAGAATGATTATAATTAAAAACATGGGAAATTACAAGTGTTGGTGAGAATCTTTATAAGTTGAGCATGGAATTGCCATATGACTAATTCCTCTCCTAAGTATGTACTCAAGTGAATTAAAAACAAATGTTAAGCAGTTGTACATAAGCACTCAAAACAGTGTTATTCTTAATACCCCAAAGTAGAAACAGCCTGTATATGCATCAGCTGATGAATGGATAAAAAAATGTGGTATATCTATACAGTGGAATATTATTTAGATATAAAATGTAGTCCTGATGCATGCTACAATATCAGTTAATTTTGAGAACACTAAGCTAAGTAAAAGAAGCCAGTCATACACACACACAAAACACATATTATGATTCCATATCTATTAAATGTTCAGAATAGGTAAATTCATAAAGACCATAATATTAGTGGATTCCGGTAGCTGAATGGGGAAGGAGGATGGCAGTAAGTGACTGTTTAATGGTTATGGAGTTTCTTTTTGGGGTGATAAATATTTTCTGAAATTAGATTGTGGTGATGCCAGCACCACCCTATGAATGTCCTAAACACCACTGAATTGTACAGTTTAAAATTGCTAAAATGGTGAATATGTGAATTTACCTCAGTTTAAAAAGATGTCTGCTATTTTCAATTTTATGAAGAGTGATGTTGCAGAAATGCATGGCCATGGCCAGCCAAATTGTCCTCCAACTGGCAGTATCACATTTTTTTTTTCTGAATGATGTAAAAAACATCAGTGAAATATACACCAAAATTAACAACTCTAAATTTGAAATTAGCTTCTACTAATGACCTTAAAAGATTTTATTGAGAGAGACATTAATCAAATAATCAGGCTTTTTCTGTTAGTTTATAAAACTAAAAGCTTATTTGTTCATACAGAGCTTTGTAGTTGACTGCATATCTTCATATGCAAGGTGACAGAATAGGAAGAATGATGTATTTGAACTCACTGATGTATTTGAACACCTTTAATTTGAACTCACTGAACACTCATCTGGGCCTGCTTTTGTCATCTGTAGAATGGGGATACATAGTTCTGTGATTTAGTGGATAGACATGGCCATCGTTTGTTTGTGTCTAATTTTACTTGTACTGTAACAGCAAACTTGGGAGCCAAAAAAGTTTGTTTTTCTTATCCAGAGTTTACTGATGTCAATCAGTTACAATGTCAACATTGTAACCCAGAGAAGATATTGCCCAAAGAATACAGCCTGTAATTGGAATACCTGAGACTTCTGGCTTACAGAGGATCCTTTCTATCTGCCCAGCCTCTGATTATAGAACCCATAGCATTCTGTCACCTGAGACAAATAAAATCCCACATAAATGGCAATTATTTTAAAACTGGGTACTGTGCCCTGAAATTTTTTCTTATTAATCTGATACACAAAGCTGTGCAACCCAGAATGCCTTTTCTCCTCTCCTCTCCTGTCCTTTCTTCTCCTCTCCTCTCCTCTCCTTTCCTTTCCTCCCCTCTCCTTCACTTTCCTCCCCTCCCTTACCCTCCTCTCCTCTCCTCCGCTCCTCCCCTTTCCTCTTTCTCCACGCCTTTTCTCACTTCAACCTGGTCTAAACTTAGAGCAACTCTTTGAAAACTGAGTATATGCTGTATTGCCACCAATAGTGGTGAGGCTATACGGTTGTGGTACCCTGTGGTCATCTGATCAGCACAGGTTCCTGGTGAAAAAATTCCTCCAAATAACAGTGTGCTCCAGAAAGGTGCTGAGATCTGACACATCATGGTGGAAAATGACATTGACTGCTAAATAAGCTTTGCCATTTTCAAAATTGTATTAAGGGTAGGCTCTGACCCAGCTCTATTGACACCATCATTATTCTACTGCAGTGACAGCTTGATGAAGGAATGATGACCTAGTGTGTATGGGAGAAAAAACTTTGGCCTGGGAGTCAGACCAAGTCTGAATAATGGCTCTGTCATTGCCTCCCTGGGTGATGTGAGGTCTGGGTTGAGTTAACATCTGATGCCTTACCATCATGCGTGATGCTGATCTTGGGATTTAAGGCCATGTATGTCCAGCCTTGGCACTCAGGTTTTTATGTTTTTAGCCTGTAAAACATGGATGTATATAATATGATATCCCTGATCAATTGCAGATTTTATATTCTGAGACATGATACTGTATTAATATAATATCCTTATACTAATTTACATTGTTAACACTATTTCAATTTTATTCCCAGTGACTAGGAGGGGAATTTAAGATAATTATTATTTTTATTTTTTTTTTATTTATTTTTTTTTTTTTGAGACGGAGTCTCGCTCTGTCACCCAGGCTGGAGTGCAGTGGCGCGATCTCGGCTCACTGCAAGCTCCGCCTCCCGGGTTCACGCCATTCTCCTGCCTCAGCCTCCTGAGTAGCTGGGACTACAGGTGCCCACAACCGCGCCCGGCTAATTTTTTGTATTTTTAGTAGAGACGGGGTTTCACCGTGGTCTCGATCTCCTGACCTTGTGATCCGCCCGCCTCGGCCTCCCAAAGTGCTGGGATTACAGGCGTGAGCCACCGCGCCCGGCCAAGATAATGATTTTTTAAATGTCATTACATTTTCCTCTTTCTAAGATGGCTGTGACATTAACAAACATCACTATTTTGATAACAGCTTTTCCAGGAAAGAATTATGCTTCCTTAAATAAACAAAAATACTGTCCAATTAGCCAACAGCATCATGTATTTATATAATTAAATGTTATTTAAAATTTTAATACATCTTAGAATCTAAAATTTCTAAGAATTGAATGTTTCTTCACATTCAGGCTCTAAAAACATAATTACTATTGATTTTTGACTGTTTTATACGGCTACATGGAGACATACTACTTCTTTAGTAGATTTGTGATTGAGATCCATTTAATCCCCAAAAAATTAACAGAGTAATTTTGTGGTAAGAAAAAAAAGTTTGAGGTTTTATCTACATTTCTGATTTGAGTAAAATAATAGTACATTTTTTTCCTCTGAATTTAATTGTCCATCATGTAAAATTAAACAACTCTTCATTGTTGCTTGTTTGTTTTGTTTTGTTTTGTTGAGACCAGGTCTCCCCCTGTCACCCAGGCTGGAGTGCTGTGGCATGGTCTCGGCTCACTGCAGCATTGACCTCTTGGGTTCAGGTGATCCTCCCACCTCAGCCTCCCAAGTAGCTGGGACTACAGGTGCACACTACCATGCTCAGCTAATTTTGTGTATTTTTTTGTAGAGACAAGGTCACACTATGTTGCCCAGGACGGTCTCAGACTCCTGGGCTCAAGTGATTCTCCTGCCTTGGCCTCCCAAAGTGCTGTGATTACAGGAATGAGCCACCACGCCGAGCCAACAGCTTTTCTTGAGAGGCCACTGAGAACTTTCGTCGGCTGATTTTTAGTGCCATGCTAATGTTCCTTCACTATGTTAGAATCAGCCATGCTCTCTCTCCAGTTTTGCAAATGCTTGGTCTACTCTAAAAGGTTTGATAGTTACAAGAGCCTTTAATTACAGTGCCTGACATGTCAGGAAACTCTTTTATAGTTTTCTGATGTCTTGATGGCAAGAGTTTCAAAGTTATAGTTTTGGGTATTTTTCTTCTAAACTCCTATAAAGTATTTGGTTGTTTTCTTTATATTTTTTAAGTTGGTTATTCTTCCAGTGATACAAATTTACTTACCTTCTAAAAGTAAAACTATTTTTCTCTACTTTAATTCTATGCTGTTTTTGTACTTATAGTATCTCATATATAGTCTACTTTTAGTGTTGCTTCTCAGTTTAATTTTGGTAAAATATTTTCAGTGATGATGAAATGCAAATGTAAGTTATAATTCAATGGCATGTAGTGATAGTTGTGCAAATAATTGAACTGAGGCAATATTGTCAATAGAGATCGTTTTCACAGGGCACACACAAATAATGCCTACATTAGCAATTAACTCTTTTTTTCTAGAGTTGGGAAGATTATTCTGGCAGGAATTCGAAGTCACATCCTGATTTGCATATAGTCAAAACATGGAATGATGAAAGTTTTAAAATCAAGAAATTATATGTACGTATGTGTAAAGTGTTTATTATGTTTAAGCACACAATGCCTTAATCATAACATGGATGAACATTTTCAATAAGACATCATGGCAAGTCTCTGATAGTCATTAATGGAGCAGGACTCACTGCAGTCAAGAGGGTGAGATATTCAGCTTGTCTTTGATAGCTATATGCTTGCTGTGTAACTTTTGCTACCACATCATTTTTCATGAAACATACACATTCCTTCTATAAAATCATCTTTCACTAGTTTCAGTGTTTCACATTTAACTTGTGCAATACACAGACACCCACAAACTCTTTATAGAACTAGACTTGCAATAAAATAGATTCAGAACTCAATAGTTGAGACTTGTTTTAATTAGTACATTTCCTTTTAAACTGTAATTCTCCGTATGTAGTCAGCATTCATTTTTCAGGATTCCAATATGTCGTTCCTGTACTACTAAACACTTATTTCCAATTCCAGGAAAAGTTCTAATAAACTAGAAAAGCAAAATGCACAAGTAAATGTTCAAGTGAAAAAACAAACAAACAAAAGGCAAGGTAGATAAAACGTATGACATCATGGACCTAAGGAACTGTCTCATCTGGTAGTCCCTGCCTTCACAGGCTCAGGCAGTATCTTATTTTCTACTCTCAATTTTTAAGTTAATACTAAATGTAACTTAGTGATGTTTCACACAGTTTACACCTAGCACCTGGGGAGGAGAAGAGAAATGGCTGTTTCCAGAGTGGTAGATGCCAGGCTGATTAACCCATCACAAAAAAACCAAAAGCAAAGGGGAATGTATATAAATAAGATATATTTGTTTTTGCCTTTGAAAACACAGCATAAATAAATAAAGGCCACTAAATGAGATCAAGCAGAGAGTATTTATGCGGAACTCACTGCAGCATGAGAATCAGTCACCATTACGTGAAATTGGCAGAGACTCAGAGGCGGTCAGGAGAGTGGGAAGCTTTGTAGTGGACAAAAGGAAAGGCTTCAGTTTACCCTGATTGGAGGCTTTTGGCATGGGGCTAACTAAAAGTAGAGCATCCTATGTGACTGGTTTCAAAGCATATTTGGCTTTCTCTGATTGATCCTGAGTTGGAATCAAGGGTAAGCGTTGCGGAAGCTGAGCGATCACTGACGAGTGCTGGGCATTGTGGGTTGATGGCTCGCAGAGGTTAGAGTTGGTTTCCTGGGCTGGTTGCCACAGGGATTATGGGGCAGATTTTATTGTCATTTATGGCCTGACCATTGTCCAGTTGTATATTGAATGTATCATATATGTCCATATAATTTTAAATCTACCAAACATTTGCCACGATGATATTAATACTATATTTGACAAAGGCAAAACAGTCTGTAAACTTTTCAACATATTCAGTTCAAATTTTCTTTCAGCTGTGTGTGATTTGGTGGGTAAAAAGGAAGGGAGATCAGAACATAATTTTATTTATAAACTATGATAATTAGAATTAAGGAAAATATACAATTGCACAATTCACATTCACATGCTCACCTAAAACAAATGTAGCTTGGAACTTTGCTGGAACAAGAAATACGTTGTTTCTAATAACTAAAGGGAGACATTTTTAGAAAACAGATCCAGTAAAACTGGAGACAGAGGTCTGGGAAAGACCATGGACACTTAAGACTGGTGATAATGTAAATTGCAAAAAGATTCAGCAAACTATCCAAATTCCCACAGCCCCATGTAGCAGATCCAGTTAGTAGTAGTAGAGTTGATGTCATTCCTCAAGTCTCAGTGTAGTGCAGGGATCGGCAATGTTTTTCTGAAAAGGACTAGATAGTCTCTGTTGCGTATTATTGTTTTGTATATAACCCTTCAAAATGTAAAAACAATTTTTAGCTATTAGATTGGGCAAAAATAGGCCTTCAACTCCTGTGCTCAGCTCCCAAAACTGGCCACCAGAAAAACCTGTTGAAGACATAAAAATAAAGTTAAATTTACTAAACATAACACAGTAAAGGAGATACCACTTTAGCAGCGTTTTAACATGTCTCAGAAAGGATGCATTCAGAACACAATACTTATAGTATAAAAGCTTGTGTAGGGTCATTTTTATTCAAAAGACAAAAACGTAGGCTTTGCAAGGGATGGAACCGTTTGAATTAGGCAAAATTTATAAGAAAACAGCTTTGGAATAGTAGGTGCAACAAAGTGTGGATTTAAAGTCATTACTGACAAACAAGCTGTTATTCTTGATAAGTTATCTGTTTAGTTTGTTCACTGTTTTATTTTCCAAGAACGGTTATTTCCTGAAGCAAATGGCTAAGTAATTTTTTCCCAATTCAAGCATTGTTCAGCAAAACCAGAGAAACATGCTTTGTTTGAGAATTGGTAGCATAGAATAGGCACAAGAATGGATGTCAGGCCGGGCATGGTGACTCACGTCTGTAATCCCAGAACTTTGGGAGGCTGATGCGGGTGGATCATGAGGTCAGGAGTTCAAGACTAGCCTGGCCAACATAGTGAAACCCCGTCTCTATTAAAAACACAAAACTTAGCTGGGTGTGGTGGCATGTACCCATAATCCCAGCTACTCAGGAGGCTGAGGCAGGAGAATGGTGTGAACCCAGGAGGCGGAGGTTGCAGTGAGCTGAGATCGTGTCACTGCACTCCAACCTGGGTGACAGTGCGGGACTCTGTCTCAAAAAAAAAAAAAAAAAAAGAGAATGTATATTGGATTCAGTTCTCAGTATCTAAACACAACTGAGTATGAAAATTATCTTGAAAGTGGGCAAGCCATAGATTTATGTCTCCAGTACGTAATAGCACCTTGTACAATGTAAATGATTGATGAAAATATAAAAATATCGAAACATTTGTATACGTATTTTATATATGTAAATGATGATAAAAAATACTGAATACTATTTGATTTCAATTTTTGATCCAGAAGAACTTAATATGCTGAAGATAGTGGTAATGTGTTTTATCACGTTAATTTTCAGTTAAAGGCTTTCTGAGTAGTAACAACATCTATGAAACTAAATGAGTAGTACCTCAACTTCCTATATAAGAGCATTTCTGTTTTAACTGCGGGTTTATTAGAAAAATGGTCCTTCTGCAATCCTGCATCTGCATTTTTATTATAATCTCTTCTCCATTGGGAGTGAAGCATTCTAGCTCCACTCATGATAGCGATAATATCTGTGAAAGGCACCAATGCTCTGCTACAACATAGAAACCTCCCTGTGAAAGAGTTGCTTACAGGTAAGGGCAGGGAGGTGTCACTAACTCAAACTATTCATGCTGCAATCTGTAAACACTAATCTCCCAGACATCTTCATTTCCCCAGGTCCCCTTGCTAAGCCCCAATTTAGAGAGAAAAATCCATTTCTTATATATCTGAGCAGAAATTCTCAGCTGATTGTAGATAAACTCTGCACCATAGCTGTCGGCAACACATGTTATAAAACCCCAGGAAATG
Source organism: Macaca nemestrina (assembly GCF_043159975.1). Taxonomy (NCBI): domain Eukaryota; kingdom Metazoa; phylum Chordata; class Mammalia; order Primates; family Cercopithecidae; genus Macaca; species Macaca nemestrina. Next base: position 84,361,514 of record NC_092137.1, on the reverse strand, counting down.
CTCTTTATTTCACATGTCAGTTGGCTTTTCCTTGAATGAGCTGAACTCTAACAGCAGGTAATTGTCTTTTTTTTTTTTTTTTGGCTGCCTCTAGCAATACATTCTCTTCCTCCGTGCTACATACAGCCCCACTCCCTCCACAAGCCCATGGGCACACAAACTTTTCTCCTGTAGAACAGGGAGAATGAATCCCAGGACATTATTTTTACAAACCAAAGGATTACGACAAAATTGGAGTTAAACAAAATATCTGAAGGAGAAGTTTAGAATAACCAAGATAAATAAATACACATATTTTTATTGGAATATATATTTTACATTCCAATATATTATAGTTTAGAATATATTATAGTTTATATCCTAATATATAATATATAGTTTAGAATAACCAAGATACATATATATTTATAAACATACATATAAATACATATGTATTTACCTTTGTTATATAGAATAAACAAATGATATATAATATAAAATATTTGTAAATAAAATTCATACACATAAATATTATATAAAATATACATATGTTTACCCTGGTTATAAAATAAATATAATAAAGTTTTATTATATTTATTTATCTCGAGGGTTTGGCATGAGGACTCCACGCCAAGTCAAGTTTAGGGTAATCCATGGGTCTAGGAGTTTTCGGTTACCACAGATTCTTCAGGCAGGGAACGGCTTGCTCATTGAATAATATATCTCAATGTTATATGAATGAATGACCAAACAAATGAACAGGAAGGAAAACAAGAAGATACCTGGAAAGTAAGTTCTCATTGAAATTAAGGACTTGAAGTTGAACACTAGAGCCTAGATAACGTTCCAAACAATAGCTAGTGTTTCTCCTGAAAAGGTTAATAATAGTCAATTAGGCCAGCATTTTCAGGAGAACCTGTTTTTTTTAATTTTATTGACCATATCCTTTGGGTATTTGCAGAATTTCACTAGGACGCTGGTACCATAGGTTTTCATTTTCCAATTAAATTTTTAGATTTGTTTGGAGAAATGATAAATAAAAGTTTATTGCACTGAATAAGAAAAATACTTTTTAAAAGAGCTTCAGGAAACTTAATTCATCATTTTTCTTTGCTATATATTAGACAAATAGTAAATTGCTGAATATCGTATAGTTATTACTATGTGCAAAAGTGGATCCAAACATTGTATACATTTCAATTTATTAAATTAGCATTTTACTTGTCATTTTGATGCACATTTAGTGTTATGTAGACAGCCTTAGGTAGAGCTAGGATTTGATTGTGAGCAGTCTGGTGCCAAAATCCAGGATGTTGTTGTTGCATATAGTCGGCTTATTTTGCCTTTTGTGTTCTGTGCTTCTCACTTCTCTTCTGTCTGGTTTCTCTCTCCATTGAGAGTGCGGTATTGAAGTCTCCAACTATAATTGTAGAACTGTGTATTTCTCTCTGTAAATCTGTCAGGTTTTGCTTCATATATTTTGATGATGTGTTATTAGGTGTGTAAATATTTATAATTTTTGTATATTCTTGCTGTGTTGAAACTTTCATTGATATATAATACTTTTCTTCGTCTCTCGTAAACTTTTTTGATTTAAAGTCTATTTTGTCTGATGTTAGTATAGCCTTTCCTGTTCTCCTTCAGTTATTATTTATATGGAATAATGGAATATCTTTTTTCATCCTTTTACTTTCAACCTATTTGTATCTTTGGATTTAAAGTATCTTGTACAGTTGTATCATTCATTCTGCCAGTCTTTCTTTTTAATCCATTTCATTTCAAAGTAATTACTGATAAAGAGGTATTTACTTCTGTCATTTTGATATTTGTTTTCTTTTTTATTTTTTGAGATGGAATCTCACTCACTCTACTGCACAGGCTGGAGTGCAGTGGTGCGATGTCTGCTCACTGAAACCTACACCTCCCGGGTTCAAGCGATTCTCATGCCTCAGCCTTCCAAATAGCTGTGATTACAGGGACACCTACAACCATGTCATAAATGGCTCATTATTCTGTTGCATGTTCCTTCCATACCTAGTTTATTGAGAGTTTTCAACATGAAGGGAGATTAAAATTTATTGAAGGTCTTCTCTGCTTCTATCGAGATAATCATGTGGTTTTTGTCTTTAGTTATGGTTATGTGATGAATTACATTTACTGATTTGTGTATGTTGAACCAGGCTTGCATCATGGGGATGAAGCTGACTTGATCTTGGTGGATAAGCTTTTTGATATGCTGCTGGATTCGGTTTGCCAGTATTTTATTGAAGATTTTTGCATCAATGTTTCTCAGGGATATTCGCCTGAGGTTTTCTCTTTTTCTTGTTATCTCTGCCAGGTTTTGGTATCAGGATGATGTTGGCCTCATAGAACGAGTTAGGAAGGAATCTCTCCTTTGCAATTGTTTGGAATAGTTTCAGAAGAGATGGTACCAGCTCCTTTTTGTATTTCCGGAAGAATTCTGCGGGAAATCCATCTGGAACTGGGCTTTTTTTTTTTTTTTTTTTTTTTTTTTTTTTTTTTTTGGTTGGTAGGCTATTTATTACCTCCTCAATTTAAGAACTTGTTCTGGTCTATTCAGGGAATCGACTTCCTGGTTCAGTCTTGGGAGGGTGTATGTGTCCAGGAATGTATCCATTTCTTCTAGATTTTCCAGTTTATTTGTGTAGAGGTGTTTATAGTATTCTCTGATGGTAGTTTGTATTTCTGTGGGATTGGTGGTGTTATCCCCTTTATCATTTCTGATTGCATTTACTTGAATCTTCTCTCTTTTATTCTTTATTAGTCTAGTTAGTGATCTATCTGTTTTATTGATTTTTTCAAAGAAACAGCTCCTGGATTTGTTGATGTTCTGAAGACTTTTTTTGTGTGTGTGTTTCTATCTTCTTCAGCTCTGCTCTGAGCTTGGTTATTTCTTGTCTTCTGCTAGCTCTGGGGTTTATTTGCTTTTGCTTCTCTAGTTCTTTTACTTGTGATGTTAGGGTGTTGATTTGAGATCTTTCTTTCTTATGTGGGCATTTAGTGCTATAAATTTCCCTCTTAACACTGCATTAGCTGTATCCCAGAGATTCTGGTACATTGTCTCCTTGTTCTCATTGGTTTCAAAGAACTTACTGATTTCTACTTTAATTTTATTATTACCCAGAATTCATTCAGGAGCAGGTTGCTCAATTTCCATGTAGTTGTGTGCTTTTGAGTGAGTTTCTTAAGCCTAAGTTCTAATTTGATTGCACTGTGGTCTGAGAGACTATTTGTTATGATTTCAGTTCTTTTGCATTTGCTGAGGAGTGATTTACTTCCAGTTATGTGATACATTTCAGACTAAGTGCCATGCAGCACTGAGGAAAAAATGTATATTCTGTTATTTTTGGGTGGAGAGTTCTGTAGATCTCTATCAGGTCCACTTGGTCCATAGCTGAGTTCAAGTCCTGAATATCTTTGTTAATTTTCTGTCTCAATGATCTGTCTAATATGGACAGTGGGGTATTAAAGACTCCCAGTATTACTGTGTGGGAGTCTACGTCTCTTTGTAGGTCTTTAAGATCTAGTTTTTAAAATCTGGGTGATAAGTAACTTCAGCAAAGTCTCAGGATACAAAAATCAATGTGCAGAAATCACAAGCATTCCTATACACCAACAACAGATAAGCAGAATGCCAAGTAATGAATGAACTCCCATTCACAATTGCCACAAAGAGAATAAAATACCTAGGAATACAGCTAACAAGGGAAGTGAATGACAACTTCAAGGAGAACTACAAACCACTGCTCAAGGAAATAAGGGAAGACACAAGCAGATGGAAAAACATTCCATGCTCATGGATAGGAAGAATTAATACCCTGAAAATGACTGTACTTCCCAAAGCAATTTATAGATTCAATGCTATTCCCATTAAACTACCATTGATATTCTTCACGGAATTAGAAGAAAACTATTTTAAATTTTCTATGGAACCAAAAAGGAGCTCGGATAGCCAGGACAATCCTAAGCAAAAAGAACAAAGCTGGAAGCATCACACTACCCAACTTCAAACTATACTACAAGGCAACAGTAACTAAAACGGCATGGTACTGGTACAAAAACAGACACATAGACCAATGAAACCAAATAGAAAACTCAGAAATAAAACCACACATCTACAACAATCTGATCTTTTATAAACCTAACAAAAACAAACAATGGGGAAAGGATTCCTATTTAATAAATGGTGATGGGGAATCTGCAGAAAATTGAAACTGGACCCGTTCCTTACACCTTACACAGAAATTAACTCAACATGGATTAAAGACTTAAATGTAAAACCCAAAACTATAAAAACTTTAAAAGAAATCTAAGTAATACCACTCAGGACATAGGCATCGGCAAAGATTTTATGATGAAGTTGCCAAAAGTAATTGCAACAAAAGCAAAAATTGACAAATGAGATCTAATTAAATTAAAGAGCTGCCGCAGAGCAAAATAAACTATCATCAGAGAGAACAGACAACCTACAGAATGGGAGAAATTTTTTGTAATCTATCCATCTGACAAAGTCTAATATTCAGAATCTATAAGGAACTTAAGCAAATAAAAGAAAAAAAAAATCCCATTAAAAAGCGGGCAAAGGACATGAACAGACACTTCTCAAAAAAAGACATCATTCTTAGCAAACTATCACAAGAACAGAAAACCAAACACCGCATGTTCTCACTCATAGGTGGGAACTGAACAATGAGATCACTTGGACTCGGGAAGGGGAACATCACACACCGGGGCCTATCATGGGGAGGGGGGAGGGGGGAGGGATTGCATTGGGAGTTATACCTGATGTAAATGACGAGTTGATGGGTGCTGATGAGTTGATGGGTGCAGCACAGCAACATGGCACAAGTATACATATGTAACAAACCTGCACGTTATGCACATGTACCCTAGAACTTAAAGTATAATAATAATAATAATAATAATAATAAAAAGACATACATGGGACCAACAAACATGTGAAAAATACTTAACGTCACTGATCATTAGAGAAATGCAAATCAAAACCACAATGAGATGCCATCTCATACCAATCAGAATAGTAATTATTATAAAGTCAAGAAACAACAGATGCTGGTGAAGTTGTGGAGAGATAGGAACACTTTCACAGTATTGCTGGGAATGTAAATGAGTTCAACCATTGTGGAAGACAGTGTGGTAATTCCTCAAAGATTTAGAATGAGAAATACCATTTGACCCAGCAGTCCCATTACTGGGCATATACCCAAAGGAATATAAATCATTCTATTATAAAGATACATACACATGAACATTCATTGCAGCACTAGTCCCAATAGGGAAGACATGGAATCAATAGAAGTGACCATCAATGATAGATTGGATAAAGAAAACGTGGTACATATACACCATGGAATACTATGCAGACATACAAGAAAACAAGATCACTCATTTGGAGGGACATGAATGAAGCTAGGAGCCATTATCCTCAGCAAACTAAAGCAGGAACAGAAAACCAAACACCGCATATTCTCATTTATAAGTGGGAGTTGAACAATGAGACCATATGGACACAGGCAGGGGAACAACACACACTGGGGCCTCTCAGCGGAAGGCGGTGCGGGGAGAGCACTAGAGAAAACAGCTAGTGCATGCTGGGCTTAATACCTAGGTGATGGGTTCATAGGTGCAGCCAACCACCATGGCACACATTTACCTGTGTAACAAACCTGCACATCCTGCAAATGTACCTCGGAACTTAAAAAAAAAAGAACCTCAGGTGGTGGATTGTAGTTCTAAATGTGAACATAAAAAACATAAAAGCCAATGAAGTTTATAAAGGATAATGTAGGTAGCTATTTTTATGAACTTTGGAATGGGAAATAATAAATAGGACGTAGAAAGCACCAACCAAGAAATACAATATTGATATATTGGAGCTAAAGTTAAAACCTTGTATTTCTTAAAATGCCCCACAGAGTATTAGCCTCAGAATGAAAAAGACATTTGCAACAGATAAAACAATATGTTTATACAGAGCTCATTTTAAAAACTACAAATGAGCAATAAAAAGAGAAAATTTCTAAGAAAAATAAAATGAGCAAAAGACTTGAACAGGCACTCTAGGTTGAATAAGATGTTCTAAAAAAGAAACATGCAAAGCTGCTCAACATTATGAGAATTCAGTAAAATGTAAATTAGAACCAGTAAAATATACCACTAAATACCTCCTTGAATTATTATAATATAAAAGGCTGATAATATTGACAGTGTTGCAGAAAAACTAGGAGTCTCAAACACTGTTAGATGGAGTGAATATTAGTATAGCCCCTTTGGAAATATTTTTGGCAGTACCTAAAGTAAAATAAATGTGAACATAATACCCAGTAATTTCATTACTAGGTAGTTAGCAGTAGAAATGCTTTTCAGTATGCACCAAAGACAAGTACGTAAAGGTCATAGCAGCATTATCCAGATTAGCCTTAAATTGGAACCATCCCCAAGGGTCATCAGTAGTACAATGGATAAGTAGAATGTGGGATATTTATTTAATGCAATTATTCTAACAAATTTAAATGAACAAACTACAGGTACACCAAAAAAGGATAAATTATGCATACATATAATTTGAATAAATGTCTAATTTTATTAATTTAAAGTTTTAAAATATGCAAAAATTTTTTGATGTTAGAGTTCAAAATAGGATTCTGACTTTAGAAAGTCAGAGGAAGTAGTGATTAAGAGTGTGTGTGAGAAGTAATTTCTTTGTGTACTGGTTATATTCTGTCTTTATGTTTGTTGGGGTTACAAAATTATGTTCCATTTTAATAATTTATTCTGATATACACATGAGATTTGGGGGATTTAAATCATGTACAGTCTAATAAAAAATTATTAAACGTGTATATGTTTAGATCCCATTCCAGATTGTGGAGATGGGGCCTGATTATCTTGGTAGCCATTTCTACCTTTTGCATTTCTGAAGGAGAGAAATAGGAAAGGAACAGCTATCTCAAATTCCTTTCCTGCTCTGCAAAACCATATATTGCTGATTTATAAGTTATTACAGAAGGACTTACTGGAATTGAAACTGATCCAATTGTCCCATTGAACTGATGTTTATGGTTTCTTTTGAATAAACATAGAAATGGACCCTCCCAATCTTGAAACTTGGAAGAGTTATGTTTATCTTATTTGAGTTCCTTTCTCAGGAAATCACCTATCAGGCCTCTAAGATGGTATTAAAGAACTAAAATTTACCAGATCTCTGCATCTGGACCATGAGACACCAGACCTTTCACCTTTCATGATTGCTTAACTGACCACTTGCTTCCTGTTGACCAGCTCTTCTTCCTTATCCTTCCCTAATTTCTGTTTTCCCACACATGGTTACATTTCTTCCCTGCTATATAAATCCCTAATTTTACTCAGTCAGGGAATGTATCAGTCAGGGTTCTCTAGAGGGAAATAACTAATAAGATAGAATATATATATATATATATATATATATATATATATATATATATATATATGGTTTTGAATATTCACAATGCAAATAATTGACAAATTTCCATGTGTATGGATTTGCTAACTACCCTGATTTGATTATTACTCATTTAGGCATATATCAAAATATCTCTATGTATCTCATAAATTTGTACAATTATTGTGTGTCAACTAAGAATAAAAGGACAAAAGAAGTATATGCAACAAAACCAAAAATAGACATGTGAGACTACATAAAAATCAAAAGCTTCTTTACGGCAAAGGAAATCATCAGAGTAAAAGCAACCTACAGAATGACATAAAATATTTGCAAACCATGTATCTGATAAGGGGTCAATATTCCAAAATATATAAGAATCTCCTACAAGTCAAGATGAAAAAAACAAAACCAAATAGCCCAATTAAAAATGGGCAAGAAGCTTGAATAGACATTTATCCGAAGAAGATATATGAATGGAAACTAGGTACATTAATGGATGCTCAATATCACTACTCATCAGGGAAATGCAGATCAAAGCTACAATGAAATATAACCTAACAATATTAAGATTAGTATTATTTAAAGAAACAACAACAAGAAAAGCACCAATAACTGTTGGTGATGATATGCAGTTTTTGGAATTCTTATACATTTTGATTGGAAATGTAAAATGGTACAACCATTATGAAAGACACTATAGAGGTTCCTAAAAAAATTAATTACAGCACTACTATGTGATCTGGCAATCTTACCTCTAGATTAAGTGCCAAACCATCGAAATCAGAATCTCAAAGCCATATGTGTGTTCATATGTTCATTGCAGCATGATTTGCAATAGCCAAAATATGGAAACAATCCAAATGTGCATCAAAGAATGAATAAAGAAGATGTAATATATACATACAAAGGAATATTATTCAGCCTTAGGAAAGAAGGATATCATACCATTTGCAAGAACATGGATAAACCCAGAGGACATTGTGCTGAGTGATCAGTCACAAGAAGGCAAATACTGCATTTTCCCACTATGTCAGATATTTTAAATAGTCAAACTTACAGAAGCCAAGAATAGAATGGTGATTATCAGACCTTAGGAAAGGCATTAAAGGGCAATTGTTACTCAATATGTATAAAGTTTCAGTTATGCAAGCTGAACACGTTTTAGAGACCTGTTCCTCAATATAGTACCTATAGATAACAACAGGGTTTTGTGCACTTTAAATATTTAATTAGGATAGATCTCATGTTAAGTGTTCTTACTTCAAAGAACCAATTAAAAAAAAACAGAAACAAAAAGACACACAGAAGAACACAAGGAAATTTTCTGCAGGTGATAAATATGGTCTATACCTTAGTTGTGGTGATGGTATCATGGATGTATGCATGTATCTAAACTTATCAAAATGTTTATATTTAGTATGTGTGATTTTTTGTATATTAGTTATATTTCAATAAAACTCAATTATAAAGAAAAACTAGCTATTATTGGTCTTTTAAGTTATGAATGAAATCTCGAGGACCTTGCCTATAACTTCGTTAACATCTCGTTAACCCAGATAACCAATAACATTAAAGATAGAATGACCAGTGAAAGAATTGTTCCCTTTCAATAGCAAAGCAACAGGGACAATACATCGCCTATGGTGGGAAAGATATACAAGAGTCTGTCTCTTAAGACTCTAACGTTGAACAGGCTAATCCCTTACCACTGATGCTATGTCACAAAATCAGTACCCTCACCAGCAGCTATGTGCATCCACACCCCTGCAACAACAAGAGTCATTTAAAATAAATGAAAGGATGCCATTACTCTTTCTAACTGAGGAATGAATGTCATAAGGCAGATTTGTCATCCCTCAGTGAAGGAAATCTCTATTGCATTTTATAGATTTCGATGTCTAAGAAACTGTCATTTAGATATAGGAAAAATGGAGACACTAAAAGAGCTGAGAAGACAATTCTTAGATGGGGAAATTACGTTTGTCCCTTAAGAAGGTTTCAAAATAGAAACTACTAACTAGACCATGAAAACAGTTGCTTGCCAAAATTGTTTTGTCAAATTGAACAAATGTTTATCATACGTAGAGCTGCAGTCTTTACAAAGCCCTAAAAGCAGCTGAAGACCTCATAAACTGAAAAAAAAAAAATTACTCTAATGGGAATATTGAAAGTACAAAATTACATTTTGACAAAAGATAAAATTAAAGTGGTAGGAAGGTCTATATGGTTGAGTTTAAATTTTAGGTTTAAAGATTAAGTTTAAAATTCAAGATTAATTTTAAAAAAGAAAGCTAATTTACTCTTAAAAGACCGTGTTGCATAATAGTTAAACAGCTGCAATATGGGATTAGACAGGTCTAGGTTTGATGCCTAGGTAACGGGTCCTTTTGTGGCTTAGGTCCCTGACACACATGTACACACTGAATGCAACTTTTACTTGCATGAACTCTTACGTCCTACAAAACATTATCCCATTTTAAGCATTATGACACTAAGGCCCAAGTAATAGACTATTAATGTCAAGGGAGGTAGGGAATAGAACTGAAGCCTGCTTATCAAAATTCAGTTTTCTAACTTTATCTGCAACTTTACACATATCTAATCAGGTTCTTGCTGTGTTTAATCCTCAGAAAGGTTACCTGTTATGATCAGAATATATTCCAAAATACACAAGAAACATTAGCATGCCCTGGTCCCTGACAAATATCTTAGGCTCATTTCAGTCCCTCCCCACAGCTCTCCCTCCTTTGACTGGCCTTTATTCAATCCTCCAAACATAAAGTCTTCTATCATCTTGTACTCCTTTAAGATACTTCACATACTATTAGTTTTATAGTTAGTTACTAGTGATTATTTATTTAATATCTGACTTCTGACTTAATATCAACTAGAGCATAAGTTCTGTGTTGGCAATTCCACATCTATATTGTTTACTTGGTCTATGCTCAGTGCTATGCAGAGTATCTGGCACATAGAAAGTGCTTATTACTTGTTTTCTAATTCATACACTTATTTCAAATAAGAAAATTATATTTCTCTTAACTTATGGACCCTGTTCCTACACTATTTTATCTGGCAATTGGGCAGATTATCTCTTTCTCTTTTGTTAGCCTGTATTAACCTCTGCCCATTTTTCCAAATCCAACTTAAAACTCTCTAGTTATTTCTCCTTTCTTCCATCTTTTCACACATTTGCTATTAGAATCGCACAGTCAACATTTGATTACATTCATTCTTTCTTTTCATAAAAGTACGTTATATTTCACAGGGCTGTTTTTTTTTTCTATGAGATATTTTTAAAAGAGATTCTGAAAGTCTTTTTTTTTTCCATTTATTTTCAGAGCCTATGCCTGCTAGGCATCTTCAATGTGATGAGTAGCAACTTGCTGACATTGATTTGGAAGATACTGAAGAGTAGAGAGCAGTTAAGAGACAAAGGCTTTTGATGGATAGAGCGCTTGGTCTGGAGCTGATCAAAGAGAAAGCTTAGGGAAGATAGCCTTGTTATTATTTTTTTCTAAGAGGCTGCATGTCTAGAGGTTGTGGTGAATATTTCAAAACTTACCTGAGAAAATAACAGGGTAGATGTTTGTCTCTTAGGATGCTTCATGACAAACCTACTGACAAAGTCCATCTGAAAACTAATAAGAAAGTCATGGTAAATAGGAGACATTTGTGTGAGAATTCCAAACAACATTTACAGAGGTTCTAATTTAACCTTACATGAAAACGCAACACAGAAAGCAAAGCAAATCCATTGTAATTTAAATCACAGTAATCTGTATATTTGACCCCTTTCATTCAAATATATATATATTTGAAACTATATACATATATATAGTTTCAGATATTGAATTTAATCAACCCCAAAGTACAAAAATTGACAATCTGACAAAAAGAAATAATTGAATAGGCTTCCTTCTTTCAACATGAGTAGAACTTGTCGACTGAGAAAATCTATTTGTTCTTTATTCATTCCATGTCATAAATCTGTAAAACTGAACAATCTTGTTTTGAAAATCCTGGTCAGACAGGGAACATGAGGCTCTTAATCTCAAAATCCTGTATAACAACCTGTATTGGGCTGATGGATTTGCCATTTTTCATATTAAACTGTAAATTCCTAGGGTCCAGATTATTATTACATTTTTTTGCATGCCTTTAAGCTAGGTAGTGTCTGGCTTACAGAAAGCACTTTTTAAAATGAAAGGTTAAAGAAGAAAAACAGGAAGATGTCACTGTGGACAATGTTTTCAAAATTATATTTGGAAAAATATGAAGATATTTCCCTCAGCTACAGTTCAGAAAAATGCATTTTAAACACATTTGACCTAAGTAGGAACAGAGACAGCGAACCTCCTGCCTCAACATGTTTCCAGAGTCTGCCTTCTAGAGTACCTGACATTTCCTGGTTTATTTCAAGAAGTCTAAAGTTTATTCAGGAAGTTTATTTCAGACAATCTAAACCATTTGTCATTTAGGAGATCTCTCAAGGCCTTAAAAATGGTGTAATAAAAGTGATTGAATAAAAAGAAAAAATAGCCTCCAAAATTCTCTTTCTGCTACTCTCGGATCTTTGTATATTGATTGGATTCAGTTTTTAAAGCTAGGGTTAAGCCATGGCTGGCTCCTGTTAAAGTATTAATATGGTATCTGGTATATGAGTAATGAATAATACATTAAACCAATATCAGCTGCATGAATTAGTGTATTGGATATACCAAGACAAAACCAGTTGAAGGATGGAAACTTAGATACATTTTGACAAGAAGGTACAAAAGGAATTATGGTCTGGGCTTATCCTCTGAGATGAAAACCACAAGGCCAGAAAAATGATGAAGGAAATGAGTAGAGCTAAAAAAGACCAAACTACACAGTTCACACTTTTGACACGGACCCACCACAGATAGTTCAGGCTAATGGTGTGACTAAGTTTGAGTCCCTATTTGCTTAGGAAACTGATGTGATATGAGAAGGAATTACAGATGTGAGAAAAACATCTTACTAATTCTCTCATGGGAATGTCATTATAGTGGTACAGAGTATGTCTTATCTGTCCAAGGGCTAGTGATAAGCTACTTTCATGATTGGCACAGTTATTTTGCCATCTTTATACCTATTTAAAGCTAGGAGTAGACCATACCATAAAGTGTTTACAATAAGTGAAGAAGTGGCCAGAACCGTGGGATACATGACCTGATTATTCCTGGTCTTTTCATGAAATAGTGAAGAGAGTCTTTCCTTGGTTTTATTTTTTTAATCTCAACTCCACTCCTTTCTTCATCCTAAATCAAAATTTACACTATTCCAGTATACTGTTTCTTTTTAATGGAGATGATTCCATGGATAAATTATATGACACTTTCAGCAATTACAAAATATATTTTCCCAGAAATGTTGGGTTTTGACTCTACCCTGGAAGGATCAGAACCTTTCTTAAACATGTGGGGATGGTAAGGAGGAGTGGGAAAAATAAGCAGGAAAGAACACATTTTTTCACACCTCTGTACTTCTGCTCCAGGTGGGAAAAAGAGAGATGACTTATCATCAAAGCAAGTTTGGTATGTTATTATTATTACACAGCGCTTGGCTTTCTATTTGTCAGATGAAGATTGTGTTTGTGGCTTTGACAGGAATACTGTTATTATAGGATATGACCATAAACACATCTGTAGACAACCCTGTCCATTCCTGTTATCCACCTACTACTTTTCAGAGAAAATTGATGGTGCTAGATATGGTTTATTATACATGGCTCAGGGACAGGAGGTAGAGCATTGCTTACCCAAATATGCCCTCCTGGGGTCCATGAAATGTAAAATGCTATGATGCACAAACACACATACAAGGGGGAAATGATCTGCCTGGTCCTGGAGAGCCAAGACATTATGCCCAGAGCACAAATATCTGCATCTTTTCTTCTATCCTCATTATCAATCCCTCTTTGTTGTCAACTGGACTACTGAAATGTCCTCGTATCTAATCTTGCTTCAAGATACCCACATTCTCCTTCAACCCTTTTTTATGCTGTACCCAAATGATACTTCTAATGCTGAATTTTTATCATATCATTTTCCTCATTCGAAATCTCTCACTAGCCCACAGAATTAAATCTGAACACCACAGCAAACATATACATCCTCCTTGGTCTGTTGTTTCCTTCCTTCCTTTCTGGCTTCCTCTTTCATACAATCTAGACAGTCTAAACTGTTTGTCATTTAGGAGATATCTCAAGGCCTTAAAAATGGTGTAATAAAAGTGATTGAATAAAAAGAAAAAATAGCCTCCAGAATTTACTTTCTGCTACTCTCAGATCTTTGTATATTGATTGGATTCAGTTTTTAAAGCTAGGTACACAATGCTGTGAGTCCCTTGAGGTTAAAAGTTATGCTCTATCTCATTCGCTGCTGTATCCCAAGGATCAAACACAGTTTTAAAAGAAAGACAGTGGGAGAAAGAGAGAGAGGAAGAGAGAGCCTTCATTAGGATAAACCTACCTTAGGAATATTTCCAGAACAATTGGGCTCCAATTAATTGCATTTTTAGTTCAATAAAAATTAAAGAAAAAACAAATTGTTCCAATGCCTACTGTAAAAAAAAATATTTATCAAGCACCTTCTTCCATATTTCTTCTAGTATGGCCTGCTGGTCATAGTTGAATTTCTCTTAGCTTCAAACACTTGGTCCCTATTCTATGTACTCATTTTTAATGACTAGGGATAGTGGAATATGTATTATAGTTGTATTTAATGTGAATTGTGCTCAAAACATCACAAATAAGGTATGAATTTACTTCTCCTTAGTGAAGTCTAAGTTCTGGTGAAAAAATGTTCACTAAAAGTAATTTAGATTTATTTGCTTAATGCAGTTTTAGACAGAAAGAATTAAGAAAGTGGAGGTCCCACTGTAAGTCTTGGCTCTGCTAATATGCTTATGTAATGGTTGAAAAGCAAAAAATAAAAATAAAAAAATAAAAAAATATGAGAATTTAGGATGAACATGTATACAATAATAAAAATAAATTAAACTTAAAGTCCTTTGCACCTAAAATAATAAACACAAACAGAATATTTTATTTATTGATTTCTTAGTACAGGCATCCTCAGAGATATTGTGAGTTCAGTTCCAGACCATCACAATGAAGTGAATATTGCAATAAAATGAGTGAGCCACACAAATTTTTTGGTTTCCTAGTATATATAAAAATTATGTTTACACCACACTATAGTCTATTAAGTGTGCAAATATATGTATCTTAACTAAAATACTTTATTGCCGAAAATACTTTATTGCTAATGCTCATCTGAGTCTTCGACTAGTCGCAGTCTTTTTGCTGGTGGAGAGTTTGCCTCTATGTTGAAGACTGCTGACTGATCACGGTGGTAGTTGCTGATCAAGATAAGGGTGGCTGTGGAAATTTATTAAAATGAGAGAGCAATGAAGTTTGCTGCATTGATTGGCACTTTTTTTCACAAAATATTTTTCTGTAAAATGTGGTGCTATTTGATAGCATTTTACTCACAATAGAACTTCTTTCAAATGTGGAGGCACTCTTCTCAAACCCTGCCACTGATTTATCAACTAAATTTATGTAATATTCTAAATCTTCCATTATTTCCACAATGTTCACAGCATCTTTACCAGGAGTAGATTCCATCTCAAGAAACCACTTTCATTGCTTGTCCATAAGAAGCATATATTGTTATTCATGTAAGTTTTTTTGTAAGATAGCAACAATATAATTATGTCTTCAGGCTCCACTTCTAATTCTCATTCTCTTGGTATTTCCATCACATCTGCTGCTATTTCCTCCACAGAAGTCTTAAATCCTTTAAAGTCATCCATGAATGTTGGCATCAACTTTTTCCAAACTCCTGTGAATATTGATATTTTGACATCCTATAGTGAATCACAAATGTTTGTAAGGAAATCGAGAATGATGAATCATTTCCACAAAGTTTTCAATTTACTTTGCCCAGATCCATTAGAGGAATGACTATGTATGGCAGCATTACCTTATAAAATGTATTTGTTAAATAATAAGACTTGAAAGTCAAAATTCCTCCTTGATCCATGGGCTGCAGAATGGATGTTATGTTAGTAGGCATCAACATACATATACACAACCATTAATCTCCTTATACATCTCTATCAGCACTTTTGGGTGACCAGGTGCATTGTCAATAAGCAGCAATATTTTCAAAGGAATCTCTTTCTGAAGAATAGATCTCAGTAGTGGGGTTAAAATATTCAGTAAACCATGCAGTAAATACATGTACTGTCAACTAGGCTTTGTTTTTTCAATCATAGAGCACAGGCAGAGTAGTTTTAGCATAATTGTTAAGGGCCCTAGGATTTTCTGAATGGTAAATGAGCATTGGCTTCAACCTAAAGTCACCAGCTGCAGTAGCCCCTAACAAGAGAGCAACCTGCTTTTTGAAGCCAGTCATTGACTTCTCTCTAGCTAGAAAAGTCCTAGATAGCACCTTCTTCTAATACAAGGCTGTTTCAACTACATTGAAAATATGTTGTTGTTTAGTTAAAAAAAAAAAAAAAAAAAAAAAAAGAAAATATGTTGTTTAGTAAAGTTACCTTCATCAGTGATCTTAGCTAGATGTTCTGGAGAACTTCCTCTAGCTTCTGCATCAACTCTTTCTGCTTCACCTTGTGTTACAGAGATAGCTTGTTTCCTTAAACCTCACGAACCAACCTTTGCTGGCTTTGAACTTTTCTTCTGCAGCTTCTTCATCTTTCTCAGCCTTCACAAAATTAAAGAGAATTAGGACCTTGCTGTCAATTAAGCTTTGGTTAAGGGAATGCTGTGGCTGGCTTGATCTTCTATGAAAACCACTAAAACTCCTCCATATCAGCAGTAAGGCTGTTTACTTTCTTATCATTTGTATGTTCATTTCAGTAGCACTTCTAATTTTCTTCAAGGACTTATCTTTTGTACTCACAACTTGGCTAATTGTTTGGTGCAAGAGGTCTAGCCTTCAGTCTATCTCAGCTGTAGACATGCCTTCCTGACAAAAGCTTAGTCACATCTAGCTTTTGATCTAAAGTGACAGAGAAGGAGAGAGTTGTAGGAACAGCCAGTTGGAGGAGCAGTCAAAACACACACAACATTTATTGATTAAGTTTGCTGTCTTGTTTAGGCATAACTCATGGTACTCCAAAACAATTGCAATAATAACATCAAAGATCTTATATTACAGGTCACCATAACAGATAAAATACAAATGAAAAAGTTTGAAATCTAAGAATTACAAAGAGGTGATACAAAGACTTGAAGTGAACACTTACTGTTAATAAATGGGCACTGATACACTAGCTCAACTCAGGGTTGCCACAAACAAACCTTCAATTTGTAAAATATGCAATATCTGTGAAAAGCAATAATGTGAAACACAATAAAATCACAAAAAATATACTTGCATGCTTCAGGCATTGTAGAAAAGTTTCTTGATTTAAGCCCCATGATAATTTTTAATGTTGGCACTGCTTCCTCTTGTAGATGAAGAAACTGAGGTTTGAAGTTATTGATTTTTAAATGTTCTTGTCACAGTATTCTTAGTGATTCATTAATATTTTCATGGCTGCAAGGTCAAAATAAATTCCTAGTAGTTTTATTTATTAAGTAGTTATAGGTCTAAACAATTTAAGTGTTTATGTTCTAAAAAGGTAGTAGGTGATTAAAAAAATACATATGAATGAAAAGGAAAATAATTTCAGCTTCTTAGATAACAGCCACTTCCCAACTCCCATAGCTCAGAATCAGGTTGGATTCATCAATGTCATTTTCTGCTCTATCTTGGTCTTCACACATCACATAGATTTGGTGTTTGGTTTTGTTTTTGAATTATATTATACACAGATTCAGAAAAGATATATCATAGAAAAGAATGGCGTGTGATCTAATGCTGAAACTGTGAAGTAACTTAAGCTAGTAATTACCCTGATTCTGACAGATGTTGAGTATCCTTGTGCTTTTTTTGGAAAATAAAAATATCTTGGAGTATTCCTCTGAGTTTTCTGAGGAGCCCCCAATGCAGTCTGAACTGTGGAGTTAAGTAACGTACTCAAAATCACATGGGAAGAGAAAGGGTAAAGCTGTAATCTGAACCTTACTTTCTATGAACCAAAACCAGAGTTTTGGGCTACTGTAATTTCCTAGGATCACACAGAGCTGTCAAACAGTGCCAGGGTCAGTGGATAAATGTAGACAAACATGTTGGGAAATACTTCACAGATAGTGTTTCTAGTAAGAAACATTAAACTGTGCCTAGTTAGTCCTCTGGTCACTCAAGTCTTTATTAAGTACTGTGGAATCTATGAGAAAGTATTTTCAAAAGCTTCTATTTTTCTAGGAGTTTATAGTCTCTAGCTCAAAAATATAACACAAATTTCCAAAATTTAACTGAAGCAAACTCAGCTCTTAACCACGAGCTAACGGTCTCTGTGTTCCACTTATAGAAGCATTTTTTTTTCAATTGTAATTGTTCTTGCAGGAAAGTATTGTTTATGCCTACAATAAAATGTGTTGGTCTAATTTAAAAAACTGGACTTTAAGCAAAGAACTATTTTGATTTGTCAAAATAGTTGACAAACTATTTTGTCTGGTTGCTTATTTGTGTTGTAGTGGTTAAAATTTCCCATGTTGTTGTTTTTATAAATATTACGTAATTTTTATTGTCTCATTCATTATAATGTTACTAGTTTTTGTTTAAAAAGAACAAATGAGCAAAACAATGGGAAAAATTCTTGTATTTCAGAATATAATTGCTTTAGTTGATTTACTGAGGCAAAAGTAGCCATAATAATGATAAGTCCTATGAGGTCCAGAAAGGTGTTGATCCACTGCCAGTCTGCTATATAATTTGATTATAATCAAACTATTTTTCAAATAGGATTATTCTTAAAACATGTTCATGAATTCAGCAGATTTGTAAGTAGTTTTCCTGCATTACCAAATGGAAAGATTTAATATATTCTTTTCCAAAATGTAATATATATCGGTACTTTCCGAGCAAATTTTCTAATACATTCATTTAAAATAAAATTAGTTCATCCAAGTGAAATAAAGTTGACTTCCTTACAAATTGATTCTCCATAATATCTAAGTGTGAATTCCCAGCACAGTGCACACAGATTTGAGAGGGAGGAGCTCAAACAGCCATTATAGAACCTTCAGGATCATCTTTATTTCAAATGCTAACTGAGAATTGCAATTTCAATATTTATCAATACAGAAAGCAAATCTAAGTATAGTACCAAGTTCTACAGCTGACTTTTATAAATTAATACTGCATGAATTACATAGGTTATGCAAACTCGCAAACTGTCTTTTGTAACTATGTGAATGTATTTAAATAAAACCATTTATTTGTGTAATCATTTATAGGCTGTTTAAGGTCTAAAATAATGATACTTTTTTTTTTGGTATCCCAGAAAATGTGTTTTTTAGTAGGCATTATTGAGCTGCAGTATGTATATATGTTAAAATATAAAAATAAATTATTTTTATGAGAATGTCCCTGAATTAGTGAGCGAATTAAGTGACTATAGCAGCTTGTGCGATGAAATCCATTATTTTTAAATGTTTGACTTTATTTAAGCTGAATGGCACTTAAAGCAAGTAAAAGCTATAAAAAGACTTAATTTCAAACATAAAGGTTGTGGAAGGCTTATGAAAGAGAGGATGTTTGGAGAAATGCATTTAGAGAGTAGAACTCTAATCGTAGTTTTGAATGCAGAAGCACACATTGACTCAAGTTTTATTATTTCAATTTTATAAGAAACTCACTGAACACCAAACTCATGACCCTGATTTGACTATTTAGGATTAGCCATCTCATAGGACTCATGATTGGCTGTCTAATAACTTCTAGGTTTTGCTTTCTTTCACACTGCTGTCCCTATTGACAGCACACATTTTTTTTTGCAATGCAATTCTACTCAGATAGTCCAGAATTCAAATAATATTTTGTTTTTGCTAGGCAAGTTTCATGACCTGGGTCAACTATGAACATTTACAGTTATTAGTTAATGTCTACATTAGCTAAACTGTAGCATCTGACTTGATGTCATCCTAAAATAATATTTCCTTCAGGGCATTTTCTTCACTCTATAATTGCTAACTGCTTTCCTATTTGTTTTGTCACTTAAGTTACTATTTCCTTAATTAGAGAATATTTTTAAAAACAAAATTTGAGCAAGGATTGGAGATACCTGAGATTTAGTCTGCCTCTGCTTTAAATCAGTGTACCAGTTTGCTAAGTTTGCCATAATGAAGTGCCACAGAGAATGAGTAGTTTAAACAGCAGACATTTGCCTTGCAATTCTAGAGGCTGCAGTTTGAGTTGAAGGTGTCGGCAGGCTTGGTTTCTTCTGAGGGCTTTCTCCTTGGTTTGTAGATGACTGTCTTCTTCATCTGATTTTACACTGTCGCTACACCGTCCTAATTTCCTCTTCCTGTAAGGATAACAGTCACAGTGGGTTACTCACCACCCTAATTCCTCATATTAACTCAATTTCCTCTTTAAAGAGCCTATCTCAGCCAGGCATGCTGGCTTATGCCTGTAGTCCCAGCACTTTGGGAGGCCACAGCAGGAGGATCACTTAAGGCCGGGAGTTCAAGATTAGCCTGAGTAATAAAGTGAGACGTCTGTCTCTAAATAAATAAATAAATAGCAAGCCTCCAAATACAGTCATATTATAAGGTAGTGAGGGTTAGGACTTCAACACATAAATTTGAGTAACAAACATTTGGGCTTGTAACAATTACCTTTGGTAAATTTTTTGACCTCAGTGGGTTTATTTTTTTCCTCACCTAAAAAGCTGAGTTCTTGGTGTCCACATGTTCTTATCTCTCTGAGTATCCTGAGGTTCTATGACTATAATGATTATCTATCCCATAATATGGGGGAAAAAACCAATTTTGGAAAAGTTTGAATTTTGAACTTATTAAACATGTTGATAGTTGATGATCACAATAATTACAATAAAAAGTGAGATCCATAAATGCCTTATGAGTCAATAAAAAATCATTTATACATACAGATATATTAATTGAAACAGCTGTTATTTAATAAGTTTATGTCCTATAATAAGTTTATATGGACAGGCATATACTAGTTTGTAATTGTAATGTAATTTTAACAACTTTAACTTATCGCTTTGTCACAAATCTTGTCAGATTAGGACAAGCATTATATCTGCTCAGTTTGACAGACAAGTTAACAAAATGGTGTTGAAATAACTAAGACCATGCATTTTGTAAGCAACAGAACTAAGATTCAGAGTTAATCAGAGGTTAAACCTTGTGTTTTATCTATGATACTATGCTTACCCTTTTGAGGGAGTAACTAAAAAAAAAAAAGAAATATTTTGAACAAATATTATTATTTAAGTCCTTGACAAATTTAGATGAAATCTTTACCAAAAGGGAAAGGTAATTAAATTCTAAGAGAAAAAAATAAGATGTCAAATTACTAGTGTTGAGGAAATATTACATTGTTCATTAAAACAATTGTCAAAAAAATTGTTACTCTCAGCTAAGGGATTGAAAAAAGAATCTCAAAAAAAATCGAGTACAGAAAATAAGAAGAAACAAAAATGAATTAAAACGAGGTAGATATATTCGATGTATGAGATTATAAATGAGAACTTTAATATTAATCTGAATTACAATATAAATGAAAAGACTAAAATCAACATATCTAGTTAGCTAAGGTTTGTTGCAGATGGAAAAGGAAATCAAACAAATCCATACTAAATCTCATGCTTATTATCTAGGGTACAAACAAAATGACTTCAAAATATCATTAAACTTCTTCCATCTGCAAAACTGTTTATCATATTTTGTTTTTATTCATTCTATGAGAAAAATGCTCCCCAATGAAATACCATAATCATTCCATTTTTTAAATGTCAATCTATTATCCACTGAAATACACCAAAATTAAACTTTAGCATTTAATAATTAGCTATCTTGTATTATCAAATTAAAAACTCCTTTCCTGATTCATGGCATGGTCTCTCCTTTATATTAGTGCCAGTGCTTGTATCTGCTCCAGGACAAGAGATGCTTATTTATTAATTTATTAAGCAAACCCTCACATAAAGTCCAGGCAGTGATATAAGTCTCCGTCAATGTTATCTCATTAGAGATATAAACTCAAGAGTCTTGTATCTCAGTTACTTTAGACAAAGATTTTAAGATCTTACCATAGTCACACAATTCCAAAACAGCTGATCTTACTGATTTTCCAGTTTCCTCTCTTCCCCGCCACCTCCAAATATACATACAGTGAATTCAGTGTTTCTGCATTTTATCATTCCTCAGCAAGTGTTAGGAGGTAGACAGTGTAACAAAGTCAGTATGTGCACAGCATGTTGGCTTTGAAGATTCTGAAAGCTCTACTCTGTCATTTATAATGACAATGTCCCACTGCCTCCTCATCATGAATTGTCTAATCAAGATGCGAATGCATGCTGTCACAACACAGTATGAACAACTATCAGCTATATGAGAAGGCTGAATATTGTTGCGGGGTAAGAATTGAAGAATGAGCATACCCAAAATATAGAAAGGAGAAGATTCTGAAAAATAATGTGCCCAATTTGGAATGGAATGTAAGCCAGCAAGGAATCACATTCAAGACAGTTAGCTCAGGCGGATAAGCACTTAGTGAAATGATAGGACTGACTAGGTAAGCAGGATGACTAGTCAAGGAGCCAAGATGAGACAAAAGCATATGAGAGGAAGTCACTTTGCACTCATCCCCCCCAGAGTCCCTATTCTGCTCTTTCCATATATATATATATGGAAAGATATATATATTTATATATCTTTATATATATTTATATATTTTCATATATATTATATATAATACATATAAAATTACATATATTATATATATATATACATGTCTTCATTACATAGAATAGAGTAGGCGGTCAGACAGCTTGTGAAATACTTTAGGAAAAAGGGTTTGCATTTCTTCAGAGAAGACCTGCACTATGTTGATTGGTACCGAGGGGTTCTTGTCTCATCCCAGTGATGGAGCAGTGACTGGAGAGAAAGGGAGTGATAAAGGAGGAGAGAGAATGATGCTGGAAAATGCAGCAGATATGGAGATATGGCAGAAACTTTTCAGGGCAGCTAGACTTTCTGCAGGTTTATTGATTTGCTTTTTGAAATAGCATTTGAAAGGCTTCTCTCAGGTTTGTGAGTGAGAAGATTTTTAGTCAAGGCTATGGTAAAGACATGTTTATGGTTGACACTGTGTCATTTCCCAGTTTATGGTACCTGTTTGGGGAATATGTTTATATCCCTCTTACTGCCAGCATTTACCAAGCATAGACGCCACTTGCAGAGAATGATTTATTTTTTGCTCCATTATATTTTGAAAGACTTTCAGATTACAAGAAACCTTTTAAAATAGAGCCCGTGCTTTTAAGATTAATAACAGTAATTACAGGGCTCTGTTATAGCAGAAAGAGCTGTAGCTTGCCTGTGAGATTGAATATGAAAGTCCCTGGTCCAAGGGAATAATAAAAGCTTGTTTTTCTGTAAGGACAGCCAGTAACAGGAAGAGACTTTCTCCCTGGAAAATACACGGGAGTGGTGAGGGTTAAAGCTCTTCTGAAGTTATGGTGATTCTCTGTAATCTAGCCCTGAAGACCAATTAAGGTCATAATCACCTTTGTTTGATTTTTTGTGTGTGTGATGCCAACACTCACCTGGGAAATTAGGATTGTTTTGACCTTGTCTCCCCAGCCTCATACTTTAAAGTTTGCTGTGATTTAAAATGTTCCCTCCAGTAGCTGCAGCCCAGCAGAACTGCAATCTGGTTAGGCAGCTACTGCAGGGACATTCGTTTCTCTTAATGATAAGTGGCTAAAGTTAAGCAGAGACCAGATAGTCCTTCTGTACTTTAGGAGAACAAGAAACTATCACCCCACTGCAAGAAACCCTTAAAACATTTATAATGATGGAAAATGGCAATGTTAAAAGTAACTCTAATGATTTTATTTAATCAACTTAACTTTTTAGGAGGCCCTTTTGGAAGGAGGAAGGGGAAAAAGTAAGATAAAATAAATGGAGTTGGAGGAATAGTAGGAAGTAAGCTACAATGGAGTGCATGAAGGGACAAAGGCATAAAAAAATAGGGATTGAGTTAAAAATGATCTGGAAGAACAGAAAGATAGAAAACATGAGAGGGAGTAAGAAGGGATGAGAGGAAAGAAGTCATTGACAGAAAGGAAAACTGGGGAAGGCTAACAGTGTTGACTGACAGGAAGTACAGAGATAAATGAAGAGAGAATACAAATGAAGGGACCTCCCAAAAATGCCAACAAATGCAATTCTTTTCTATTTTCTCTTATCCTCTTCACTGACAAAAGGGACTAGAAATTCGAGCTGAAATATAGAATCTGAAGGTTGTGTCAACCATGGTCTTTAATAAGAAAAGATGCACTAAGAAACACGGAAACAGAAAGCTCATGCTGGATACTGTTCCTCAAGATAACCAAGGAAGATAATAATGCCAAGACTTAAGTATGGAAGAACCACAGGAATCTTGGGTTTAAAAGGTCATGCAGAATACACAATGACTGAGTATGTTACTTTTTCATCTCATTAGGAGACTCTGAAATTCTTCCATTGGTGCTTCTTCATGAGCATCACCTGGTGAAGCTCTGCATCTTCCTATTCCTGCACTTATCCTTTCCAACAATCACCAATTCTGTCTTCAATCTCTCTCCTCCTCTTCTGTCTTTTTCATCTGTGACAGATTGAATTATGGTTCCCAGTTCCTCACTCTCCTGTATCTATATCCTTTGCCATATGACATTCAAATTATTCCCACTAGAGGCATGGTATACATATTTCTGTCCTTTGCCTTTGGACTCTGCTGTATGCCCACTTTTGGTCAATGGGACATTGGCAGACACAATGAAAGGAGTGGCTTCAAAAATAATTACATGACTGGACCTGCCCTTTTGTGCTTCTGCTGTAGCTGTGAGCTCATATACCGAGCGTCCTTCAGATCCCCAAAGAATGAGATGCATATGAAACAGACCTGAAGTAAACAGGTGGCATGGAGCCAAGCCCAGAAGAGCTCAGCCAAGATCAGCAGAACTCCTGGAGCCAATCCAAAGCTGCATGAGCAGGAAGTAAAGCTCATTATTTTAAGCCAGTGAAATTTTGGAATTAGTTGTTACACAATAGTTTATCTCTCTTTTTAAATGTTGTTTTGACCCAGTGTTGAGGCCCTGGCTAGGGGCAGATGAGTTCCCCATCTTGAGCAGCTAATTAAGTATTTGACTCTCACATGCACCTACCATACCACCCTGGGGCCAGGCAACAGACAACATACAGAGTGAATAGAAATAACTCAAATTAGCCAATCCACAAAGAGCTTGAGAACCTAGCTAACTGCATCTGAGCATCAGTGTTCAGTGTCCCACCATCAAATAAATTCTTGAATCTTACATATCAGGGTTATGAAATATTATTGAGGTGATATATACCTGATATGACAACCCATATTTAAACACTTGAAGAGAAATAGACTTTTTAGCCAGTATCTCCTATTAGGAAAAACTCTCAATTAAAACAACTTTATATTTTAAAGGTCCTCCTATCAACTGCTAATTTTTGGATCATGATATGGTTTGTCTGTGTCCCTACCCAAATCTCATCATGAATTTTGGTTCCCATAATCCCCACGTGTCCTGGGGTGAACCTGGTGGGAGGCAATTGAATTATGGGGGTGATTACCCCCATGATGCTATTCTCATGATAGTGAGTGAGTTCTCACAAGATGTGATAATTTTATAACGGACTTTTCCCCCTTTTGCTCAGCACTTCTCCTTCTTGCCACCATGTGAATAAGGACGTGTTTGCTTCCCCTTCCACCATGATTGTAAGTGACATAAGGTGCCCCAGCCATGCTGAACTGTGAGTCAATTAAGCCTCTTTCCTTTATAAATTACCTAGTCTCAGGTATGTCTTCATTAGCAATGTGAGAACAAACTAATACAGTAAATCGGTACTGGGTAGTGGAGAGCTGTTGTAAAGATACCTGAAAATGGGAAAGCAACTTTGGAACTGGGTAACAGGAAGAGGTTGGAACAGTTTGGAAAGACTCAGGAGAAGATAGGAAGATGTGGGAAAATTTGGAACTTCCTAAAGACTTGGAGGGTTCTGAGGACAGGAACATGCGGGAAAGTTTGGTACTTCAAAGAGATTTGTTGAATGGCTTTGACTAAAATGCTGATAGTTATATGGGCAATAAAGTCCAGGCAGTGGTGGTCTCAGATGGAGATGGGAAACTTTTTGGGAACTGGAGTAAAGGCCACTTTTGCTATGTAAAGTGACTGGTTGCGTTCTGACTCTGCCCTAGAGATCTGTGGAACATTGAACTTGAGAGAGATGATTTAGGATACCTGGCGGAATAAATTTCTAAGCAGCAAAGTGTTCAAGAGGAAGCAGAGCATAAAAGTTTGGAAAATTTGCAGCCTGATAATGTGACAGAAAAGAAAATTCCACTTTCTGGGGAGAAACTCAAGCTCACTGAAGAAATTTGCATAAGTAATGAGGAGCCAAATGTTAATTACCAAGACAAGGAAAATGTCTCCAGGGCATTTCAGAGACCTTCACAGTGGACCCTCCCGTTGCAGGTCTGGAGGCCTAGGAGAGAAAAATGGTTTCCTGAGTTGGCCCCAGGGACCTCCTGCTCTATGCAGCCTCAGGACATGATGCCCTGCATCCTAGCTGCTTCAGCTCCAACTGTAGCTAAAAGGGGCCAACATAAAGCTCAGACTATTGCCTCAGAGGATTCAAGCCCCTTGGTGGAATACATATGGTGTTGGGCCTGCGGGTGCACAGAAGACAAGAATTGAGGTTTGAGAACCTCCGCCTAGATTTCAAAGGTTGTATGGAAACACCTGGATGTCCAGGCAGAAGTTTGCTGCAGGGGAGAAGCCCTCATGGAGAACCTCTGCTAGAGTAGTGTGAAAGGAAAATGTACTTTTGGAGCCCTGACACAGAGTCCCCACTGGGGCACTGCCTAGTGAAACTGTGAGAAGAAGGCCACCATCCTTCAGACCCCAGAATGCTAGATCCACTGAAGGCTTGCACCCTGCATCTGGAAAAGCTGAAGACACTCAACATCTGCCTGTGAAAGCAGCCTGGAGGGGGGCTGTTCCCTGCAAAGTCACAGGGGCAGAGCTGCTCAAGGCCATGGGAGCCTACCTCTTGCATCAGTGTGACCTGGATGTGAGACATGGAGGCAAAGGAGATCATTTTGGAACTTTAAGGTTTAATGACTGCTCTGTTGGATTTTGGAATTTCATGGCTCCTGTAGCACCTTAATTTTGACCAATTTCTCTCATTTGGAATGGGGGTATTTACCCAATGCCTGTACCCCATTGTATTTAGGAAATAATTAACTCATTTATGATTTTAAAGGCTCATAGGTGAAAGGGAGTTGCCTTGTTTCAGATGCGACCTTGGATTTGGACCTTTGGGTTAATGCTGGAATTAGATAAGAATTTGAAGGACTGTTGGGAAGCCATGATTGTGTTTTGAAATGTGAGGACATGATATTTGGGAGGGGCAATGGTGGAATAATATAGTTTGGCTGTGTCCCCACCCAAATCTCATCTTGAATTGTAGTTTCCATAATCCCCACGTGTCATTAGAGTGACCTTGTGGGAGGTAATTGAATCATGGAGGTGGTTAACCCCATGATGCTGTTCTTATAAGAGTGAATGAGTTCTTGTGAGATCTGATGGTTCTATAAGGGGCTTTTCCTCCTTTTGCTCAGTACTTTTCTTTCCTGCTGCCATGTGAAGAAGGATGTGTTTGCTTCCCCTTCTGCCATGATTGCAAGCTTCCTGAGGCCTCTCAGCCATGTTGAACTGTGAGGCAATTAAATCTCATTCCTTTATAAATTACCTAGTCTCTGGTATGTTTTTATTAACAGCATGAGAATGGACCAATACAGGTCAAGAGCTATTTCTGGAGCAATTCTGTGTGGACAGAGGAATGGTGTCACCAGGTGTTAATGGAAAAACAAAGACTTTTATGCTGAAGAAATAGCCCAAACCACTTTTCTCAGAATAATTGGTATGTATAATAACATTGCCATGCCCATTTCTCCCTTTAAATCTCAAACACCATTCCTACCATATGTGATTTGAATTTTGAGGTGTTGATGTAATGTTCTGATAAATCAAATATCAATAAGTCTGAAATAATCATAAAACATTTTATTCACATAAGGCAGGAAAGATAACATTAAATTTCCTTCAACCAACAGCATGAACCAATCACTTTCTTTCCATCTCTCTAACTCCTATATTTTTCATTGTGTTAGGTAGAGAAAGTTTACAGAGTTCAAAACTCTGACTATATTTCACTTATTCTGTTATTAGCTCTAGTGCTGTTGACATGCCACTCACTCTGTGCTGCAGTTTTCTAACAGAGGTAATATAAATTGTCATTAAAAGTCTTCGTAAAAACAAAATATATGTGTTTGATATTCCTAATTATGGGTTAATAGGCTATTCATAATATTTAATAATATATAATTTTAAGAGTTTCACTAATTTTAAATAGTTCCATTAACTTATTACATATGTATTTATTATTATTATTATGTAAGTTCTGGGGTATATGTGCAGAACTTGCAGTTTTGTTACATAGGTATACACATGCCATGGTGGTTTGCTGCACCCATCAACCCATCACCTGTATTAGGTATTTTTCCTAATGTTATCTCTCCCCTAGCCACCCACCCCCCGACAGGCCTCAGTGTGTGATGTTCCCCTCCTTATGTCCATGAGCTCTCATTGTTCAATTCCTACTTATGAGTGAGAACATGTGTTTGGAAGACATTTATGCAGCCAACAGACATATGAAAAAAATGCTCATCATCATTGGTCATTAGAGAAATGCAAATCAAAACCACAATGAGATATCATCTCACGCCAGTTAGAATGGTGATCATTAAAAAGTCAGGAAACAACATATGCTGGAGAGGATGCTGAGAAATAGGGATGCTTTTACACTGTTGGTGGGAGTGTAAATTAGTTCTTCCATTGTGGAAGACAGTATGGCAATTCCTCAAGGATCTAGAACTAGAAATAACATTTGACCCAGCAATCCCATTGCTGGGTATATACCCAAAGGATTATAATCATTCTACTGTAAATACACATGCACACACATATTTATTTTATATATATATATATATGACAGGGTCCCATTCTACTACCGGGTTGGAGTACAGCATCAAGATCATAGCAACTTCACAACTTCAAACTTTCCAGCTCAATCAATCCTCTTGCCTCAGCTTCCCAAGTAGCTGGGGCTACAGGTGTATGCCACCACACCCTGTTAATTGATTTTTTGATTTTTTTGTAGACCAGTTCCCCCTGCGTTGTCCAGGCTTATCTTGAACTCCTGAGCTCAAGCAATCCTCCTGCCTTGGCCTCCCAAAGTTCTGGAATTCTAGGCATGAGCTAGTGCACCCGGCCTCCTCAGCTATTTACAATTATGATTAGTATGTTAATCACAATTTGAGTGCTTTTAAGAATTTCATAAACTAGAGACTTCCTCTTAGAACAAGAAATTTGCAATGAATTGAAAAGCCCATATAGTGACAAATGTAATGCAGCTTCCTAATAAGCTTACCATTTACCCAAGAGTGTCTGACAACCTGGAGGAGCTAATTTGGCAGGAAAATTTCTTCATCCATATGATTCCACATGACCTTTAATCTAGTCCCTGGAGAAAGTTGGAAATGAAAAATAAATTTAGGGAGAAGTGGAATGAGCTATCTTAGTTGAATGTTTGATTTCACGTATCACTGTTTGAGAGCCGAGAATTCAATAATTTGTGTGGGTGAAGGCATTCATCTCACATTTTATTAGGGACCCATGCTTCTGTATGTTCAACTCTCACACACAAAAAGAGAATAGTTGCATACTTTAGTGGAATGATTTGGCAAGCAGGTGCCTGAAATTTGGATTTAGATATTCTGTGGTTTGAATTCTGGTCATGATATTTACTAGCTGTAGTACCTTACGAAATTCACTTAATTTTTCTGAATCTAATTTTGCTCATCTGCAAATTAGGATAATAATCCCTATGTCATAGAACAATCAAAAGTGTTAAGGGGCACAATGCATGCGAAATATTGACTACATCATCTGGCATCTAGTAGGGACTCAGATATTTGTTGTGTCTAAAAGGGTAGTACAATGAGAATGAGCAAGAAGAAAACAGCAAGAGAAGGTTAAAAGAGGAGGATTAGTTTTATTTTCATAAATATATTTTTAACAGTAAAGAAAATCTCACCTCTGTGAAAACTCAACAAAGATGGCAAACTCATCAGTTGCCCAATAATACATTAATCACTTGATTATTCAAAAATTTTTTATATTTACCAAGTACTTGGCAATGGGAAGTCACCGTGGCAGTTGCAAAGCTATATAAAACATGTGCTGAGTCCATTAATGACTTTCTATTCAAATAGTAGAGAGGAGACATTGTTAGCATAACTATTAGTCAACAGAGCCAAAAGAGCGTACCGCAAGAAATCCAATTACATGAAACCCACGATTCTATGATCAAGTTATTTTAGAAAAAAATACACAGCACACTCTTCATCTACCCTTGTATATTCAAAATTTGAAAATCCTCTCAGTATTCTGAGGATTCTGTGTAACCAATATCCATTTTATGGTTAGGAAATAAATGTATGTTTTTTATGGGCTACCCCCCACCCCTATTCCCCACAACTAACTGCTATTGATAACTTGTGAGAATATTGTTGCATGGAAACATTTTGTGAAATGTTTCTATAAATAAAGGTAGAAAGTAATAAGCATAGGCAGAGGTCCCTAAAGTGGAGTACTATACTCAGGAGGTGAGGACAGGGAAGAAATTACATCTCTCTAGGAGAAGAGACTGGGGCAAGGATTATGAAAAGAACCTTCTTAGAGGGAGACTTGAAGCTTGGGTAAGGACTGCAGGAGAAAAATTGGCTGGAGAAATGTCTAAATTAAAAGGAAAAATGAGGTTTAGAAGATCTACGATGTCCAAAATATTGATCTCTCATACATAGAAAAGGAATATGATTTATTTCGTATGGCTCTCCAGCAGCAGCAAAGAGACAGATTTTGGAACAAAATGTGAGGACATTATCAGAAACAAAACAGGACATACACAGAGTAGGTAGTAAGTTTCCTGCCCCTCTAAGTGTCCCAGAGAAGTCAGACAATGGGATAAATACACGTATAGATTTCCGTGCCAAATAATTGGTGGGATGAATAGATCCCTAATGATAATCAACTCAAAGTCTGTCTTAATTCTGTGAGCTAAAAGTTTATTCGCCTAGCTCTGACTTGCTGGTGAAGATTTTAAACAGAAAAAAAGAAAACAAAAAAAACATGATTTGAACTGTGTTTGCAAAGATTAATCTTGTAGTTCTATATGGGATGTTTTAGAAAAAGAAAGGTAGCAGGGAGATAACTTACAAAGAATCATGTACAAGCACTCTTATCATTCCCTCTCTTCCACCAACAGAGATGCCATTCAAATTCCTCCTCTTGCCTTCCCAAGGAAGAGCAGGCTATCATCATAGAACTGGGATGAAGCATAGGCTTGAGTTCATTTACCTGGTCTTCAGAGGAATCCAATCTGGAAGTTACCATGTGGTCTGCTAGTGAAGAGGTGAGTATTAATATAGGATTTGTGGCTGATATAACTTTTCACTGTCACAAAATATTGATACAATAAAAAAACACTGATAAAGTTTATTAAATCACTTAAAGGACATTTCTCATTTTGCATAATATTTTGTAATAAAATCATATATGTAAATACGGAAAATGTGTAGGGAAGTGAGAAGAACATTAACCACACAAAGTTTACCTCTGACTGTGAGATTCCATTTCCTTTTGCAAAATAAAATGATAACTACGTATTTCTTCATAATTATAGTTATCTTATATTGAATGCCTACTAAGTACTAGGCATTATGCATGATACCTAGTATTTATTATTTCATTCAAACTTCAAAATGGTAATAAGGTTAAGCTAAAATCTGGATGTATTACAGCAAAACTTTCTTGACATAGCCTTGAGGGAATTATAAAACAATTGCAAAGTAGGACTCAGGATGCCATTTTATTAATAGTTGCACTAAAGATAAAGAACTAATTTTGGGGTCCTTAGTAAAAAATTAATTTGGGACTCTTTAATAAGCAGATTAGGAAACTGCTTAGGCTCAAAACCTATGGAGGGACTTTTTTTTTTCTCTTCTCCAATGCTTTCCTGAGCTCATATAGACATGCCCACCAAGATGCAATAATACCTTCCAACTTTAACCTGTGATCCAACATGGTATAAGCCAGAATGACATTTGTTTACCAACTACAGTATGCTGGTGCGGTAAACATAAGTTTCTTATTAAGGTATCTAGTTTCAGAAATTTTCAGCCAAAATTCCCCCATTGTGAGCTGTTCAGTGAAGAGCTTCTCTGAGCTCTTAGTTGGGAGAAGGAAGGAATTTCCTATTTTCCTTCAAATTGCATTAAATAGAGGACAAGTCATACTCGTAACCTTATGGCTATTAACTTCAAAATATAAAAAATGAAACCAAAAGTAAGTGTATTATTTCCTACTTGAAAACCCCTATTCAACTTTTACTGTGGACCAGGAATTGTGGTAGGGTGTGGCATCCATATAAATCAGGAAAATCATAGTACCATGTTCTTGAAGAACACCCAAAAAAGGAAAACTGTCATATGGTTAAGATTCAGCTGCAGTCTAATCAAGATTTTCCTTTTACACATCAAAAGAGGGAGGATCAAAGAAGACCACTGACTTGTCAAAATCACATGAGAACTTAGTGGGGGGACTAAAATGAAAACCCTAATTGCTCTTGGAATGCCAAATTTTAAAGCACATATTAACTCATCTCCCCTCATGATGTTCATATTCCTAGTGAATCCCTTGATCCCCCTTTCTTCTTTATTTGAGTCCTTAGAGTTTCCTGCAGATCCATTTGCTTGATGACTGTGTTTATATTATACCCCTACCTCTACCTGATTAGATTCATTTTGCAGATAATGCTGCCTAGTTTTATTTTTTTTTGTCAAAAGTGAGAAGAACATACATTAGATAATAATTGATTACCTTATATTTGTCTCCTTTAATTATGCAGTCTTTGAAAATTAGCAGTTCTCTGTGCTTACAAATTATTTCTACATCTATTGCTGATTCATTGGACCTTGTTTCAGCATAAAAAACTCACTGTACACATTTCCATTTCTGACTCAGCTATCTGTCCTCACATTAATGCATATTTATATCTGTCCCTGGGAATGTCTGCCACATGCACACTCAGTAATCTTACCATGATCATCTGCTCTTTCTTTTAGTTTACCTGAGTCTATTGTTCAGCACTGTTCAATAGTAAAGGATATAATAGAGACATGTGTCAAGATGTAAACTGTTTCATTTTTCCAAGATACTTCAGGATGATATTTTCTCTTTACTTTCTACTCATTTGCTTCATGTTTCACCTATCAGTCTGCAAGTGCAATACTTTTTTAAAAAAGATCTTGAGCCCTTCCTTTTGGTCTTCATTCAACATATACCTATTATCAGAAAATATAATATGTAGGATGGACAGAGATAAAAACCATGTTTCCTGCATTCAAGTCTTAAGGCAAAGACAGACAAGTAAATCAACAATAACTCTTCAATATGATATATAATATCATGGAATTAAAGACAGATTGTTATAGTGAAACAGAAGAGTATTAACAGATCCTTCAATCTGTCTGGGGGTGGGAAAACGAAAGCCTTCACAAAGTAATAGATGTTTTAGCTGAGTGTTGAGTATCGACGGAAAAGTGATGATTAGGGAATGTTATGCCATTTTTCAGCTTGGGGAATTGAAGAGTAAATAAAGCAGTGTCACTCTCAAAAGCACAGTGTCAAGATTATAAGAGATAGATTACAGAGAAGATACACAACTCACTCAAAGGAAGTTGGATATATTTTGTGGAATTTTTAAGCAACAAAATTCCACTTTGTATTTCATTTCAATTACTTTTCTTCTCTTTTAAGATCATTGGAGAAGAATAACATTTTCTAATATTTTAAGTATGGTATTTGATTAAAAAACTTAGAACACATTAGAGAAGTCAATACAATGTCTATAACTGGCTTTTGTTTTGCAGGTAAACAGCGTTACTCAAGATATTTGAGAAAGTCACTTGTTACAGTGATGAAAGGTGTATTTAATGGAGTTATTCTGGCAGATATTAGGATAAAATCTTATAACAGAAACAATTTGGAAAAAGTGATAATCATTTGAAGGTGAGAAAAACCAAGACTAACATAATTTCAACAAAATTAAAGGCCAGATCCTAAATCAGAGAGTCAATTTAAATAACAGATCAGAGCAACAATTAAATAAAATAAATTAATTATTCAGAGGTTTTAAATATGAGTGAATTTAGAAAATGCTGGTATTATTCCCTGGTGCTTAATAATACTTTGTTTGTGAATTGGAACTTCTAGTTATGGTGTGAACAACATACATCTTTTCAGGGGTCTCATCTACCAAACTGAAAAGTAAAATTTAAAATGGGAAAGGGGTGTCCCAAAACTGTGCTGGGAATTAGGGAATTAGGGAAAGGTACCTTACACATAAAACATATTTAAAGCATAAATATAATGTTAATGAGACACTATTGAAAGAAGATGCCAAGTGTCAACATGGACATAGAACACAAGATTACAGGGAACTGAAGGTAGAGATCCCACTTTGGTACATTCTTTGAAAGTGAAAGAGAAGAAATGAAGACATAGGCAGGAAATAGTGAAGTCAGATCACAGTACTTGAAGGCATCTACGTGAAAACAGCTTAGCAGCATTAGAAAGTGGTAGCAAGAGAAGAACTGAGGCTTCTCATGGTGTGTGAAAGGAGAGATTAGTCAATGTGCTTAGAAATAGTCACTGAACAGGTGGAGGTTGGGCCAGTAGTGGTGGGAGTCTCATGACACTGCCAACATGTGTACCTGATGTGATACAGAGGCCAAATTAAAAGTTGGATACAGTGATTTGGCATCTGGTGCAGTTTTTTCTTCTTTTTAAAACCAAAGACAGAAAGAGAAAAACCTATAAAGGAGAGTCTTATTTCTGGCATTGTCAAAGACTTGGCTCTTTCTTAACTTCACTTAGGCTACTAGGTTACTGTGAACAGCTTATTTAAATTTCTATCAGCCAGCCCACTATTTGAGCTGTGAGAACGCTGTGGAAACAGTGTTTCCAAATGAAACACTGGTTTGAAAACCAAATGGAAAGGGAGGACATCCCAGGAGAATGAAGCCACCTTATTTTCTGAAGAAAGGTTTATGCCAATTAAGGATAATTTGAGAGAGTTAAGAGACAGTAGAAAAGCAGGAGATCAAGAGATGAAGGGAAGCAGTAAACC
Source organism: Macaca nemestrina (assembly GCF_043159975.1). Taxonomy (NCBI): domain Eukaryota; kingdom Metazoa; phylum Chordata; class Mammalia; order Primates; family Cercopithecidae; genus Macaca; species Macaca nemestrina. The sequence goes on along the minus strand of NC_092137.1, from coordinate 84,326,544 downwards.
TGAAAACACACACACACACACACACACACACACACAACAAAAACAAACACACAAACAAAAAAGCCAAATCTGCATTTCCTTACACAAAAGTCAAAGAATTTTGATTCTAAAAATGAATTAAAATGCTATTTTTAAAAAATTATCTAGAAGAAGGAGTATAATTAGAACCATCTTCCATGTATATTCAGAATGATTTAAAAATATATTTGGAGTCTATGATATAAGAAACAAGAGGTAACATGGTAGTCAAGAATCTTTGGCTGCGATGTATTGTAATTCATCACAAAACAGCTTAAGCCAAATAGAAAATGTATTGGCTAGTCCACTTTTAAGTCTAGAGAAAACTAACTGCAGTCATAACTAAGCCTAAAAGCTCAAATTATGCCCTAGAGATAGAGTACCTTTCTTCATCTCTCCTTCTCTATGTTTGCCTTGCTGTCTTCATTCTTTTATCCAGATATTCCCCAAATGATGCTCCTCTGCAACCACAGTTAAAAAGTATTTTCCTAATTATTCCAGTAAATAGTCCTTGCCTGGGGTCCTATATTTCTATTTGGGTCACCTATACATGACACACAGGATGGATAGTCAGGTCTTTATCACGTCAGCTTTGTCATGGGGTTAGGATCAGCCCCAACCAAAATACAAGAAACGAAAGTGAAGTAATGGTTCATTCCACAGTTGAAAACTGGTGCACTTTTAAAGAAGGCAGAAAGCATACAGGGTAGAAGATAAACAGGGGTCTACTGTATTCCATGCCTTGGTAGTTCAGAGATAATATGTCCTTGTATCCATAAGACACATTAAAAATAAACCCATTTAATGTGATGAAAGTACTTCACATACCAGTAAAAATGTACCTACCTTATCTTCTCAAGGAGATAACATTAATTCTGTGCAGGTATCAGTCCAAAATCTTTGAGTCAATGTGCCTTGTTCATTTTCCTATGTCTAGAACAGGTGGGAAACAAAAAAATAACCATAATTAAAAAGGAAAAAAATCATGTAGAAAAGAGGTGAAGAGTTGATTAGTTTAACAATCTATGACATATATGATATTCTCAAAAGCTATAAGGACTCGTTGTTTGCTGGTGAAGCAAAACCTATTGTAAGGCTCCAAGTCAGCTTTCAGGGGGATCTCCAAATCTGCTGTTCTCCCTGATCGTGTGCGACATGGGCAATGGGAGGAACTGTTCTTTAAAAGACTGAAATATTTGGTAGTCCACTTTTTGTTGGTGTCAGTCTGGCAGCTTGGGGATTGAGAAATCAATAGCTGCTTTGAGCCAAGCTTGGACTTCTCTCAAAATGCAATTACCTTAGTTGCCAGATATTTTGTAACGATAATTAAGACTGCCATCTGGCTTCTGTTATCATAGAAATCTCTCATTCATTGCCATTAACAAGCCAATTTCCATAACTGCATCTTCTAACGTCAGCCCTGGCTTACGGAGCACAGCTACTAAGCTTCTTAGTGATGCTGGTGCCACTCAGCATCGCATTCCTGCCACCTCGTTAAACGCAGTGTCCTCTATGTCTTCCTGAGCTGGTGCATTTTCTGGACATGTGTTGTGTTGCAACACAGGCATGCCAATGCTCTGAGTCTCTTAATCTTCTCCTTTCTCTCTCACAGCAATCCTGAAATATTTCATTGAGAGTGGGCTTTCAAGACTGTACTAGCAGCACATTACCAAATCCTCAGAAGCTTATCTGGATGCTAAATTTATGCCCCGAGATAATGTTACTATATCAACAATCTCCCTTAACCAACTTTATGTTTCACTCCTGTTTTACCACTTTCTAGACCCAGTCCCATACATTCTTTCCTGGTCCCCACCAGAACATGCTGACTAGGTCTTGCAGCACCTTCAGGATACAGTCTCTTTTCTCCCTTAACAGGCCCAGAACTTCTCCATCAGAGTCTTGGAACCTAACACCCGCATTATAAGTCCGGAGGCTAGAAGAAGAGGTAGGGTTTTATCTAGAGCGGTATGTAATGCTTTTTGTTTTCAAGCAAAAGTGACATTAGTTTTTGACAGGGAAAAGTGAGACTTAAAGGAAGTACCCCAGAGGGTTCTGAGGAATCTCATGGTTTTGAGTGCCTCAACCCAGATATCCCTATCCCTGGTCTCAGAGTTCTATTCCTAACCAATAATGGTCCTGACCTTGACATAACTGACTTGGCAAGTTAAATAGTTCAATCTTTAGTGGTGTTCTGTTGCCCTTATAATTCAGTTCAAGGACTTGGGTGTTTTGTGGCTTATGTTGTCAGAAAATGAAGTTATTTGTGTGCTGCTTAAGAGTCCTTCTGGCTTCCACTTAGCCTTATCAGTGATAAATCACCGTTTCAACTTTTCATTGTCTTTCTTCAATGCACACTTCGTATGCTGCAATAGACTACTTCCCCTGAACCTTCCAATCACCTGTGAAATTACACCAACTCCCACTAGCCATAGATGACTTATGGTGAACTTACCATTAGTGATAAGATTCTCCTTGTCCACTGAACAGCTGGTGATCCAGCTCTAGAGTCCTCTTTTAGGTCTTTTTTCTCAGACTGCTTCTAACACCAACAGGTGGACTCAGTGATGAAGATTTGCATACAAGATCCCCATAAGGGAGTGGTCTTAGAAATACCTGTTGGAGAATGAAGGAAAAAGTACTGGACAGAGAGAAAACTATGCCCAATTTGAAACGTGGTACGGTTGTAATAGAGGCCATAGCTTACTTCCTAGAGAATGCCAATGCTTAGAGATAGCCTGAATTTAGGCAAGAGTGGGGCAAGGATTTATGGCCATGCATAGATAAGGGCGTCCTCAGAGATGGAGTATGTATTTTTAAAAGGCAAGATTCTTTGGTGATGGAAAATTCTTGGATAGGGACTCAGCTTTGAGCTGCCTACAGGCAATGCTTTGGGCAACTGGGAAATTAGTGCCTGGGTCCTGATCGTGTGTCTGGATGGCACACTAGAGTACCCAATTTAAGCATTCATCAAAGAATCACCTTCCCCAAAGTCCCCAGCTCAAAGTTTTGTTTTGTTTTACCTCCCAGGGTAATTTGACCTACTAAATGAAAGGTTTGGCTTTATTTCTTCTTTCATCTTTCTTTTCATTTTATCTCTTCCTTTCCTTTTCTTTCTTTTCTTTTTATTGCTTGTAATATCTTCATTGTGTTCTTTTATCAGCTTTCTTTTTTACTTTTGTTTTTTCCTTAAAGTGTCTTCATTTTTGTTCTTTCATCAGCTTTCTTTCTTTCCTTTTTTTGTGTGTGTTTTTTTCTTACTGCTGGTTTCTCTCTCATATCAAGATATCCTTTATTGGCTATTTTCTTTAAGAAGGAATAAATGAGTTGATTCCTTTGGAGGACTATTGTGAGTTTCCTCTGCTTGTGTTTAAGATCTGTTTCACCATGAGCTTTTCTTCTCACATGAAGAATTACAATAATACAATAATAGCTGGAGACTTTAACACCCCACTTCCAACATTGGAGAGTTCTTCCAGACAGAAAATAAATAAAGAAAAATCAGACTTAATCTGCACTATAGGCCAAATGAATCTGATAGATATTTACAGAACATTTCATCCAAGAGCTGCGGAATACACATTGTTTTTCTCAGCACATGGATTATTCTCAAGGATAGACCATATGTTAGGTCACAAAACAAGTATTGAAACATTCAAAAAATTGAAATAATATCAAGCACCTTTTCTAACCACAATGGAATAAAACTAGAATTTTAGAAACTATACAAATACATGAAAATTGAACAATATGCTCATAAATGATCAGTGGGTCAATGAAGAAATTTAGAAGGAAATTGAAAAATTTCTTGAAAAAATATGATAATGGAAACACAACATACCAAAACCTATGGAATACAGCACAAGTAGTACTCAGAGGAAAGTTTACAGCTATAAGCACCTACATCAGAGGAAAAAAATCAAAAGAGCAATCTTATAATACATCTTAAAGAACTAGAAAAGCAAAACCAAACCAAACCTAAAATTAGAAGAAAGGAAATAATAAAGAACTGAGCATAAATAAATGGAATTGAAATGGAAAAAATACAAAGACCAATGAAACAAAAAATGATGTTTTGAAAAGTTAAACAAAATTGACAACCCTTTAGCCAGACTAAGAAAAAAAGAGATAAGATGCAAATGAAGTCAGAAATAAAAACGTAGACATCACAACTAATCCTGCAGAAATACAAAGGATCATTAGTGATTACTATGAGCAACTATATGCCAATAAATTGGAAAATATGGAAGAAATGAGTGAATTCCTAATACATAAAACCTACCAAAATTGAACCAAAAAGAAATCCAAAACCTGGACAGAACAATACAAATTAAAGAGATTGAAGGTGTAATAAAACATCTCCCAGTAAAGAAAAGCCTGGGACCTTATGGCTTCACTGCTGAGTTCGGCCAAATGTTGAAAGAAGAACTAATACCAAACTACTCAAATTTTTCCAAAAATAGAGGAGGAAGAAATACTTCCAAACTAGAGGAGGAAGAAATACTTCCAAACTAATTCTATAGGGGCATTATTACCCTGATACCAAAACAAGACAAAGCACATGAAAAAAAGAAAACCACAGGCCAATATCTCTGATGAATATTAATGCAAAATTCCTCAAGCAAACTACTAGCAAACCAAATTCAACACTACATTAGAAAGATCACTTACGGTGACCAAGTGAGATTTATCCCAGGGATGCAAGGATGGTTCAACATATGCATATCAATTAATGTCATATATCATATCAACAAAATGAAAGATAAAAACATACTATTTTAATTGATGCTGAACAAGCATTTGATACAACATCCTTTCATGATAAAAATCCTCAGGAAACTGGGGTAGAAAGAACATTTCTCAACATAATAAAAGTCATATATAACAGATCCACAGCTAGTAAGATACTAAATGGGGCCAAAAAATTGAAGCATTTCCTCTAAGATCTGGAAAACAATAAGGCTGCCCATTGTCACCACTGTAATTCAACATAGTACTGGAAGCCTCAGCTAGAGCAAATAGACAAGAGAAATACATAAAGGGCATCCAAATTGGAAAGGAAGAAGTCAAATTTTCCTTGTTTTCAGGTGATATGATCTTACATTTGAAAAATCTAAAGACTCCACAAGAAAACTCTTAAAACTGATTTTTAAACATCCAGTAAAGTTGCAGGATACAAAATCAACATACAAAAATCAGTAGTATTTCTATATGCCAATGGTGAACAATGTGAAGAAGAAAGAAAAATGTAATCTCATTTACAGTAGCCACCCATAAAATGAAATACCTAGGAATTAATTTAACCAAAGAAGTGAAAGATATCTACAATGAAAACTTTAAAACACAGAGGAAAGAAATTGAAGAGGAAACCAAAAAAATGGAAAAATACTTCATGTTCATGGATTGTAAGAAGCAATATTGTTAAAGTGTCCATACTACCAAAAGCAATCTACAGATTAAACACAATCCCTATCAAAAGATCAATAACATTCTTCACAGAAATAGAAAAAAAAACCCATAATTAGTATATAACCACGACAGACCCAGAATAGCCAAAGCTATGCTAAGCAAAAATAACAAAACTGGAGGATGACACATTATCTGTCTTCAACTTACACTATGGAGATATAGTAATAAGAGCAGTATAGTAATGGCATAAAATCAGACATATAGACCAATGGAACAGAATAGAGAACCCAGAAACAAATCCACACACCTACAGTGAACTCATTTTTGACAAAGATGCCCAGAACATACACGGGGGAAAGATCGTCTCTTCAATAAACGGTGCTGGGAAAGCTGGATTTCCACAGGCAGAAGAATGAAACTAGACCCCTATCTCTGGCCATATACAAAATCAAATCAAAATGGATTAAAAGTCTAAATCTAAGACCTCAACCTCTGAAAATACTACAAGGAAACATTAGAGGATAATCCCCAGAATATTGGGCTGGACAGAAATTTCTTGAGCAGCACCCCATAAGACAGGCTTTCAAAACAAAAATGGACAAATGGGATTGCGTGAAGTTACAAAGTTTCTGCACAGCAAAGGATACAATCAACAAAGTGAAGAGACAACCCATAGAAGGGATAAAATATTTGCAAACTACCTATCTGACAAGAATATATGAGAAGCTCAAGCAATTCTATAGGAAAAAAATTAATAATCCAATCAATAAATGGGCAAAAGATATGAATAGACACTTCTCAAAAGAATATATACAAATATCCAACAGGCATATTAAAAGGTGCTCTGGCCGGGTGCGGTGACTCAAGCCTGTAATTCCAGCACTTTGGGAGGCTGAAACGGGCGGATCACAAGGTCAGGGAATCGAGACCATCCTGGCTAACTCGGTGAAACCCTGTCTCCACTAAAATAATGCAAAAAACTAGCCGGGCGAGGTGGCGGGTGCCTGTAGTCCCAGCTACTCGGGAGGCTGAGGCAGGAGAATGGCGTGAACCTGGGAGGCGGAGCTTGCAGTGAGCCGAGATCACACCACCGCACTCCAGCCTGGGCAACACAGCAAGACTCCACCTCGGAAAAAAAAAAAAAAAAGGTGCTCAACTTCATTGATTATCAGAGAAATGCAAATCAAGACTACAATAAGATATCTCATCCCATCTAAAATGACTTATATCTAAAAGACAGGCAATAACATGCCGGCGAGGTTGTGGAGCAAAGGAAACCCTTGTACACTGTTGATGGGAATGTAAATTAGTACAACCATTATTGAGAACAGTTTGGAGGTTCCTTCAGAAACCAAAAATAGAGCTACCATATGATCCAGCAATGCCACTTCTAGATATATAGCAAAAAGTGAGGACATCGGTGTATTGAAGATATATCTGCACTTCTATGCTTGATGCAGCACTGCTTACAATAGCTAACATTTGAAAGCAATCTGTGTGTTCATCAACAGACAAATGCATAAAAAATGGGATACATATACACAATGAAGTACTATTCAGGCATAAATTCAATGAGATTTAGTCATCTGCAGCATCATGTATAGAACTAGAGATCATTATGTTAAGTGAAATAAGTCAGGCACAGAAAGAGAGACATCACATGTTCTTACCCATTTGTAGGATCTAAAAATCAAAGCAACTGACCTCATGGACACACAGAGTAGAAGGATGGTTACCAGAGGCTGAGAGTGGTAGTGGAAGGGTAGTTGTTAGGGGATGGTTAGTAAGTACAAAAAATAGTTAAAAAGAATGATAAGACCTACTATTTGATAGCACAACAGAGTGATTATAGTCAATAATAGTTACATATTTTAAAATCTCTTAATATTATTGGATTGTTTGTAACTCAAGGGATAAATGCATGAGGGGATGGATACCCCATTCTCCATGATGTATTTATTTTACATTGCATGCCTCGATCAAAACATTTCATGTACCCCATACTATGTACACACACAAATTAAAAATTAAAAAAGCAAATAATGATTCAATGATGGCAATAATAATGATGATGAAAACAACATATTTATTACATGCCATCAGGTCATATAGTAATTATTTTATTTATCATTCTTTTATATCTTGAATATATAGTTACATATTTTGTAGGTGAAAATTCTGAGGAACAGATGTGCTAAGTAATTTTTCTGAAGTCAGAGATACAGAAAGTAAATATAAATCCTGATATGTTTGATTTTTACTTAATATTTCAAATTAAATGGTTCAGCCTCAAATATAACCACAGATAATAGAGATGAAAGAAATATGTGTTATTTGTGCTTGGAAAATATATATATTTCAAAGTTTTCTGTGCTTTGAAATTTGACATGTCTAATTTCCTACCCAGTTCATTTTAAGGAATTATATAATTAAGTTTGCACTGAACTGGTTCCAAGATCATCAAACAAGATAATATCAACATTGGTGACAGCACTCTGATTTCCTTCTATTGAGTTTAGTCTTTAGCAAAGCAGTGACAAAAAAAAAAAAATGTGCAAGGGTGAGTACATGGCTTCATGCATCAGTTCACTAAATATTATCCACCCTTTACTATAACTCAGCAGCCACAGATGCTAGCAATATACAGACTTATAAATTTATCATCCTTGCTATTGTGGGTCCCCAGTTATTTGAGAAATATCGTGTAAAAAAGTAATGACAGCACATTGTGACAAGGAGGAACAACATAACTTTCCCTGATGAAAGAGGCTATGGTTATTAACAGGATGTTTAGGAGGATATGACATTGTTGAGCTGGATAGTAAAGGATACATATGTTCCAGGCATACCTGGCAAGTAAGAGATTGCAGAGACAGAAAACAATGTGTAACAAAGGATGGTTACATGAAACAGCCTGGTGTTAATGAATCAAACATAATTGAAGCAACTCTGATGCCAATACACTTACAGGACATGTGAAGAGAAAGGAATATATTCGTTAGCATTCATTCTTTTTGCTATTATTTCTTTATTTTTTATTGAGATAAGATTCACATAACATAAACTTAATGATTTTAATCTTATTATTTTTATTTTTTAAGAATCCCAACTAAATTAACCACTTAAAGTGAACAAATCAGTGACATTTAGTACATTCTTATTATTGTGCAACTACCACCACTCTCTAGTTCTAAAACCTGTCCATCACTCCAAAAGAAAACCTTGTACCCAATAATAAGTTACTCCCCATTCCACACTCTTCCTAGACTCTGATATCCACCAATCTGCTTTCTGTTTCTATGGATTTACTTATTTTTGACATTTTATATTAATGGAATAAAACAATATATGATTTTTTGTGTGTTTCATTCTTTTTACTCAGCATAAAGTTTTCAAGGTTAATCCACATTTTAGTATATTTCAGTATTTCATTTTTTATGGCTGAATAATATTCCATAGTGCACCTATACCACAAATTGCTTATCCATTGATGAACATCAATATGTACATTGTATACAAGTGTGAGTTTTAGTACGCATTTTCAATTTTTTTGGATATATACCTAGGGGTGAAACATCCAGGTCATTCTATGTTTTACTTTTGAGGAAACACTAAACTGTTTTTCACAGTAGCTGCATCATTTACACTTTCAGTTAAGATTCATAGTGACCACATAGAAAACTTTTTAAAAGTGGCATAGAGAAATTAATTTTTTCTCTCATAAAAAGTACAGATGTAAATTGCGGATTACATGACATTTCTGTTTTAGTAATCCTACCTTCTTCTACTTCAAAGGCCAATGAACTATTGTGCACAGCTGCCTGTATTTGTAAACTAAGTTTTATTGATCCAAAGCTATTCCCATTCATTTACTTCCTCTCTACGGGCAGTTTAGATACAACATGGTAGTGCTGAGTGGTTGACATGAAGACAATATGACCTGCAAAGTCAAAAATATTTACCGTCTGGCCTTTTAGAAAAAATGTTTGTTAAATTCTACATTTATTTTTCTGACCTGTCATCCTTAGCTAGGGCTTTCTACTCATAGTCTTAGATGGCTATTTAAGCTCTAGGCATCATATTCTCAATCCAACCATCAACAAGAAGGAAGAGCAAAAGAAGGTCAGACCTGTCTTTAAAAACACACTTCCCTGCAGAATCTCAACCACTTTGCATTCTCCTAAATTAGTCCCACATCCATAACTAGCTGCAACAGGCTTAGGGAAATGTAGTCCTTATTTCAGGTGACTAGAAAGTCATCTAAAAATTGGATTCAATAGCTCCAGCACAGAGACAGTATCCACTAGAGGAACTGGCATATACCATAGATTTATCCGGTTTTTCTGAAAATTGTAGAATCTGGGCAGGCAGGTGGAAGGGAAGACCTCTCCAAGACAAAGCAAAGAACCTAAGAACAAATTAAGGTCCTTGTTACCCATTCTGATCATCTCACAACAAGTAGAAATAGGTAGATCAGTAATAAATCTCTATCTTCCTTGATAAACCGTGATTTCTGAGTTCACTAGGCCTCATTTTCTGGTTAATTTAAAAGTCTGATTAAAGCTTTACGTCTCATAATTGAGATCAATGTAGCATCATCTCTAGTTCTAATTGGATTTTCAAGGTTTTGCATATGGAGAGGGACTGAAATTCAGAGAAGATGTCAATGCTGAACTTTGTAGGTTTGGGATAACCAATAGATATTATTTTTTCTGAAAGGGAAAGGCTTTAAATATTTCTACATCAGCTTAGGGAGAAATATCCACAGAAGAAATAAGAATGAGCAAATTTTGTGCAAAGCAGCATTAACATCAACATGTATTTCAGTGGTGCAAAGATTCAGTAGTGTCATAGTAGAATGTATTTATACTTCTATAAGACGGTAAATAAATAAGACATTCATGGAATTTCTTTCATTTAGTTTTTTAAAATTTGCCTAAAAATAGAAACATCAATAAAAGGTGGCTATAGTATAAATTTTCAAAAAGTACAGGTATAGTCCAGGTATACAAATATAAGCGAAAATTAATTAAATATGCAATGCTATGACTTTATAATATATTCACAGAAGAAGAGCAGAATAAATGTGATGGTCAGATGCTTGTGGATTTATTCACACCAAGGTCATTTTATTTTGAAATTGGGCTTGTTTTTGAGCAGCATGAATAGAAACTTTTGTAAGACTGGCAAAACCCCAACGTTTTTTCTCTTTGCTTTTTAGCTTTTAATTTATATAATGTAAGTAACATTCTTCTGGGTGTATAGTTCTGTAAGTTTTGATAAATTCACAGAATTGTCCAGCCACTACCACAATCTAGATACAGAACAATTCCATCACCCCTCCCCAAAATTATCTTGTGTTGCCTCTTTGTAGTCAGTCTTTCTCCTCACCGTATATAGCCAGAGTCTGTCTTATTACAATTAGAATAATGCATTTAAGATTCACCCATGTTGACTGTGGGTGTCAATAGTTTCTTCCTTTTACTGTTGAGCAGTATTTCTTTGTAATGCTGTATCATTATTTGTTCACCAACGACCATTTGAAAGGCATTTGGATTATTACGGTTTTTACCAATTATGTACAAAGCTCTTGTAAACACTCACATACAGAAGGTTTTCGTGTAAACATAAGGTTTATTTCTTCCAGGTCAATAAGTAGGATTTATTGTTGAATCATATTATAAATTTATAGAAAACTACCAAACAGTCACAGTGGCTGTGCCATTTTGCTTTCTCACTAGCAATGTATAAAAGTTTCCAGTGCTCCACTTACCCTTCAGCTATTATTAGTGCCTCCCTTCCCTCCCTCCCTTCCACTCACCTCCCCTCCACCTCCCCTACCCAGTCCTATATTGTTGTACATTTTTCATTGCTTGTTTTGGTTTTATTTTCGAGTTTTAATAATGCTACTTTATCCTAATAGTATCTTTTAGAGAGTGAATGTTTTCACTTCTGATGAATTTTGATGTATCATTTTTTAATGGATTATGCCATTGATGTTTGAAGAACTCATTATCTACTCAATATCATGAATATTTTCTCCAGTTTTTCTGAATGATTTTCTAATTTTATTTCATTTTATACATATGTATATAATTGACTTAAATGTTTCAATTTTATACAATATAAAGTATAGGTAAATCTTCATTTTTTACATGTGAATGTTAAATCATTTTATCACCATTTATTAAATAAATGCTTTTTTTCCTCCATTGATTTGCCTTTACACTTTTTTCAAAAATTAGCCATATTTTTGGGGGTTGTTTCAGAATTCTCCATTCTGTTCAACTGATTGATGTGTCTTCCCTTTCATTTATATTACCACACTGTCTTGATTACTGCAGTTTTATGGTGAATACAAAAGGAATTGTGTGAGTCCTACAGCTTTATTCTTTTTATTTCAAAATGTTGTAGCTGTTTTAACTTCTTTGCCTTTATATACAAATTTTATAATCTTCCCAAGATCCCTGAAACATCCATCTGGGATTTTGATTGGGAACGTGTTTAATTTATGTATAATTTTGTGTGAATTAATATTTAACAGTATTGAGTCTTCCTATCCATAAAAAATAGTATATATTATGTTGCCATTTATTTATATATATATTTTTCTTTCATTTGAGGGTATCAATTGTTTCGAATCAATTCAGCATGAGTCTTTTTTCTTGTTTACTCAGTAATAATCTGCATTCTTTCTTTTCTTATTGTATTTTGCTTTTCATTACACCTGAATGTTGTGTTGCATTTTTTTTTTTTGGAAGGATTTTTTGTCTTCTCAGTTGAAGTTCACTCTGGGGATACTCTCACAAATATTATTTAAGACGTCTACAGATCCTGGACAATTTGTTTGTTTATTGTATTCAGTATTGCATAGGTGGGAGCTATATGTCACAAATAACGAAAGCGAACGAGAGTTAAGGACCAGATTAACCTCTAAGGGCCAGCATTTTCTCATTGGCATGTGTAATACATTTATAGCTTTACTCCTCCAACTGCTTCTCATAGATTGCAGGTTTTTATGATGGTAATAAGTGATTGTGAGAATAATAAAAGAAGAAGATATTTTGCAATGTCAATGAAGTCTTAACTTTTGGGAAAAATAAATAAATAAATACAAAAAACCCGTCACTTCAATTAGATAACGGACATGCCTTGCTTGCAAAGCGAGTTACTGCAAGGTTGGAAAGCTTGCAAAAATAAATCACCTAAAATTTTGCACATCGATATTTGTTCCATGTTACCATAAAAGCCCATTGGGGAAAATAGACAGGCAGTGTAAGTAATAACTATTAGTAAAACATAGAGTCCTTAGACATTTGCTGCTTGATTTCTAACACTGAGAATGTGAAGCTTGGAGATGTTAACGCCTTTGCCTAGAGTCACACTAAAAATACGTTGCCATCAGAAATGGTCTTTTGCCTCCAATTCCATCTTCCTTTCACCCTAGAAAACCACTTCTCATATTTTCACATACCCAGATTCTTCATATTTTTGAAGATTCAATGCAAGATCCATGATGATCACAAAAAACATATAGAACTTGCTATCTATCTCACTCATGCAGTCGTATCTTACATAGTTAGTTATGCAAATATTTATTAAACACCTACTATATACAAGGCACAGTTTTATGACCTGGGGATACAGTAAGCAGACAAAATTTCCTGCTGTCATGCAGTATGCAATCTAATGAGCAGGACTAAGCAGATATATAATAATTCATTAGATGTATATTGAATTCACTAGAGATAAATGATATATAAAAAAAGAAAGTGAGCATGGAAGGAAGATAGGAAGTTTTGTAGGTTGCATTTTTAAATTAAGGTAGCTAGTTGTAGACCTCACTGAGAAGGTCACATTTGAATAAATTCCTGAGGAGGTGAAGGAGTAGCAATTTGGAGATCAAGAGGAAGAACATTTGTAGGCTGAGGGAGGATCCAGCGGAAATGTCCAGTGGTCTAAGTGTGCCCGGTATGTTCAAGCACCAGTAAGAAGATGCGTTGTGCTAGAGTGGAGGAAACTAGACTGAGCACAGTGGGGAGAAGATGAAAGAAATGTTAAAAGTGGATGGGAGGTGGCAAACACATTTATGTGCCTTTATTGGCATTGTTGGGATTTTCTGTTTCTCTGTGAATAAGTTGGGATAATATGTTGGAGAAAACAACAGACCCAATTCTTGTTCTTGTCCTGAAGTGAAGGAGATAGACACTGATCAAGTACTCATATAAGTAAATGTAATAATAAATGCAAAACCAAACATAATAAATGCTAAGACCAGAGCTTGTTAAATGGATTAGACTTATTTTAAGAATTAACATTTGTGTTCAGGTATAGAAGATAAGTAGATGTTAACTAGCTAAATAATGTAAGTTTAATAATAATGCCATATTGAGTGTTGCCATGTTAAGAAGCACCATTTTCAGCACTTGACTTGGATGAACTCTTTAAATCTTTAAAATAAAATTATAAAGACTGTATAATTATTGCTTATTACAGATAACGAAACTGAAGTACGCAGAGGCCAAGTAAGTTGTTCATGTTCTCATACACACCAAATGGGAAAAATGGGACACAAAAGCAAATCATGCAGCAGTTGTTGACCTTAGATGAAGAGGAGGACAAAACCCTTGGTCCTCAGTCTATAAAATTTTCTCATCAGCCTTCTTCATCTACTCTAGCTTTCTAATTCTTACTCCTATTTCAACGCCTGGCTCAAATTTTCTCCTGTCTAAAAAATTTCCTTGCTTTTCCAGTCACAGTGGACCACATTCCCCACATCCGGCTGGAAGTATGATTATTCTGTGATCTTTATTTAAAGAGCAATTACACATTATTATGTAACATCTCTTATTATTTATAAACATTTTCAATACATTTTTTATGAAGTTTCATTTTTTTACTTTAATTTTGCAAATTGATTTTAAGTCCCCACGGTGTGAGCTTAATGAAAATAACTGGGATAATTATTTATTTGTGTCCTATATAGTGCTGGGCATGAAGTCCTGAAATAACATTCAACACAGAACAAAACAAAACAAAGAAAGGAGTAAGAAGCAATCTCAGAAGTTTCTAGTAGCTGACATCTTTGTTTCACAGATAAGACTGGGGTTCAGGACAAAACCCTCATCTAGACACTTAAGCCTAAAATAGTTCCTAATCCATGTAAAGTATTATTTATTTATACTGCTTTTTAGGACTAAAGTGACATAGGGGCCAGCCACAGAGTAAGTAAGCAACTGGGTGCCCCAAAGATGCATGACACTCCAATAGGAGATTTTTGGATGCAAGAACAATCTGGGATCTAAGGCACAAAGTGATGGACTAATACAGACAGGGGAGGAATCTTGCAAAATAATGCAAATAGGACATGTGAACGGATCAGTTTTCTGCCACCACCAGGGTTCTCTATGGTGCCTGTGCAGCGCCAGTTTTCTTATGGACTATAATCAATAATGCCTGGAAAGTGTAAAATGTGCAGGACAGGAGGTTTGTTTCTACTCTTCTTGGATTTAAAACTGCTGGGAACTTGGCTGGGCGCGGTGGCTCAAGCCTGTAATCCCAGCACTTTGGGAGGCCGAGATCGGCGGATCACGAGGTCAGGAGATCAAGACCATCCTGGCTAACATGGTGAAACCCCGTCTCTACTAAAAATACAAAAAAACTAGCCGGGCGAGGTGGCGGGCGCCTGTAGTCCCAGCTACTCGGGAGGCTGAGGCAGGAGAATGGCGTAAACCCGGGAGGCGGGGCTTGCAGTGAGCTGAGATCCGGCCACTGCACTCCAGCCTGGGGGATAGAGCAAGACTCCGTCTCAAAAAAACAAAAAAAAAACTACTGCGAACTTAAGTGCCGCAAGTCTTGTAGGAGAGGACACAGGGTGTCTACCTCAGGTCTTAAATGTCTGACTTTTTGTTTGTTTGTTTGTTTGAGACGGAGGCTCGCTCTGTCGCCCAGGCTGGAGTGCAGTGGCTGGATCTCAGCTCACTGCAAGCTCCGCCTCCCGGGTTTCTCCCATTCTCCTGCCTCGGCCTCCCCAGTAGCTGGGACTACAGGCGCCCGCCACCTCGCCAGGCTAGTTTTTTGTATTTTTTAGTAGAGACGGGGTTTCACTGTGTTAGCCAGGATGGTCTCGATCTCCTGACCTCGTGATCCACCCGTCTCGGCCTCCCAAAGTGCTGGGATTACAGGCTTGAGCCACCGCGCCCGGCCAAATGTCTGACTTTCTAAGCAAATTTCTAGAAGTGAATTAAGATTGTTATCACTTGAGCAGAGCGAAAAGAAGAAAAATATGTTTTCTACCACTTTCTAGTACTTTCTGTACATATTTATCAAAAGGGGGAGGTTTCCTTCTTGCCACATCATGACTTGTGAGAATTTTCCTGAAGAGAAACTTAGTGAAAACCATCTTCCCCTCTACCTACTGTGTCCCGGAGGAGGTAGAGTGTCTTATCTGTATGAGTGTGGAAGAAGATATTAGGTGTATGTAAACAATTCAATTCTGTCTCCTTACTTTTGCAAGTGAACTGTCTGCAAGAAGTGTATATTCTGTTGTGCCCATCATTATGTACAACTGCCATATGTGGAATCCTACCAGTCAAGCTGTGCTGTATACAATTCTGTTATTTCTGATGCTCAATATTAAGATGTCATCATCCCAAATATAACACACTTCTTCTAATAACAGTTTGGTCAGTAGTAAAGGAATTATTTTTACCTTCTGCCTTGTGTGCTTTATTTCTTTGTCTTACAATTCTTGTCAATTTAAATATTTTAATGTATCAGACATTGAGATGTATCTTGAAATTGATGATGTGTAAAAGTTTTATTAGAGGCATTTTCTTTCTTAGCAATAAATAATAGTTGATAGTGTCTTCGATCTAATGATATATAATTATAATTGGTTTAGAAATAAAGTTGGAGTCAGGTAGTGCAAATTTTTGTCATCATCAGTGCCATGTCCTGGGGTTGATAAAAACACAGCTTCTGTGTGATGGCAAGCATTCACTTGGAGCCTGGCCACACTTGGAAATGAGTTTCACAGTCCAGCCAAGATTGCCCTGTTTTATATGAAATGATAATTAAGTGGCTTCACTTTTAAGACTGTATTTTTATTGCTTCCAAATGAACACTGCCCCATGCGCACCACTCACTCCCAGGTTTTCAACTCATAAAAATGCTGTTTGTACAAAAGAGAGAAAAGGCCCAAGGGCTTCTAAATGATGTTGATAATAAGAGATGTCAATTATCCTCAGAGCACTGAGTGAAATATATTATCTGTTCAATGATCTTTAATGATTTTTGCTTAATCATAACACAAGGAATCCAACCTGTAGATCCATAACATCTGGTAGTCTACAATGTTTTTCTTCTTCTTAAAGTAGAACTCTCATTTAATGAAATCTGTTCAAATAATGGGCTTTCATTTTCTGTGTGTATTCTTGAAGTGCCTGGAAAAAAAACAGAGAGACATACTTGCCAGGTAATCCCTTTCCAGGTTTTACTACATGCTTAGTGGAGAGCACTGAATGGGTCACACTCAAGGGGTGATGAGCATAGTACCTGAAGTGGTGTCAGGTGTTCATGGACTTAGTACTGGCTTCTGTAGTAACTGACTCAAATATTTACTAAATCACATTTCCCTCTGAAATGTAGTCTTCTCCCCCAATGAAAGGCATCAGTTGGACTTGAATACTAAGATTCCTTCTTTTGCTCTGCTTCTTTAAACAGTTTTTTTAAGTGCCTAAATCAGTATGCCAAACAATGGTAGAGAATATGTGAGAAAGTTAGAAAAAAAAAAAAAAAAACACCTAGAAGAAAGACACTTGTGCATTGACAAGAAGTTTAAACTGTGGTTGCACCACATATTTTTATGTGTTATAAATCTAAAGTAATTGAAACAATGTGAAATCAGAAAAAAATTGGTGTAGGATTCCCTGAAATTAACTGAATTATATTAAAAGATAATTATCTACCTGATATGAGAAAGTTTGAGTTATTCCATGTACATCTTGGACTGATTTGTTACCTATTTATAAACCAAAACCAATTTGTTAGCTACTACTACTACTAGGTAACAAATAATAAGAATAGGTAACCAATTTGTTACCTATTCTTATAAACCAAAACCAATTTGTTACGTATTCTTATAAACCAAAATTTAGATCTTCACCTCTTAGAGCACACTAACATAAGTTTCAAATATCGTATGCAGTTAAGGCCCAAAGTAAAAACATTCAAAAAAACTGAAATATGGCATAAATATATCTGAACGTAAAGTAAAAGAAATTAAAGATAATACATTCATAACTGTGCTAAGAATGAGAAGAGATGGCATCAGTAGATTAGAGATTTAACAAGTTTCTGGAAAATAGAAAGTACATCGGATCACGATAAACAAATTGGAATGAGCCCCATTCTAGATCCTGAAGGCTGCTATACATGCAAGAACTGACAAAGCCATGAGGAACCATGTTCTGTGACTTCAGTTAGAGTCACAAATTAAGACATAAGAACAAATAATGGCAATAACTGCAAGTAACAATTAAAGGAGTGCCTGTCTCCGAAGGTTGTTTCCAAACTGTGGTGGCTATTACAGTAAAGACGCTCATTGTAGAAAATAAATAAACTGCCTGAGAAAATCTGGTCCCAAAACGAAGTTTTTCATATTCTGTCTTTAGAATAGTGGGAGAGATGAAGAGGACAAAACTATGTGTTTTACACTCACACAACCTAATGTGAAACCTGACAGTTGGTAGACTCAACCCATGAAGGACAAAGTTCATAGTTAAGTCTCCCATTCAGGCAAAAGATTTAGTAAAGAAAATAAGACTTCTCACATGACAAGAAAAGCTGTCTAATTCTTCTTTCATTTATATATATGGATGGGAAAAACATTTTCTGGGTATTCCATTGTTAAACAGCATAATAAATCCCTTTTTTAGTAAATGTCAAAACCAACTCAACCAACAACAGGAAAACAGAACAAATATTTTATTTTGGATAAGACTAGGAAATAAAATGAATTACAAATTATGGAGACTGAAAGGTGAGATGGAGTGGAACTTGACATAACAACTCTGAGAGATGAAAAGAAAACAAAACTCTTCTGAAGGAAACGGGAATAAGTATTTCACTTCAAGCTATATACATCTGCAAAGATTTAGCTAGAGAATATCAGGTGCTGCAAGCAGTGAGATGAAGGGCAGAGTCGAATAACAAAACTTTAAATCTAAATTGTTACTTCCATTTCCCATTCAGTAAGACTGACTGTGTTTTGCAACCTCATAGAGATTTAAATTGTTGAGAAGACTAGCCATGCATGGCTTGAGAAAAAGGAAAAACATGCACAGTTACAGGATTGGATAAAGTTACAGACTGAAAAGAGAATAATTTATTTCTATCTCTGGTGATGATAGATTAGCTTGGTACAGTAAAGTTTTCATGCAAATAATAAATAGAAAAAAAAAATAGACCAAATGAAATCTGATTGAAAGAACTGAATAGCTACCAAGATACTTAGAACATATGAGGCTGAGATACCCTAAAAAGAAATGCACAGAAATCTCACAAATCATCACCAAAGAACATACTTATGTAACAAAATACCACCTGTTCTCCCAAAACCTATGGAGATAAAAAACTTTAAATAAATAAATAAAAATGACAACTTTTAGCTACCAAAAAAAAAAAAAAAAGAGAGAGAGAGAGAGAGACGCAAAGAAAAGTGAGCTGGATATTCAGCACTGTTCTTCCTCTTGAACATTGGCTGATACATACATTGTGATTGACAGGCTGAGAGCATAAGCAGATGTTTTACAGGCTCACTGGTTAACAGGACAAGTTTTAGAGATCAGGATCCACCAAGAATCATCCTTGGTACATATCCCAGAATTTTAGCTGAAAACCTCTGAAGAACAATGCTATAGTCTGATTGGGTCCCTCCATAATTCACATCAAAACCTAATCCTCACTCTGGGTATATTAAGAGGTAAGGCCTTTGGGTAAGTGATTAAGGCATGAAGGCTCTGCTGTCATTAATGTGATTAGCAAATTATAAAAGAGATAAAAAAGAACATGCTAGATAGCAGAGAGATAATTATAAAAGATATCGAAGACTATGTGTTTGCTTCTTCCACCATGTGAGGACTCAGAAACAGGGCACTACCTGTGAAGCCTTCCCTAGAACTGAATCAGTAGGTGCCTTGTTGTTGGACTTCCCAGCCTACAGAACCATGAGCAATACATTCCATGAGCGATTGTTTATAAATTACCTACTCTAAAGTAATTTGTCATAGCAACCTGAATGTACTAAGACAAATGACAAGGAAGGTGTAGAGCAAACCTGACTTGAGGAACCCTAATAAAAACTAAAGCCCATCTACATATCAGGTCATGGAATGTACTAAGGCAATGTGACCCTATGCTATCTGTATGACGGAAGAAGACGTCAATTCATTTTTTAGCAGGGTAACATAATAAAGGACTTGAAATCAATTATTTGACTTACTTTAAGTCTAATTAGTTATAAATTATTAATATGCACTTTATAAGTGTATATTCTCATTGAGGATTCAATAACAACACCATCTAAAATGGCACCCGCCCTCCAAAATTTTCCTTTAACTCTTTACTATTTAGTCCTTATCTCTAACTCATTATGAAGTTTAGTTTTCATGTGGCTTTTCTGCTTCCCTCAATGCAATGTAAGTTGGCCATGTGCGGAATGTTTTGCTTATTGTATCCCCAATATGTAGAACAGAGCATGTCCTAGAATTTGCACTCAAGAAATATTTGTTGAATAAAAGATATTCATTTTTAACTTACATAATACCTTCATGGTTACAGGACCTGAGGGAATTACGCCAGCAGTCTAACAGTGATTATTATACCTTCTTGATGGGGGATTGTAATCTTTTCCTTGAAATTTATTTTACATATTTTCTACCATTACCATGTATTATTTTTGAAAACACCTTTTAAACATGATTTCATTGAAAGCTACCAAAATAAAAAGTACCAAGTTCTCTCCCTTTTACAGATTCAATGTTCAAACTCAGAAATATTTACCAAAAATATGTGTAGTATTTTAGCACAATCATGCTGTGTATAACTATATCATCTCCTATGTTGCCCATTTTGGCATACCTATGAGTTATCCAGGTTAGATTGGATGACTGTGGCCATGGAACAGAGACAATTAGCCAGACTGTGGAAATTACTCCCTCCAGCCTCTTCCCACAGTCCAGGAGTGAAAAAAAGAAAGATTTATTTCTATGTCTTGTGATGGTAAATTAGCTTGGTACAGTACAATCTTCATGCACATAATAAATATAAAATATGGACCAAACATAATCTGATTAAAGAATCTGAAAAGCTACCTAGGCACTTGGTCCAGGTCCCTGCCATTACACAGTACACCAAAAGACATAGAGGTGGAAAGCATCAAGATTGAGGAGACTCTGTTCTAGAGAATACCTAGTAAACATGTTGCCAATGTATGTTGCCATCTAGGCTCATTTATTTTATTTTCTTCCACAAGGATTGGGCATATTGAAATACATAATTTAATTAAAAATACAACCTATGATTTTTCTTTTTTGAGATGGAGTTTTTGCTCTGTTGCCCAGACTGGAGTGCAATGGCACGATCTCAGCTCACTGCAGCCTTTGCCTCCCAGGTTCAAGCAATTCTCCTGCCTCAGTCTCCTGAGTATCTGGGACTATAGGCACCTGCCACCATGCCTGCATAATTTTTGTATTTTTAGTAGAGACGAGGTTTCACCATGTTGGCCAGGTTGCTCTCGAACTCGTGACCTCAGGTGATCCACCCACCTTGGCCTCCAAAAGTGCTAGGATTATAGGCGTGAGCCACTGTGCCTGGCTGGCAACAACCTATTACTAATGATCAATGATTAATCATATTAAAAATGTCCTACCAATAGGTGATGACTATTGTAACGTCACTGAGCAGTTACAATTATAGCGTACACAAGAACACATAATTTAGTGACTTGTACTGCTCAAAAAATTTCTATGAAACTTTCTGAAATATTAGATACATCTTCCAGACTAATATAAATATTTTAATGGGTACATTTACATGTGGGGCTTGTCAACTGAAAAAATTATATAGAAGCTAGAATTTCTCAATTCATTTTATAGAATGCTAGCTTTTAAGCTTCTGACCACTACTCACTTTACTGCACACCAAACCTGCAAACCATACCTGCCCATGACATACTGACAAAACCTGGAAGATGACTTAAGGACTAAAAGGAGATGACTTAAGGAGTAAAACATTCTACAAAGCTATACTAACTAAAACAGCATGGAAATGTTATAAAAACAGACACAAAAACCAATGGAACAGAATAGAGAACCTAGAAACAAATCCACATATTTACAGCCAAATAATTTTCAACAAAGGTGCCAAGAACATACGTTGTGGATAGGACAGCCTCTTTAAATAATGGTGCTGGGAAAACTGGATTTTCATATACAGAATAACAAAACTAGACCCCTATCTCTTACCATACACAAAAATCAACTCCAAATGTATGAAAGATTTATATGTAAGGCTCAAAACTATTAGCATTACTGGAAGAAAACATAGGGGAATAATTTAATAACATTGGTTTGCAAAAAAAATTCTTATAGGTTTGACTTCAAAAGCAAAGGCAACCACAACAAAAACAGACAAATGAGACTATATCAAACTGCAAAACTCATGCACCGCTGAGGAAGTAACAGAGCAAAGAGACAACCTGTAGAGTGAGAATGTCTGGAAATCACTTATCCTCACAGGATTAATATCCAGAACATACAAAGAACTCAATACAACAGCAAAACAAACAAACAAACAAACAATTCTATTAAAATGTATGCAAAGTATCTGAATAAACATTTTTCAAAAGAAGACATACGAATGGCCTAGAAGTACATGACGAATGCTCAACATCACTAACCATTAGGGGAATGCAAATAAGAACCACAATCATCTATCATCTCATTCTACTTAGAAGAATTATCACCAGAAAAACAAAAAATAACATATGCTGTTGGGATACAGAGAGAAGGAACCCTATACATTGTTCGTGAGAATGTATATTAATATAGCCTTTATGAAAACATTATCGAGTTTTCTCAAAAAATTACAAATAGAATTACTTTATGGGACCCAGCAATCTCATTACTGGGTATTTTTCCAGAGGAAAGGAAATTAGCATATTGAAGAGATAGCTTCACACCCGTGTTTAATGCAGCACTGTTCACAACAGCTAAGATACAGAAACAACCTAAATACTCATACATGGACAAACAGATAAAGAAAATGGAATGGAATACTATCAAGCCATGAAAAAGAATAAAATCTTGTCATTTCTGGCAACATACATGAGCCTGGAGAACATTATGTGAAATAAGTAAGGCACAAATAGATAAATACCACACATTCTCACTCATATGTAGGAGCTGAAAAAAGTTGATCTCATAGAAGGAGAGAGTATAATTGTGGTTGTTAGATGCTGGGAAGGGGAGCAAGGTGGAGAGGATAGGGAAAGATTGGTTAACAGATACAAAATTATAGCTAGCTAGGATGAACAAGATCCAGTGTTCTATAATACTATGGATGACTGTAGGTAACAATAATTTATTGTATATTTCAAATAGCTAGAAGAAAAAATTGTTAATGTTCCCAATGCAAAGAAATGGTAATTGTTTGAGGTGATGGATATACTAATTACTCTGATTTTACCACTACACATTGTATATATGTATCAAAATATCCCTCTGCATGCCATATATAAGTACAATTATTATTTGTGAACAAAAATATTTTAAAAGTCCACTAAAAAAGAAAATTCTTACACATCTTAGACTTAGTGTTCCTCCAATAAAGTGGGTGGAATCCATCTCATTGCTCACTCGGTGCATTTAAGCTTGTTGGTCAGAAAGCCACTGTCTAGCACCCAGTGTCTTTGCTTTTTTTTTTTTTTTTTCACTCTTAAATATATTTAAACAAATAAAACACGAAAAAAGCAAGCAAGCCGCAAGAAAAAGGGAGAAAGCAAACAAGCAAGCAAGAAAGAAAGAGAAGAAGGAATTGAAGGAGGGAGGTAGGAAAGAAAAATAATCAGGCATTTGAGACATTTGAACAAAGTCACTAATATAAAAGTCAGAGACCAAAATAAATCTTAATATCAGAACCTTTGAAAAACATAAATACTTCAGAGACTAGAAGAAAATTTTAACACATATTTTAATATGATGAGGCATACATTATATTTCATTGTTGAAAAAGAATAGGATGCGATTAGAAAGGGAGGATTTATAGAAAAGAACAATCTGTTGAAAATAAAAAAAAGAGAACTGACATACAAAAGCAAATATAATAGTGAGAAGAAAAAGTTGATGAAAAATTTCAGTAGGCAGCACAAAAAAATGAAGAGATGAATTTTAACTGAGGAAGAAAGTAAAAAAGAGAGAGAAGGCAAATCAAATTAGGAGGTCCAACATACCAATAAGCACTCCAATAAAAATTGGTAAAACAAAGGAAAGAAATAATGAATAATAATCATACAATTTTCCAGAAGTGAAGAACTTTAAGTCCAAGCTGGAAGGGCCCACAAAACGCTCACTACAATGAGTGAAAAGGAGTGATTAGCAATAAATACATCATTGAAATTATTTAGACCATCAAGGTAAAAAGGTATTCTAAAAGTATTCAAAGAAAGGCAAAAGATATGGGACATAAAAAGAAGGGGAAATCGAACTTCTTAGCAGCAACAATGAAATGCAAAAGACCAGAAATTACTCTATAACTTTGAGGTGAAATTATTTTTAACCTAGAATTTTATATCCAAATTGTCACTCAAGGGAGAGAGTTAAAAAATAATATTTGGTATTACGAACATTACAAAAATATTACTTCCCTTGCCTCGAGCTCCTTTAGGATTGCTTCTAAAAATTCAGGAATGAATAACAAAGAGGAAGACATGGAATCTATTAAACTGGAGATTCAACACCTGAGATAAAGAAGGATGATGGATCGGAGGAACATAAAGGGAAGTGTTGTGATGAAATGCAGGCAGCAGAGCCACAGAGCATCTAGGCCAGATGGGCTCCAGAGGTTGCAGAATGCTCAGGAGTATGTCTCAAGGATGACAATTTTTTTAATCAAATAAATGTCTTACTAAAAGTAGCAGAAATAAACAGAAAATAACCGGAATAAACTAACAAAAATGAAGTGAATTAAGGCAGCAATCATTCACTTATTCACTTCTGTATACCAAAATATATGAGGCCCACATAAATTTGTAGGTCAGTTTTTACAAACCTTCAAGAGTATGTATTCTTTTCAAATACAAGTGATCTCAGGTTAGAAAGAGAAAGTGAGGTACCCAAATCATTCTGTGAGGTTAGATAATCTTGATAATTGCACATGTATAACCTAAGAAAAGTATTAGTAAGTATAATATTTAAATACATAGATAACCAATTTATAAATAGATTATTTACAAACTAAATTTACATTTTACTTTACTAAAAACAAGTAGAATAAATTGGATTTATCCCAGAATCTACCACTGCAACTCATTATATTAACATCATTAAGGAAAGAAGCCCAATAAGTTTTAGAATATAATTAAACTGTATTAATAAAGTAATTGTTAAGAACCTAATTTGATGGGGGAAAAACAATACTCAGTAAATTTCAAAACTCATTATCTAAAATATAATTTATATATTAACATGCTAATGTATAAAATCTTAATTTTATGGAGGAAGAAATAGATCTAGTATCTGTAAGATTCAAAACCCATTCATAATTTTAAAAAGAAAAACTTGTATTAAATTAGCAATAGAAGAAAACTTCTTTAATCACTGAAAGTTATCTACATGCCATCCCACTTTGGAAAAATCATAACTGATGATTACACTGGATGTGTACCCTTTTAAGACAAGAAAAAAATAAAAACAGAAATATTCTATATCACTATTATGACAACATTAGATTTCATTATGCAATATTGATAAATGAAATAAAAGAAATATTAGAATTGCAAAAATATAAAATGTTATAATTTGTAAATTAAATACTAAGATTGTTTGTATAGAAAGTATAACATAATATACAGTCACACAATTATAACTAAAAAAAAGTTTAGAAATATGGCTGAAAAACTTTTCATAAAAAACCTAATAGCAATTTTAAAATAAAAACTTTATGTATATATAATTTCAAAATTATAGCAAGTTAGAATGTAATGTAAAATAAATATGTAATAACCTCATGGGGAAATATTCAAAATGCTATTGAAGGGCGTGAAATAAAATCCAAATAATTTTGAGCACAATCTTGGATCCAAAGTCTTAATACGATAGGAATATCATTTTCTCTTAAATTAATCTAGAAATCTAATGAATTTTCAGGATTCTATACTTTTAGAGATTCTACATTTTTAGAATTTAGCAGTCTAATTCTAAAAGTGGTATGAAAAAAATTTAAAGACCAATCCAAAAGTGGGCAAAGATTTAGAGAAATGAAAACTCATAGCAACTGCTGATAGTATAAATTAGTACAAAAACTTTGGAGAATAACTTTGTGATACTGAATCAATTTTCAGATGAACATAAACAGGACCTGAGATTATAACATTTAGAGCCTTTTTACATGCCCAAGGAAACTATGATCTAATTGCAGAGCTATTTGAAATAAAAAAAGCTGATCAATATGTCTATCAACATGAGGATCTATCATATATTATGATATATTCATGAAGTGCAAAATCACAGAAAAACTCAACCAAATAAAAAATATCAAATATGTTATGCTGAAATGAATAGGCAAGATCCAGAACGATATATATACAATGATAGCTTTAGTGACATGAAAAATGACGATAAATATTGTTTATAGATACATACAAATGTAATACACTATGAAACGTTTACTGCAAAGACATATATTATTTATATAAAAGTGGTACTTCCAGAGAAAAAGAGGATATAGGAATCTGAAGCGAATATAAGCATGTTTTTATCTGTCCTGTTTAACTTTAACAAATTTTTGAAGGAATTTCTTCTACATGACAATTGATAATCAAATAGACCACTAGCTACACAAATAAAGAAGGAAAAAGAGAATATACAAATAAACACAATTAGAAACTACAAAGGTGATATTATCACTGATCCTAAAGAAATAAAAATAAACATCAGAGAATATTATGAATACTTCTATGTGCATAAACTAGAAAATCTAGAAGAAACGAATAAATTCCTGGACACATACACCCTCCCAAGACTGAACCAGGAAGAAAATGAATCCCTGAACTGAACAATAATGAGCTCCAAAACTGCATCAGTAATAAATAGGCTACCAACAACACAACAGAAGAAGCCCAGGAAAAGACAAACTCTCAGCCAAATTCTACCAGATGTACAAAGAGGAGCTGGTACCATTACTAGTGAAACTATTCCAAAAAACTAAGGAAAAGGCACTCTTCCCTAACTCATTCTATGAGGCCAGCATCATTCTGGTAACAAAACCTAGCAGAGATACAAGAAAGAAACCAACCCAACAAGCAAGCAAAAAACCTCGGGACAATATCCTTGATGAACGTTACTGCAAAAACACTGGCAAACAGAATCCAGCATCACATCAAAAAGCTTATCCACCACAATCAAGTAGGCTTTATTTCTGAGATGCAAGGTTGGCTCAACATACACAAATCAATAAATGTTATTTGTCAAATAAACAGAGTAAAAGACAAAAAATACATGATTATCTCAATAGATGCAGAAAGGGCTTTTGATGCAATTAAATATCCATTCACATTAAAAAACTGTCAAGAAACTAGGTATTGAAGGAACGTACGTCAAAATAATAACAGCCATATATAACAAATCCACAGTCAATATCATACTGAATGGGCAAAAGCTGGAAGCATTCCCTTTGAAAACTGGCACAAGGAAAGGATACCCTCTCTTTCCACTCCTATTCACCATAGTATTGGAAGTACTGGCTAGGGCAATCAGGCAAGAGAAAGCAATCAAGGGCATCCAAATAGAATGAGAGAAAGTCAAATTATCCATATTTGCAGATGACATAATCCTGTATCTAGAAAATCATAGTCTTGGACCAGTATCTCCTTAAGCTTATAAACAACTTGAGCAAAGTCCTTGGATGCAAAATCAACACACAAAAATCACCAGCATTCCTATATACCAACAATAGTCAAGCCGAGAGCCAAATCAGCAATGCAATCCCATTCACAATCACCACAAAAAGCAAAAATGCCTAAAATACAACTACCAGTGAGGTGAAAGATCTCTACAAGGAGAACTACGAAACACTGCTCAGAGAAATCAGAGATGACACAAACAAATGAAAAACATTCCATGCTCATGGATAGGAAATATCAATACTGTTAAAATGGCCACACTGTGCAAAGTGATTTTTAGATTCAATGCTATTTCTATAAAACTACCAATGACATTCTTCACAGAACTAGAAAAATCAAACTATACTACAGGGCTACAGTAATCAAACAGCGTGGTACTGGTACAAAAAACCAGACATACAGACCAGAATAGAGAACCCAGAAAGATCTGATCTTCAAGAAAGCTGACAAAAACAAACAATGGAGAAAGTACTACCTATTTAATAAATGGTGCTGGAATAACTGTGTAACCATATCCAGAAGATTGAAAGTGGACCCCTTCCTTAAACCATATGCAAAAATTACTCAAGGTGGATTAAATACTTAAATGTAAAAATCCAAAGCTATAAAAACCCTGGAAGACAACCTAGACGATACCATTCTGTACATAGGAATGCGCAAAGATTTCATGATGAAGATCTGGAAAGCAATTACAATAGCAAAAATTGGCAAATGGTACCTAATTAAATGAAAAGAGCTTCTGCACAGCAAAAGAAACTACCAACAGAATACACAGACAACATACAGAATGGCAGAAAAAATTTGCAAACTACATCTGACAAAGGTCTAATATCCAGCAACTATAAGGAACTTAAACAATTTTACAAGAAAAAAAAAAAAACAACTCCATTCAAAAGTAGGCAAAGAACATTAACAAACAGTTTTCAAAAGGAGATATATGTGCGACCAACAAGCATATGAATAAAATCTCAAATCACTGATCTGATCTTTAGAGAAATACAAATCAAAACCACAATGAGATACCATTTCACACTCATTAGAATGGCTATTATTATTATTATTATTACTATTATTATTGAGATGGAGTCTCACTCTGTTGCCAGGCTAGAGTGCAGTGGTGCTATCTCAGTTCACTGCAACCTCTGCCTCCTGGGTTCAAGCAATTCTCCTGCCTCAGCCTCCTGAGTAGCTGGGACTACAGGCGCACACCATAATGTCCAGCTAATTTTTGTATTTTTAATAGAGATGAGGTTTCACCATGTTAGCCAGGATGGTCTCCATCTCTTGTTCTCATGATCCATCCACCTCAGCCTCCCAAAGTGCTGGGATTACAGGCGTGAGCCATCGCACCTGGCCAGAATGGTCATTAATAAAAAGTCAAAAAATCACAGGTGCTGGCAAGGTTGCAGAGAAAAAGGAATACTTATATATTGTTGATAGGAGTGGAAATAAGTTCAGCCATTGTGGAAAATGGTGTGGCAATTCCTCAAAAACAGAACTACCATTTGACCCAGTCACATCATTACTGGATATATATCCAAAGGAATATAAATCATTCTATTATAAAGACATATGCATGCATATCATCATTGCAGTACCATTCACAATAGCAAAGACATGGAATCAACCTAAATCTCAATCAATAGTAGACTAGATAAAGAAAATGTGGTACATATACACCATGGAATACTATGCAGCCATAAAAAATAATGAGATTATGTCCTCTGCAGGAACATGGATGGATCTGGAGGCCATTATCCTTAGCAAATTAAAGTAGAAACAGAAAAAGAAATACTACATGTTCTCGCTTCTAAATGGGAGCTAAATGATGAGAACACATGGACACATAGAGGGGAACAACACACACTAAGGTGTACCAGAGGGTAGAGGGTAGAAGGAGGGAGAGGATCAAGAAAAATAACTAATGGGAACTAGGCTTAATACCTGGGTGACCAAATAATCTGTACAACAATCCCTCATGACACAAATTTGCCTATATAACAAACCTGCACATGTACACTTGAACTTAAAATTTTAAAAAAGGTAATTGGATACACTTGTGTTCATTGTAATATTTCCTTTCATTTCCTGAATATGTGAAAATTTTAATTAAAATTTATATAAACACGTAAATAAATTATTAGTTTTCTAGTTTTAGTTTAAAACTATTAAAAGACAGTATTATTTTCTTGCATCAAAGTCCTTTGGTAAGCTAGTATTTAAATAAACAATAGAGACAGATTATCAGATGGAGAAGGGTTGAACATTAGGTGTATAACCATAGCAATCAAAGATAAACACTTTAAGATAATTTTATAGCTGATGCGCTCACTGCAATGCAAGGAAAATAATAGACAGATGTCTCATTAGCTCATGCACTTTGTATACTTTGTATATTCTTCATCTGTAACGCTTAAAAGCATTACCCAACATTCCGAATAAGCAGAAGATTGGGCCACTGGTGAAATAAAACACAATATAGAGAGTTAACTGAGTTCATCTTTCATTCCAGACAGATGACTGTCATTCACTAGAAAATGTATTGCACCTAGTTTAAATTTCATGGTAATTTAAATGTGCTTGGCATCTCTCCAGGGCCACCAGGAAGTTGACTTCAGCATTTGTGAACAAAGCTGAAACTACTGGAAATGACCTTACTGGTGTGACTTAGGATAACTCCATTCGTTACTTTTTCGTCTTTGACATAATCCTATGCATATTAAGAATTTTCCAATCGCAATATAAAAGCTGATAGATTCAAAAGTCTCTGGAAAAGTATCACCTCACCAAGGATTTTAAAAATGCATTTATAGCTAAGAAACTGGGTGGTTCATGCCTGTAATCCTAGCACTTTGGGTGGCCGAGGCAGGCGGATCACAAGGTCAGGAGATCGAGACCAGCCTGGCCAATATGGTGAAACCTCGTCTCTACCAAAAATACAAAGATTAGCCAGGCATAGTGGCGTGTGCCTGTAATCCCAGCTACTTGAGAGGCTGAGGCAGGAGAATCACTTGAACCTGGTACATAGAGGTTGCAGTGAGCTGTGATAGCACCACTGCACTCCAGCCTGGGCGACAGATCAAGACTCCATCTCAAAAAAAAAAAAAAAAAAAAAAAAAAAAAAGGAAAAGAAACTGGAAGTCTCTGGATAGCTTAATACTGAGGAGATGAATTTCTTGTTATGCTAGTAAGGGTTTTGACTTAAAGAAGTGGATTACTAGTATTGTCTGTAAATTTCTTAGGCTCAATAGCTCAAGTGATGTTGTTGGCTGGCCTTTTGTCATTTTAAAAAATGTATGCTGGTATCTCTATTTTAGTCTTAAATTCTATGTTTTTCCCCTCTTTTCATTAGAATAATATCTCCACTGGCAATTAGTGAACAGCTTCATCAGTCTTTCTATACTGTTATTATACAAAGAAATGTAAACAAAACATTTTGGAGCCATTAATATAAATATTTGAGGGACAGTATTGGTATTGGTAAACAGTTGCTGAAAATTGTTTTGCCACATAACTGAGAAACATACAATTTTTGTTGTGACATGCAAACAACAGTAAATAAATAATACAGAAACAATAAGTAATCATATATTTAATAACAGGAATAAAGTTTGCTTGTTTTGATTATTCACTGAATCCATCAAGGAAAAATTCTTTAAAATTAATGTATCTAATATTGAATTATTATTTCATAAATTAACAAGAAAGTAAAAATAATGTTCACTACCCAAATGTCTATCTCATTGCAACATTTTAAGAGGCTTCCTCATTCTCTGTGGAAAGTTACAGTAGTGAAAAGATCATGAACTTTAAAGTTAGAGAAATTATGTGTGACTCTGTGGCTTAGCAGTCATTACTCTGACCCTCAGTTTCAAAACAGTTGAATATGTTTTACTGTCTGTAAATTGGGGGGCTTGTTATAAGGATTACATTGCCTAGTATTTCCTACATCCCTATTATCTGTAATTATGCCAATCACATAGTAAGGTGCTCATTGACTATTAAACCAAAGTATTAAAGCATACATACATTCAAGGATGCACAAATGTATGAACACATGAAAAGGGTGTCATGTGGCACATAGTTATTTTTTCCATCTCCTTATATTCCTTCTGCCTTCAGGATAATTATGATGATTAAATGAGTCAACATATAGGTTTAAATTATAAGTAGCTACCAAAGAAAAAAGCTGAGTCAGCTTCCCCTTCAATATCTCTGCTTATTTCTATATATATTAATTTATGGGTGCTTCTAAATTATTCTACTGCAATTGTAACACTTAGCATGGCAAAGAAAGATATGTACCAGGTTAACTGCAAGCTGAATCTATATAGTTATTGTTCAACATACCTAAAATAAACCTATTTATGAGGCTCTTCATCTTCTCTGAGTTCTATAGCATACCTAGTGTATATGAAGTAATTCAGCATTCATTCTAGACTATTGCAAAACTCTTTGTTGTAATAGGTATGTTTGCCAACCCTAACTTCTTGATGGACTATAAATCTCTTGAAAGAGGGGTTATAACTTCTACGCTATAGCATTTAGCTAAATAAATTTTAATACAATACACCAACTAGGATAACATAAGAATAATATTCCCTGATCTGTCTTTTTTTGCTCTCAATTAAATACACATGGAGAAGTAGAAAAAGACCAAAACATGAAGGAATGCAGTGGTTAAAATGTAAGCTTTGGAGCCAGACTGCTGTTTGGAGCCAGACAGCTTTGGAACCAGTGTTCTCTCCACCATATGGAAAGTAATTGTTCAATGTGTAAAGGAAGATTAGTAACTATTGCTTAAAATTATTCTGGGGATTCAGTCCTTAACATGTAAAGCACTTAGAACAGCTCCTGGCCATAGTAAGAGAACAATGTGAGCTTATTGTTACTACCATCATATAAAGATCAGGGACAATAACAGAAATAAAATCCAGCCATTTATAAGTGACACACTTAAAACCAAAGGATGTAAAAACCTTGGGGAAAAAAACATGTGTAATTCACTACACAAATAATAACAAAATAAAGTAAGGTAAAGAAGTGTGACACAAAATAAAATAAAAGTTGAAAAGAATTAAATGGAACGAGGAGACATATTTATGATTGACAGAAGATAAATTACATTGGAAAGATATAGCAGTTATGAACTTTGAAGAACTTAACAAATGCAAACAATATGACTATATCTATAAACACAGTGGCATATTTATCAGAAATTCATTTAATTAGAAACAGAAAAATCAGCCATTCAGCTGCTTTCAGAGTGGACCCTTTCAGTGGTGTTTGTATGTCTGCATAATGATTGTTAATCACTTATTTTTCAGAAGTCATGTAACTGATGAAATTGTTCCTGATGAGTTAAAGGTAGAGACTGAGGCCAAAACCACATATGACATAAAACACAGATGATGCTGTTTATTTTTAAGGGCAGGATTTTGTGAGGAAGCCTGGCATTTCCAAGGATTACAACTGTCCAGCAGGTTACTAAAGACTTAAATTACATACTGTATCTGAATAGAAAAGATAATCAAGGGAAAACGGCAAAGTTAAATTGTACCGTTTGCATGCTGTGTTTCACACTCATTATTCAAAATTCCTTTTATGGCACCACTAGATCTATGTGTGTGTTAGGCACTGCTAAACATTTTTGGAGGGGGCAGAGCAAAGCTGCATTCATCACTAATGGCTGATGTTAATTAACGTCTTTAAAATGATGTTCTACTTTTTTTGAATCATTTGATATGATTTTAAAAATTTCAAAAAATTCAAAGCATATCAAATGATTTTAAAAAGTAGAAAAGAATAATTACCTCTAGAGATTATTGTTACTAATATAACACAGCTGGGGGCCACAACTATTTCTTTGATGGATTTAATATTGTACTTTATCTGAAAAATAATTTAAGTTAAAATCAGTTGCTATTTTGACAGAAGAATATTGAAATGTGTTTGATTCAGACAGTTATATAGTACGCTGAACGTACTATACTAGTTAGATCTCCCACTCTGTCTGAAACATAATTAGTGAACTAAACAAACTCAAGAAACATCTTACATGTGAAATACAGAAACTGTTTTTATACAGCTTAACCTATACTAACGAAGAGATTGTTGTTATTTTAATAGGCTAAACTGTGATCCTAAAATATTAGTAATCACTTTAAGGCCCTAATTAACACCTGCACATGCAGAGGCTTTGTAGAATTATTTGCTTTACTTCTCAGTAGGTTGATGTTGATAATTGAAGTAAGGCAAAGATCCTCTGTTCATCTTCACTGCAACTCCTATATCCTATTCATTAAAAAGAACAAGGAAGCAAGAGAGATAAATGTAATCAATCTACCTTCATATCTGTATCAATACCTATATCTCTATAGCTTTGTATTTTATATTTGCTTTATAGGACATTCACTTTACATATGCTCATTTGAAATTCTTTATATTTTATGTATATCCATTTTAAGTGTATCCAGAAATAAGAACAACTTGACCACCAAAGACTACAACATTCTCTCACAAGCCTCACAAGACAGGCAAATGCTTAGATGTTTTTCTGTCTTCCAGAAGTAGCCCTTTGACCATGAAAATCTATTATATTGCTCTCTTGTTCTCTACCCAACATTGGTAAATGGCCCTAGAAAACCATCAACTGACATCTTCATGGTTCTCGTCTTTCAGAATTTCAGTTCCTTCATCCTCATTATTTCAGCAGTCCTATGTTGTCTTTGTATTTTATTTAGGTTGCTAGTTGTTCTCAGAAGAAGGGTTGGTCATTCATCAGGTATTTAATCATACCGGGAAATGGAAATTGATTTATGGAAGTGTAATGGACATTGATATCACTGTATCTCAAATGCACTTGAGCATTTATATGCAAAGTTTCTTTCAAATTAAACTGGGAAAGAAAACATAAATAACATTTGAAAAATAAAAACAAATAATTCTCAGATTAAAAAATAGGACCACAATTTTTCTTAGCTTATAGAGGGAGAAAAACAGCAAGTTCATAATCTGGGCTTTTCCGATGTGATGGATCACACCTTAAGTATGGGCCATGATATTACGGAAATTCAAACTCACGTCTGTGAATGGGGAAAAAGACCCTGGGGATTGTTCTTTTTGTGTTACCATGTGTTCTTGCCCCCACATGTATGCTTTGTATTCTTGCTAGAAAACAACAACAACAAAAAAAAACCCCACAAAACAAAACAAAAAAAACGAGAAGAAAGCTTGAGCTGATATCATCACTCTTGCCAGTTCTCATCCTGAGAAGAACTCCATCCTCTGTGATCTCCTGAGGTTCAGCACCTATGCATATTTTTGCATTTGAATTAAAGAGAATATTAATTCAAAGGGCCATTTACAAGAAAACAGTCACATTTGAGCATGTGCATGCACACACATGTGAACTCAATAACTGCCATAACAAAGAGTTGATATGTTATAATCTCTTACAAAAACCAAATAAAGCCAGAATTTAATATAACAGAGGAGTCAAAAAAATCACTTGTATTTGTAAAATAAGTAACACTAGCATTAAAAAGATTTTTTAAATACTATTATTAAAATTAGACTCTTTGGAAGGAAAGGAAAAAGATACTACTATATATTCCAACCTAAAGGATATAAGCCAAAGATAAAATAAAGGGGGAATTTTATAGTTTTAAATGCATTCATTAAACAATTCGAAAAGCTGAATTAAAATAATCCTCACCCCCACTCCATCCCAGAAAAGAAACTAGGAGGAAATACACACAAACACAGATATTATATATATACACAATATTTATATATAAAGTAACATTAAATAATTAATTAAAACAGATGCAAAAATGCAACTTTTTAGAAGTTTATACTGTGAACTGAACATATTTTGAAACCTTTCATTCCATTACAAACATAAAAAATGGTATACTGAATGTTTTAAATACTTAAAAAAATCATAGGTTAAAATACAATAAAAGGGAGTTTCTAGAGATAGAGTGAAAAACGAGAGACTCTGTGATGTTAAGTTGTGGTTTACACCTGAAGCTATGAACAGTAAGAAGCGGACACAGACATAGGAGCCCAAACATCAATATCTTTCAGAGTATGGGGACAACCTCTGTACCTGTTTGTTGCAGGAGGTAACAATTGGGTTCATTGGATAGTTGGAATTGCCTACCCATCTGAGAATGCAATAACTCTAGACCTTATCACCCCCAAACACCAAGCTATAAACCACAAGCAAGCTATAAAGCAAAGGAAAAGACAAACCCAGACTAGAAGACTAATATAATTGTAACATTATGATTGATAAAATGATAATCTACAGATTACATAAAAGGTATCTGCAAATCAATGAGAAAAAAAAAAAACCTCAAAGAAGAAGTAGTTCAAGGATAAAAATAAAACATTCACAGGGAAGGAAATTTAATTGCCTGTATCAGGTATCTTTACCCTCTCAGGTTCAGGGAAATGCATATTGTTAAAACAATGATGTACCATTTGTAACCACCAGAGTGTCATTTTATTTTTAGTTGGCAATGTAGTCTATAATCTAGATGTTGCTATGACAGTGTTTATAGTTAACCATTGCTATATATGATCATTTTAAATAGATTTGTAAAACTAAATAACGTAAATATATTTTAGAAATTACAATTCAAGAGCCATAGAATATGGCTAATAGATGAAATATGTGGGAGAAAGTAAAATTTTTTGACATCAAAAATGCTCCCAAGAGGCAGTAAACTTCTGTAATTCAGTAAATTTTTAAGGAAAACATCCAGAATATGTACTTAATGTGACATATTAATGATTTATAATGTACTTTCCTCCCCATGAGACAAATGTAATTATATTGAAATTATAGAAATAGTACAGAAAACTTAGAAAACATATTATTTATAGAGATGCAAATATCCCCCAAATTTTCAAGTTAAAACTCTCAGTGTATTAGAAGGTATCATAAATAAATATTATTTATCCTAGTGATAAAATACTTTAATATTATAATTTAATTTTAAAAATACTACATCAAAAGATTAAAGAGTAAAGTAAATATACCAACAGTAGAAAAAAGTATTTGATATAGTTCAACCTTTAATTTGTTTAAAAGCTCATAATATGCCATATTTATAAAGAAATATATTTGATATTTTTATATATAGCTATATATAAAATATATTTCTATCTACCTATATTTCTATAATCAATATATTTCTATCTACCTATCTATCTAAAGGTTCGGCCAACATTTTTGTAAAGGGTCAGATAAAAATACTTTTAGCCTTGTGATCCATATTCAGCTCTGCTCATCATTCTAGAATAAATGTAGCCATAGGAAATACGTAAATAACTAGCATGTCTGAATTCCAATGCACCTTTATGAAAACAGGCTTCTGGGAATTTGACCTATGAATCTTAGTTTGCCAAACCCTGTACCAGAAACATTCTGCTGGTCCTTAAACTTATGAATTAGCAATTAGAATTACTCCCACGAAAATTAGGTAAAAACTGTGGATGCCTACTGTTTTAGTCCATTTGAGCTGTGATAACAAAATACC
This sequence comes from Macaca nemestrina, assembly GCF_043159975.1. Classification (NCBI taxonomy): domain Eukaryota; kingdom Metazoa; phylum Chordata; class Mammalia; order Primates; family Cercopithecidae; genus Macaca; species Macaca nemestrina. The sequence continues at coordinate 84,289,386 of NC_092137.1, read as the reverse complement.
ATAGACTGGGAAGGGGTGACTTATAAACAGAAACTTATTTTTCACAGCTCTGGAAGCTGGAAAATCCAAGATCAAAGAACCAGCAGATTTGATATCTGGTGAGGGGCACACTTCCTATTTCCTCCTAGCTTCTTACTCTATCCTCACATGGCTGAATGAGGAGAGGTATCTCTCAGGCTCCCTGTAGAAAACCATTGATTCAATTCATGAGGGCTCTATCTTCATGACCCAACCACCTCCCTAAGGCCCCATCTTACAACATCATCAACTTGGGGGTGAGGATTCCAGCAAATGAATTTGAGGGAGGATATAAACATTCAGACCATAGCATCACAACCTTGGCCCCCAGAATGGATGTGCTTCTCACATGCAATATACATTCATTTCATCCCAATAGCCCCAAAGGTCTTAACTTGTTCCAGTATGCAATTTAAAGGGTAAGTCCTAAGTCTCATCTAAATATCATCTAAATTAGATTTGGGTGAGATTAAAGGCAGAATTCATTCTAAAGCAAATTGCTCTTCAGCTGGTGAATCTGTGAAATCAAACAAATCATGTGCTTCCAAAATACTGTGATGAGACAAGCTCAGCACAGACATTCCCATTCCAATAGAGAGAAAAAAGAAAGGAGCAACAGGTCCCCAGCAAGTTCAAATCCTTAAGTCTTGAGAATAATCTTCCTTGACTACATGCTACACCCTCCAGGCCCACTGGGGAGGAGGTCTCCACTCCTGAACACACTAAGGGTGAGATTCTGCCCCTACAACTGTGCTGGGAGCAGCACACTACAGTAGGGGTCTGTTTGAGCTTTACCTGGGGCTACAGAAAAGCAGAATGATAGAGTGCTGGGCCCAAGCCTGCCACATGAGGCAGTGCTGGCAGCAGGATCTCTCCTTTGAAATCATTCTACTCCACAGGCCCTTGAACTCTGGGCCTGTGGTTGAAGAAGCAGCCCTGATAATTTCTGAAAAGCTCTGAGGTAATTCTTACATTGTTTCAAACGTTAAGTCCTGGCTTCTACTTTGCTGAAGTCCTTGTCTATGCAATTCTGGTATTACATTACATGTTTTAAAATTATTCTTACCTTTTATGCCTCGTTTTCTTGTGTGTGTGTGTGTGTGTGTGTGTGTGTGTGTGTGTGTGTGTGTGTGTGTAACTTGTATATTTGCTGGAAGTTTGTCTGTGAGGAATCTGTAAGGCTTGCATTAAAGATTGTGTTCTTCCAAAGAAGATTTACTTTGATTGTATCATTTGGTCCACTTTCAGTGACCACTTTAAATGGATGTTGTATAGAGTGTAAATTCAGGCTCTAATTTCACCTAAAGCCTGACCTGTTAACATAAAATCTAAGGAACAATTTAATTTCTTGTATCCAGAGCCAAGGCAGATGAATCTCCAAGCTGCCTCGGTGATATCTTTTTCCTCTCATGGGAAACTGATAATAACTTGCCCCAGTACACAGTTAGTAGTTTATTTTTTGTCTCTGTGCTTCATTCTCGGCCACAGCCCCAATGCCCAGAGTGTGGTTTAGCAGAGTGGGTTGAAAAAAAGTTATCATTCATCAAATAAAGAATCTTTCTATTTTTAGACACAAATATAGCTTTCAGAGCTAAAACATATGCAATATTAGTGACTCAATATAAAATAATGAGCATTAATTGTTTTCTGAGATTCCCGTTCTAATATCAAATCTATCGCTCTACTAAGAAAATACAAATATTTAATGATAGTGCGAGTAGAGAGAAGATCCAGGTTTGGAACTGTTTTGTTCAATCTGACTGCCCTTAGTTACGTATGGCTATTGTAATTTGAATTTAACTTAATTAAAATAAAATAAAATGTAAGAAGTCTATTCTTCAATCACCCTAACAACATTTTGATTACTCAATAGCTACATGGCGGTATTGGTTACTCTACTGGAAAACACAGAATATAGAATATGTTCATCATCACAGGAAATTCTACTGGATAGCTCTGGTTCAGGCACATGCCACAGGATCAGAGGAAGTTACGGAGAAATAAATTTTTCTGCAGCAGATTAGTGAGAGTATTTGAACATCTGTTCTAAAGGGAAGAAGGGAAATCCAGAATGAGAGTAGCCTGGAAAAATCCCACCTTTCCCACTTGTGCACCAACCTTCACTTCCTCCATTTTTCTTCCGGAGAAGTTAAATACTCTATATTTGCATTACTCAAATGGATTCCTCATATCTTAAAAATTCTAACTCAGAGATCAGCAAACTTTTTCTATGAAGGGAAAAATAGAAAATATTTTAGACTTTGTATATCATATGGTCACTGTCTCAACTACTAGTTGAGACACATAGTACAAATGCATCCACAGGCAATAGATCAACCAATGGGCATGACTGTTTCAATAAAACTTTCTTTACAAAAACAGGCATTGGACAAGGTTTGGCCCATGGCCTGTAGTTTTCTGACCTCTGCCATAAAAACAAACAAAACAAGAATGCCAATTCTCAGTTCTCTAGCTGTAAACTTTCACAAGCTCAGGAGAGGTATATAGCATGTTTCTTGTCAAGAAAATGATGTTTAATAAGAATTCCGGAAAAGGCATTAGATTTGGGTCAGGGCAGAAAAGCAAGTAGTGCATCTAATATAACACCAAACAAAACATCTAGAAAAGTAAAAGGAAGGAACACATGAGTCCAGGATCAGATAGGATCTGCAGTCTGGAGCAAGTAGAGAGTTAAATCCAGACTACACATATGTCACAGATACTGATAGGGAAGGGCTGTGCTCTGGGCTAAGCCACACCCTCAAGCCTGGAACCTCCTCCGTAAGTGAAAACAGCTGACCCTGTTTTTCTGCCCGAATGTTGCCTTTTTGGCCTTTCCCGCCCCCATCCTGTGCTCATAAAAGACGTCAGCTTGGAGAGCAACACAAGCAGCTAAACAGCGAGAATACAAGTGACTGAGCAGCAAGCCAAGAAGCAACTGAGCATCGGAGACTACAGATAGATGCGCCTAACTTCAGACGGTGCAGCTTTGGAGAGGGGCCCAGCCAAAGATGGCCGGCTTCAGGGAAATATCACCTTCCCATCCTCTTTCCAGCCTCCCTTTCGCCTGAGAGCCACCCACCGCTAAATAAAGTCCTCCGCATTCATCACCTTTCAAACAGTTCTTGTGACCTGATTCTTCCTGGATCCTGGACAAGAACCTGGGTGTCGGGAGGGCAGGGGCTGCCACCTTGACCCTCCGCTGAGTTGATTGGCACTTGGCCATTCGCAGACGGCAGAGCTGAAAGACCATTGGTTGTAACACTCTTGGACGCTGCTGCGAGCCCTGCACAGAACCTGCTCCCACCAGAGAGGCCCGACCGGCTGGTTTCAGCATTCGTTCACTTCAGTTGTTCCAGCGTTTGTTCACTTCATTCACACACTCATTTGCTCACAGGCTCCCTCTCGCAAGCAGTGGCCAGCATCCAGCTAAGTGAAACGAGTCACTCCAGTTCCTGCCTGTGAAGGGGGTCAAGGGAACCATCCCATCTCCTCATGACAACGTGTAGAAACTAAAGTAGGACCGGTAAGCAGCCCCAAGTAGAGATTATACAGGAGGAAATGCTCAGCACTTGTAAAGAAATGAGTTGCTTTCGCTAGGTAACTCTTACGTGAAACAAGCTATGTAAGACTGGAAGGGAAGCTGCGAGGATTAAGAAAATTTATTATGCCGGGCGCGGTGGCTCACGCCTGTAATCCCAGCACTTTGGGAGGCCAAGGTGGGCAGATCACGAGGTCAGGAGATCGACACCATCCTGGCTAAAGTGGCGAAACCCTGTCTTACTAAAATACAAAAAATTATCCGGGCCTGATGGGTGATAGTGCACGCCTGTAGTCCCAGCTGTTCGGTAGGCTGAGGCAGGGGAATTGCTTGAACCTGGGAGGCAGAGATTGCAGTGAGCCGAGATCGCACCACTGCACTCCAGCCTGGCCATCAAGCGGGACTCTGTCTCTAATAATAATAATAATAATAATAATAATAATAATAAAAGAAGTTTGTTAGAAACAGGAAGCAAGAGGTTAGAGATACAAATAATATTTGACATTTATGAAGCTCCCTGGTGAATGAAGGTGATCAGGGCCACATTAATGAAGTTCTGCTGGGGCAGGCATGGTAGCTGATGCCGGTAATCCCAGCACTTTGGGAAGCCCAGGCGGGTGGATCATTTGAGGTCAGCAGTTTGAGAACAGCCTGGCCAACATGGTGAAGCCCCGTCTCTGCTACAAATACAAAAATTAGCTGGGCATGGTGGCGGGTGCCTGTAACTCCAGCTACGCAGAAGGCTGAGGCATGAGAATTGCTTGAACCCAAGAGGCAGAGATTGCAGTGAGCTGAGATTGTGCTACTGCACTCCAGCCTCGGCAATAGAGTGAGACTCAGTCTCAAAAAATAAATAAATAACCCAAATGTCCATCAATGATAGACTGGATTAAGAAAATGTGGCACATATACACAATGGAATACTATGCAGCCATAAAGAAGGATGAGTTCATGTCTTTTGTAGGGACATGGATGAAGCTGGAAACCATCATTCTCAGCAAACTATCGCAAGGACAAAAACAAACACCACATGTTCTCACTCATAGGTGGGAATTGAACAATGAGAACACTCGGACACAGGAAGGGGAACATTACACATCAAGGCCTGGCGTGGGGTGCGGGGAGTGGAGAGGGATGGCATTAGGAGATACACCTAATGTAAATGACGAGTTAATGGATACGGCACACCAACATGGCACATGTATACATATATAACAAACCTGCATGTTGTGCACATGTACCCTAGAACTTAAAGCATAATAAAAATAAATAAATTAATTAATTAATAAAAAGAGGTTCTGCCTCATTGTGTTGCGGGATAAACTTAGTCTCTGTTTACGTCTCCACTGTGCGTCCTCATTATGCATCTCTCCCATTCTAGATTCTGTTCTTACTGTGTTTTGTCCAAAACTTTTAGACATTTGTCTTGCTCTCTGCTTTTCTTCTAACATCCTCTTGATGGATATATTTGTCTTTGATACAATGACAGCTGATCATTTGGATGAGATAGTTGAAAAAGATGAATACTGAAATGTGTTGGAATGAATTGTACTTAGCACTTAGCTTAAAGGGCTCTTTCAACAAATGTTTTGCCAGTTTTTCTTTTTTGAAAGATAATTCTTTATTATGATAGAAATTATACAAAATTCATGCTGATTTGTTGTGTGTTCTGTTACCCAAATTGAATCTTCATGTTGGATAGCTTCTTCTAGAACTTGATACATTCACTTCTTAGTGGGTGTTGTTTGGTAATGTAGGTAAATTTAATATCACATTGAAAACACTACATATAGTTTAAGCAGTATGTTTTGAGCACCAAGATAAAGCTTTTGATGTTCATATTGTTTTTTTTTTTTTTTTTTTTTTTTTGAGACGGAGTCTCGCTCTGTCGCCCAGGCTGGAGTGCAGTGGCCGGATCTCAGCTCACTGCAAGCTCCGCCTCCCGGGTTCACGCCATTCTCCTGCCTCAGCCTCCTGAGTAGCTGGGACTACAGGCGCCCACCACCTCGCCCGGCTAGTTTTTTGTATTTTTTTAGTAGAGACGGGGTTTCACCGTGTTAGCCAGGATGGTCTCGATCTCCCGACCTCGTGATCCGCCCGTCTCGGCCTCCCAAAGTGCTGGGATTACAGGCTTGAGCCACCGCGCCCGGCGATGTTCATATTGTTAATTGTTGTTGTTTTATGCCAAAACTAGCCAACATTCCACACAAACAATGTATACTTACCCAATGAGAGTTTTCAAAGGACTATCTAAAGCCCCATATTCAGTGAGATGCCAATTTCAGTTTGCCTATTTTCATTTTGCCTACATTTTTTATTTCTTCTCCATCTCCTGTCTTCAGCAGCTTCATTTCCATAGGTTTACTCTAGATATCTCCCAAGTGAGATTAATGCACTCCTAAGAGTTTGGAAGATTATCCAGAGGAGCATATGAAGAAAATCCTAGAATTTGTGTAAAAATTTAGTTTATCTAAAAATACAGAAGAAATTGAGCTTAGTAATTTGAAAATATTTATGTATGTGTAATATTTAATATAAGATACATCAATTTTATATATGATCATGATTTACAATATAATATACATGTTTATCCAGTTACAATATTTGATATGTGGATTGCCATTGGTACCCTCATTTAGTGTCTATGTAAGATGACCCTGTGTCACACAGAATAGTCAAGATATGCTGACGGAAGTGTGAGTATTCCATAATGTAGAATGGTTAAGACTATGAAAGTTGGGTAGAAGACTGAACATGTTTCAACTTATTTGTATGAGTGATTTCTGTATTAAAATGTGTGACAATACAAAATATATGGATAACATTGTTCTGAATCTGAACCCCTAAAGAAATATCAGAGAAAACACGAGAAAAAATCCAAGAAGAAAGATTCTCAAGTTATTTCTTTAACAAATATGATGCTTTGGGGGAACATTTTGATAAGCGTGACTACTGGTGGAGAAGGTGGTTTGATGGAATTAAAAATAAACAAGAGTGCCAATCACTGAAAGGGACTCCAAATAGGTTTCATTGCTTCTACATATTTTTTCTATTTCACTCTTTTCAGCATTCCCAGAATAACTTCTTAATGCTTGTGTCCAGTCATTTCACCTTCCTCATACATACAAACTGGCTATCCTGAGTATACATTCTCTTTGGAAAAGTGTAAGGCTCATTACTTTGTGACTTTATTTTTTTATTCATATTTTTCACCTTTTACTAAATGCGTTATATACTCTTGCCACCTTAGACTACATGAATATTTCTGTAATATGCCTTATACAGAAAATTGTAAACTTCTATCTTCCTTTTCTATATTTCAAATCTTCTGCATTTTCCAAGTTAATCTCAAATGCTAACATCTTCAAAGATCTATTCTTCCCACTGAGATTTTATATCTTGTTTTATATGCCTATTTGCATAGCTATCTCATCTTTTATGTCCCTTCAGAAAAACAATTCTGCTTTATTCGCTTTTGTCTTATACTAGAACTCTTCCATGAATTGAACTGGTTCCTCTTCCTCAAGACCCAATCAAAGGCCCACCTCCTTTGTGAACTGACTGATCTCTGAGCCCAGTCGCTGAATGTCAACAGCCTTTTAGCATGAAAGAAAATCACTTACAAATGTTTGCAGTTGTGTTTTATGTTTCACTGGCTTGAGCATTTCATGAGGACAAGGAATATGCATTATTCTTGATTCAATATTCTGATATTCTGATAACTCCTAACACAGAGCTGATTAAGTATATGACACTTAATAAATACATGTGGACTAAACACATACAATTTAGCATGTAATCCATGACTATGGCTTTGTTTTATACCTCATTTGGACCGAATAAAATCTTCTTGCCATATTGTACTTTTTAAAGATGACCACAACAGTATTTCTAAATGCATGTGGCACTGTGAGTTGACTTGTGCCCACCTGTCCCCCCAAATTTATATGTTGAAGTCCTAACTATCAGTACTTCAGAATGTGACTTTAGTTACATATAGGATCATTGCAGATATAATTATTTTAAATTAGATCATTAGGATAGGCTGCATTCCAATATGACTGGTGTCCTTATTAAAAGGAAATCTGAGTACAAACAAACACACATGGAAAATACCACGTGAAGATGAAGGCAGACATTGAGGGATGATTCCACTAATCAAAAATGCCAACAATTATCAACCCATCAGAAGCTAGGAAACGAGACATGGAACAGGCTCACTCTGACGGTCCTCAGAAGGAACCAGTGATGTTCTCATTTTAATTTCAGATTTCTGGCCTCCTGTGAGATAACAACTTTACACTGTTTATGCCACTTCATTTGTGTTACATTGTTATGAAAGGGCTAGAATAACTAATATATATAATTTAGGTCAGCACTTCTGAAAAGTTAATTTTTGAACCTAGAACCCAGATATTTCAAACTCCTATTTGTGCTCCAGAATGTACAGACCTCAAAGGTTACAACTCATCTGTGTTCTTTCTACAAAACTTTTGTGCACTATAACACCCACTAGTTTACTTCCCTATTCTGGTGAAAAGGAAATCTCAAGGTGCTTTACAATATTTCACATTTTATTATTAGAAAATCATAGTCACTGATTCATAGCATATTTATAGCTAGCATGATTCAAGGGCTGTATAGTGTATTGTCATATTTTTGTCATACAAAGAAAATGAAATAAAAAGACTGACATTGCAGTGAAATTCATATCAATTCTGTGATGAGAAAAAATCAGCTAAAACTTTTGTTTGGTGTAAATATGGTAAAAGATAATAGATATCATTTGTTCTTAAACGAAGTTATGGAGACCAAGGTAGATATGAATTCCTGAGTGAAAACAGGTGATATTTTAGAATTGACTGTATAACAGGAATCACTGGATCCGTACATCACTCTGTCTTTTTAACGCCAATCTCTATGATAACCTTAGATTTAATATTTGAAGTGGCTGGAACAAATTGATAATGATCATGTCAGAGAAGAAGACATTTGGCTTCACTGTTACTGTTTTTGTGTGCATATTGGGTTGACTTATTTCTAAGTTAGTGTGTTGTGGTAGTACAAAAGGAGAAAACCTTTTATATAGATAAGTATTTACATCTGTGAAAAACATATCCAAGATCTCAAAGAGAATGCCCTATTCCTCATTTTACTAAAGGGTCATTTCATTGCATGGCACATGTTTCTGTGAAATTGAATTGATGTAAGCTGAGTTTCAGTGAATTTGCCTTACCCAAAGCAAATAAGTAACCAAACCTACAGGTGCTTCTTATCTGTTTCATCTGTTTTGGGAAACAAGATTCTAATTTTTGTTATTGCCTTGATTTCTCTGATGAGATTTCAATAATCTACCAACACTATACTCAAGACAGACATCTGTAAATGATCACATTTTCCTCATTTAGTCTGATTATGGGGTCAGAGTTCTTTATACATTGATCCATTGAGTTTCTGTGAAATCCTGAGAGTTGGTTTATAACTTGAAACATATTTGTTATCCTTGCTTATTGATATTATTATTTGATAATTCATAGAGATAGCCATATACTTAATCAAGAAGTCAACCTCTACAAAGTTGTACTTGCAGGTTTATAAAACACTTATTTTGAATTTGACACATATATGTAAGCAAGTTTTGTAGATTAGATTAATGTGTACATTTAAATGTATATTTATAAATTAAAACTGTACATGCCATGAATTTCAGATTTTATGTATTTATGAAATCTTTTTTTTAAATAAATGAACCTGGGACAGCTTTGTGCTGATCTCATTTGAAACCTCTCTTCTTGCCAGTTTGTTCTGGATGAGTCATTGATCCTTTTTTTTCCTAGACCAGTCCGCCTATCATTATGACTCGTGATAAGGTTCTACATAGTGGTCACCTTTCTAGTTATTCCATATATCAGAGTTGAGGTTTCAATTGCAGCTTATTCTAAGCCTTTGTCTACAATTTCTCAAAGTTTGGAGTTTTATGTACAGTGTTCTGTACTATTTTATTAGTTATCTATTTGGTATAACAATGAGTACCAAAACCTAGCATCTTAACACACACTTATTACTTCACACAGTTTTCGAGGGTCAGGAATCAGGAATCTGCAAGTGACTTAGCTGGCTGGTTCTGGCCCAAGGTCTCTAAAAGGGTACAGTAAGGCTTGGGTCTCTCTAAAGGGATGCTTACAACATGGTCGCTTGCTTCTCCCAAATTTCTGATCTGTGTTTTAACAATCTCTTTAAGTGATTTTGATGCATGCTAAGGCTTGAGAACCACTGAACTAAGGAACTCTTTTGAAGATGCATGTCTGTTAAAATTTCTAGCGTAATTTTCTAGAAGGAAACATCAGTCTTTACTTGGTTATCACCTTACATCTGGAAGTATTTATATTGTTTAGTTGTATAGGGGCAGGAATACAAAAAGGCTTCTCCTGTCCTCAGCTTTGTTTTACTAATTGGATACTGTACAAATCCATGAGAATGCAGAAGTTCAGGAGGTGTGTAACTTCTCCTACAAATACCTTGCACCATTTGTTCCAAAATGCTTCCTTTGTGCAACAGTAGGAGGATGTTTTCTTGTTTGTTTGTTTTACCAACAAACAGACCCAGAGTGATGATACAAATGTTCTTTTTTCCCCTTTTCCCAAGACCCTTAACTCTCAATATTTGCATTCCTTTGAATATACAAATTCCTTTTGCAGAACAGTTGGAACTAAAAAGCTTTTAAAACTTTCTGCTTCAATCCTTTCTTAACCTTTGCTCTATAACAATTCAACCCAACTGTAGGTACATTACACTCTAATTAAAGTGCTTCAGCAAGCAGCATGGACATTGGCTCTCTCAGCTATCAGTAAAAGAAATAAGCAGGAACGTTTTAAGAAGCATTTTTGTTCTGCTATTAAGTGGAGGCATATTCTTGAATAAAAATTTTGTTTCAAACTTTCATATCTCTATGATTAACTTTTGACGCTCTGCTGCTCTAGGAACAAAAAGCTTTTAAGTTTAGGCCATCCTCAGTACAATGTTCTTCCTAATGACAAATGGACATGTTACTAGCTGGGAGGTTAAAAAGTGAGAAAAGACTAAACTAAAACTATCCTCACAGTACAGTGTTTCACTTAATGGCAAATGGCACTGTTTGAACTTAAGAAGATAAAAGATGTTATACTTACTTTGAAGCAGAGCAATAGCCAAGTGCTCCTTACTACTGATTGTAGATATGTCTAAACGAGTGGGGTTCATGGCAGAGTACCAGCCCCTATCACACTGAGAAACTGTCATTATCTTTTTCTCTCCTCTGGAGAACACATTTGTGCTGTCTAGAAATTCACTTGTATTGTCCTTAGAGAAAATCTAAATAAAAATACAAAAATTAACATGTTTAATCAAGTCATTCTTTTATTTTGTCAGAGAAATTTTTAGAAAAACAGAACAAAGATGAACCACACCCATCAACTTCTTGTTTTCAAAAATCTGCTTTTAAGCATTTGTAACTTAAAGCGTTCCTCAAATAATTTATCTAAATTTTAGTCAAACACATCATATCCATAAGAAGAGAAAATGTAACATAAATTATTGATCAGATTTTTGTGTTCACAGTACAGCTTAAAAATAAAATGATGACTTGTTTTCAAGGGAAGAAAGAACAAACAAGAAAGATGACATGAGCTTTCATTTGAATTGAGGCGTGATGATATCTACTCTTGCAATTGGTTTTCCATTCAATGATTGCTCACATGAGAGATGTTTTTGTAATTTCTTGAAAAGAACCTTCCACATTTAGCCTATCAGCATTGGCATAAGGTTGAAATTATTCAAGAGTGAATAGAGCACATGGAATCAGTATTGTTCTAGAAAATGCAACTATTTTACAATGACTAATTATTTACAATGACAGCGTGAGATATTTTGAGATTCTATACAAACTAAAAATTAAAGAAATAGAAGTTCCTAGCATACCTAGACTCCTTTTCCATGAGTGAACACAGTACTGTCTCTTTCTTCTTGCTTTAACTATAAACGCATTCTCATTTAACTGTACTTCTTGGTTTAGTTTTTTTTTTTTTGTTTAAAACTTATAATCCAAATCTGTCTCTGCTAATTTATTGTCCTGTGTAATACTACCAGAACATCTTGACCTCCTGCCATAATCTGCTCCCAAACTTTAACATTTAAAATCAACCATTTTATTTTGCCTACCGAGTCTTTGCAGACTACCACATAGGGTTAAAAAAGACAATGAAATTTAAATTGTTTGATGACCCATGCTCGTCAGTTTCCAACCATGATGTAAATCTCATTGTATTGCCACAGAAGCAAACCCTCCTTATTCTGATAGAAGCTCTGCCTGGCTTCCAAATATGGTTGCATCACTGTTTCAATGTGCCTGCTGCGATGTTCCACTATGTGGTATCCCTGGCTGTCTGAATCAGATATGGACTCGTTGTGCCTTTTGAATACAGTGCCGTAGCCTGCGCTTTGAGCCTGATGCGGTTTCTTCAAATCTAACCCTAACCTTTGCAGTCTAACCAAACTCAATTTGCCACATTCGTAGCATCTCTTGACTCTTTTAATACAAACCACTTTTTTTTTGTTGTTTTCATGTGGGTAGATACTGGGTTTATTATGTATTATTATGTATGTATTATAGTATTAAGTGGGTTACATATAATTGAATAGTTTTCTAGCTAATTATTTTTTATTTTCTTTTCTCTCTTTTCTTCTTAAATGAGCAAAACTAGGAAAATTATGGCAGAGTAATGAAGGATATCACAGCTCTCATTAAATTTTAAAGTGCTGTTTACTTGCAGCAATATGGATAGAACTGGAGGCCATGATCTTAAGTGAAATAACTCATAAACTGAAAGTCAAATGCTGCATGTTCTCATGGCATTTGACTAAGTGGGAGCTATATAGTGTGTACGCATGGACATAGAGAACGGAAAACTAGATATTTGAAGACTAGCACAGGTGGGAGTGTGGAAGGGGGTGACAGATGAGAAATTACCTAAAGGGTATAATGTATACTATTTGAGTGATGATAACATCAAAAATCCATAGATTCATGTACCAAAACTCAGTTGGACCCCCAAACTCTATTTTTAAGTAAAAAAAAAAAATTGTAATTACTGTATAAGAAACCATAAGAGAAATAAAGGTGTAGTGTAGCTTTAAATAGTTAGTAGTCTAAAGGTGTAGTCTAACATTTAAATAAATGTTAGACTCTCCCTAACATTTATTTATTACTATGCTATAATACTTATATGTGATTAAGTTTTCTCATCTAAGTTGGAAAAAAAATTTAACATCCAATTGGAATGCAGATGATCCCCAACTTATGACACTTTGACTTATAATTTTTCCACTTTCCAATGGTGTGAAAGTGATATGCATTCAGTGGAGACCCATATAACTATTATGTTTTTTACTTTCAATACCATATTTAGTAATACATTACATGAGATATTGAACACTCTATTATGAAATACGCTCTGTATTAGATGATTTTTCCAACTGTAGGCTGAGCACCTGAAGGTAAGCTAGGCTAAGTTATGATGTTTGGTAGGTTTGGCATATTAAATGAATTTTTAAGTTATGATGGGTCTATGAAAACATAACCCCATTTTAAGTCCAGCAGCACTTACAATAGTGCAGCCTCTTTTAATGATCAGGCTTCTGCTAAAAGAAATATATCTATATAAATGTATATGTGTATATGTGAAAGAGTGTGCATATATATGCACGTACTACAAGGCATGCTATGATGTTATGATATACTGGTGAGATCCTTCTGTAGGACTGTAGGTTTCATTCCTCAGTGCCATTCTTCATATCTGAGTCTGCTTTCTAAGGAATCCAAGCAGAAACACACTTTTTCTTCATTTTTAATCAGTTCAAAATATGTCAGTAATATTGCTATTAAACCTAGCAATCTGAGACCTTTATTTTTATATTCAGGAAAGGCTTAGCTAAGATAATAGAAGTAATACAGCTCCATTTATGCAAAAATCAGGTAAAAGATTTAGGTATTACAGACCAAAAAATAATTAAAACACATATGTTATTAAAATATATTGTATAATTCAAGATCACCCATGCCAGCTTGGAAAACAGTAAATTTTTGGAAATAGACCAAATAGCTTCAAAAGAAAAAAAGAGAACAGAAAAGAAAAAAGAAGAGAACAGGAAAGAAAAAAGAAAAGAACAGATGTCCATACAGTTCAGCTACTCCGTAAGTCAATATATCTCCAATGTTCAATTTTTGGTGCAATTTTTGTTCCAAGGCAATTTAACAGTTCATTCATTCATTCTCTTTTTTTCCTGAAAAAATTGATCATTATAACATAATGCAAAGAAACATAAATCGTGACATTTATTAGAAAATTACTAAGTCAAGATTTGATTTTCTTAATTATTACATTTTAGGAGCAGTTGTTTAAGCTATTCAGAGTAACTAGAGCACTTCTCTTCATTTTACATACCAGGAAGTTGAGGTACTACAGCACCAAGCAATACGTTAAGAGTCATCTAGCTAAAAAGTGTCGAACCCAAGAGCAGGTTTATTGATTTCAGAGACTTAACACATAACTCAACCATGTATTGCATTTCAACATGGTGAAGATGTTGAGGAAAAAACCCTTCATTCAACACAAGGGGACCAATACTCTTGGCCCCCTCATGAAACTTCTAGCTATTTTGTAATTATGTAAAATGTTGAGAAAGAAAAGGAGCAGGTTTCCCATTGGGAATCAGAGTGAATGTCTCCCTTTTGTTTATCACCAGGTCATATCAATTTCTACCCCTGAATATTTTCTCACACCTCCTCCTCTTCCAATCAATCCAAACCTATTCATCTCAAGGAACCACTTGCTCTGAGAATTTATTCTGGATTGTTCCTCTCAACAATGATCAGCAATGCCTGTAAACTCAGTCATCTACCCAATTACAAACTGAGACTCATTTTGAACATATTTGATTCCAGCTGCTTTCACAAACACTATTTGTCCTCAGTTGATTGTGCACTCAAGCTCATTTATAAATTAGTCATTCCATTCAATTACTTAAAATGAGACCACTGAAGAACACTAAAAGCTTAAAAACAAAGTTTCACTGATGAATTTCAAACTTCAATTCATCAGATGGGAAATATGTGAAAAAAGTCAAATGATTTCATTTTTGTCTATATTTAATCTTAGATCTTACTAAAGAAGTATAAGGGGTGAAAAATATCACTGTGTTTATTATTTACTGTCTCTGCACTTTAGCTATGGTTATTGTGGCTCAGTCTTGGAAGATTTGCCAAATACAAGAAATTGAGATTCTATGTTTGATTAATAACATTCCACTGGCTATTTGTGCATGCAAACACATACAACACACTATGAAACATAGTTTGCTTCCCTAAGGCTAGCATCGTACTAACAACTCAGCAAGTAATCGAACTGTATTTAATTATTCACTAGAATGTCTCTTGGTAGAAAATCAAGTTGTCTGGTTTTTATTAGGTTTATGTGACTCTTCGTTACCTTGTTAGGGTTTAGGCTTTCTTTAGAAAACAAATCAACGTAGCAGGTAGTTATGTTGGAAAAAAAAGTTTTTGCTTTTAGAAAGATATATTACCATAAAACTCAATCAGAGCATGTACAGTACTAGAGTAAACTGCACTGGGAGTTTACAATGGGTACCTCTTCACCAGCACATCTTCCTACCTTCTTATTTTTTCTTATGTTTTGCATTTTTTTCTATCTAAATAAGAATATCGTTTAACACTTCAGTCTCCTGAATGTCTTTTATCCCTTGGTAGGGGTGACTCCATGTGTTGCTTTCTTTTCAAAAGATAAAGGTCATATAATAACGCTTTTTCTTTTAATCTTTTTATTTTTAATGGTCTTAAATTCTTTATCCTCTACTACATCTTGTTTCCTAAATGACCAAGCATTTCCTTTCAATGAGCTGACAAATTCTATGTCTTTCTGACTGATGCCAAATCTGATGCTATGTGAAAAAAGAGACCAATTGTCAGGAATCAATAAGTTAAAAAGAAACGAGTTGGGCGGAGTGGCTCATGCCTGTAATCCTAGGACTTTGGGAGGCCGAGGCGGGTGGATTACCTGATGTCAGGTGTTCGAGACCAGGCTGGCCAACATGGTGAACTCTTATCTCTACTAAAAATACAAAAATTAGCCGGGAGTGGTGGCAGGTGCCTGTAATCCCAGCTACTTGGGAGGCTGAGGCAGGGGAATCACTTGAACCTGGGAGGCGGAGGTTGCGGTGAGCTGAGATTGCGCCATTGCCCTCCAACCTGGGCGACAAGAGTGAAACTCCACCTCAAAAAAACCAAAAAAACTCTATTGGGAAGATGGGAAATTATAGTCAAACCTCTGTGTCTTTACGGTGTTTCCCAAACTTGACGGTGTCTAAGAATGAGCTTGTTAAAGAGAGATTCCAAGGCTCCATCCATAGAATTTGCAGGGTTATTGACGGAGTCTGAGCATCTACATTCCTCACAAGTTCACTGGTGATACCGATGTGAAATATACCGGAGCCTTAACTTTGAAGATCACTACTTTGGAACATTTTGTTTGCAGATGTATTTTTTCTTATCTTGTCTCATGTAGTATATTTTTTAAAAAGCTGATTTCCAACATTTATCAATTGGAAGATTTTAAATAATGTTCTTTTCCCTGGAAAATCTACAACAGTAAAATGGGGAACTTTGTCAGCATGGGAACCACTTTCACACAAGATGAGAATCTTCCGGAACTGAGTAGCTATTTGCTTTTGGTGAGATATGCTATCTCCAGTTATTCTGATTTTTCTTTAATTTCTAGTGTTCTAAATCCCTGATATTTTGATAAATAGATTTTTTCTCATCATTTATTACTAAATATTTTAGAATTTTATATAAGGGTGTGGTCTTTCCAAGGAAATCCGTCTAACAATTTATGTGTTTACACACAAACACATGAACATATGAAACTTCAAAATATTAGTTCTTATTATTTACAGTGCATTTAGCAAATTTCTTCTGTATAATATAGTTTCAAGCTGAATATATGATAATGCAGCTAATTTAAAAATTTTTAGATTTCTTACATGGAATTTATGAAGTCAGTTTTTAAAATATTTCATATGAGCATCAAAAGAATGATAAAAATGATAATATTTGTTGCTTTGGAGGATTATTTTATTCATAATTGCTGTGAGTGCACAGAAATTTACATAAAATAGTGATTTTTTAAATATTTTTATTTTGTTTATTTTATTATTTATTATTTTATTTGCAATTTCTGTAGGTGTATATATATACATGCACATACATGGGGTACATGTAATATTTTGATATGGGCATCTAGTGCATTTATCCTTTGTGTTACAAACAATCCATGTATACTCTTTCAGTTATTTTTAAATGCACAATATAATATTGTTGACTGAAATGACCCTGTTGTGCTATCAAGTACTGGACTTTATTCATTCTATCTATAGTTTTGTATCCATTAACCATTTCCACTTCCCCACCCTTGGTCACTTCACTATCCTTCCCAGCACATGGTAACCATCATTCCACTCTCTATATACATCAATTAGACCACACTTGCTTTTTAATTTATAAATCTTGTATACACAGTCTTTTGTTTCTCTGCCAATGTTACTGTTTTCCACTGTGACTGTGGATATGTCAGCTTATTCTTCAAAGTCTTAATATTACTCCATTAAATTCACCATGCCCAGGGACAGTGCTCCATTTTCTATCAACAGAGATTTTTTTGCCTATTTTTGAACTTTATAAAAATATCTTCAGACAATATGTACTTTGCTGGGCATCTGGCTTTTTTGTTAAAAATGATTTGAGAATCATCCAAGTGATCGCATACATTACTAGTTAATTCTTTAGTTGTTGTTGCAGATTCTTACATTGTGTAAATATATAATTGTTCTTCCTCCAATAATAAACATTTGGAGAATTTCCAGTTTTAGGCTATTATAAAAAATATTATTATATTAGTTACTGGCTAACTTCTTTTATCTGCTAGTATATATTCCTAGGATCACTTGGGTTGACTTTGCAATGTTTTTGCTGTTACTAGCTTATTGACTTAATGATGTTCACAGGGAAAGTTATTCCTCACAACCTGCCTACTTGTCAGTCAGCTAGCTACTTAATTACAAAAATTGAATATAGACTGGTCCTCCACATCTAGGAATTCAACCGACTTCAGATAAATAATATTTTAAAAAATAAACAATAAAAATGCAAAAATTAAAAAACAGTATGTTTTAAAATAGGATATGCTTACTATTTGTAAGTAGTAAGAATTTACATTACAAATTACAATGTAGAATTTACATTGATTCAGGTATTAAAAGTAATCTAGAGATGATTTAACATATATGGGAAAATGTGCTTAGATTACATCCCAAAAGAGTTAAAGGGATGAGAAATATTGATGTGGACCTCCACATCTAGGAATTCAACCAACTTCAGATAAATAATATTTTAAAAAATAAACAAAAAAATTAAAAAATACAAAAACTCAAAACAATATGCTTTAAAATAGAATATACTATTTGCATAGAATTTACATTGAATTCAGTATTATAAGTAATCTAGAGATGATTTAACATGTATGGGAAAGTGTGTTTAGGTTACATGCAAATACTATGCAAATTTATATAAGAAACTTGAACTTCCAATGATTTTGGTATTCTTGGGGTTCCCGAACAAATTCCCCATAGATACCAAGGGAGGACTTCGTATAACATTAGAAATATTAAGTTGACTAGGTCCTTAAGATTCCAAATATATGGAACTTATAACCTTTGACTCTAGTACTATGAATAAATAATTAAAATTCATGGTAAACTCAGGAAAGCCACAAAATAGGAGGAAATAAACACCAATTGATGTCAAATAGACAGTGAGATTCATTTTAGTGAAGTGACGGGTAAAAGGCTTCCTTGAAATTGTAGTCTAAGAATTTGGTGAGATGAGTATGATCTGGGTAATCAGATACTGTAAGGCAGAGAAAATAATTCAGAAGCATTAGGATAAATAAGTGCATCTTTGGAAGGACATTTATATATATTTTTAATACATAAAACTATATGTATAAAAAGTCTACAATTTTCATATGACACATTAAATCACTGTGTAAAACATTCAGTATTACTTTGAAAAACTGTAAGATGTGTAAGATGAGGAGATCAATTCCTTCCGTGTGTCTAAAATGGAAAGAGTATGAAAAACCATAATGAGAAATAAAATTTTAGTATAAATTGAGATTATTTCTTGATTCAGAATAAACTACATTTCTTATAAGTCATTCTGATTTGTAATTTTGAAAACCAGTATTTAGTGATGAATTTGTTTTCCCCTAAAAGAAGAGACAGTGATTCACCTTGCCCTGGTATTTTTGGTGAACTAAGAACTCATCACAGTTGTATAAGTAAATACTGATTAATGTAAATGATAATGGTAATTTCAGTTCAAAGGAAGATTAAACTGAGAAAACCTGGCAGGTAAGGGTGATACATACTGCAATTCGCTAGTGTATCTGAACAAGAACCTTGTAAAAAGAAAAAATATGTTTATTAAACAAATAAGAAGTGTATGTTGTGGGTCTGATCATGGAAATGAACTGTTTTTCTCAGATAGTGACATGCTGACGGTCAGCCAAGTGACAAGTTTAATTATGCTAGATACTTCTTTTTTTTTTTTTTTTTGAGAGAGAGAGTCTCACTTTGTCGCCCAGGCTGGAGTGCAGTGGTGCGATCTCGGCTCATTGCAAGCTCTGCCTCCCGGGTTCACGCCATTCTCCTGCCTCAGCCTCCCGAGTAGCTGGGACTACAGGCACCCACCACCACTTCTGGCTGATTTTTTGTATTTTTAGTAGAGATGGAGTTTCACCGTATTAGCCAGGATGGTCTTGATCTCCTGACCTCGTGATCCTCCTGCCTCGGCCTGCTAGAGGCTTTTTATAGGTGTTCCAATACATTTTATACTGAAGGATTGAGTTGTGATTATTACTGCTTTATTTTGCAATTATTTAATCAATTTGACCTGGCATCTCTTCAACCTTCAGTATTCAAAACAACATCTCAAATTCAAACGGTTGAAAATTCTGGTTGAACTATCTCTGGTTAAAAATTAGGAGACATTCTTTCTTATCATACCAATGGACTCTGAAGTAATTTGCCTCACTCAATAAAAAGTTGTACCCAGATATTTAAAGATTGAACTTTTAATTTAAATCTAGAGTTGGGAAGATTTTGGAGGTTTAATGCCAAGCTTATAATTCTCATTATCTGTTGCTTTATAATAAAGTACCCCAAGACTTAGTGGCTTAAATACCAGTTTATTATGATTTCTCAGGGATCTATAGATTGACTGGGCTTAGTTGGGCAATTCTTACTTGGAATATCTCATGCAGCTGCAGTCAGATGGTGAATGTGGTTGTCTGGAGGCTCAACTGCTGTCAACATCCAAGAAGGCTCATAGGTATGGCTGGCAATTGATGCCTTGTCAGAAAGGAGCTTGACTGGGGCTTTTAACCAATCATTTAATAGCAATGCCTACATGTGGCCTCTCTGTATGGCTTAGATTTCTCAAGGCAAGTGGTGTGGTTCTGAGTCAGGATCCTCAAAATGAGCACCCCAAGAGGTGGAACACAGAAGCTACCAAGTCGACTAAGAACCTGTATTAGTTTCCTAGGGCTGCTATAAAATGGGCCTACCATACACTAGGTGGCTTAAAGTGACATAATTTATTATCTCCAAGTTTTGAGATCAGAAGTATAAAATCAAGGTATTAACAAAGCCATGCTCCCTGGAATGCGCTGTTCCATTCCACTTTCCTAGCTTCTGGTAGGTGTAGGCATTGGTAGACTCATCACTCCCATCCTTTATCATCACACAATCTTCCCTCTGTATTATGTGTGTGTCTCTATGTCTTTATTTCCTCTTTTTGAGGACACCAGTCATATTGCAGTAGGGCCCACCCAAATTAGCCCATTTTAACCTGATTACATCTACCAAGGCTTAATTTCCAAATAAGGTCACATTCTGAGGAACTAGAGATTAAGGCTTTAGCATATCAGTTTTGGAAGACACAACTCATAACAGGACTATAACTCATTTGACACATTATAATATGTGCTATATCCTATTGGTCAAAGCAATCTAAGGACCTGCCCAGTTTCAAGGGGGTGAATCATAGAGTTTGCTTTTTGACAGTGGATTGGTAAGTCGCACTGCAAGAGTTTAAGGGAAGAGAAATATTGATGTGGACCTCTTTGGGAAATCCAGCCTATCATACTCTACCCTCCATCCACAGTGATTCACTCTTTTTTCCATTTGCAAAATTCACCCACTCCAAAGATCCGATGGCAATGTTATCTAAAGTAGCTATCTAAAGTAGCTCTTGGTACAGAGAAGGCTCCTCAGATGCAATTCTTTTAGGACACAACTTCTTGGTTACTTGTGATTTGAAGAACTCTCACCTAAAGGAAGACGTTATCTGCCCCTCACATGCTGATATACAATGTTGAGGCAGGGATAGGTAACCACAATAGCATTCTAGTTCAAAAAGTAGGGAATGTGAATTTTGGCATCATCACTCATCTTTTTTATTAAAAAAAAAAAATGACCTATGTTTTCAGCTAAGTTTATATATAGATATAGATTTGATTTTTTTTTTTTTTTTTTAAGGCAGAGTCTCGCTCTGTCGCCCAGGCGGGAGTGCAGTGGCGCGATCTTAGCTCACTGCAAGCTCCGCCTCCTGGATTCATGCCATTCTCCTGCCTCAGCCTCCTGAGTAGCTGGGACTACAGGCGCCCGCCACCACGCCTGGCTAATTTTTTGTATTTTTAGTAGAGATGGGGTTTCATCATGTTAGCCAGGATGGTCTAGATCTCCTGACCGCGTGATCCACCCACCTTGGCCTCCCAAAGTGCTGGGATTACAGGAGTGAGCCACCGCGCCCGGCCTAAGTATATATATATATATATATATATATATATATATATTTTTTTTTTTTTTTTACCAATTTCCTTCTTTGCAGTTACTAAAAATGATGGGAGTGGAGGAAACAATCCTAAAATGAGATCTGAAATTAAACCTCTATAAGAAAAGTGGGAAACAATTTTGGTGGGCTTACTCAACATGCATTTGCAACTTCCTTTTGATTATTTTCTTCTATTATAGAGCCTGAAAAGCTAAGTTTTCTCTCAGATTCTTCTGTAGCTATGGCTCTCATGACAGGATTCTCACTCATGCGATGTAAACAGAAGGCTGCTGGTGCTTGATAATCTCACTCAATATCCTTCTTTCACTTTAAATAATGATGTGAGGGCTGATTTTCAGCAGCCATTCTGTGTCCATGATGGGAAGGTCAAGAGAAATTTAGAAACCTGGGCCCTGAAATTCAGCTTAAGCTGGTGGATTGAACTGATACTGAAGTTTTCTGTTGCCTAGGTCCTTTAAGCCACCATATGCACCTATGTCACAACCACCCAGTGGAATATGGAACAGCTATATCTCCAGGCTTATTGTTATAGAGATTAACAAAGAAGTCCTTACATGGGAATTTTTCTTACATGCGGAATAAATTTCTGTTATTTTAAACTAGCCAGTTCATTGAATTTTGTTACAACTGCTCTTGGAAACTAATACAGCAACCCATCAAATTTACCAAGCATAGAAAGAACTACAAAAAACTGAAATGTAAATAAAAGTAAAATAAATCAATAAAACTGATGACCCCCAAATAACTCACAAAATAAAATTAGTAGACAAGGATAATAAAACAACTACTGTAAGTATACTACATAGTGTTCCATAAATTAGAGGAAAGCATGTGTATGGTGAGAGATACAGAAAATATAAAAAAAGGACTACATCAAACTAGTAGAGACATAAGTACCAATGTTTGAAATGAAGAATGCATTGAATGGAATTAACAATAAATTGTACACTACAGAAGAGATATTAGTGAGTTTGAATATATAGCAATAAAAATTATCCAAAATAAAAGAGAGAGAAAAGAAAAAAATGAGCAGAGCATCATTGTTTTGTAAATAAAATTAAGTAGCTATGTAAGTGATTAGAGTCCCATAATAGAGGAGATGGTAAGACAGGAAACATAATTTTCAAGTCTTTTAATGCGAGTTATAAACCCACAGATCTAAAAGTTTCAATGAACTTGAAACAGAAGACATGGAAAAACTACATCAAGGTATATCATAATCAAATTGCTTAAAATTAGTGATAAAAAATTTAATCATCCAGATAAATAATACACATACAGAGGATCAAAGGTAAGAATGATTGCAAAAATCTTACTGAAAGCAATACAAGCCGGAAAGCTGTGCAATGACGTCGTTAAAGTATTCACAAAAGCAATCAATGAAAAACAAAACAAAACGTTGTTAACCTAAAATTCTACACCCAGCAATAATGTTTTTCAGGCTCCATTTTTTGATATACAAAAGGCTTTAAGTCTCAGATATCCTTTCTCTACTCTTCCTTCACTTATCACATTCCAGTAAAGATGGCCTATTTCTCATATCTCCAGCATAGTTAAATTCATTCTCAACTGGGAAACTTTACACTTGCTTTCTGTTTGCCTAGAATGTTCGTTTCTCAGACTTTCACAACCTACCTTCTATCATTAATAGGTCTAAGTTTGAGCCTTCTTTGACCTTAGTTATAATTAAAAAATCAAAACTAATTTAACAGCAAGTTTATGGAGCTTTATACAAGGAATATGTGAACATTTTTTTCCCAATATACAAGAAAGGAGTTACAGTTTTTATTACTCTCAAAAAACATATCAATTCACATGTATTTTGAGGGTAATAAAAATTTATGGTAGATTATGTATTTATGGTAGGTTACCCAATAGCAATAAAATAAACTTACTTTGCTGATAGGTAAGTAAACTGACAGAATTTGCTGATGGTTGTGTGAAAATAAGGAAACTTATGAATGACCCCAGGTTTTTTGACCAACTAGGAGAATAAATTGTCATGGAAATAGGGAAACACTATGAGAGAAATGTTTTAGGAGAGGAAATCATGAGTACATTTTGACATATAAAGCTTGAGATATCTGTTAGATACACAGGTAGTGATATCAAGTAAGCAGTTAGATATAAAAATCTGGATGTCAAAAGCAAAGTAAAATCTAGACATACAAATGTGTGAGTTATGAGTATATATATATGATACTGAAAGTCATGTGATTTGATTATACAACTTACACAATAGTTACAAATGAAGAGATGTCTAAAAACTAAACTGTCGGTTACTGTAACATTTAATGATTAAGCAGATGAAAATAAACCAGCAAAAGAGACAAAGAGAGACACATAACTGCCTCCACCCCCCCCAAAGAACAAGAGACACTAATGTCCTGATCTTTAAGTAAAGAAAATGTTTCAAGGAGGAAATAAAAAAAAAATGTATCAAATAACACCAATAATTTGGAAAAGATAAGAACTGATAGTTGCTTGTTGATTTCATCATATGGGTAATGTATACAGGAGTAGTTCTAAGAAATAGTAAGGATACACTACTTACTATTGGTGTGGACTTGAAAGAATTGGCAGAAAGGAAGTGAAGACAATAGCACTCTATATTATATTTTTCCTTTTTTTAAATTTATTTTTATTTTTTTATTTATTCTCACCCTGTTGCCCAGGCTGGAGTGCAGTGGCATGATCTTGGCTCACTGCCACCTCTGCCTCGCAGGTTCAAGCGATTCTCCTGCCTCAGCCTCCCAAGTAGCTGAGACTACAGGCGCCCACCACCATGCCTGGCTAATTTTTGTATTTTTAGTAGAGACGGGGTTTCACTCTGTTGACCAGGCTGGTCTCAAATGCCTGACCTCGTGATCCACCAGTCGCAGCCTCCCAAAGTGCTGGGATTACAGGCATGAGCCACCGTGCCCAGCCCCAGTACTCTCTATTCTAAAACAGAACACAGAACGACATATGCAAAATACCAAATCTACCTGGAAATTAAAAATACGTGAATAAATAAACAAAATGAAGCCCTCAAAAAACTTTAAGGGTAAAAAGAGAAAACAAAACAATATATAGAGTGTTCTAGACTATTTAGAATAACCAGTATAAAACACACATATTTGTCCAATGGTACTCATATAGGTTTTATACAAACGCTAGAAAAAGCAACAGTATAAATTTTTAGTCATAGTGTGTTCAGCAGAAAGCTAAAGAAAACCCAACCAATATTGGCTTAAATAAGTAAGAAGTTTATAATCCCAGCCAATACATTGTCAAGATCAAGTCACTCAGTGCTTTCGTTATTGCTCAGTGCTGTCATCAATATACATAAGCTCTTCTTCTTTATCCCCTTTGCTATCCTCAGTATTCTCAAGATCCGTGTGTATGATTTCTCCAATCATAAGATCTGTGTCTATTGTGGGAAGAATGGAGAAGGCCATGAGCAAGGTGCTGAAAATACATGTTCTCCACTGGCCAGAAGTATCTCTAGGTGCAAGGCAGTTGAAGTTGAGTACTTTATAACCACTATAGTAGAGTAAGGCAAGGGAAAAGAGAGTAGGAATAGCTTGTGAGTAATTAATTAAGAGTTTGTATACACATAACAAATGAAGCAAGCATTTAAGTCAAGGGGAAACAAATCAAAATAAAGTAAGAAGAGTTCACTAAATGAAGAACAAAAGAGAAAGAATGGGATAAGAAAAAAAATAAAAGTAAAGAACATAAAATTAAGAATTGTTATTTAAAATAAATTATTAATATTAAATAGCAGCCTTACCAGAGCTCTGCTAAATTTAAAATAAAAGAGACAAATAATAATCATTTAAATATGAAGACATATTGACTCAGATTTAAAATAAATTGATACATGCTGGAGAGTTTAATGTGCAATTTCAAATATTTGCAATTTTTAAAGTCGAGTTGAGATGGATAATTTCTCAAGAAAATTTTTATGATGAAAATGGACACAAGAAAAGATTAAAATCCTGATAGGCTGTTAGCCACGGGGAGGGATATAAAAAAGATAGTCAAATATTTACCTCTCCAGAGACATTAAGCATAGATGGTTTTACTGATCAATTTATAAAATACTAAGAAAATTCAAATTTCTGTTATTTAAATTTTCTCAAAGCATAGAAAATCCTGAAAAACTTCAAATTTCCTGATCTAGGCTCAATTTCAAAACAAAATTGGAAAAAACAATCCTATATCACTTATATATAGATTAAAACATTATTACATACCAGTAAACTGATTACATGGCCATATTTACAAATAACACACTCCAATCAAGTAAAGTTAATTTTGAATCATGACGCAGGCTCAAAATTGGAAATCTCTTAATACAACTTACACTAGTAATATATTAAATATTTAAAAAGAATCTCAATAAGGGAATATAATATTTTAGAGGTAGGGAAACTAAGATGTATAGTGGTTAAGAAACATAGTCGAAATAACAGAGATTATCTATATGGCACACCTGAGATTTAATTGCAGATATTCCTGACTTTGAAAACCCTTTTTTAAAATTAGATATTTAATTGTTACCTGGCATTATACAGTCCTGAGTAAATCACAAGTTGCCTTAATAAAATATTGTAAATGGTTCAGTCATTTTGACGTGACAGAAAATCTGTATAAAAGAGCTTTTCTTTTTTATCAAGAAGTCAATTTTTTTTCCCAGAAAACCACCAGCAAGTATGCCTTTATGTCTCATTGACCATAATTCAGCCCAGTAAACATCTCTTGTTGCTGAGGAGGGTGCACGGCTTTTGAAGATTCACTGTGGAAGATTGCAAAGAAACAAGGGTTTGGGCATTGCCATTAAGAAGAGAAACAGTGCCTACAACAATGACATTATTTCTTTGATGGCTGTCAAATGATAACTTCAGCACCCTCCCTCCTTAAGGCAATCAGCGAAGCACAGTACAAGGTGAGAGAGAGAAGGGACATGCTTGATTTTTAGGCAATGGGTCCACTCACTTTCAGTCATTTTTTGATTCTGAATTATTTCCATGATACATCAACCTCCTTAATGTAGTCATGGATGCCCATATGAACTGCTAGTTTCGCAAATGTATAAGAATAATTCGTTTTACAATGTAATCATTTATCAGAGAGCCAATGGCAGTTTTATTGAATTAGATACATAAAATAGTTTATAGTCAGAGGACACTGGAGGGCAAATCACTAGTAGTGGTAATTACTCCTGCGTGATGTGCCTCACACATCAGTGAATAAAATGTGAATATGGGAACAGCTAAGGCAATATATGAGTGTTCCCACGCCATTGTAGGCAACTTTTCTTTGCTTTACTCTAGAATGTCACACACTTAAAATAATGTATTATGAATATGTGACGTGAAAGTAGTATCTTGTGCTATAGGAACCAATCTATGCTCCTTAAGAGGCTGATCTTTGTACTATATGATCACAGGTCACTTTGGAAGTTGCTTTTAGTCAAGTCTATGTCATCTACTCTCTTCCACCTAAGTGGACTTCAGATCAGCAGGGTCAACAGAGCCCATTTCCGTCCCTTGTGCATCAACCATATTTCAGTTTGCTGTGCTTTGCACTAAAAATAGTTTTAGTTCAGATCTGATTCTGATTTTATTTAATAGCTATGAAACAATAAGAAATTTGGAATCTGCTTTTCTTTAACTCAATCTTCAAGTGTTTATTTCTCAATTGGTCAAGCAATGTTGACTTAAGGAACTCCTACTTTGTAGAAATAAGAAAATCTCAGTTTATTTCTTTAAGGGAGGGGAGGAAACAGAGGTGTTAAGATCTGCTACACAAAGCTGACCTGATGGTCAGAGGTTAGTGAGGGTAGTCAGACGTTTCTTGCCTATAGGTTAAATGGGATGAATTTTTCTTCTTGGAGTAAGTTTATACCAAGTCCATTTGTCAGTGTGGGTCAGTTAAGTGGACTGATACAGTGGCAATAATTCCAAGGTAGAACATGCAGAGAAGATGAGGCTTTTGTCATATTTTTGACACTATTTTATTTCATTTTCTGTTCTGCCATCCTTGAACCTCACAATCATTTTCTGCTTTCTGGGTGTTTCTCATTTATATTCTGAGGCCTTTGCTGGGTTGTATTTTTATGAAAGTTTTACTAACTATGCTTTTGTCCTAGGAAAGTGGTGGATGTGTTGTGGTCATAAAGGATGCAATCAGAAGGATTTATTCCTTTGGTTAAACCTTCTCTCTTCCACATCATGATTTTTATTTCTCTGTTTGATTATTTCTATCAACATACCAGAATTCTCAAGTAGCCTCCAATTTTGAAGACATGACAATATCGTGACTCATCTCTCCTGACCCATGCATGCCATCTAGCATGTCACCTCTACTCCCTTCCGTTATGCCCTGATCAAGATTCTAGATCAATCATTGGAGTTATCGTCTTATCCTTTGTACCCTTTTTGCTCTTGACTCAAGCATTCTTGCAATCAATTTTCTATCCAACATTGATAGTTACTCTCTTAAAAATCAGTTACTCTTCTACAAATACCTTTCCCTGTATCTTAGAATAAAACCTAAATTCCTTTCACAGTAATCAAGACTTTACATGGGGCCAGGCATGGTGGCTCACACCTATAATCCCAAGACTTTAGCAGGCCATGGTGGGTGGATGTCTTGAGCACAGGAGTTTGAGACCAGCCCTGGCAATATGGCAAAACCCAGTCAAAAAAAAAAAAAAAAAAAAAAAAAAAGAAAGAAAGAAAGAAAGAAGGAAAGAAAGAAAAGAAAAAAATTAGCTGGGAGTGGTGGCACACACCTGTAGTCCCAGCTGCTTGGGAGGCCAAGGTGGGAGGATTGATTGAGCCCAGGAGGTCAATGCTGCAGTGAGCTGTGATCATGCCACTGTGCTCCAGCCTAGGCAACAGAATGAGATCCTGTCTTAGATAATAATAATAATAATAACCATATATGCTTTGACCCTTGTCTCATTCTTCAAAGTTGTCTCAAGCATGTTGTCCCCCACTTTCCTCCCCACTGAAGACATACATCTAACTCACTATGTTTCAATTGCACTCATTAGGCATCTGCTTCTTGAATATTTCAAGATATTCCTTATCTCAATTTGTTGTTCTTTCTCCTTGAACTTGTTTCTTTCTCTGATTTTTTTTTTTTTTTGAGGCAGAGTCTCGCTCTGTTGCCCCTGCTGGAGTGCAGTGGCGGGATCTTGGCTCACTGCAAGCTCCGCCTCCTGGGTTCAGGCCATTGTCCTGCCTCAGCCTCCTGAGTAGCTGGGACTACAGGTGCCCGCCACCACGCCCGGCATTTTTTTGTATTTTTAGTAGAGATGGGGTTTCACCGTGTTAGCCAGGATGGTCTCCATCTCCTGACCTTGTGATCCGCCTGCCTCGGCCTCCCAAAGTGCTGGGATTACAGGCGTGAACCACCACGCCCGGCCTCTTTCTCCAATTTTTAAATGACTTAACAACTTCCTCATTTACCCATGCATCTCAGCTTAGCCACACCTCCAACAAATTGGCTTCCTTCCCCCTAGCCAATTAAAATTGCAAACCAAAAACTCCCTCTCCTATTACAGTTAATTTCATTTTAACTTACTTGTCTTAACACATGGAATTATTTTGTTTACTGGTTTCTTAGTTTATATTGGCTTCAGCTGTAGTCACAAAATACAGACACAGATAGATACACAAACCACAAATTTGGACCAAATAAGGTCAGACACCTGGTTTATTTGTTCAGGGTTGCATGCATCACCTAAAGCAAAACAAAACAAAAATGTGTGACACATGTGAGATGCACAATACATATTGTTTTAGTGCTTCTTTCTTGAAATGTGGAATTGAATAAAAAGAAATGTAATGTCAAAGGGCATTCAGGTAAATAATAAACACTAACATTTATTAAATTCTTATTGAAGGTCAAGCAATGTTCTAAACACCACATATAGTGTGAGTCCCACTATCATTTCTATTTTGCAGGTGCTGAAGCAAAAGCAAAAGAGATCTACGTGTAATATTGTTAGGATGTTTTTCCTGAAAATATCAAGTTGAAATGTGGTCCCCAGTGTTGGAGATGGGGTCATTGGGAGGTATTTGGGTCATAAGTGGCTTGGTGCCCTCCTCAGAACAATGAGTTCATGTGGGATCTGGTTATTAAAGAGATTGGGACGGCCCTCCTTTCTTTTGTTCCCCTTTTCACCATGTGACTGGCCTGTTGGCCTTTGCTGTCCACCATAAATAAAAACTTCCTGAGGTCCTGACCAGAAGCAAATGTTGGTGCCATGCTTCCTGTACAGCCTGCAAAACTGTGAGCTAAATAAACCTCTTTTCTTTATAAATTACCCATTCTCAAGTATTCCTTTATAGCAGCACACAATGGACTATACAATCTATATCCTAAATCTTAAGTTACACTCCAATGCTCTCTTTTTGTTCTTTTTGTTGGCTTCACAGTAGTTGTCTCTGAGGGAAAATACAATGACTCTCATTTTGGAATTTGAGGACTCTGAACAGGACTTATGGGGTTCAGCAGACACCACCACTGAGGATGGTGGGACAGTGGTTCACTGTCCTATCAGGAAGAGGCAATATGTAAGGGTTAAAATAACAGATGAAGAAATTAACAAATATTAGTTGTAGCAAAAATAATAAATAAGCTTGGCCTATTTCAGTGTTGCTAACGCAACTATTTCAGTAAGTCAGAAGAAAGGATGTCTAATGGTCATTAAATACTTAGGCAGATACTTGGGCAAAGACCGATTTTAGATGCAGAGGTAAAGAGGAAGAAAAGAAAATATTTTCTCGCACTTCAATGCAATCCATTCCATTCCAGTTTTTTTTCATTCAATTTCATTTTAATTTATTCCATTCCTCTTGAGCTCAGCCCATTTCATCCTCTCCTATTTCATTCTACCCTATTCTGTTCTTCTTTCTTCATTCAACCATTACTGAATATTTTCTAAATATAAGGTTATTTGTCTAATGTTGGGAGTAAAGGAAAAGGGTGAGGATTATAAAGGCAAACAACATGTAGGGTTTATCTTCAAGGGGGCTAAAATCTAGGAGATAATTCATGAGTAGAAATCAGAGAGCCCTGCATTCCAAATGTAGCTCTGTCAGGTAGTCCATCTCTTTGAAACTCAATTTCTTTTATTAGAAAATTTATAGACACATAACAAAATTTTATTTGTTGTTAGGTAATTAATTGTACTGATATGTACAAGAAACATGGCATAGTTACTGGAATATAAAATTTTAATTTTCCTCTAAACTAAACTAATACAGCAAAAAATAAATCATGCATTCTAGAATTTATGTCAGAAACTGTTCTTCTTTTCAAAAAGGCTAATTTGTTTAGTATAACTTCATGCCATTTTAAGCTTTTCACTAAATTAAATATAATAAGGAATCTTCACTTTTTATAATATCTGTGCTGATATTTCATTTGAAAAATCTGAGAGCCATAAACATGCCATGGACAATAGATTCATAGAACAAATGGCTCAAATGCAAAGCAGAATTTAGAGGTTCCTTGGTTAATTGCCAATATTATATTTAATAAAAGCTCTGCATTTCAGAGAGTGGAAATGAATTGCTAAAGATTTCACAGTGATTTAGTGATTAGTCCAGGTACTTCATTCTCTTAGTTGTATCTTGCCCATTGCTCTGTATTCCCTAAAATTCTATTACAAATGACACATTAATTAGTAAAACAATTTTTTACACTGATCATATCCTGGATAGCAATACAGAATTCAACAATTGTCTGTTAAATTCTTTTCTAAAAGAGTGAATTTCTCTTAATGTTTTACTTTTTCTTTCTTCATTCTCTCACTTAATAATGATCTGCCAAGCACCCACTTTATATCAATTTTTTTCTAACATCCTAGTTCCTGCTTTTGACACAGTAAGTTTAATAAGAACAGTTACAATACCATTGCACCACGGTGGTGCAATTGCTTTAGAAATTAACCAAACACAGACACAGACACACATACACACACAATCACACATGCACAACACACAAACAAACACATACACTCTTTCAAAAAACTTCTGAGGAGTTTATCCAGATTGTGAAACCAAATTTGGGGCTTGTAAAATGAATATTAATGTATTAGTAATGGAATAGAACTACACACAATGTTATTAAAATAGAAATAATGAACATACTTTTTACTGTAATATTAACATAAACTCATTATGAAGCATTTGGATAATATTGAAAAACTAAAAGGAACAAAACAAACCATCTATAGATGCACTACCAACAAGAAAACACTCAAAGCTCATTATGTTTTCAGATGATAGCGCATTCACTATACCATAAACTGTAATAAAATATAGGTATATAGTTGAAACATTTACTGTAAGCTCTATTATGTTCCATTATCTGGATGCTCTATTATTTATTTTGCTATGTCCTTAATAAAATCTGTTTTCCACTCCTAATTACAATTTTTAACTTTCACTCCGACAGTTAAAAAATCACCCAAGATATAGCTCAGTACTAGAACACTAGCTGTTGATTTTATGGTTAATAGATCTAGAAGAGATAACAGGAAAATAGCCAGAAATTGTATAAAGTCTGATACCTAAAGTAATTAGATTCTGATTCATAAGTAAAGTCTCTCCATTGTCTAGGATCTATCTTTACTTTGGGCAGGAGATTTTTACTAAGCTTCAATCAAATAATATTAGTAATTGCATCATTACTACTGACCGGTCTTTCTTTTTTTTTTAATTCCTCTATGTTTTCATGCTCAAAACCTTGCCGTAGTAAGTTGTAGAATTCTCCATTTCCTCTCAGACGCAGAAATGTTTTGCCTTACTCTAGCCAGACTCCCTTTAGGACCGTTGGTCAAATTTCATTATGCCAAAAGCCTCTTGGCCTCAACTTTTAATTATTCTTTGACTTACCAGTTTATTCATGCATGATCTATCCATTTACACAATCTTGAGAATAGTGAGGCTTTGAGAACTTTGTTCACCTATGTTTTGTTGTCCAAATAGCACTTAATTTTGTCTTTATTTCATTGATCTATCTCAGGCATGTTGTGATTACCCAACGATTAACAAGAGGTAAGCATTTGGACTATTGATTTATTATAGCAAGTTTTCTAATATTTTATTTTTCCTTAATTTGTAAAATTAGTTCACTGTTTTGACATTGACATATTCTAAACATATTATAGCTTGGCTTCTTAAAACAAAAGTTTAGTCAGAATTACAACAAATTATCTTAGCTGTTATCTTTGTAAACTGATTAATATTTTAAAAGAGGAATAGTGGGACTGGTACAAAAGTAATTGCGGTTTTTGCATTGTTGAAATTTGCTTTTTTGACATTGGCTTAAATTCTTAAATAAATGTTGTTATGTTTACATCATTTTAATGCACATTTCTTACTTTATGCTTTTTTGCTAATAACTTGTTACTTGCTTTTTATTTTGTGTTTATTTAAGACTACGGAAGTGATGTTAGACAAAAAGTGAATTCAAGCAATTTTCTTATTCAAGTTAAAAATGCGTCGTAAAGCAGCGGAGACAACTGACAACATTAACAACACATTTGGCCCAGGAATGCTAACGAATGTACACTGGAGTGGTGGTTCAAGAAGTTTTGCAAAGGAGACGAGAGCCTTGAAGATGAGGAGCATAGGGGCTGGCCACTGGAAGTTGACAACGACCAACTGAGAGCAATTATCAAAACTGATAATCTTACAACTACAGGAGAAGTTGCTGAAGAACTCAGTGTCAACCTTTCTATGGCTGTTCACCATTTGAAGCAAATCAGAAAGGTGAAAAACACTCGGTAAGTGGGTGCCTCATGAGCTGAGAGAAAATGAAAAAAAAAATCGTTTTGAAGTGTCCTCTTCTTCTACACAACAATGAACCATTTCTCTAATAAACTGATGTGTGACAAAACAAGAATTTTATCCGATAACGTGATAATCAGCTCAATGGTTGGACTGAGAAGAAGCTGCAAAGCACTTCTCAAAGACAAACTTGCCCCCAAAAATGGTTGTGGTCGTTGTTTGGTGGTCTGCTACCGGTCTGATCCACTATAGCTTTCTGAATCCCGGTGCAACCATTACATCTGAGAAATGCGCTCAGCAAATCAATGAGATACACTGAAAACTGCATCACCTGCAGCCAGCATTGGTCAACAGAAAGGGCCTGATTCTCCATGACAAGGCCAGATGGCAAGTCACACAATCAATGTTTCAAAAGTTAAATGAACTGGGCTACAAAGTTTTGCCTTGTCTGCCATATTCATCTGACTTCCTGCCAACTGACCACCACTTCTTCAAGCATCTGGACGACATTTTGCAGGGAAAACACTTCCACAACCAGCAAGGTGCAGAAAATGCTTTCCAAGAGTTCACCAAATCCTGAAATGTGAATTTTTACACTACATGTATAAACAAACTTATTTCTCATTGACAAAAATGCGCTGACTGTAGTGGTTCTTATTTTGATTAATAAAGATATGTTTGAGCCTAGTTATAATAATTTAAAACTTGTGGTCCAAAACTGCAATTACGTTGGGCAGTGACCTTTATTTCTTTTTGGATGTGCCAGAATGGACATTATCTAAGGTGAATTTCTGGTCACAATTTAGCCATCCCCAAACACCACCCAAATGCAAGACTTAGCTAAAACAAAATGACAGTTTTCTAGCCTGAGGCCAGGCACAGTCGCTCTTGCCTATAATCCCAGCATTTTGGCAAGCCAAGGCTGGCAGATCACATGAGGTCAGGAGTTCGAGACCAACCTGGAAAACATGGTGAAACACCATCTCTTGTGAAAATACAAAAATTAACTGAGCGTGGTAGCACATGCCTGTAATCCCAGCTACTCAGGAGGCTGAAGCAGCAGAATCACTTGAACCTGGGAAGCAGAGGTTGTATTTAGCTGAGATTGTGCCTCTGTACTCCAACCTGGGTGACAGAATAAGACTCTGTCTCAAAGGAAACAAAAAAGAAATAAATAACTATTTCTTGAATATGAATTCAAGAATGTGAATATAGATAAATGAAAATGATAATCTTTAGGAGTAAACTATTTTTTAGGTTATAGAATTAATGTATATATATTCTGTTATATAACATATTTCATTTATATATTACATAATTCATTATTAATATTTTATTATGTTACATCTAGTGAATGGCATATAATTTTAGTATTGCTTGAAAGTCTCTTTCCAATTTTCTGTTTCACTAGGAAGAATGGGGCATAGGTTGTTCACATGTCAGCTTCCCTTTTATGACATTTAGCAAATATTTGCGAACACCTACAATTTCCTAGAAACTCTGTTGAGCACTGGGAATAGTAGTGAATAGGGAACACATGGCTCTTGTCATCGTAGGATGATGACTATGTAGATATTATATAGATAAATGATTACTAAAGTTTGAGGGAGGAGCCTGCTTGTATCTCAACTTGCTTTCAGACTTCTCTATTGTATATTTAACTTATTTTATATGTCATCCTGTAAAATTAATTTTTTTATTCTGCGTTTTTTCTTTTTAAATAAAATAGAGAAAAAAATCATGAACTAATGGTCTTTGTATGAAATACATAAAACTATAAAAATCACAAATTGGATATTCAATATTAATTATGATATAAAATTTATAATCTCCATAGATAATATTCAGGAATATTCTCATTTACCAGACATAAATGACCTATAGTGACACAAACAGTTATTAAGACTTAAAAAAAAGCACAACTTTTTGCAATTAACTCATTCATAAAAATAAGAACTGCAATATTTTCCCTTAAGAGTTGAGAAGCACTTTGGGAGACCGAGGCAGGCGGATCACATGAGGTCAGGAGTTTGATACCAACCTGGCCAACATGCTGAAACCCCATCTCTACTAAAAATACCAAAAAGTTAGCTGTGAGTGGTATCAGGAACCTATAATCCCTGCTACTCAGGAGGCTGAGGCAGGAGAATCCCTTGAATCCAGGAGGCGAAGGATGCAGTGAGCCAAGATGGCACCATTGCACTCCAGCCTGGGCAACAAGAATGAAACTTCATCTCAAAAAAAAAAAAAAAAAAAAAAAGATTTAAGAAGCAGTACCCTATTATGCCCACTGGACTCAGAGGAAAAGCCAGACAGGGTAGGTCTGAGACAGGTAATAATTTCTCTGTTTGAACTCTTTATTTTTGCTTCCTAGGCTCTGCCAAAAGCTTAATTTATTCATGAATTATCACTAAAAACAATAAATGATTAATATATGGACACATGCTATACACAGAAAAATACCAAGGGAAAATAAACATAACACTTGTAAACTCTTTACCCAATGCTATTATATGTGCATATACTTATATATGTATGTTGGATACACTGCAGGATAACCTACAATAAATCACACCTTAATATAATTCCCTGCCTTTGAATGTGGGAAGAAACTTTGAGTTCCCTCTAGTCAATAGACTATGGCAAAAATAATGAGATAGTTACTGTCATTATTTCACCTCATGTTAAAATTTGACTTAACCAACTTAAAAGAGAGACAAGGAAGGAGAGAGAGGAGAGAGAGACAGGGAAGAAGGGAAAAAGGGAGGGAGGGAGAGAGAGAACAGGAGGCAGAGAGAGAGAAGGAAAGAGAAGAGGAGAGAAAAAAAGAAGGGGAGAGAGAGGGAGAAGAGGGGGGAGAGAGAGAGAGAGAAAAAAAAAAGGAGGTTGGGGGGAGAGAGAGAGAGACTTTGTTACTGGCCTTAAAGAAGAAACAGTCATATAATAAACTGCCTATGGAAAGGGCCACATGACAGGAAATTGCAAGGAATCATCTAGTATCTGAGGACTTCAGTCCTAAAACTGAGGACTCTGAGCGGCAGAAAAGAGAACAGGATGGCCAGCACTTTGATTGTAACCTGCAAGGCCCTGAGCCAGGGACTCATACACATTCATGTAATATGTAGTATACTTTTTAGTGTAATATGTATAAATGTAGCCTTAAACATTATATAATATATAAGACAACTAAAATAATGCAAACGTCACCATATTTACCTATTTATTATTTATTTATTTATTTATATAGAAAGGTGCAAATGACAACAAAAACAAGGCCCCAGAGGCATCAATTTTCAGAGATACCACAGTATCTTTTCTAAAATGTTCATTTTTTTTTGCCAAAATAAGTTATGAGACATATTAAAAAACAAGAATGTATGATCCATGGGCAGGAAAATAATTGCTGGTGAGAAGGCCCAGATGTCAAAATTAAACAAACAAAAATGTCAAAGAACATAACAAGAACTCAAAGATTAATGGAGAGCATAAAATCTGAAGAACAAAGGGAAAAAATAATAAAGACAAATAAATAGAGGTTCAGAAAAATGTAAAATGACATTAACTACATATATATATGTGTGTGTGTATATATATATATATACACACACACACACTAACAGTACCCGAAGAAGCATAGACAGATAAATGGGTGAAATATAATTGAAGAATTGATGGCAGAAAAAATTATAAACTTTGATTAAAATATTAACTTATAAATATAACAAGTGCTCAATGAACTCCCAGGAGGATAAACACAGAGATATCCACACCAGGACACATCATAATAAAATGTTGAAGGACAAGGACAAAGAGAATACAATCAGCCGTCGATGTCTATGGGAGATTGTTGGCAAGACCCCTCCATAAATACCAAAATTTGCAGATGCTCAAGTCTATCATGTAAAATGACACAGTATTTGCATATAACCTATCCTCCTATATACTTTAAACAATCGCTAGATTACTTATAATGCCTAATACAATATAAATGCTAGGTAAATAGTTATTATACTACATTACTTTTTATTGGTATTTCTGTTGTATTGTTATTTTTTTCAAATATTTTTTGACCCACAGTTAGTTGAATTCATGAATGTGGAACCACTGGATATGGGAGGCTAACTGTATTTTAAAAGCAGGAACACAAGATCAACTAATCACATATAAGTGATCACACACAAGTGAAAATTAATAGCTGCTTTCTCTTTAGAAGCAATATAAGTCAGAATACAGTGTGATGCCATCTTCAAAGTGTTGAAAGAATAAATAACTGTCAACCAAAGATGGTATATTTAACAAAACTATTTTTTAATTAAAAAATACATTCCTAGAAAAACAAAAATGAAGATAACTTTTTCTAGCAGATTTGCATTACAAAAAACAGTAAAGAAAGATTTTCACTAAAGTAAAATGACTCCAGAAAATAATCAGAATCCATACAAATAAACAAGGGGAACTGGGAAAGACAATTATATATTTCTAAAGGAAAGCATAAATATTTATTACTTTTCTCTCTTTCTTTTATCTGATTTAAAAAGTAATTTATCTAAAACATAAGAATGTCATATATTTGTCATTAACAGCACAAAATAGGAAGATGAGAGTAAAGCTATATTGATTAAGCAAATGCTACCAAAGACTTTGAGAATGCACAGAAATAAATGAAGGCAATGTTGATGGCTGCTGGCTGATGGAGGTAGTGGTTGACAGAGGTTGGGGTGGTTGTGGCGATTGTTAGGATAGGACAACAAAGAAGTTTGCTGCATTGATTGACTCCTCCTTTCATGAAAGATTTCACCATAGCATGGGACGCCGTTTGATAGCCTTTTACCCTGAGTAGAACTTCTATCAAAACAAGAGTCAATTGCACTATGTATATAAAATGTACCTATCTTAATTTTAAATATTTTATTGCTAAAAATTTCTAATGATCATCTCAGCTGATGGAAAGTATTGCCTCAATGTTGGTGGCTGCTAACTGATCAAGGAGTGGTTGCTAAAGGTTGAGGTGGCTGTAGCAATTTTTAGGATAAGCCAAAAACTAAGTTTGCTGCATTGATTGACTCTCCCTTTCATGAAAGATTTCTCTATAGCGTGTGATGCCATCTGATAGCCTTTTACCCAGGGTAGAGCTTCTTTCAAAACAAGGGTTAGTTCTCTCAAACCCTCCAACTGCTTTAATAGGTAAGTTTATGTAATATTCTAATTCTTTTGTTGTCATTCCAAGAATGTTCACAGCACTGTCACCAGGAGTAGACTCTATCCCAAGAAACAACTTTCTTTGCTTATCCATAAGACGCAACTTCTTGTCTTAAAGTTTGGCCAGAGACTGCAGCAATTCAGTCACATCTTCAAGACTCTTTTCTAATTCTAGCTATTTTGCTATTTCCACCACATTTGTAGTTAATTCTTCCACTGAAGTCTTGAACCCCTCACTCATCCAGGAGAACTGGAATCAACTTCTTCCAAACTCCCATGAGTGTTGATATTGATATTTTACCTCCTCCCTCAATCATAAATATTCTTAATGGCACCTATAACCATGAATCCATTCCAGAAATTTTCAATCTACTCTGCTCAGATCCATCAGAGGAGTCACCATTCATGGAAGCAATAGCCTTATGAAACATGTTTCTAAAATAACAAAACTTGAAAGCCAGAATTACATCTTGATCCATGGGTTGAAGAATAAATACTGTGTTTGCAGGCATGAAAACAATATTACTCTCCTACAGATATCCATCAGAACTCATGGTGAAACTGTGGATTGTCAATGAGTGGCAATATTTTCAAAGGAATCTTCTTTTTCCAAGTAGTAGGCTTCAACAGTGGGCTTAAAATATCCACTAATCCGGCCAGACACTGTGGGTCACGCCTGTAACCCCAGCACTTTGAGTGGCTGAGGCAGGCGGATCACAAGGTCAGGAGTTCGAGACCAGCCTGGCCAATAGGGTGAAACCCTGTCTCTACTAAAACTACAAAAATTAGCTGGGCGTGGTGGCAGGCACCTATAGTCCAGCTACTTGGGTGGCTGAGGCAGGAGAATTGCTTGAACTGGGAGGCGGAGGTTGCAGTGAGCCGAGATTGTACCACTGCATTCCAACCTGGATGACAGAGTGAGACTCCATCTCAAAAAAAACATATATATGTGTGTGTGTGTGTATCTTCATTAAACCATGCAGTAAATATATGTGATAAAATCCAGGATTTGTTGTTCCATTTATGTAACACATTATAGTATATGTAGCATAATTCTTAAGGGCCCTAGGATTTTTGGAATGGTAAATGAGAATTGGCTTCAACTTAAAGTCACAAGCTGAATAAATCCCTAATAAGAGCATCAGCCTGTCCTTTGAAGCTCTGAAACCAGACGTTGACTTCTCTCTAACTACAAAAGTCCTAAATGACATCTTCTAATATAAGGCTCTTTCATCTACAATGAAAATCTGTTGTTTAATGTAGCCACCTTCATCAATGATCTTAGCTAGATCTTCTGGATAAGTTACTGCAGCTTCTACATAAGCACTTGCTGCTTTACCATGTACTTTTGTTATAGAGATGGCATCTTTCCTGAAACCTCCTGAACCAACTTCTGTTGACTTTGAACTGTTCTTCTGCAGCTTCCTCACCTCTCTCAGTCTTCACAGAATTAGAGAGTTAGGATTTTGCTCTGAATTAGGCTTCGGCTTAAGGGAAGGTTGTAGGTGGTTTGATCTACCCCAGCCACAAAAACTTTCTCCATATCAGCAATAAGGTTGTTTCATGAGCATATTAAGAAGACATTATGATAAATGAAAGAAAATAGTTACAAAAGACTAAATAGTGTCTGTTTCCATTTATATGAAATGTCCATAATTGACAAATGTACAGAGAAAAAAATTTGATTAGTGGTTGCCTAGGCTTGAGGTTAAGGAGGAAAGTGGGGACCAACTTGCAATGCGTATGAAGTTTCTTGGAGGGGTGATGGAATGATTCTATATTTAATTATGCTTATTGTTGCAGAACACTACAAATATATATATAAAACAATTCATTGTAGACTTAAAACACACATATATACACACTCTAAAGCCTATTGATATTATCCAAGAACAGTCTCTTTACTTCATTCCAGTAATCTAATTAGTTGTAACTGGGAATTTGCAAGGTCCTAGTGAATCACTGAAGGTGATTTTATAGAATATATGACTTTCTCCTAATCTGTTCTTGCATTCTAACACATCTCTGGTAAGAGGAGAGAACTCATGGTGTATGAATTTATACAACTCCTTCAGTGTTTTTAATGATAGTTTTAGTTTATCAAAAAGAAAAGAAAATATTTTACAAAAATCTATTTTCATTTTATTTCTACCAGAATATTTTTGTATATGATCAGAGAATATTATCTTCTGTATTATGTAATAATGGCATTATAAAATATCTCTTTAAGAATAAAATATACATATATGATGATTTATGTTTAAATGTGGAAGTTTTGCTCTAACAAATAACAATAAAATTTTATATGAAATGAATGAAACATAACTATTTTCAAAGATTTAATTTCTTTGATTTCACCATGCATAAAATAGGTGGACTTCATTTACATTTTTATGCACCAGCTTACAATTATTTTAACAAATATGATCCATTACTTTACATCAGCCTGTACTGCATATTGTATCATAATAGTAAATCATCTGTTTTAATTCTTAACTATATACAATTCTCTAATATGCCTACATTTTATTTATATCCCACCTTAATTTTTTAAAGGAAAATGTGTTGCATATTTTAAAATGAATAAATGCTATTATTTATCATAATGAGAGCATACTCCTATAAATATATAAAAATTCACAAAGCTTTTTCAACTTTTTTCAAATCTTTACTATTGTGGTCATTTAACACCAACTTGGAGATTCAGCTTATCCAAACTTATGGTTCAATTCTACCATGAGTAAAGATATTGTAAGGGACCAATAGATCACTTATTAACTCATTTATTTATTTATTTTAAAATATGAAACATTTTAAAAATATTTATGTCATCCTTGCACAGGGACCATGTTAATCTTTTCTATATCATTCCCATTTTAGCATATGTGTTGCCAAACTGGACCTTCACTTATTTACTTTTATAGTAAAAGTATACTTTGTATTTACTATACGCAAAGTTGGTTATACAGGAAATTAACACAAGTAAATATTTTACTTAATGTGATATTTTAATTAGATCAATATGAGATTGTTATATTTATAACAATTTTTATTTTTATTTGAGAAGTAAAAACCCTCAAATATTGTTAACATCACATGATCAAACCTAAATATATATATATGCAAATTGAAGACCCTTTAGAAAGTTAATATTTGACTTAGTATTTATTGAATCCCACTTATGTGCTAATAGGGAGTTAAAGTGAAGGAAAATAAGAATATTATGGAAACTACTGTAAAGCAGTCTAGAATTAGAGAAGAAATAGATATTTGGACACATTTTAAAATATGCTGTAAGTGATAACATACAGGTATGTCTACAAAAAGTATGGGAGTTGACTATGTAGTCTAACTCAGTATTCCGGAAAGATTTTCTATGTAAAAATAAGACTGGGAAAATTCATTTGTGTATATCGAACAATAATGTGTTACATTTGCTGTAATTCCGTTGAACGATTTAACAATTTTAGATTAGAGTGATTAAAAAACAACAATAAAAAAATCACCTATGTATAATCACTGTAACTTTATTTTAATCTCTGTTCTTTCAATATGTAATACACATATGTACTTAGAAAGAAAGATGCAATAATATTTAGAGTGTGATTTCCATATCAATTTTGTAAAAGAATGGGAACACATGCCAGTATAAACACATAAATATCACATATAAATAAGTACATGTACCTATATCATGCCACTCTTTATATAGTAGTATGTTCTAATTTTTCTTTTTAAATAAAATATTGTTATGAGAAATACAGAAATAAGTTTGTAAACATATACTTAACATTCAGTCTGATCTAGACTTCATACCAATTTGCTTGTGTGATTTGGGAAAAATATTTCCTTACCTAAGCATTATCATTTTTAATTAAGAACACAGGAATACAGAATATGCTTTTGTGAACATTAAATGAAATAGTTATATAAATATTTTAATCTGAAAAATTCTCATTTTACTACTTAACAAAAATACAATTTTAATGTCTGCATAATAGCTCTTTATGTCTCTAAACCACGATTCATATAATTATTCACTTTTTGGCATTTATGTTTTGAATAACGGTCAAACATATTTATACACATCTATGCATTCTTCTTTGTAATCCACTTATCATAAATTCCTAGAAGTATTATTTGAAGGGTAAAAGGAATGTTACAAAACATTCTTTATGTAGAGATAGCCAAATTGATTTATAGAAAGGTTGTAACAATGTTCCCAATAATATTTAATCTAATTCATCATGAACTATTGCTAATAGTAACTAGTTTTTAATTTTAATTTATATAAAGTTTATGAGTTTGCAAAAGGTATAATTTGCTTTCATTTTAATTTATTTGAATATTTCTTGTAGATGATTTTTGGTGAATTATATTTCTTTTGAGAGTTGGATGTACATGTTTTAAATTATTTTTATGAGAATATCTTCTTTTTCCTTTTAAATAATGGCACCTATATATTAAAGCTTCTAGTACCTGGTTGGTAAAAAGTATTCAAAATAGTTTTTTTTTTTTTTACTTTCACATATATATATATTTTAAACTTCTCTATGCTATATTGCACTTGCTGACATTGTAGTATTTTTATTCATTACTAAATATTATGAATAATAAAATTTCATCTTTATTTTTCTAAATTTTTTGTGGTTTCATTTTTAATATTTAACTTTCAAATTATAACGGATTTAATTTTGTTTTAAGGTATGAGGAGGAGCACCAATTTATCCTTTTTCCATTAATAGTTATCCAATTT
Organism: Macaca nemestrina; assembly: GCF_043159975.1. NCBI lineage: Eukaryota > Metazoa > Chordata > Mammalia > Primates > Cercopithecidae > Macaca > Macaca nemestrina. The sequence goes on along the minus strand of NC_092137.1, from coordinate 84,246,049 downwards.
TCTCAAAAAATATGTTGTTATTTTGTATGAATATGGGATACCACCTTGTGTTAAATTATATATACTTTTACCTGTTACTGTGTTCCTTCTTTTGTATTGATATGCATGTCTATTTCATTGTCAAACTTGTTATTTTGCTTATAGTACTTTTATAATAGCATTTAACAGACAGTTGTTCAAGCATGCAATCATTATTTTCTTGTGAAAATTATTTTTCCTGTTTTAGCAGAATTTTTTGTTTCTTTCACTTTGCATTCACTTTGACAGGTTTTGAATCTTTCTTTTCTGGTGTAGGGAGAGGGTAATAGAGGGTACTCTTTAACTCCATGCATCAATTTATTATTGGGATAAATGTATGCATTGATTTTATGAATATTAATATCTTTACAATACTTAGTGCTCTCATTAAAAAATAGGTCTTCATTTATTTCATGTGATTTATTTTTTACAGCATGGTTCAGGTTCATTGCACTAGTTATTCCCTCGTTAGCCCTGCCTTTCCCACGATTAACCCCTAATTATACTGGTGGACTCCCATGCACTATATAGAGATAACTAAATTGCTTTATAGAAAGGTTGTAGCAATTATAATTCCTTGTGTCAGTTTATCTAATCTATCAGGTTTATTTAATTCATTTTGGGTCTCTACTGAAGTTTCCTCAGCTAAGCCAACTTTCTTACCTCTTTCTGTCCCATGTCTTTAATAGCCCATCTTTTTCATTTGTTCTATTTTTCTTCATAGCATTTATCACTGCCAGAAGTTACATTTCCTATTTATTTTCTAATTTTCTCTACCATGGCATAACTCATATTGGCATGGTCTTTAGTGTTTTCAATGCTGAATCTTTAGAGTCCAGAGAAATACTAAGAACATGACTAGTATTCATAATTAATCAATGATCCTTAGTGAAAATTTGCATTTCATTTATATAAATCATGCAAATTTCTTTCTTATATTAATTGTTGTTAGTTTGATTTTTTGAAGCTAAGTTAATGGAATGTATCTTATTATTTTATTTCCTATGACTACCTTAAAAAATTCTCATTCCTGAAAAATTGTAGAGATTGGTATGAATTCTCTGGAAATTTCTGTAAAGCCTGATATAGTTTATCATTGCAAATACAACCAAGATTTTTATAAATGCTGATATAGAGACTGAGACAGAAATAGATGTAGAGATGTATATTTTACACAAAGATAAATATATAGATATTCAAAGAACCAAGTCACCCCAGAATTGATTTAAACTATTAAAATTCATCACCACCACATATTTCTATATTTCAAATTGTTATGCAGTGGAACTTCCAAATGGATTGAAGGAACATAAATGCAGAATACTGATAAATGGCAGCACAGTGAGCAAAAAGAGGTGGCTGTCAGAGGAGCCTAGTGATGGCAGAGAGAAGCACTCTCATGTGACAGCATTATTAATGACAGAAAAGAATTTGTAAAGCATCTTAAGTGGCTGCTCAGATGATTTAAAAATCTGATGATGGAGGAAAGTCATTACTGGGGAAACATTATATATGGTAATAGAGATTGTGTCATTGGTGAAGACCTCTCTGCTCTGTATTCACCGAGAATGTTGGCCAGAAAGTTCAAGACCTTATGTGTTTCTCCTATCCTACGGTCTGTAAGATTTCCAGTCTTTGATGAATCATTGGGCTAGATGAATTTTAAGGTCTTTTCCAATTGAATACATGTAATTTTTGCAATATGAATTACATGTCATACATGCTAATAATTCTAAAGGAGAACAAAACAAAAAAGAAATCACTTTAGAATCCAGAAAATAAGAAAATATATTTTTTAATGTTGCGACTATATTTTTCTTAAGAACCTAAGTTACTAACTGATAACAAACTAAATCTTTAGAAATATAATACTTTAAGATTTCTCCTGGATTATTAAATATGTCCATCACTATGTGTTAGTTATGCTAAGTCTAAAAATGAAATTTGTGTTTTATGAACATCCTTGGGAATTTCCTACAATGCCTATTTGTACACAAAATTTTAATGTATGTATGACTTTTTTTTTTTTTTTTGAGACAGTCTCTTTCTATTGCCCAGTCTGGATTGCAGTGGCAAGATCATGGTTCACTGTAGCCTCAATCTCCTGAGGCTCAATCAATCCTCCCACCTCAGTCTCCCAGTAGCTGGGATCACAGGTGCATAACGCCATGCACAGATAATTTTTTTATTATTACTTTTTGTAGAGACAGGGTTTTACCATGTTGCCCAGGTTGGTCTCGATCTCTTGGGCTCAAGCAAGGAGTTGGTCTCATAAAGTGCTGGGATTACAGGAATGAGCCGTCACCCCCAGGAGACATATTTTGATTTTCATCAAAAAATCTATATTTAAACTTGACACCATTGAGTTTTATGGGATATAATCCAGAACTGAGAATTTTAAATAGTCAAAATCTAGTTAAAATATCTCTTGTTTTTATTTCAATACTTAGAATAATCATTATTATCATTTTTGTTATTTTAAAGTCAATTAATTCAGTGCTCTCATATGTGACTAGCCTTTTGAGGTTCTTGTCCATTTATCAGTTTGTCTAAGATCATTCACACTGATGTAACAACCATGAGCCAAAGAGAAGTTCAGTATCTTGGCCACCAGATGAATAAAGCAAAGTGTGTGTATGGTATATCCATTTCCTTTTTAGATTCTGTCTCTTCATTTTTTTCCTATACTTAGTAGAAAGAGTTTGATGTTAACAAAAATTGTCACCCAATTGGTTTATCTAATTACACATAGTTCAGTAGTTATATGTACATTATTTTTATAAATGTAGTTTAAAATGCATGTGATCTGAAACCAATGCTTGTCTCAGGTAGAAAAGAGTAATTCAGAATTCTGTGTCTGATGGAGTCATAGCCCCAAAGACATTGAATGTAGCGTATGTTGCTGTGGTCCATCCTTGAATTTTTTGCTAAGCATTAATCTAGCTTAGTTTTGAATAAGACTGATGTTTCATGAGACTGATTGAAAAGTTGGGCTGTGGGGTTTTTATATGTATATATAATATATCTATATTAATATATATCTGCATATAATATATGTATATAGTTGGCTTTCTTTATTAATGGGCTCCATATCTGTGGATTCAACCAATAGCAGATCAAAAATAATTTTTTATATGTGTCTGGGTTGGGCACAGTGGCTCATACCTGTAATCCCAGCACTTTGGGAGATGAAGGCAGGTGGATTGCTTGAGTTCAGGACTTTGAGACCAACCTGGGCAACATGGCAAAACCCTGTGTCTACACAAAATACAAAAAATCAGACTGGTGTGGTGGCACACACCTGTAATCCCAGCTTCCTGGGGGGATGAGATGGGAGAATCATCTCAGCATGGGAGGCAGAAGTTGCAGTCAGCAGAGATGGCACCACCACACTCCAGCCTGGGTGACAGAGCAAAACACTGTCTCAAAAAAGAAGTGTCTGTATTAGACATGTATAGACTACTTTTCTTGTCATGATTCCCTAAACAATACAGCAATACAGTATAAACACAGTTCACTGGTATTTACATTGTATTAGATATTATTCGTAATTTAGAGATGATTTAGCATATATGGGAGGATGTGAAGATATGCGCAGGTTATATAAAGATATTTGCCATTTTACATCAGAGACTTAAGTATCCATAGATTTCGGTATCCAAAAGAGGCAGAGACTTGAGCATCTGTAGATTTTGGTATCCACAAGAGGTCTTGGAACCACTGCCCCGTTGATACTGAAGGATGACTGTACATACCAATTTGTCTCTGTCTCCCTCTCTATGTATCTTTCATAAAACATTGCTCAGAGCAGTCTGCTTGCAGCATGCAACCACAGAAGTTTCTTCTGTTGTGTTGCTGTGTGCTAATTAGGTAATCACTGGGCAGTTGTGTGGCCTTTCCACTCTCTATCTCTTTCCATTTTTTCTCTGTTGTAAACAGTAGTAAGAAGATAAAGAAGGACTAAAGAAAAATCTATTCAGGGTACCACAAGCCTACTGTGTATATATGTGTGTGTGTACATGCAACTGTCCTATGGACACATGTAATTTATCAAAGATTTTCAGAGCTGTTTATGGTGTCTTTCCATTCCCAGTTCTGCATGTTTCAAAGGCCTAATTAGCTTTTATCTGAGAAGTTCCCAGTCTATCTTTTAAAAACCACTATTCTCTAATGCAAAGCTCATTCCTTCTAACACCTATTGGAATATATGCTTGCAATTTTATACAAGAACTATTTTGATGGCCAAGGAAATGATATATTTTATTTACCACTGGGGAGTTTTTAATAGAACTGAGTAAGCTTTTTTAGTTTTCTGGTGTACTATGAGAGAAATCTGTCAATTTACTATACCAGTTTACCTTTCAGATCCCATATCATACTTCTTTTGCACTTAGAAAATTCAACGCTTGAATCTCAAGTGCTACAGATATTTGCCAAGGACTATCTCTAGAATCCGATTTTTCATATATTTTCAATGCTCCTGGACCTTACAATGCATCACTTTTCCTATGTACTCTGTAATAATAGATTCTAGACATAATTGAATATTTAATTTACTTTTCACACATTTATGATGTGTCTGCCTTTGCCAGAGCCTCCCCTAAGTGCAGGCAATAAAATGTTGACTCAGAGTGGCTGTGAATTTTGGCATAAATACATCTGTGAGTTCCCTAACCACACAAAGGGATATGGCAGTATTCCCAGCTTGGCAGAACTGTAAACCATATGAATTGATACTTAATGAGAATGTCTGCACTATATGAACCCATTAAAAAGCATAATATCATTCTCTCTACCACCCAGGACTTTTCAGAACCAGATTATGAGAGACTGCGAGCATTATGCTACCATCCTGTGGGACAACAGAACTGAGGTTAGGAAGTAGCGTCTTCGATACAGAAACTCAGTTCACAGGAATCAAACCTCTATCAGTATCTGAAGGATAGGTATCTTAGAATAGGGCTGGCAAGAGCAACAGTGAATCTTACATTAGTGGTAAATGAGAGTGGGCTCCAATGAGGCATTAACATACTAAGCAGGAGACCGAGGCATTGGTGCATTCATTCAAACTGGGCCAATGAGGCAGGAATTGCTAGAAACAAACAACTCGGTAAACATAAGTTAAACAATACCTAAGCCCGGACGTGGACAGAGCTGTGAGCACTCTTTTTTTTTTGTTAACCAATAAATGAATTTCTTGCTTATTGCTGTGCATTAGGGAGGTAAGGTTGCTTCTTTAAATTATGCCTCTATTGGGAGACTAGAAATCATGAATATGAAACTATAGAAGGTTGTATTCATTTCTCATGAAGGGTTATAATTCTCACAAGTCTAGCACATGCATACAAACCACTTGCTTAATTTAAATTGGGTTGATTTAGACAAGGAAAAGTCACAGTATGATTCAGAGACTGATGTTGATCTTACAGAGTTGAAATGTGGCCAAATTCTGATTTATTAACAATGTTGTAGACATCTATGTAATATGTTGTCCTAACATACAAGATGAACCATAATTATTTATTAGCAAGCCCCATATTTGTTTTTACAGCAAGAGAAACTATCATAATTGCAGTCATGGGAAAGTATTTTAGACTTATTTTATTTTGAAAATTGTTTTGTTTTTCTGAAGAATACTCAGTGTTTAAAATTTATAATAACCTCTGAATTGGTTCACGGTCAATTATACTAAATAAAAAAAGGTAAGGTCAGAAAAAAAGTAAAATTTTTCCAAGTATCACAGATTATAGAAGAGGAAGTCTTGACAGGAGAGTAATCAAAGCAGTCTCCTGCATCAGAATCACTTGAGAAATTGATTAAATCCAGCTCCTTAGTTCATCTTTGACCTCCTAAATAAAAATATTTGAGAGTGGTACCTATAATTCTGTGATTTTAACAATAACCTCTTGTAATTCCTTCACAATGTGCACTAAAGTTTGAACATTACAGGATTGGAATGAAGAGAAGAGGGCCTGGAATTCTGAGGCTATTTCCTCTAGCTTGTTGATCGAAACTCTCCAATCTTTTATTAACATGATAATCTATAAAAACTCGCACCCTAAAATATTTTTATTTAATTTTTAAAAATAATTTAAAAAATTGCAAAATGTTGAAATAGTAACATTGAAAAGCAGGCTGAGAAAACATAAACATAACATGTAAATGGTTTCCATTACTTCAGTTATTTCTAGAGCATCTCAATTTATCAGTATAAAAATTTAACTCTTAGCAAATAATGTAAAAGAAATGAGACTGAATTACCTTTAGAAAGAACTGGAGTTCCAACCAGGATTATAGATTTTTATTCACAATGTATAGCATCACAGCAATATTATTTCAAAATACTTTGGGAAATGACAATATGGGGAATAAAATCACTTCTAAATTAAACCCAGAGTCTGACATTATGATGCACTGGCTTAAATGCTTATGTTGAATAGAAATATTTCGATATCATGTAACTACTCAAAATAAATTTAACTTGCCAAATAAAATGAAATAAAGATTTTTTCAAAAATAAATTCTAGGAACATTTGTGACTGGACCTTCAGAGCATGCTGGGAGAGCTCAGAGAAACTTACAGAACTGTATTTTATGTCTTCCTTGAAGGCACCAGGGAATATCACATACTAAACAAAATGTATCCCTTTCAAATTCTATATATATGTGCCCTGCGCTTTCTGGTGTCTTGAGATCAAAGGAGATAAGTATCAGTAAAAATTAGAAGTAGAATATTGTGGCATATGTTGCTCACGTATATGTTGGAATAGCTAGGTAATTATTACTTTTTATTCTAGATTTTTAAGAAATTTACAAAATTATCTTGGTATTATGGCAAAATTTCTATAATCTTATGTGTTTTTACTTTCTATTAAAAATATGTGAAACAAAATAACTTACTTATAGAATTTTTAGAGTTGGACAAGTGCTTTCTATTATTTAGTTCACAAATATCAAAGTTACTTATTTTTTTTTAAATTATTTTTTATTATTATACTTTAAGTTCTAGGGTACATGTGCATAACGTGCAGGTTTGTTACATATGTATACTTGTGCCATGTTGTTGTGCTGCACCCATCAACTCGTCAGCACCCATCAACTCGTCATTTACATCAGGTATAACTCCCAATGCAATCCCTCCCCCCTCCCCCCGCCCCATGATAGGCCCTGGTGTGTGATGTTCCCCTTCCTGAGTCCAAGTGATCTCTTTGTTCAGTTCCCACCTATGAGTGAGACCATGCGGTGTTTGGTTTTCTGTTCTTGTGATAGTTTGCTGAGAATGATGGTTTCCAGCTGCATCCATGTCCCTACAAAGGACACAAACTCATCCTTTTTTATGGCTGCATAGTATTCCATGGTGTATATGTGCCACATTTTCTTAATCCAGTCTGTCACCGATGGACATTTGGGTTGATTCCAAGTCTTTGCTATTGTGAATAGTGCCGCAATCAACATACGTGTGCATGTGTCTTGATAGCAGCATGATTTATAATCCTTTGGGTATATACCCAGTAATGGGATGGCTGGGTCATATGGTACTTCTAGTTCTAGATCCTTGAGGAATCGCCATACTGTTTTCCATAATGGTTGAACTAGTTTACAATCCCACCAACAGTGTAAAAGTGTTCCTATTTCTCCACAGCCTCTCCAGCACCTGTTGTTTCCTGACTTTTTAATGATTGCCATTCTAACTGGTGTGAGATGGTATCTAATTGTGGTTTTGATTTGCATTTCTCTGATGGCCAGTGATGATGAGCATTTTTTCATGTGTCTGTTGGCTGTATGAATGTCTTCTTTTGAGAAATGTCTGTTCATATCCTTTGCCCACTTTTTGATGGGGTTGTTTGTTTTCTTCTTGTAAATTTGTTTGAGTTCTTTGTAGGTTCTGGATATTAGCCCTTTGTCAGATGAGTAGATTGCAAAAATTTTCTCCCATTCTGTAGGTTGCCTGTTCACTCTGATGGTAGGTTCTTTTGCTGTGCAGAAGCTCTTTAGTTTAATGAGATCCCATTTGTCAATTTTGGCTTTTGCTGCCGTTGCTTTTGGTGTTTTAGACATGAAGTCTTTGCCCATGCCTATGTCCTGAATGGTACTACCTAGGTTTTCCTCTAGGGTTTTTATGGTATTAGGTCTAACATTTAAGTCTCTAATCCATCTTGAATTAATTTTCGTATAAGGAGTAAGGAAAGGATCCAGTTTCAGCTTTCTACTTATGGCTAGCCAATTTTCCCAGCACCATTTATTAAATAGGGAATCCTTTCCCCATTTCTTGTTTCTCTCAGGTTTGTCAAAGATCAGATGGCTGTAGATGTGTGGTATTATTTCTGAGGACTCTGTTCTGTTCCATTGGTCTACATCTCTGTTTTGGTAACATCACAATTAAAAGAACTAGAGAAGCAAGAGCAAACACATTCAAAACCTAGCAGAAGGCAAGAAATAACTAAGATCAGAGCAGAACTGAAGGAGATAGAGACACAAAAAACCCTCCAAAAAATCAATGAATCCAGGAGTTGGTTTTTTGAAAAGATCAACAAAATTGACAGACCGCTAGCAAGACTAATAAAGAAGAAAAGAGAGAAGAATCAAATAGACGCAATAAAAAATGGTAAAGGGGATATCACCACCGACCCCACAGAAATACAAACTACCATCAGAGAATACTATAAACACCTCTACGCAAATAAACTAGAAAATCTGGAAGAAATGGATAATTTCCTGGACACGTACACTCTTCCAAGACTAAACCAGGAAGAAGTTGAATCCCTGAATAGACCAATAGCAGGCTCTGAAATTGAGGCAATAATTAATAGCCTACCAACGAAAAAAAGTCCAGGACCAGATGGATTCACAGCTGAATTCTACCAGAGGTACAAGGAGGAGCTGGTACCATTCCTTCTGAAACTATTCCAATCAATAGAAAAAGAGGGAATCCTCCCTAACTCGTTTTATGAGGCCAACATCATCCTGATACCAAAGCCTGGCAAAGACACAACAAAAAAAGAGAATTTTAGACCAATATCCCTGATGAACATCGATGCAAAAATCCTCAATAAAATACTGGCAAACCGGATTCAGCAGCACATCAAAAAGCTTATCCACCATGATCAAGTGGGCTTCATCCCTGGGATGCAAGGCTGGTTCAACATTCGCAAATCAATAAACATAATCCAGCATATAAACAGAACCAAAGACAAGAACCACATGATTATCTCAATAGATGCAGAAAAGGCTTTTGACAAAATTCAACAGCCCTTCATGCTACAAACGCTCAATAAGTTCTGTATTGATGGAACGTACCTCAAAATAATAAGAGCTATTTATGACAAACCCACAGCCAATATCATACTGATTGGGCAAAAACTGGAAAAATTCCCTTTGAAAACTGGCACAAGACAGGGATGCCCTCTCTCACCACTCCTATTCAACATAGTGTTGGAAGTTCTGGCTAGGGCAATCAGGCAAGAGAAAGAAATCAAGGGTATTCAGTTAGGAAAAGAAGAAGTCAAACTGTCCCTCTTTGCAGATGACATGATTGTATATTTAGAAAACCCCATTGTCTCAGCCCAAAATCTCCTTAAGCTGATAAGCAACTTCAGCAAAGTCTCAGGATACAAAATTAATGTGCAAAAATCACAAGCATTCTTATACACCAGTAACAGACAAACAGAGAGCCAAATCATGAATGAACTTCCATTCACAATTGCTTCAAAGAGAATAAAATACCTAGGAATCCAACTTACAAGGGATGTAAAGGACCTCTTCAAGGAGAACTACAAACCACTGCTCAGTGAAATCAAAGAGGACACAAACAAATGGAAGAACATACCACGCTCATGGATAGGAAGAATCAATATCGTGAAAATGGCCGTACTGCCCAAGGTTATTTATAGATTCAATGCCATCCCCATCAAGCTACCAACGAGTTTCTTCACAGAATTGGAAAAAACTGCTTTAAAGTTCATATGGAACCAAAAAAGAGCCCGCATCTCCAAGACAGTCCTAAGTCAAAAGAACAAAGCTGGAGGCATCACACTACCTGACTTCAAACTATACTACAAGGCTACAGTAACCAAAGTTACTTATTAAAATCAATGGGCATAGCTCTGTATTTCTAACCTATGATCTTGTCATCCCTGTAAGCTGTGTTATGAATTTCTGAAACCACATACGTTTTTTTCCTGCAGTATATATCTGTCACTGTTATAACATTCTTAAGTGCCTTCATTGCCTCATCACCCTTGCAGTTAGCCCAACTCCAATTATTTTATAATGTTATGCTATTTGTTCTATGCGGGAGTGGTGGTATAAATTTAACGTTCATGCTCTTTGCAATTAAAGAATTCCATATCTAAGTTTTACTTTACTAAAATCTTCTCCATTTAAAAAGTCTCAGTTAAAATACTACATTTTCTTGATATTTTATTTTCAACTTAAGCTAAGATTAGCTAAAGTGGTATTTCCCTCTCCTGAATTACTTTCTTAATTCTTACATCTTCTACACAGTTAAGACATGACTGATTGCGTGTTATTTACATTTCTTTTTATCTGACGTTTTCATGTTTGTTACTTTTGTTACCCAGAATGTAAGAAGCATGAAAGAAGGATCCCCATGTCAGACAAACAGTAGTTGCTAAATAAATGCTTGGTTAACAAATATTAACTAAATGCTTGTTTTGTTTACTATCATACAACACATTCATTTCTTCTTCTCTCAAAAGTGACATACTTTGACGAAGACGTTATTGTAGGAAAATCAGGGTTCTTGTTTTACGACCAGGAAAGATTAGGCTCGCGGACACTTTGAAGGATTAGGGGCAGGATTTATTGGTGAAAAGGATTAAAAAAGGGAAACAGGGACTCTCAGCAAAGTAAGGGTCCTGCTAGCAGGCGTCCCGCCTCACAGACTGAATACCCAGTTACCATCCAGGAACAGGAGACGCCACACTCCTACCCTTGCAAATGCAAACTTCTGTGGCTCCACACCATTCTCCCAGTGCGCAGGCAGGATGGAGATTCTCTGGGGACCTTCCCGCTTTGTACTTGGCTGTCTTAACGCTATAAAAGCAGGTGAGGCCAACACGGGTTCATAATTTTGCAAAACTTTTGACAGTCTTACTTGATGCTCATTTGTAAGAGTCTGAGCAATTACTAACTCTGCATGCTTTTTCAAATTGAACTTCTTAAGAGAAGTTCTAGTAAAAAGACAACATTTTACGCATCATCTTGTATTTCCTGATGATTAAGTATCCATGAGTTGGTGTTCTAGGCAACCATCTGGTTGCCTTGCGCTGATTTAAAATTTGGCACAAAATTTACAGCAGTTAAATCAATAAGGGTAAAGTTATATTAGAATTTAACTAATCTGTTGTCCAGAGGGCATTTCTTGGCTGCCAATGTATTCATCAATGGTGAATTTCATGGGGAGGCCCTGTAATCATTTCAAAGAGGAACCCAAGTCATGAAGGGCAAGGGCCAAGGAAAGCTAATAATTCTCTAGGTATCAAATACAAACTCAAAGACACAGGTCTCAGAGAGCTCTAATGGATTTTGCTGCTCTGCCAGCTTGTACTGGTCTTGCCCCAGATGCTACAGCTCCTGTCCCAAAAGCTTTATAAAATGATCTTGTGGCCTTTGATACGTCTTCAGGGAAAGAATATTTTCAGTAAATAATGAAGTGTCTTCCAGGTATCAGAGATTTAAAGGAAATCTAATGCATGGAAAAACTCAGAACTCAAAGTGCACATCTTACTAATGTTATTTAAGTATTAAAATATACATTAAATTATTGTCCATATCAATCACTGCACAAAGTGCTAGACAAATAAAAAAGGATGCACAGTTCCTTCTCTTAAGAAGCTTATAGCTCAACTGGAAGTCAGATAAGTCTCCAAAAATTGCATAGTCGTGTCATAAGTGCTGTGATATAAGCCAGGAGAAGGACCTAGGAGAATATGTGAAAAGGAGAACAAACCCAATTATATTCAGAACACAATTTCTCCCCCATCACTCCCAGTATAACTGACATAAGCTGAATGAAAAAAATGCTAAGGAATTTGCTCTTTCATCGTTTATTTCTGAGATCAAAATATTGGCTACATTTTAAAATCTTTCTCATGAAAACGAAACAAAGAAAGCAAAATAGTAATTGAGAAGCCTTGTTTGGGCACCCAGATTCCGGGATGGCTTAAGATGTGAGCAAGGTGTTTCTGTGTCTTGAGGAGGTAATGTTTCCTTGGAGAAATTTCAGCATCTGGTGGGGCAGGGTAACAAAGGGAAGTCCAAAGACACGGGACCTTAAGCCCTGTTTCTGCTTTAATCAGAGTGTTTTACTTTTGTCTGTTATACGGAGGTTTCATGTAAAATTTCAACTAAAGAGAATTTGTGTGTAGTTAAAAAAAAAAAAAAAAGAAAAAAAGAAAAATTTCAGAAGCTCTAATGGAAACAAAGCAGAATACATTCTTACTGCTATAACTTTTTTCTTTTTATAAAATAAATTGTCTCTATTAGAGGTTTACAATATGGTGTTACGGGACACACAGACATAGTAAAGTGATTACTACATTAAAGCAGACTAATGTATCTATCATCTCACATACCTTTTTGTGGCAAAATCAACAAAATCTGCTTATTTAACAAAAATTCCTAAAATACAACTTTATTAACTTTAGTCCTCATATTGTACATTAGATCTCTAAACTTGTTTATCCTATCTGCTATTTTGTATCCTTTGACTTACGTCTCTCCATTTCCTACCCACTTCACCCACAGTAATCAGTTTCAATCTCTCTCTCTATTTAAGCTCTTTTTAATAAATATTGCCCACATAAGTGAGATCATGTAATATTTTAATATTTTTCTTTCTCTGGCTTATTTCACTCACCATAATATCCTCTAGATACATCCATATCATGGCAAATAACAGAATCTTCTTTCAAAGACTGAATAATATTTTCCTGGATTATAATTTTTTTCACTTAATATTTCCTGTGTAAACTCCTTAGCCTGCACTTCAAGGCCCTGTATAACTTGGCTCCTACCTGCCCTTTCTGAATCATCTCTCAAAGACTTACCTTCCATCAATCCATCAGTCCAAACATGTAGGAACTCATTATATTTCATTACTTTGTAAATGTATAGATAGTACAAATTTTCATATTTTAAAGCTTATCAAATATGTTAAAATAAATTCTGCTTTTGCGGTGCTGCTTAGAGGCATAGACACAGTTTGGTGTTTATTTTAATCCACTCACACATTGTTCTGTTTTTCACATAAATTATATTTAAAATTGTTTGATTTGGGATGGAACAGTGGTATTTAATATTTTATATGCATCATGGTAGGTATCTTTCTATCCATAGGATTTAGAGGTTACGGTTAGTTTTTGTCTCCTTGAATGCTAGTGAAATATATTACTGGTGAGTCCAAATTCCTAAGGTCAGCATGCAGAGAAACTCTCTGCAATGAGACTTACTGTGCTAATGTAAAGGATGACATTATTATATTTTGGTTAACTGTTCAAGTCAATCAGTGCCTACACTTTGCATGTGCAGCTATTCAAGTTATAATTTTATTTTTTTTTCTCTCAAAAGTATCCTGCTAGGCCAGGCATGGTGGTTCATGCCTTTAATCCCAGAACTTTGGGAGGCAAAGGCAGAAGAATTGCTTGAGCCTAGGAGTTCGAGACCAGCCTGGGCAACATAGTGGTACTCTGTATCTACAAATTACTTTTTAAAATTAGCTGGACATGGTGAAAGGTGCCCATAATCCCAGCTACTAGGGAGGCTGAGGCAGGAGAATCACTTGAGCTCAGGAGACAGAGGCTGCAGTGAGCCGTGATTGCATCACTGCACTCCAGCATGGGTGACAGAGTGAGAACCCATCTCAAAAATAAAAAATTAAAAGTATCCTTATAGCAGTATACATCTTTGTTATGTAGATTATGTATGTTAAATGAAAAAGTACAAAAGCTAACACTTTCTTCAAATAGTTTAAAATAAAATGATAAAGTCATTCCCAAAAATTCAAATAATAAAAATAGAACATGTTGGCATGTAGTATTTGTTATTTTATCTTAGATGATTATGATATAATTGGAAGATTAATCAGGATATGAATATTTCTAGGAAACAAGACAGCCAAGTAATATTCTTTTTTGGAATAAGTATAATCTCACTTCCAGAATGGCAGCCTAAGGAGCTCCACAGACCTGCTTCCCAGTAAAACAACCAGGAGAGGATTGAAAAGTGGCTTTGCAAAGTTCACATCTACTCAGAACCTCAGAATGTGACTTTACTTCAAAGTAGAATCTTTGCAGATATAATCAAGTTAACGATTTAAGATGAGATTGGAATTAGGGTGAGTCCTAACTCCAACGACTGTGACGTCAAAGAAGAGGAAGGACACACACAGAGACAGAAAAGATGGCTGTGCAAGGACAGAGGTGTAGATTGGATCTCTGAGCCATGAGCCAAAGAATTTCAAGAGCCTCAGCCGGAAGAGGAAAAGGAGGATTCTCCTGGGAAGACTTCAGAAGGAGCACAGCCATTCCAACACCTTGATTCCAGGCTTCTAGCTTCCAAAACTACGAGAGAATATATTTATTTTGTTTTTTACCTCCCAGTTTGTGGTAATTTGTTAGGGAAGCTTTTCAAAACTAATATACAACCATAAGTGGGGAAGCTATTAAAAAATCAAAATCTCTGGAACTTGTCCTAAGGGAATTAGAAAAAGTAAAGTGGCATTTATTCAAGAAAATTCACTAAATCTAGGCAATAATGGGGAGATTCTATAGCACTTGAGCCATGACCTACTTCTTCCCAGCTCCCTACGTATTTTTGAGAGAAGCTTCACTGTGGGTGGTTGTTGCCAAAAAGATAGGGCTCCTTCTTTTTGCAGTCACTAGGCAAGAGTTACGGTATTTCACCAGGAGGGCCAAGCTACCAGGGTTTCTCAACTCATCCTGCTCCAAGAATCAGAGGCTAAATTCCTGTCAAGTGTGACCTAGATCAGGGTACCACTTCATCCCACAAACCTCAATTTTAGGGTGAAAGCTCTACTCTAGGTACAGCAGGTTGAGAATATTGAGGCTCTGATCACTTGTATGATACAGTTTCCAAAGTAGGAGAAAGGTGGCAAAATCTAGCTCATAAAGTAGAATCTGAATTGAGCTCATAAATCTAGCTCTGAAAACGGGAATCAAAGATTTTTTTGCAGAGGGAGAGGACATTCACATAAACAGAGCTCTAATATTCTCTTCTATGGCTGACTTCATCAGGAAACAGTGTGGGAAAGTTACAACCTAAAGATACATTTAAAAATAATGCATACTTTGTGGAAAATGATTAAGAGGCTCTAGCTCCATTAATACAATAAGCTAAATGATAGGTCACCTCATGTACCTAAGAGGATCAGGTAAAGAGACAGGTAGGAAAGCACTTCTTGGGGTCAGAACAAATCTCAAAAGCTTCCTACATAATTATCCCAGCAGGTGATGTTAGCAAGAGCTGAACAAGGAACTCTAAGTCCTCATTTTCACACAAAATCATTAACATAACATCTATATTTGGAATAAAATAACTTTATAGGAGTCCCAAAATAAGTAAAAAATTATAGTAACCAATCAAATGCCCATAAAAAACCCCACACACTCTCAAAATGTTCATCTATTTATCTATTTTGTGGCATTTTTACTCATACTTGCCACGCCTTCTCCCCTATGCAACATGACATTATAAAAAAAAAAAAAAAAATTGGGCAGCCCAACTCATGCTTCTCTCCTTCTGTCTAGAAGAGCAGGACAAAAGTTAATCGCAGTGTTCTAACCTGTCTGTGGGATGCCTGAGGGATTATTTTCTGTTTTGCCTAATTGGGGCTCACACGATGAAAGGCATCACAGCTTCGCAGAGCATGGATCTCAGACTGAGCAAAATCATGAAAGACAGTGGTGCGTGTGGCAGTGCACGGAATCTTCAGAGGAATGAGAGAGTTGGGGTTCCCGGGGAAAGAGATTAGGTAGAGAAATGCAATCGATCATCTACAACCCCGAGAAGAAGCTGCAGTGAGACTCTTCTGGATATGAAGACGTTTAAAAGCATCCACATGTATGTGGGAAACAGAGAAATGTGCCCAGGAATAGACAGTATGCATCCCCAGAAAAGACTGGAGGAGACTGTGAGCCTTCATCCTTATTCCTGGGTTCAGAACATGCCCTATTAATTACTGAAGGTCTGTCCCAGCAGTCTTCAAAGATTGCGGGAAAAGGCTGTCTTTCTCAGACATGCTTTTTAAAAAACAACAACAACAACAACAAAAGATCAGAGGGTATGCAAGGAAACATACGACCATGGCTCATTCAAAAGAACAAACTAATTATCCAGAATCTATTCCTGAAAAAATACGGACAGGAGTTAAGAGACAAAGACCTTAAAACTATAGGCCTAAATGTGCTGAAACACTATAGGAAAACACTAACAAAGAAGTAAAGAAAATAATATATAAACAAAAGGATACTATCAATAAAGAAATAAAAGTTATAAACAAGAACAAAACAGAAATTTTGGAACTAAAAGATACAATAACTGCAGCAAGAAAACATTAAAGGAGTTCCACAGCAGACTCAAACAGGCATAAGAAATAATAAGTGAACTTAAAGACAAGTTATTTGATATTATTGAGTCTGAGGAACAAACACAACAAAAAGAAGGAAGGAAAGTGAAAAGAGCCTAAGGAAATTATGATGTACCAGTTAGTGAACAAATATATACATTATGGGTTTTCAAGAAGGAAAAGTAGAATGGGAGAATTTCTTTGAAATAATAAGGTACAAAAACTTTTCAAATTTGAGAAGAGTTATGGATATACAAATACAAAAAGTTAATGAACTCCAAGTAGGATAATACTCAAAGAGACCCACACTGAGACACGTCATAATAAAACTGTTAAAAATCAAAGACAAAGAGAAAATCTTGAAAATAGCAAGGGAGAGTAACTTGTCATGTGTGAGTGAGCTTCAATATGAATTATCAGTGGATTTATCAGAAGAAATCTTTGAAGCGGGATGATATATTTAAAGTGTTAAAAGAAAAAAGAAACATGTTACCTGATATTCAGTGTTTAGTAAAACAGTACTTCAAAAATAAGGGGAGAAATTAAGACATTCCTGTATAAACAAAAGTTGAGGGTATTCATTACCACCTAGACCTGCTGTACAAGAAAGCCTAAGGATAGTACTGTGTGCGGAATTGGTGGGTTCTTGGTCTGACTGACTTCAAGAATGAAACCGCGGACCCTCCCAGTGAGTGTTACAGTTCTTAAAGATGGTAGTCCGGAGTTTGTTCCTTCAGATGTTCAGATGTGTCCAAACTTTCTTCCTTCTGGTGGGTTTGTGGTCTCCCTGATTTCAGGAGTGACGCTGCAGACCTTCATGGTGACTGTTACAGTTCTTAAAGGCGGCATGTCTGGAGTTGTTCATTCCTCCCAGTGGGTTCGTGGTCTGGCAGGCCTTAGGAGTGAAGCTGCAGACCTTCCCAGTGAGTGGTATAGCTCATAAAGGCGGTATGGACCCAAAGAGTGAGCAGCAGCAACATTTATTGCAAAGAGAGAAAGAACAAAGATCCCACAGTGTGTAAGGTCACCCTAGGGCCTTTCTGCTGGCTGGCTGGGGCAGCCTGCTTTTACTCCCTTATCTGACCCCACCCACATCCTGATGATTGGTTCGTTTTACAGAGAGCTGATTGGTCCATTTTGACAGGGTTCTGATTGGTGTGTTTACAATCCCTGAGCTAGACACAGAGCGCTGATTGGTGCGTTTACAATCCTTATGCTAGACACAAAGTGCTAGACAGAAAAGTTCTCCAAGTCCCCACTAGGTTAGCTAGATACAGAGTACTGACTGGTGTCTTTAAAAACCTTGAGCAAGACACAGAGTACTGATTGGTGTCACATACTTTGAGCTAGACAGAGTACTGATTGGTGCATCCACAATCCCTTAGCCAGACATAAAGGTTCTCCAAGTCCCCACTAGACCCAGGAGCCCAGCTGGCTTCACCCAGTGGATCCTGCGCCAGGGCCACAGGCAGAGTTACCGGCCAGTCCTGCGCCCTCAGCCGGCACTCCTCAGCTCTTGGGCGGTTGATGGGACCAGGCGCCCCGGAGCAGGGTGCTGGGCTCGTCTGGGAGGCTCGGGCATGGCGGGCTGCAGATCCCGAGCCCTGCCCTGTGGGGAGGCAGCTGAGGCCCCGCGAAAATTCGAGTGCCGCGCAGGCGGGCTGGCACTGCTGGGGGACCCAGCGCACCCTCCGCAGCTGCTGGCCTGGGTGCTAAGCCCCTCACAGCCCGGCGCGGGCGCCAACGGCCGCTGCCAGTGCGGGGGCCTGCCGAGCCCACGCCCACCCAGAACTCGCGCTGACCAGCGAGCGCTGCGCGCGGCCCCGGTTCTCGCCCGGGCCTCTCCCAGCACACCTCCCTGCAAGCAGAGGGAGCCAGCTCTGGCCTCGGCCTGCCCGGAGATGGGCTCCCACAGTGCCCTTCAGACGGGCTGAAGGGCTCCTCAAGCACCGCCAGAGTGGACGCTGAGGCCGTGGAGGCGCCCAGAGCGAGGGCTGCTAGCATTTTGCCACCTCTCAGTACTACACGTTGAAATAAAAGAATGCTATACAGTAAGTCAAAGCCATACCAAAATATAAAGTTCTGTAGTAAAGATATATAAAAGAACAGTCATAAATAATTAGTATTGTTTTAATTTTGGTTTATAACTCCACTTTTCATTTTCTGTAAGATTTTAAAGACATTTTAAAGTAATTGTATGTCTATTTTAATGAGTCCACAATATATAATGATGCAATTTGTTAAATCAGAAACAAAAAGTGAGAGGAGGGCAGAGCTGTTAAAGACTGCAGTTTTTGTATGCAGTTGAATGTAAGTTGGCACTAATTTAAAATAGATTGTTAGATCTGGGATATTAGGATGTTGCATATACTATTCAAAATAACCACAAAGAAAACACTTGTAAAATATATACAAAAAGAAATAAGAAGATAATCAAAAAGTGTCACTAAAAACACAAAGGAAGGAAGGGAGAAAATAAGAAACAAAATAGTTATGACATTGAAAAATAAATAAAATGGCTATAACACATTCCGGGAAATACTACAGACTAGAGAAAATACTTGCAAACCACAAAATTAACAGTACAATGGTCTCAGAAAATACAAAGAATTTTCAAAACGCAACAGGAAAAAAGAATACCATTTAATTAGAAAATAATCAGGCGTTTCACCAAAGAGGATGTGTAAACAGCAAAAAGCACATGAAAAGATACTTGACATCATTTGTCTTTGGGAACTGCAGATTAAAACTGCAAGGGCAAATGTTGGTGAGGATATGGGAAACTGGATCACTCATACATTGTAACTGGGAATGTATACTGGCATGTCCACTGGCATGAAAAACATTTTGGCAGTTTCTTATTAAAATAAACATAAATTACCATACCTTCTAACAATTGCACTGTTGCACATTTATTCCATAAAAATACACGTTTTCCAAAAAACTATCCATGATGTTTTTATCTGTTTTACTCATTATATGTATAAACTGGAAACAACTTAGATGTCTTCTAGTAGGTGAGTGGTTAAAAAATTATGTTATGTCTATGCCATGGAATACTACTTAGTGATGGAAATGATTGAACTATTTATTCATGCAATAAATCATAATTCTCCAGGGAACTAGACTGAGTAAAAATCTCAGTCTTTAAAGATTTAAAAAGATTATATACCATATGTTTTCATTATATTACATTTTCAAAAGACAAAATTGTAGAAATCATGAATAGATTAGTTGTTGACAGTGGTTATTGTTATTTGGGAGGAGGTAGGAAGATGAAAGAGTGGTAAGTTTGATTATAAAGGATAATGTGAGGAATCTTTGTGGCTATGGAACTGTTTTAAATATCTTGACTGTGGTCATGGATATATGAACCTGCACACATGATAAAGTTGTATAGAACTAAATACATATGTACACACACACAAGTACAGGTAAAATGATGAAAAGCTAAAGAAGGAGGATGAATTTTCTCAACGTCAACCTTCTGGTTGTGATATTGCATTATATTTTTGTAAGATCTTACCATAAGGAAACAGTTCTTTGTATTATATCTTACAACTTCATGTGAGTCTATATTTACCATAAAACAGTTTAATTTTTTTAAATTGATATAATTCTTCCCTCTCTGTTAAATTCTTATTCAAGAATTATTATTCATTTTAGAACATACATCTTTCTTAGTGTGATCTAATTTTGTTTCATTGTATTACCTAATATATTTATACATATTTTGGAGACAAAAAACTTTATCTTCAAGTTCACATCTCTAGTGAAAATTCATCTGTTTATTGCCACTAATATTTAAAAATTTTCAGTCACTTGCAGTTAACCTTCATTTATTTTTGTAAGTTCATTTCCCTTTTGTCTTCGGTACTACTTTTATAGAAGCAATGAACTTTTAATGTCACTGAAAATTATTCTAAAATTACTAGAGTATACAAACATATACTCTAATTGGAAAGAGGAAAGTTGGACTCCCCATTCTTTACTTACAGTTAAGTACAACATAAGATAGGTTTTCTCCAGGACTAAAGAAAGAAGTAGTTTATTAATTCTGAGATGCAGCCCACTGTAATGACTATGATCTAAGCTTTGGTACCACTGAGGAAAACAAACGGGAGCCTCTTTCTTCCCCATTATGCCCCAGTCACCGTTGGTTTCAAATTTATGAGTAAATTGTGAGGCCCTCTGAATAGATGGACAAAACCCACTTCTACTCATGCTCAGGGTCTCTTCAACCTTCCCTTGCTACTTACTTCTCAGGTCAGGCTAGCTTTTCCTTGTTCAAGTTAGGGAACTGCAAGGGAATCTGTCAAGTCCTTAGAAGCCACAGGAAGATAATCAAGTTGCTCTTCAATAAGCTTTTTTAAATATTGAATTCCCCTGGCATTAATTTTGCACCAACTTAAATTTGGCACTAATCAAAAACCGATTCTAATTTTGTGGGGTCAATATTTATTGATATGGTTTGGCTATGTCCCAACCCAATTAGTCCCATTAGCATTAATTGAAAACTGATTTTAATTTTGTGGACCCAGTATTTATTTATATTGTTTGGCTGTATTCCCACCCAAATGTCATCCAAATTGTAATCCCCATGTAATCCCCCAATCTCTTTACTTGTGACAAAGCCCTCTAACTAATACTTGTGATTTTATTATTTTCCCTTAACATAATTCTCCATCAAGTGCTGGATGACTCTATAGACAGGTAAGTTGTAGACCTGCTATATATGACTGTGCAGACTGCGTAGTATGGAATTGTGGAGAACACCATTCACATATCACTCATTGTGCAATTATGACAATGCTATGGCATATGGTTAGTATAGAGTGTTGAGAAAGTAGTGTCTTTTTAAGGATTGACACAAAGGCACCATGTGTGCCAGCAGTGACCTGAGATTATTTACTGTTCAGCTAACTGTCACACAATGGGTATCAATCACCCAGAATGAAAGTCAAGGTACATTTTGAGTCCAAAAAAGTTTCATGTAACCTAGCTCCTAGCTACATCTTTTCACGCATCTCCTATTCCTTTTCATCTAGTTCAATGCTTCTGAAAATTTTACTTACATAAGAATCACCTAGACATTTTGTCAAAATGCAGAATTGATTTGGTACATACGGATAGGTCCTTGGTTTCTGCATTTTTAACAAACTCCTGGGTGATGACAGTGGATGGTTCTGGTCAGGGATCACTGTTTCCATCAATCTGTCTCTTTGCTCATGCTGTGCTTTCTCATGATTAAAAACATTTGTACTTGTGATTTGTTAGACATGAAATACTGTTTCTGTAGACACCCTCAAGATTCTTTCTCTCACCTTCTTCTGGTAATTGCTTTTTTAGTTCTTTCCTTAAGCAAAACTTTCCCTGCCCATTTTGTTTCAGTTACAATCCTTTGCCTCTCCACTGGACTTCCCTGTTTTCTTTCTTTATATGTGTAGTATTCACCAGTCTACATACTATATTTGTAAATATTTTAATCTGTGACTAATATACAATGTAAGGACTATAAGGTCAGGATTTTTAGTTATTTTTAATATTTTTTCATAGCTATATCTCTGAAATCTAGATATTGACATATAGGAGATACACAAATAAATGTTTGTTAATGAATGCTTTTTTTCTAATCCTTTTCCTCTTACTTGAGACTGTACTGAGAGTGAGGAAAGTGATTCATATCCTACAGCCAATTTCCCTACTGGCATATTTCACCATATAATTAATTAATGATGCAATCATCTTTGCCTGCTATCTGTTTTAAGTACATCATGCAACGTTTACACACAGGATTTAAGTGAATCATTGAACTCTATAAATATAACTTGGAGCACTTCAGTACAAACATTATTAGACCAATAGATATGACTTTTCTGAGTAATTTTGATGCTAATAACACCTTTCAGAAAAATAGTCATAAAAGATGTTTAGAGTTTACATGGCAGAATTGGTATATTACTGTAGAGAGATTTTTTTTTTTTTTGCTTTTCATCCAATGAATCTTTTATATATAAATAAAAAAACCCAACATATAATAACTATCTGTGCAATGTGCATATAATTTTAAAAATAAAAAAATTAACACTCCTGTATTTCTAGATGCAAGTGTATTTCATTTAATTGTGCCTTGCTTAATGGCACTTCCCAGATAGTACATGTTGTAGAAACTGAAGGTTTGTGGCAATTTTGCTGCAGCAAGTCTGTTGGTGCTCTATTTCCAATAGAATGGATACACTTCTCATCCCTGTGTAAGAGTTTTGGTAATTCTTCTAAGATTTCAAACTTTTTTATTGTTGTTGTATTTCTTATGGTGATCTGTGATCAGTGATCTTTGATGATAATATTGTAATTGTCTTGGTGCTCAACAAACTGTGCCTATAAAAAGACAAACTTAATGTTTTGTCTGTTCTGACCATCCATTGCCTGTGCCCTTCTTTCTACTTGGAATTCTCTCTTCCCTGAGAAACAGCAATATTGAAATTAGGCCAATTAATAATCCTACAGTTTCCTCTAAGTGTTCAAGTAAAACTAAAAGTTGCACATCTTTCACTTTAAGTCAAAACTTAGAAATGATTAAGTTGAGTGACAAGGGCATGCCTAAGGAAAGCCAGGCAAAAGCCAGGCTTCTTGAGCCAAACAGTCAAGTTGTTAATCCAAAAAAGCAACAAAAAAATTCTTAAAGGAAATTAAAGGTGCTACTCCAGTGAATACATGAATGATTTTTGGAAAAAGGAAACAGACTTCTTAAGGATATGGAGAAGGTTTTTGTGGTCTGGATAGATGATCAAACCAGCTCCAACATTCCCTTAAACCAAAAACCTAATCTAGTGTATGGTCCTAACACTCTTTCATTCCACAAATGTTGATAGATGTGAGAAAGCTGATAGACGTGAGAAAGAAAAGTTTGAAGCTAGCAGAGATTGGTTCATAAAGTTTAAGGAAAGAAGCCATTTCCATAACATTAACATGTAAGGTGCAGCAGCAAGTGCTGATATAGAAACTGCAGTAAGTTATCCAGATCTAGCTAAGATCACTGATGAAGGTGGCTACATTAAACAACAGATTTTCTATATAGATGAAATAGTCTTCCATTGGAAGAAGATGCCATCTTGAATTTTCAGGACAAGGAAGGAGAGATTAATGCTTGGCTTCAAATCTTCAAAGACTCTAGTTAGGGGCTAATGCAACTAGTGACTTTAAAGTTGAAACCAATGCTCATTTACCATTCTGAAAATCATAGGGCCCTTAAGAATTATGTTGTATCTAGTCTGACTGTTCTTTTATGTATGAAATAACAAAGCCTAGATGACAGCATATCTGTTTATGGCACAGTTTAGGGAATACTTTAAGTCTACTATTGAGTCCTACTGCTCAAAAAAAAGATTCCTTTCAAAATATCACTGCTTGTTGACAATGCACGTAGTTACCTAAAAGTTCTGATAGAGATGTACAAAAAGATTAGTGTTGTTTTTAAGTCTGCAAACACAACATGCATTGTTTAGTCCATAAATCAAGGCTTAATTTTGACTTACAGAAGTCTTAATATTTAAAAAACCTATTTCATAAGGTTTTAACTGAATAGATAAAAATTCCTGATAGTTTTGGGCAAAGTAAATTGAAAACCTTCTGGAAAGGATTCATCATTTCAGATGCAATTAAAAACATTAATAATTCATGGTAGGAGGCCACAATATCAACATTAATGGAAGTTTGGAAGAAGGTGATTCCAGTTTTCATAGATGATTTAGAGGGGTTCAAGACTTCAGTGAATGAAGTAAAGGTAGATGTGCTGGAAATAGAGAAGTGAATTAGAAGTGAAGCCTGAAGACATGACTAAATTGTTATGATCTCATGCTAAAACTTGAACAAATGAGGTGTTGCTTCTTCTGGATGAGCAAAGAAAGTAGTTTCTTGAGATGGAGTCTACTTCTGAAGATGTTGTGAAAAGTGTTGAAATGGCAACAAAGGAATTAGAATACAGGCATACCTTGGAGCTATTGGGAATTCAGTTTCAAACCACCTTTGTAAAGATGAATATTGCAATCAAGTGAGTTACACAATTTTTTTTGGTTTCCCAGTGCATATGAAAGTTACATTTATACTATACTGTAGTTTATTAAGTGTACAATAACTATGTCTCAAACAATGTACATATTTTAATTGAAAATACTTTATTGCTAAGAAATATTAATGATTATCCGAGTCTTCAGTGTGTCATAATCTTTTTGGTGGTGCAACATTTTGCCTCAATGTCAATGGCTGCTGACTAATCAGGGTGGTGGTTGCTGAGGATTGGAGTGACTGATGCAATTTCCTGAAATAAGACAGCAATAAAGTTTTGTGCATTGATTGACTCTTCCTTACACACAAAAAATGTCTCAGCAGCATGTGATGCTATTTGGTAGCATTTTGCCCACGGTAAAATTTCTTTGGAAATTAGTGTCAGTCCTTCAAACCCTGAAGCTGCTTTATTAGCCAAGTTTGTGTAATATTCTAAGTCCTTTATTGTTATACTATTTCAGAACACTTTTTCAAAATTCATTTTTAAATTTACTTTTATTTATTAAATTTAAGAGATGCAAGTGCAATTTAGTTACATACATAAATACATAAATTGTGTAGTGGTGAAGTCTTGACTTTTAGAGTATAATAGCCATCACCCAAATAGTGTGTATCATACCTAAGTAATTTCTCATTACCCTCCCACTTATGCCCTTCCATCCCTCCCAGTATCCAATGTCTATCATTGCACACTATGTACATGTGTTGATGTTATTTGGCTCCCACTTATAAGTAAGTTTTTCAAGACTTAAAACATTTTTCTAAAATATTTACTAACACAACTATTAAGAAATGTGAAATATATTAGTTATAATTGTATCTGAGAATTTTTATATCTTCAAATTTTGTATGTGCTTTTTTGCAGATAATTGTTGTAGTGACTAACTCATGAGAGTTTTTTTTCTTCAGATGTTCCATTATTATTTTTTAGTATGAGATTTTATTTGATAAAAAAAAAATTCCTCATTTTTTTACCCGCTTGTGTGAACATTTCCCAAGGGAATATTTGCGTTTGCTCATTCCTGGTCCTTAGAGAACTAATACCACTAATTTTGGCTTTGATGATGATGACAACAATGATGATGATGATGATTTTATAATATAGAAGTAATGTAAACTCTGGACTCAAAACATTTTTAAATAACTTGTGCTAAGTTCCAGCATTAAGGCTTCGATTTAGAACCAGAGAACAAAAATAAAAATTATGGTATTCTCTTGTATTAGTTCATGTTTATGACCCATTAGATATGCACAATAACCCTCTGAGGTAGGAACTTTTAGGTCAATATTATAGTTGAGAAAAATTAAGGATGAGAAATACAAATTAAATTACCAAAGAATTACCAACCAAAATAATAGGACACAACTGTATGTTTTCTAAATTAAAGTTAACTGAGCTTTCACCTGCATACCTATATTATAGTGTTGTATTTTAGATATTAAAAATTAATCCATTACTATGTAATAAAAATTAGTTGAATATTTCCAAAATATTTTGCTTTAAATGAAGTATGATAGTTATAAAATTATCTTTTCCTTTTTCTCTCTCAACTATTTAAACTATTTGTCCACAGAATGTCTTATGATAATAGCATGATTATAAAAATACTTAAGTGTATCATTTCATTACACATAAATTTGCATTTCTAACTATAATCAAAATTATAACTAAATTAGGAAAAATATGGATGAATTTTATGAAGGCATGAATAAACCTTAATCATCTGTCAGTGAGTTCAGAGACATGTGTTTTCCTTTGAGCCATTAAGAACAACTTTAAATAGAAAGCAGCAGAAAGTTTTTACTGACACAAAAGATGGAGTGCTCAGCCAGGTTGGGGGCAGTGTTCTAGGAAATGTGAGAAGAAAAAACTAAAATTTCCGACCTCTGTACTGCTAGTTTTGAGTCAGAAATCACAAAGGTTATATGACAACAAGGTGTTGTTATGATTGGATAGAGCAGGGAGTCAAAAGAATTCAGTTCAAGATTCAAATTGATATGCAAAATTGGGTAGTAATTTTTTTTTTTTTTAGATTTTTCTCCATTTGTAGTATGGGGACAGCCATTTCTATCCTCATGACTAGATTATCTAGGTTTTTACTACATGCCATATATAAATCTAATCACTTGACCTGTATATTATACTAATTATCACATTGAAAGTATGAGGCAAGTAGGCATCATTGTTATTTACACTTGTAAATTAACAACTGAGGCATAGGCAGTTTGATTCAGTGACCGATTCACCAATAATAATAATTATCTCAGAGTGACATTGTGAGAATGCACATACAGTATTTAGGAAAGCAATCGTTTCTGGCACAGGGTTGATGTTTGATGAACAAAAGATAGTTTATTCTGAGACTGAACTTTTGAAATAGAAAAGAAAACCAATTCTAAGTCAAGTGAGGAGCGATGAAAGACCATTGGCCCAGATGGAATCAACCTGCTCCACCTGTTAGATGATAAACCTGACACCTACCTGCTCTGCCTTATTTGAAGATTTGTCAGAGTTTAGAAATATTTCTCTACTTTGATTTTCAACTGCAACTTTCACTGTGTTGGGAATATAGTAAATGTGAAATCAATCTTTGTTACATGAACATGACATTGAGTGCCTTCCTCATCTTCAAGTATGATAAGCATGGCTTAAATACTGCAGTATCATCACCTTCATCTGGCAACCGTGTGTTTATGAATGCAAGCAAGCAGAGTTCCACTTCCATGAAGTGTTTATTGAGTTACTACGAGGAGATTTTGAACCATAAATATGCCATCTGTCCTCTTTGTACAGTTAATGTTAGAGTATGTTTTTCACTTGCAGTATTTTGTTTGTCCCTCACAGCAGTCCCAGAGTAGTCATTATAAGTTCACTCGTTTTATTGATAAAGAAATTCAGATCTCACTAAGGCATATAACTTGCCTCATTCCATAGAGCAAGTAGAATTTGCAGTGGAGATTTAAACCCAGATCCCCTGCTTTTAAGGACATTTTGTCATTTAATAAGTATCATTTCCAAGGGCATTTTTGTGCTCATGTCTTGCAGTGTTGTCCAATGTTAGAGAAAAAAAAAAAAAAAACCTCTGTTTTTCTTCTTTCAAAGTTGCAATATATTTCCAAGACAGAGACCAATAAAGAGGTTCTGACAACTTCAAAGAGCAGAACCGGAAAAGTAATGGTAGTAAAAACTTGCCATAATGCCATAAATAGGATCTAATACATTTAATTAGGTGCTATGCAAAGTGCCATTGTAGTAGGCGTCATGACATAACTGGGCAAGTCTGCTCTGCTAGCCGCCCTGGAACTCTAGGGTCCCACGTGGATCCCATCATGACTTCATTTGCGTTAGCAAAGGACACAGTATTGTGCCTCTTAATTTTGAACTCTTTGAAGACATATTTTTACGTCTTGTTCATCTGTTTTCTCAAAATCTGGCTTACCTCTTGGTGCCTGGAAATTAGATAAATATATTTGTGTTTTTAATTGTATCTCAGTAATTTAAACACATGGTATATTAACTTCTTAAGTGGTTCTATATGTGGCTGAAATATGAATTATTTCTTATCCAGTTAGCTTCTGTTTTTATTCTGCTAAATCACATCACTACATGAAATTATTTTTATTAGGCACTTTCCCTCTACATCTTTCAACACAAAGCATATTTTAAATGAGCAGAATCTTGTCTATTTTGTTCACTGTTAAGTCTCAACTTATGGAGCAACACCTACCACATTTTTAGAATTAAATATTACTGGACAAGAAAATGAATGAATTACCTAATACTGCTATGAAAAAGCAGAGTGTGATGCTCTCAATGAACGAAAGAATGAATTAAGGGTGCAGACACAGAAAAACAATTTGCTTTTCTCAGTTAAAAAAAATATATAATTTAATCGTGTATAAAAATAATCTAGAAAGTCTCTAAAGAATCAAAATATGAAACCTGACTAATTCACTAAATCACAGAATATTATATCTGGGAATAAGCCTGCTTGGAGTTTAGAGGTAAGTTTAATAGGAATGTCTGGTAATTACTTTATAAAGCTTAGTTTTTTCAGAGGAACTAACTGGCTGAAAATATGGAAAGATACAAAACAAGTTGCATCTGTACCCTGGAGGATTGCTTCTCAGTGACACTTTTCTTTTTACTTCAGTTACTTTTAATTTGCATATATGAAGGAGTAAGAATTACATTTTTAACACGTGTTCTAAAGTCCATTCTATGGACTCAAATTAGCGCAAAGAATGCTTCTCTCATAACTACAGTTTCTGCATAATTTGGTCCCTATTCATGTCATATAGACCAAGTTACATTTTTAACTGTCATACATGCAGACTTCAATCATTGTCTCTCTATATTTAAAAATAAAGGGGTAGTTTATTAAAATTAATTAAAGGACATAGTAGAACATGAATCTTCTGAGTATCAACTATAGAAAGATAACAATGCAGGCCTTCTAACCCTCTCTTGCTCTCTCTCTGTCTCTGTTTATTTTACTGCATTGTCTTTTTGGAATCCACCATTTGCCAACCAGAGCACAACTAGGGGTATAATCAATGATAGACCATTTGGGATCTAATTATGCAAGTCCAGTTTTCTACTTCTTTCTAGCTAAGGTCTTCATCACAGCATTGGCAGAAATGGGAGTGACATGGTTTGGCTCTGTGTCTCCAGCCAAATCTCAAATTGAGTTGTAATTTCCAGTGTTTTAGAAGGGACCTGGTGGGAGGAGATTGAATCATGGAGGTGGACTTCCTCCTCACTGTTCTTCTGATAAAGTTCTCATGAGATCAGGTAGTTTCAATGTGTGTCACCCCTCCCCCCTTTACTCTCTCTCTCTCCATCTGGCCATGTGAATATGTGCCTGCTTCCCTTTTGGCTTCTGTCATGTCTGTAACTTTCTCAGTGCCTCTTCACAGGCAGAAACCTGTACAGCCTGCAGAACCATGAACTGATCAAACCCCTTTTCTTTATAAATTACCCAGCCTTAGTTGTGTCTTTATAGCAGTGTGAGAACAAACTAGTACACAAAATTGCACTGAGAGTGAGGTATTGCCATAAAGATACCTAAAAATGTAGAAATAGCTTTGGAACTAGGTAATGGGCAGATGTTGGAACAGTTCGGTGGGCTCAGAAGAAGACAGGAAGATAAAGGAAGGTTTGGAACTTCCTGGAGACTTGTTGAATGGTTTTGGCCAAAATGCTGATAGTGATATGGACAGAGATGACCAGGCTGATGAGGTATCAGATGGAGATGAGGAACTTACTAGAAACTGAAGTAAAGTTTGCTCTTGGTATACTTTAGCAAAGAGACTGGTGACATTGTGCCCCTGCTGTAGGGATCTGCAGAACTTTGAAATTGAGAAAGATGATTTAAGATATCTGGCAGAAGAAATTTCTAAGCAGCAAAGTCTTCAAGGTATAGCCCAGCTGCTTCTAAAAGTGCATGCTCATATCCATTTACAAAGAGATGGTCTGAAACTGGAACTTATATTTAAAAGGAAAGCAAAACATAAAAGTTAGAAAATTTTGCAGCCTGACCATGTGGCAAAAAAGAAAAACTCATTTTCTGAAGAGAAATTCAAGTCAGCTGCATAAATTTGTATGAGTAGACAGGAGCCAAATAAATATTAATAGTCAAGACAATGGGGAAAATGCCTCCAAAGCATTTCAGAGACCTTTGTGGCAGCACCTCCCATCACAGGTCTGGAAACCTACAAGGAAAAAATCATCTCATGGGCCAGGACCAGTGCCCCACTGCTCCGTGCAGCCTTAGTACATGGCAGCCTGCATTGTGGTGACTTCAGATCCAGCTGTGACTAAAAGGGGGCCAAGGTACAGCTCAGGCTGTCACATCAGATGGTGCAATCCCCAAGCCTTCGTAGTTTCCATGTGTTGTTATGTGCTCAGAGGGCAAGAGTTGAGGCTTGGGAGCCTCTTCTTAGATTTCAGAGGATGTATGAAAATGCCTGGACGTCCAGGAAAAAGTCTGCTGCAGGGTGAGAGCCCCAATGGAGAACCTCTACTAGGGAAATGCAAAGGGAAAATGATGGGTTGGAGCCCAAACAGTGTCTTCCACTGGGGCACAGCCTAGTGGAGCTGTGAGAAGAAGGTCACCATCCTACAGAATGGTAGGGCCACTGACAATTTGTGTTGTGCACCTAGAAAAGCATAGGCACTAAACCCCAGCCTGTGAAAACAGCTGTGGGGGCTGTGCCTCGCAGAACCATGAGGTGGAGCTTCCGAAGGGCTTGGGAGCCCAGTCCTTGAATCAGTATGGCAGAGATGTGAGGCATGAAATCAAAGGAGATTATTTTGGAGCTTTGAAGCTTTAAGATTTGATGACTTTCTTGCTGTGTTTCAGACTTCCATGGGGCCTATAGTCCCTTTGTTTTGACCAATTTATCCCTTTTGGATTGGGAGTATTTACTCAATGCGTGTACCCCCATTGCATCTTAGAAGTAACTAACTTGCTTCTGATTTTATAGGCTCATAGGTGGAAGGGACTTGCCTTGTCTCAGATAAGACTTTGGACTTTGACTCTTGACTTAATGCTGCGATGAATTAATACTTCGGGGACTGTTGGGAAGGCATGACTGTGTTTTGAAATATGAGAAGGATATGAGATTTGGGAGGGGCTGGGGCAGAATAATATGGTTTCACTCTGTGTCCCAACCCAAATCTCATGTCTAATTGTAATTCCCAGTGTTATGGGTCTTGTGCAAGGTGACTGAATCATTGGGCAGGACTTTCCTCTTGCTGTTCTCCTGGTAGACTTCTCATGAGATCTGGTTATTTCAAAGTGTGTAGCACTTCCCCCTTTGCTCTCTTTCTCTCTCCTGTCAGTCATGTGAATATGTGCTTGCTTCCTTTTGCCTTCCATCATGACGAAGTTTCCTGATGCCTTCCCAGAAGCAGAAATCTGTACAACCTGCAGAGCAGTGAGCTGATTAAACATCTTTATAAATTAACCAATCTCAGGTATGTCTTTATAGCAGTGTGAGAATGGACAAATACAGAGAGAAAACTCTGGGACTGTAGGCAGCAAGACCTTGGTTGCACCAGGAGTACAGAAAATATAAGAGAGTGAACAAAATATGATTATGGACTTCTGATAGCCATGCTGCACCTGAAAGCAGACATTTGAGAAGATGAACCTATAAAATGTAAGCGTACATGTCAAGAGATGAGAATTTCATAGGGGATCATAAAATGTATCATCACAACTGAGGCAACTCTCTGAGTGAAAAGGGGTGCTATTATTAAGATATTTGGAAAGACAAAAACTCACTTCTATGCCTACTGAGATATTAACTCATCTCTTAAAGTAAAGGAAACTATGCAATGCTAGGGCAGGAGTGAAAAAGGGCTAGGAGTGAAAAAAACATTAAACTACTGTAGATATGATTATTTTAGCAAGTATTTATCTGATCTTTATGTCAGATCATTGTTTTTATAGGAATACACACACACACACACACACACACACACACACACACACACACACCGGGGTTAGAATGAGGCTTTCAATTTCTTCTGACCTAGACTGTGTATCTGAAGCATGACCAAATCTACAGCTTTTATTTCACTGGGTCACTGGAAAAGAGAAAATCTTGAGTATTCAGTAAGCCCAATTCCAGCATCTAAACTATTTTCAGATGGAAGTGATATTCACTTACTTTATAAAATATACAAATAAAATACCTCTGAAAAGAAATTAGTATTATATAAGAGACAATTCTACTCAAGATTAAAGAAGACTTCATATGACTTAATAGATACATTAGACTGTCCTTGGCATTCCTATAAAGAAAATTCTGAGACTGGGTAACGTATACAGGAATAGAAAGCCAAACAATTCGTGTTCTCACTCATAAGTGGGAGTTGAACAATGAGAACACACAGACACAGGGAGAGGAATATCACACATGGGGCCTGTCTGGGGATGGCGGACAAGGGGAGGGAGGGAGAGCATTAGGACAAATACCTAATACATGCGGGGCTTCAAACTTAGATAACAGGTTGACAGGTGCAGCAAACCACTATGGCACATGTATACCTATGTAGCAAACCTACATGTTCTGCACTTGTATCCCAGAACTTAAAGTAAAATTTAAAAAAAAAAGAAAAAAGAAAAAAGAAAAGAGATTTCATTGGCTTATGGTTTTGCAGGCTTTACAGGAAACATGGAGCTGGCATCTTTTTCTGGTGATATTCTCAGGAAACTTGTACCTATGGTGGAAGGTGGAATGGGAACAGGCATATCACATGTTGAGAGTGGGAGTAAGAGAGAGGAGAGAGGTGTGATGCACTGTTGAACAACCAAATCTCTCCCAGGTGAGCTCACTCATCACCAAGGGGATAGCACTAAACTACTCATCAGGGATTCACCCCCTTGATCCAAACACCTTACTCCAGGCCCCTCTTTCAACACTGCCATCACATTTCTACATGAGATTTTGAGAGGACAAATACACAAACCATATCAATAGATATTCCTGTCTTTTGCAGTATAACTCACATTCCATTTTCTCCACACAAATCACATTTAAATTGTATACACGACCTGAAAAACACGTAGAGCAGTTTTTTCCAAATCTATATCATATATTAGTTCCTAGGTGTCTTGATGTATGTTACTAGGGAGTGTTATGACACGTAGAAATTCCACATAGGGAGAATAAGTGAGGATAGTCAAATTGCCAGAGTTACAGCATTAACTCTTAATTTCTGGTTTGCCTTTGACATTAGTAGGGTAGAAGTATAAAATTTTGAAATATGAAAGATGGTAAAATATGAAGATAACTTTATACAGAGAGCAGTTTGAGAAGATGTCATGTAGCACATAAGTCAGGTTACAGGGAGGGACATTCTACCATGAACAAGGAGATGTAAGATTGGTGATTGCAGCGTCTGAAGCAATGGCCCAAGCCGTACCTTGACCCCTTTTAGCCACAGCTGGAGTTGGAGCAGTCACGATGCAGGGCGCCATGTCCTACGGCTGCACAGAACAGCGGTGCCCTGGACTGGTCCATTAAACCATTTATTCCCTCCTAGGCTTCCAGGCCTATGGTGGGAGGGGCTTTCTTTTCTTTCCTTTTACTCTTAAATTAAAAAAAAAATTTTTTATAATACAATTAAATCTGTGTAAAATGCTTTATGGAATTGTGAAACTGGACAGGGTTATTATCTTTTAAGAAAGGTGAGGGGCTAGGAGTAGCAGCAGAAACTAGGGTAACAGGTGCAACCAGAAGAGGCTGCCTTTGACAGGGATTTTTTTATAAAGTTTTGGACAGCTATGTTTCAACCCTGAGGAAATGGTCTTCTGAGACTAGGGGAAGGTTATAGAACAATGAGAGAGAGAGAGTTAAAGAATGTAAGCCAGGGTCACAAAATAGGGAGGGCTTGCACAAGCCAAATGCTTTACCTAAAGTATTTATTTTTGTTCTCTAACTGTGATAATATTAAATCTGTTTTGCAGCTAATAAAAATTATTTAAGCAAAGAAGTAAACCCTCAAAATAACATAGTGGTAAGTGATGGAAGTAATATTCAAGCCCAACTCTGACCCTCTGCTTTGTTCAGCTTGCAGCCAATGCTGCTCAAGTTCAACATGATGGATACAGGGGCTCCCTGGTACTTACATCATTTGATGTATCTGTGCTTTGGCTCACCAATTCTTCAACATATGTTGATATACACATCTGTGTTCTCTCAGTTATGTCTACTCTCCACAAAATTAGAAGGCTCTCTAGTAGTCACAGTAAAAGAGTGAACAATACACAGGACTTGGCATATTTAAGCCCTGACTTCAGCACTACATCCTTGGATATCTTTGATACAATACACGAGTAGTATTTCACCCCTGATTAGAATCTCTCAACTCTTAATCATCCTTCAGTTCTCAGATGATGTCTCTTTTGGTGAACATTTTACTTATATGAGCTATCCTTTCTAATCCTGATGGAGTTGATTAAATCTCTTATGAGCTACATCTGTATTCTGGTATACATCTATTGTTGAACACATTGTTCTTCTTTTGCATCTGTCTTTTCTTATAGATTGGACACTCTTTAGGAAAATATCTGTCTTTCCACAAGAGTCCTCAAATTACATTGACATGGAGTAACACCACTGTTATTCTTAGGAAAGGTATTCACTGGGTATTGGAGAATGTCAGAATAAGGTACCAACTGTCCTACTACCAAAAGACTGTCTTTCATTATCAAATCATGGTAAAATGAAAGATAAATGCACTTATCTTATGTTTTATTTAGCAACATTCTTTAAAAGTTACCAAATTTATGACTGTATTTTATGTTGTAAGTTTTATTTTAATCTATGACATCAAACTGCTTAGTGACATCAGTGGATTAGAAGCTACTTGGGTTTATATCCTACTCCTACTCCTCACAGCATCTTATTGTGTGTCTTTGAGTAAAGCATTAATTCATCTAAACTTTAGTTTTCTTGCATAAATAATACTATTGTTAAAATAAGAAACATAAGATATCTGATAGCATCTGGAAGAAAATAAATTATAAGTAAATTACCTATTATTTTTTCATACTCCTAGAACCAAATATTAGTGTCTGATACAAGATAAAGTAAAATAGAAATGTTTGAATTGTGTTTACATTCTGTGAGAATAAAGTGAGAGAAGATAAATTTGTTGTGGTGAAATATACAATGTTAAGAAATTAACATACTTTACAATACACTCAGCTTTTCTTTTCTCTTATAGTCTGGATGTTTATTATATATGTCCAATCCATATTCAGGCTCCTCTACATTCAGAGCCTGTGAGCAAAGATGACAAGTTGATAAACTCATTGAAATTTTGCAAGATTATTTTATAAAGCAATGAAGTGTCTAATTTAAGAAACAGACAAGCAGTTAGACCACAGGACGATGTGGCAAATGGATTTTATGTTTAAAGCAAAAATTCAGAGGGCCTTTCTCATGCTTTCAATCAGTAGTCTGATAGAATTCACTCTCAACTATCACATTTGTTCTATCTTTTTAACATAAGTTGAGGAAAACATATAAAGTAAAAAGTAACAAAACTGCTGGAGTCATCTTGAGTACACCTCAGATTCTCATCAATTAATAAAAGATGGTGAGAGAAATTTTGAGTGGTCAGTAAGCTAATGAACAGGTGGAGCAATGAACCTAATTGAAATCAAGGTTTTATTTAGTGATAGCCCCTTGGGTTGGTAGTAGAACCAAATCAAGTCTTTCTGCAAAGAATGATCTCATCCAGTAAGTTACTGATGTGCTATCTATATTTGGCAGCAGGTTGAGTTTTCTAATAATCCTAAAACTAAAGAAAAAAGCGAGTTGCTGATAATCTATATAACAGATAATAATTAGGAATATATCATTGTAGCAAAGTTTATAGCTCCGGCTCTTTCCTCCTACAAATATTTGGATAAAATAGGCTTGGAGAAGTACCTAAAGTTAACGTAAGTCCAGAAAAAAAGAAGAAACTACTCATACAACACGTGGTCATTCATTATCTTCTGAAATGTTAATACATGCGCATAGTATTATTACATTAATAGCATCAAAGCAGGCAAAAACGTATGTAACAAATATCAGACTGTCATCCATAACAATATTATGAGGTTACATAATAAATTTCTTCACAAAATATTATTTATATGTATTATATACATATATGCATATATACAGATGTGTTGTTTTTAAATTTAATGATTTTAAAGGTAAAATTGGGCTTTTGTCTACTCAGCATCCTACATTATGAATGTATCAAAATCTACTTAATGAGTTCACAACTGGTATACATATAGGTGATTTACTTGCTTTTCTCTTCTTAAATTATATTGATTTCTCTCTAACTCTGATCATCCAATCCTTATTGTTCTCTAAATAAAATGAATATATAATACTTTCTAGATGGTTATTCATGTTTTAGAAACTAGTGATTGATAAAACCTACGTAATGTCAGAGTTAATTTGAAGTTTGGTTTCGGAGAGATGTGTATCTGTGTAATTTGCAAACTTCCATTGTTTGAATTTTAAAACATAAACAATACTTCTGCCTTAAAACTCTGCCCCCATAAATCAGAGTCTCTGTATATCTGTTGTACATTACAGAGTTAACCAAATATTGATCATAGTCTCTTGATGTCATTCTCATAGGGGATTTTGATTCCTCTAATATTTTCACCAATGAATTATCCTATCACCAAAAGTATAACAGAAATATCAAGTAAGCTGCAATTCATGTTTTTTTTTTTTGGACGGGCATAAAGAAACAATGATAGAAAAACATTTGTTCTGGCGTGGAGCAAGATGGCCGAATAGGAACAGCTCCAGTCTCCAGCTCCCAGCGCGAGTGACACAGAAGACAGGTGATTTCTGGATTATCAACTGAGGTACTGGGTTCATCTCACTGGGGAGTGCTGGAAAATCAGTGCTGGTCAGCTGTTGCAGCCCGACCAGCGAGAGCTGAAGCAGGGCGAGGCATTGCCTCACCTGGGAATCGCAAGGGGGAAGGGAATCCCTTTTCCTACCCAGGTGAACTGAGACACACAACACCTGGAAAATCGGGTAACTCCTATCCCAATACTGTGCTTTAAGCAAACGGGCAAACCAGGAGATTATATCCCACACCTGGCTGGGAGGGTCCCATGCCCACGGAGCCTTCCTCATTGCTAGCACAGCAGTCTATGATCTAACCACAAGGCAGCAGCCAGGCTGGTGGAGAGGCGCCCGCCATTGCTGAGGCTTAAGTAGGTAAACAAAGCCCTGGGAAGATCGAACTGGGTGGAGCTCACAGCAGCTCAAGAAGGCCTGCAAGTCTCTGTAGACTCCACCTCTGGGGACAGGGCACAGCTAAACAACAACAACAACAACAACAACAACAACAACAAAAAGCAGCAGAAACCTCTGCAGACGCAAGCAACTCTGACAGCTTTGAAGAGAGCAGTGGATCTCCCAACACGGAGGTTGAGATCTGAGAATGGACAGACTGCCTGCTCAAGGGGGTCCCTGACCCTTGAGTAGCCTAACTAGGAGGCATCCTCCACTAGGGGCAGACCGACACCCCACACCTCACACGGTGGAGTACACGCCTGAGAGGAAGCTTCCAAAGCAAGAATCAGACAGGTACACTTGCTGTTCAGCAGTATTCTATCTTCTGCAGCCTCTGCTGCTGACACCCAGGCAAACACGGTCTGGAGTGGACCTCAAGCAATCTCCAACAGACCTACAGCTGAGGGTCCTGACTGTTAGAAGGAAAACTAACAAACAGGAAGGACACCCACACCAAAACCCCATCAGTACATCACCATCATCAAAGACCAGAGGCAGATAAAACCACAAAGATGGGGAAAAAGCAGGGCAGAAAAGCTGAAATTCAAAAAATAAGAGCACATCTCCCCCTCCAAAGGAACGCAGCTCATCGCCAGCAATGGATCAAAGCTAGACGGAGAATAACTTTGATGAGATGAGAGAAGAAGGCTTCAGTCCATCAAACTTCTCAGAGCTAAAGGAGGAATTACATACCCAGTGCAAAGAAACTAAAAATCTTGAAAAAAGAGTGGAAGAATTGATAACCAGAATAATTAATGCAGAGAAGGCCATAAACGAACGGACAGAGATGAAAACCATGACCAGAGAAATACGTGACAAATGCACAAGCTTCAGTAACCGACTCTATCAACTGGAAGAAAGAGTATCAGCGATTGAGGATCAAATGAATGAAAGGAAGCGAGAAGCGAAATCTAAAGAAAAAAGAAGAAAAAGAAATGAACAAAGCCTGCAAGAAGTATGGGATTATGTAAAAAGACCAAATCTACGTCTGATTAGGGTGCCTGAAAGTGAGGGGGAAAATGGAACCAAGATGGAAAACACTCTTCAGGATATCATCCGGGAGAACTTCTCCAACCTAGTAGGGCAGGCCAACATTCAAATTCAGGAAATACAGAGAATGCCACAAAGTTACTCCTCAAGAAGAGCAACTCCAAGACACATAATTGCCAGATTCACCAAAGTTGAAATGAAGGAAAAAATCTTAAGGGCAGCCAGAGAGGAAGGTCGGGTTACCCACAAAGGGAAGCCCATCAGGCTAACAGCAGATCTCTCGGCAGAAACTCTCCAAGCCAGAAGATAGTGGGGGCCAATATTCAACATTCTTAAAGAAAAGAATTTTAAACCCAGAATTTCATATCCAGCCAAACTAAGTTTCATAAGTGAAGGAGAAATAAAATCCTTTACAGATAAGCAAATGCTTAGAGATTTTGTCACCACCAGGCCTGCCCTACAAGAGACCCTGAAGGAAGCACTAAACATGGAAAGGAAAAACCGGAACCAGCCATTGCAAAAACATGCCAAAATGCAAAGACCATCGAGGGTAGGAAGAAACTGCATCAACTAAAGAGCAAAATAACCAGTTAATATCATAATGGCAGAATCAAGTTCACACGTAACAATATTAACCTTAAATGTAAATGGACTAAATGCTCCAATTAAAAGACACAGACTGGCAAACTGGATAACGAGTCGAGAGCCATCAGTCTGCTGTATTCAGGAGACCCATCTCACATGCAGAGACATACATAGGCTCAAAATAAAGGGATGGAGGAAGATCTTCCAAACAAATGAAGAACAAAAAAAAGCAGAGGTTGCAATCCTAGTGTCTGATAAAACAGACTTTAAACCATCAAAGATCAAAAGAGACAAAGAAGGCCATTACATAATGGTAAAGGGATCAATTCAACAGGAAGAGCTAACTATCCTAAATATATATGCACCCAATACAGGAGCACCCAGATTCATAAAGCAAGTCCTTAGAGACTTACAAAGAGACTTAGACTCCCATACAATAATAATGGGAGACTTCAAAACCCCACTGTCAACATTAGACAGATCAACGAGACAGAAAGTTAACAAAGATATCCGGAATTGAACTCATCTCTGCAGCAAGCAGACCTAATAGACATCGACAGAACTCTCCACCCCAAATCAACAGAATATACATTCTTCTCAGCAACACATCACACTTATTCCAAAATTGACCACATAATTGGAAGTAAAGCACTCCTCAGCAACTGTACAAGAACAGAAATTATAACAAACTGTCTCTCAGACCACAGTGCAATCAAACTAGAACTCAAGACTAAGAAACTCAATCAAAACCGCTCAACTACATGGAAACTGAATAACCTGCTCCTGAATGACTACTGAGTACACAACGAAATGAAGGCAGAAATAAAGATGTTATTTGAATCCAATGAGAAAAAAGATACAACATACCAGAATCTCTGGGACACATTTAAAGCAGTGTGTAGAGGGAAATTTATAGCACTAAATGCCCACAAGAGAAAGCAGGAAAGATCTAAAATTGACACTCTAACATCACAATTAAAAGAACTAGAGAAGCAAGAGCAAACACATTCAAAAGCTAGCAGAAGGCAAGAAATAACTAAGATCAGAGCAGAACTGAAGGAGATAGAGACACAAAAAACCCTCCAAAAAATCAATGAATCCAGGAGTTGGTTTTTGAAAAGATCAACAAAATTGACAGACCGCTAGCAAGACTAATAAAGAAGAAAAGAGAGAGGAATCAAACAGACGCAATAAAAAATGATAAAGGGGATATCACCGCTGACCCCACAGAAATACAAACTACCATCAGACAATACTATAAACACCTCTATGCAAATAAACTAGAAAATCTAGAATAAATGGATAATTTCCTGGACATTTACACTCTCCCAAGACTAAACCAGGAAGAAGCTGAATCTCTGAATAGACCAATAGTAGGCTCTGAAATTGAGGCAATAATTAATAGCCTACCAACCAAAAAAAGTCCAGGATCAGATATATTCACAGCTGAATTCTACCAGAGGTACAAGAAGGAGCTGGTACCGTTCCTTCTGAAATTCTTCCAATTAATAGAAAAAGAGGTAATCCTCCCTCACTCATTTTATGAGGCCAACATCATCCTGATACCAAAGCCTGGCAGAGACACAACAAAGAAAGAGAATTTTAGATCAATATCCCTGATGAACATCGATGCAAAAATCCTCAATAAAATATTGGCAAACCGGATCCAGCAGCACATCAAAAAGCTTATCCACCATGATCATGTGGGCTTCATCCCTGGGATGCAAGGCTGGTTCAACATATGCAAGTCAATAAACGTAATCCAGCATATAAACAGAACCAAAGACAAAAACCACATGATTATCTCAATAGATGCAGAAAAGGCCTTTGACAAAATTCAACAGCCCTTCATGCTAAAAACGCTCAATGAATTCAGTATTGATGGAACGTATCTCAAAATCATAAGAGCTATTTATGACAAACCCACAGCCAATATCATACTGAATGGGCAAAAACTGGAAAAATTCCCTTTGAAAACTGGCACAAGACAGGGATGCCCTCTCTCACCACTCCTATTCAACATAGTGTTGGAAGTTCTGGCTAGGGCAATCAGGCAAGAGAAAGAAATCAAGGGTATTCAGTTAGGAAAAGAAGAAGTCAAATTGTCCCTGTTTGCAGATGACATGATTGTATATTTAGAAAACCCCATTGTCTCAGCCCAAAATCTCCTTAAGCTGATAAGCAACTTCAGGAAAGTCTTCTGATACAAAATTAATGTGAAAAAATCACAAGCATTCTTATACACCAGCAACAGTGAAACAGAGAGCCAAGTCATGAATGAACTTCCATTCACAATAGCTTCAAAGAGAATAAAATACCTAGAAATCCAACTGACAAGGGATGTAAAGGACCTCTTCAAGGAGAACTACAAACCACTGCTCAGTGAAATTAAAGAGGACATAAATAAATGGAAGAACATACCATGCTCTTGGATAGGAAGAATCAATATCGTGAAAATGGCCATACTGCCCAAGGTAATTTATAGATTCAATGCCATCCCCATCAAGCTACCAAAGAGTTTCTTCACAGAATTGGAAAAAACTGCTTTAAAGTTCATATGGAACCAAAAAAGAGCCCGCATCTCCAAGACAATCCTAAGTCAAAAGAACAAAGCTGGAAGCATCACACTACCTGACTTCAAACTACACTACAAGGCTACAGTAACTAAAACAGCATGGTACTTGTACCAAAACAGAGATAGACCAATGGAACAGAACAGAGTCCTCAGAAATAATACCACACATCTACAGCCATCTGATATTTGATAAATCTGAGCAAAACAAGAAATGGGGAAAGGATTCCCTATTTAATAAATGGTGCTGGGAAAATTGGCTAGCCATAATTAGAAAGCTGAAACTGGATCCTTTCCTTACTCCTTATGTGAAAATTAATTCAAGATGGATTAGAGACTTAAATGTTAGACCTAATACCATAAAAACCCTAGAAGAAAACTTAGGTAATACCATTCAGGACATAGGCATGGGCAAGGACTTCATGTCTAAAACACCAAAAGCAACAGCAACAAAAGCCAAAATTGACAAATGGGATCTAATTAAACTAAAGAGCTTCTGCACAGCAAAAGAAACTACCATCAGAGTGAACAGGCAACCTACAGAATGGGAGAAAATTTTTGCAATCTACTCATCAGACAAAGGGCTAATATCCAGAACCTACAAAGAACTCAAACAAATTTACAAGAAAAAAACAACCCCATCAAAAAGTGGGCAAAGGATATGAACAGACATTTCTCAAAAGAGGACATTCATACAGCCAACAGACACATGAAAAAAATGCTCATCATCACTGGCCATCAGAGAAATGCAAATCAAAACCACAATGAGATACCATCTCACACCAGTTAGAATGGCGATCATTAAAAAGTCAGGAAACAACAGGTGCTGGAGAGGATGTGGAGAAATAGGAACACTTTTACACTGTTGGTGGGATTGTAAACTAGTTCAACCATTATGGAAAACAGTATGGTGATTCCTCAAGGATCTAGAACTAGAAGTACCATATGACCCAGCCATCCCATTACTGGGTGTATACCCAAAGGATTATAAATCATGCTGCTATAAAGACATATGCACACGTATGTTTATTGTGGCACTATTCACAATAGCAAAGACTTGGAATCCACCCAAATGTCCATCAGTGACAGACTGGATTAAGAACCTGCAGCACATATACATCATGGAATACTATGCAGCCATAAAAAAGGATGAGTTTGTGTCCTTTGTAGGGACATGGATGCAGCTGGAAACCATCATTCTTAGCAAACTATCACAAGAACAGAAAACCAAACACCGCATGTTCTCACTCACAGGTGGGAAGTGAATGATGAGATCACTTGGACTCGGGAAGGGAAACATCACACACCAGGGCCTATCACAGAGAGCGGGGAGGGGGGAGGGATTGCATTGGGAGTTATACCTGATGTAAATGACGAGTTGATGGGTGCTGACGAGTTGATGGATGCAGCACACCAACATGGCACAAGTATACATATGTAACAAACCTGCACGTTATGCACATGTACCCTAGAACTTAAAGTAAAATAAAAAAAAAGAAAAATATTTGTTCTTTGATATCAAACAACACTAATATTTGGATAATGATTCGTTCTCTCGACATATATTTGATATTAAATGGAACTAGGCAATGTGTAGCTGTCTAGCATCAAAAAAGCAGCCATCATCTCAGTGGTCTCTATAGTTGACTCAGTTCATCTTGTAGTGTAGATTTTTATTTGTTTCATTTTGGTTCTACTTAAGTAATCTCTACCCTGACAGATAAACAAATACATTTTAATTTTTTGGGCCCCAGTGTTGTATAAAAAGTAAAGCAGCACAAAAACTTTTGTAATTAACTGATAAATAGTGTAAAAATTAAAATAGTCAAAACTGTTTAACTGGAGAAAGTGAGATTAGAGTGGAAGTGTGAAGAATGAGAACTGTGTACACAGTAATATTTAGAAGACGAAGAGTTTCCCTTCTTCCTTTCCCTGCCCACATTTGGGGAAAAAAGTTAATTTGATTTATGACTCCAATTTACAGATTTCAGGAACACATGTAGGCTATATTTATTAATTTGTATGTTGAGGAGGTGGCACCAGAAGATCCATTTGTCTCTATGAAATAGCAACAATAAGCTGAACAAAGGTTCCTTCGGGGCTGAGAATTTATGTATGTCCTTTGGTGTTTATTTGTTTCTTACTCTTTTTGTTTTGAACCACATTTATCCAAATGTGTGTGTGTATGTATCTTCATCTCTGTTTAATGTTCTTATGCACTTGAGTCAGACAGAGGAAGATGACACCTCAATATCTGTAATTCACTGAGAGAAAAAGAGAGGCCCTATTAACCTTTTCAAAATTTATTTTTTAACGGACAAATAATAATTTTGTACATTTATGAGATACAGTGTGTGTTTTGATCTATGTTTACATTGTAGAAATATTCAGTCAAGATAATTAACCTATCCATTGCCTTACAAATTTATTTTTTTATAGTGGGAATCTTAAAATCTATTATTTTAGCAATTTTGAAATATACATTAGGTACCATGCTTAGTAGCTGGGTGACAGGATCATCCGTACCCCAAACCTCAGCATCACACAGTATACCCAGATGACAAATCTGCATGTATACCCCTCTGAATTTAAAATAAAAGTTTTACAGAAAAATAAATAAATATACAATACATTCTTATCAACTGCGGTCACCATGCAGTGCAATAGATCACTAACAA
The DNA here is from genome assembly GCF_043159975.1 of Macaca nemestrina. Lineage (NCBI taxonomy): Eukaryota > Metazoa > Chordata > Mammalia > Primates > Cercopithecidae > Macaca > Macaca nemestrina. The sequence goes on along the minus strand of NC_092137.1, from coordinate 84,201,696 downwards.
TTTTTCCTCTAGTCTAAGTGAAACAATCAATATCTCTTCTTTTCCCATCCCTTTTCCCCACCCCATCTCTGGTAATATGCTTTCTATTTCTTTTTTCTTTTCTTTTCTTTTCTTCTTTTTTTTAATACTTTTTTTTTATACTGGAATACATATGCAGAATGTGCAGGTTTGTTACATAGGTATACGTGTGCCAAAGTGGTTTGCTGCACTCATCAACCCATCATCTACATTAGGTATTTCTCCTAATGCAGTTCATCTCCTTGCCCTCCACCCCAGGCTCTGGTATGTGATGTTCCCTTCCCTGTGCCCATATGTTCTCAGTGTTCAACTCCCACTTAAGAGTGAGAACATGCAGTGTTTGGTTTTCTGTTCTTGTGTTAGTTTGCTGAGACTGATGGTTTCCAGCTTCATCCATGTCTGGCAAAGGACATGAACTCATTCTTTTTTATATCTGCATAGTATTTCATGGTGTATATGTGCTACATTTTTTTTTTTTTTATCCAGTCTATCATTGATGGGCATTTGGGCTGCTTCCAAGTCTTTGCTATTGTGAATAGTGCTGTAATAAACATACATGTACATGTGTTTTTATAGTAGAATGATTTATAATCCTTTGGGTATATACCCAGTAATGGAATTGCTGGGTCAAATGATATTTCTAGTTCTAGATCCTTGAGGAATCACCACACTATCTTCTACAATGGTTGAACTAATTTACACTTCCACCGTAGTGTAAAAGCTTTCCTATTTCTCCACATCCTTTCCAGCATCTGTTGTTTCTCAACTTTTTAATGATCGCCATTCTAACTGGCATGAGATGGTATCTCATTGTGGTTTTGATTTGCATTTCTCTAATGACCAGTGATGATGAGCTTTTTTTTCATATGTTTGTTGTCCACATAAATGTCTTATTTTGAGAAGTGTCTGTTCATATCCTTGGTCAAATTTTCAATGAGATTTTTATTTTCTTGTAAAATTTTTAAATTATACTTTATGTTGTAGGGTGCATGTACACAACGTGCAGGTTTGTTACATATGTATACATGTGCCATGTTGGTGTGTTGCACCCATTAACTCGTCATTTACATTCGGTATATCTCCAAATGCTATCCCTCCCCCCAACTCCCACCCCACGATAGGCCCTGGTGTGTGATATCCCCCTTCCTGTGTCCAAGTGTTGTCATTGTTCATTTCCCACCTATGAGTGAGAACATGTGGTGTTTGGTTGTCTGTTCTTGCGATAGTTTGCTAAGAATGATGATTTCTAGCTTCATCCATGTCCCTACAAGGACATGAACTCATCACTTTTTATGGCTGCATAGTAGTCCATGGTGTATGTGTGCCACATTTTCTTAATCCAGTCTGTCATTGATGGACATTTGGGTTGGTTCCAAGTCTTTGTTATTGTGAATAGTGCCACAGTGAACATACATGTGCATGTGTCTTTATAACAGCATGATTTATAATCCTTTAGGTATATACCCAGTAATGGGATGGCTGGGTCAAATGGTATTTCTAATTATGGATCCTTGAGGAATTGCCACACTGTCTTCCACAATGGTTGAACTAGTTTACAGTCCCACCAACAGTGTAAAAGTGTTCCTATTTCTCCACATCCTCTCCAGCACCTGTTGTTTCCTGACTTTTTAATGATTGCCATTCTAACTGGTGTGAGATGGTATCACATTGTGGTTTTGATTTGCATTTTCTGATGACCAGTGATGATGAGCATTTTTTCATGGGTCTGTTGGCTGCGTAAATGTCTTCTTTTGAGAAGTGTCTCTTCATATCCTTTGCCCACTTTTTGATGGGGTTGTATGTTTTTTTCTTGTAAATTTAAGTTGTTTGTAGGTTCTGGAAATTAGCCCTTTGTCAGATGAATAGATTGCAAAAATTTTCTCCCATTCTGTAGGTTGCCTTTTCACTCTGATGGTAGTTTCTTTTGCTATGGAGAAGCTCTTTAATTAGATCCCATTTGTCAATTTTGGCTTTTGTTACCATTGCTTTTGGTGTTTTAGACATGAAGTCCTTGCCCATGCCTATGTCCTGAATGGTATTGCCTAGGTTTTCTTCTAGGGTTTTTATGGTTTTAGGTTTAACACTTAAGTCTCTAATCCATCTTGAATTAATTTGTGTCCAAGGTGTAAGGAAGGGATCCAGTTTCAGCTTTCTACATATGGCTATCCAGTTTTCCCAGCACCATTTATTAAATAGGGAATCCTTTCCCCATTTCTTGTTCTTGTCAGGTTTGTCAAAGGTCAGATGGTTGTAGATGTGTGATATTATTTCTGAGGGCTCTGTTCTCTTCCCTTGGTCTAAATCTCTTGTTTGGTACCAGTACCATGCTGTTTTGGTTACTGTAGCCTTGTATAGCTAGAAGTCAGGTAGCATGATGCCTCCAGCTTTGTTCTTTTGGCTTAGGATTGTCTTGGCAATGCAGGCTTTTTTTTGGTTCCATATGAACTTTAAAGTAGTTTTTTCCAATTCTGTGAGGAAAGTCATTGGTAGCTTGATGGGGATGGCATTGAATCTAAATTACCTTGGGCAGTATGGCCATTTTCATGATATTGATTCTTCCTATCCATGAGCATGGTATGTTCTTCCATTTGTTTGTGTCCTCTTTTATTTCATTGAGCAGTGGTTTGTAGTTCTCCCTGAAGAGTCCTTCACATCCCTTGTAAGTTGGATTCCTAGGTATTTTATTCTCTTTGAAGCTATTGTGAATGGGAGTTCGCTCATGATTTGGCTTTCTGTCTGTTATTGGTGTATAAGAATGCTTGTGATTTTTGCACATTGACTTTGTATTGTGAGACTTTGCTGAAGTTGCTTATCAGCTTACAGAGATTTTGGGCTGAGATGATGGAGTTTTCTAAATACACAATCATGTCATCTGCAAACAGGGACAATTTGACTTCCTCTTTTCCTAATTGAATACCCTTTATTTCTTTCTCTTGCCTGATTGCCCTAGCCAGAACTTCCAACACTATGTTGAATAGGAGTGGTGAGAGAGGGCATCCCTGTCTTGTGCCAGTTTTCAAGGGGAATGCTTCCAGTTTTTTCCCATTCAGTTTGATATTGGCTGTGGGTTTGTCATAAGTAGTTCTTATTATTTTGAGATACTTTCCATCAATACCAAAGTTTTTGAGAGTTTTTAGCATGAAGGGCTATTCAAAGGCCTTTTCTGCATCTATTGAGATAATCATGTGGTTTTTGTCTTTGGTTCTGTTTATATTCTGGATTACATTTATTGATTTGTGTATGTTGAACCAGCCTTGCATCCCAGGGATGAAGCCCACTTGATCATGGTGTATAAGCTTTTTGATGTGCTACTGGATTCGGTTTGCCAGTATTTTATTGAGGATTTTTGCATCGATGTTTATCAGGGATATTGGTCTAAAATTCTCTTTTTTTGTTGTGTCTCTGCCAGGCTTTGGCATCAGGATGATGTTGGCCTCATAAAATGAGTGAGGGAGGATTCTCTCTTTTTCTATTAATTGGAATAGTTTCAGAAGGAATGGTACGAGCTCCTTCTTGTACCTCTGGTAGAAATCGGCTGTGAATCTGTCTGGTCCTGGATTTTTTTGGTTGGTAGGCTATTAATTATTGACTCAATTTTAGAGCCTGTTATTGGTCTATTCAGTGATTTTTCTTCCTGGTTTAGTCTTGGGAGAGTGTATGTGTCCAGAAATTTATCCATTTTTTTCTAGGTTTTCTAGTTTATTTGTGTAGAGGTGTTTATAGTATTCTCTGATCGTAGTTTGTATTTCTGTGGGGTCCATGGTGATATCCCCTTTATCATTTTTTATTGCATCTATTTGATTGTTCTTTCTTTTCTTCTTTATTAGTCTTGCTAGCGGTCTATGAATTTTGTCGATCTTTTCAAAAAACCAACTCCTGGATTCATTGATTTTTTGGAGGGTTTTTTGTGTCTCTATCTCCTTCAGTTCTGCTCTGATCTTAGTTATTTCTTGCCATCTACTGGGTTTGAAGGTGTTTGCTCTTGCTTCTCTAGTTCTTTTAATTGTGATGTTAGGGTGTCAATTTTAGATCTTTCCAGCTTTCTCTTGTGGGCATTTAGTGCTATAAATTTCTGTCTACACACTGCTTTAAATGTGTCCCAGAGAATCTGGTATGTTGTATCTTTGTTCTCATTGGATTCAAAGAACATCTTCATTTCTGCCTTCATTTTGTTATGTACCCAGTAGTCATTCAGGAGCAGGTTCTTCAGTTTCCATGTAGTTGATCAGTTTTGAGTGAGTTTCTTAATCCTGGGTTTTAGTTTGATTGCACTGTGGTCTGAGAGACAGTTTGTTATAAATGTTTTTTACATTTGCTGAGGAGTGCTTTACTTCCAACTATGTGGTCAATTTTGGAGTAAGTGTTTTGTGGTATTTACAAGAATGTATATTCTGTTGATTTGGGGTGGAGAGTTCTGTAGATGTCTATTAGGTCCACTTGGTGCAGAGCTGAGTTCAATTCCTGGATATCCTTGTTAACTTTCTGTCTCGTTGATCTGTCTAATGTTGACAGTGGGGTGTTGAAGTCTCCCATTATTATTGTATGGGAGTCTAAGTCTCTTTATAAGTTTCTAAGGACTTGCTTTATGAATCTGGGTGCTCCTATATTGGGTGCATATATATTTAGGATAGTTAGCTCTTCCTGTTGAATTGATCCCTTTACCATTATGTAATGGCCTTCTTTGTCTCTTTTGATCTTTGTTGGTTTAAAGTCTGTTTTATCAGAGACTAGGATTGCAACCTCTGCCTTTTTTTGTTTTCCATTTGCTTGGTAGATCTTCCTCCATCCCTTTATTTTGAGCCTATATGTGTCTCTGCACGTGAGATGGGTCTCCTGAATACAGCACACTGATGGGTCTTGACTCTTTACCCAATTTGCCAGTCTGTGTGTTTTAATTGGAGCATTTAGCCCTTTTACACTTAAGGTTAATATTGTTATGTGTGAACTTGATCCTGTCATTATGATGTTAGCTGGTTATTTTACTCGTTAGTTGATACAGTTTCTTCCTAGCATCAATGGTTTTTACATTTTGGCATGCTTTTGCAGTGGCTGGTACCAGTTTTTCCTTTCCATGTTTAGTGCTTCCTTCAGGGTCTCTTGTAGGGCAAGCCTGGTGGTGACAGTATCCCTCAACATTTGCTTGTCTGTTGAAAATTTTATTTCTCCTTCACTTGTGAAGCTTAGTTTGGCTGGATATGAAATTCTGGGTTGAAAATTCTTTTCTTTAAGAATGTTGAATATTGGCCCCACTCTTTTCTGGCTTGTAGAGTTTCTGCCAGAGATCTGCTATTAGTCTGATGGGCTTCCCTTTGTGGGTAACCCAACCTTTCTCTCTGACTGCGCCTAACATTTTTTCCTTCATTTCAACTTTGGTGAATCTGACAATTATGTGTCTTGGAATTGCTCTTCTCAAAGAGTATGTTTGTGGTGTTCTCTGTATTTCCTGAATTTGAATGTTGGCCTGCCATGCTAGGTTGGGGAAGTTCTCCTGGATAATATCCTGCAGAGTATTTTCCAGCTTGGTTCCATTCTCTCCATCACTTTCCAGTACACCAATCAGACGTAGATTTAGTCTTTTCATATAGTCCCATATTTCTTGGAGGCTTTGTTCATTTCTTTTTACTATTTTTTCTCTGAACTTCTCTTCTCACTTCATTTCATTCATTTTATCTTCAATCACTGATACCATTTCTTCCAGTTGATCAAATTGTTTACTGAAGCTTGTGCATTTGTCACATAGTTCTCTTGTCATGGTTTTCAGCTCAATCAGGTCATTTAAGGACTTCTCTACATTGGTTATTCCAGTTAGCCATTCATCAAATCTTCTTTCAAGGTTTTTAGCTTCTTTGTGATGGGTTCGAACTTCCTCCTTTAGCTTGGGGAAGTTTGATCATCTGAAGTCTTCTTCTCTCAACTGGTCAAAGTCATTCTCTGTTCAGCTTTATTCCATTGCTGGTGAGGAGCTGCATTCCTTTGGAGGGGGAGAGGTGCTCTGATTTTTAGAATTTTCAACTTTTCTGCACTGCTTTTTCCCCATCTCTGTAATTTTATCTACCTTTGGTCTTTGATGATGGTGATGTACAGATGGGGTTTTGGTGTGGATGTCCTTTCTGTTTGTTAGTTTTCCTTCTTACAGTCAGGACCCTCAGCTGCAGGTCTGTTGGAGTTTGCTCGAAGTCCACTCCAGGCCCTGTTTGCCTGGGTATCAGCAGTGGAGGCTGCAGAAGAGTGAATATTGCCGAACAGCAAATGTTTTTGCCTGGTTATTCCTCTGGAAGCTTCGTCTCAGAGGGGTACCCAACTGTGTGAGGTGTGAGGTGTCAGTCTGCCCCTAGTGGGGGTTTTCTCCCACTTAGGCTACCTGGGGGTCAGGGACCCACTTGAGCAGGCAGTTTGTCTGTTCTCAGATCTCAAACTCCATGCTGGGAGAACCACTACCCTCTTCAAAGCTGTCAAACAGGGACATTTAAATCTGCAGAGGTTTCTGTTGCCTTTTGTTTGGCTATGCCCTGTCCCCAGAGATGTAGTCTACAGAGGCAGGCAGGCCTCCTTGAGCTGTGGTGGGCTCCACTCAGTTTGAGCTTCCTGGCTGCTTTGTTTACCTACTCAAGCCTCAGCAATGGCGGGTGCCCCTCCCCCAACCTCGCTGCCACCTTGCAGTTAGATCTCAGACTGCTGTGCTAGCAATGAGGGAGGCTCTGTGGGCGTGGGACCCTCCGAGCCAGGCATGGGATATAATCTCCTGGTGTGCCATTTGCTAAGACCCTTGGTAAAGTGCAGTATTAGGGTGGGAGTGACCCGATTTTCCAGGTGTTGTGTGTCACAGTTTCCCTTGGCTAGGAAAGGGAATTCCCTTCCTCCTTGTGCTTCCCGGGTGAGGTGATGCCTCACCCTGCTTCAGCTCTCACTCGTTGGGCTGCACCCACTGTCCTGCACCCACTATCTGACAAGCTCCAGTGAGATGAACCCCATCCCTCAGCTGGAAATGCAGAAATCACCTATCCTCTGTGTTGCTCACACTGGGAGCTGGAGGATGGAGCTGCTCCTATTCGGCCATCTTGGAACCACCCCCTCAAAAACACACCTTGGCAATTTAAGTTCCTTGTAGATTCGGGATATTAGCCCTTTGTCAGATGGGTAGCTTGCAAAAATTTTCCCTGATTCTGTAGGTTGCCTGTTCACTCTGATAATAGTTTCTTTTGCTGTGCAGAAGCTCTTTAGTTTAATTAGATATCATTTGTTAATTTTGGCTTTTGTTGCAATTTATAGATTGAATTGTATTCTCATCAAGTTATCACTGATTTTCTTCACAGAACTAGACAAAACGAACTTAAATTTCATATGGAACCAAAAAGAGTCCATATAGCCAAGACAATCCTAAGCAAAAAGAACAAAGCTGGAGGCATTATGCTACCTGACTTCAAACTATACTGCAAGCCTACAGTAAGCAAAACAGCATGGTACTTGTACCAAAACAGATATATAAACCAATGGAACAGAACAGAGGCCTCAGAAATAATACCACACGTCTACAACCATCTGATCTTTCACAAACCTGACAAAAACAAGCAACAGGGAAAGGATTCCCTATTTAATAGATGGTGTTGATGCAGGAAACTGAAACTGGACCCCTTCCTTACACCTTATATGAAAATTAACTCAAGATGGATTAGAGATTTAAATGTAAGGCCTAAACCCATAAAAACCCTGGAAGAAAACCCTTTTGTTTCTTTTTAAAAAATTGTTTTGATACATGTAAAGAACAAGTGTAGTTGCACTACATGGATATATTGCACAGTGGTGAAGCCTGTGCTTTTAGTGCACCCATCACTTGAATGGTGTACATTGTAACCAGTAGGTAGTATTTCAACTCTCACTCCTTCCTATCCTCCCACATCTTAGATTCTTTTATGTCTTTGGTATGATTTAGATCTGTGTCCCCACAAAACTCTCATGTTGAATTGTAATCTCCAATATTGAAAGTGGGGCCTGGTGCTGGTAATTGGATAATGGGGGCAGATTTCTCATGCATGGTTTAGCACCATCCCCGTTGGTACTATCCTTGCGATAGTGAGTGAGTTCTCATGAGATCTGGTTGTTTGAAAGTGTGCAGCACCTACCTGCTTACTCTCTCGATCCTGCTTTCATCATGTGACCTGCCTCTTCCCGCTTCGGCTTCCACTGTAATTTTAAGCTTCCTGAGTTCTCCCCAGAAGCAGATACCACTAGGCTTCCTGTACAGGCTGCAGAACTGTGAGCCAGTTAAACCTCTTTTCTTTATAAGTTATGCAATCTCAATTATGGCAATACGAGAATGACCTAATACAGCCTTTATTTCACTCTGTATTTCTATGTTTAGCCATAGTTCCTATGTGTGAGAACATATAATTTTTGACATTCTATTTCTGACTCCTTTCACTTATTGCCTCCATTTCCATGCATGTTACTGCAGAAGACATATTTCATTCTTTGTATGCCTGAGTTGTATCTGTGGTATATATATAAAAACACATTTTCTTTATCCAGTCATCCATTGATGGCCACTTAGGTTAATTCCATGACTTTGCTGTTGTGCATAGTGCTGTGATAAACATACAATTTCAGGTGTCTTTTTAATATTAATATAATGATTTCTTTCAGTTGGATATCTAGTAGGTGGATTACTGGATTGAATGATAGTTCTATTTCTAGCTGTTTGAGAAATCTACACAGTTTTCCCTGGATATTGTACTAATTTACATTCTCACCAACCATGTATCTGTTCCCTTTTCTCCACATTCTTACCAATATCAGTTGTTTTTTCATTTTAGTAATAGTTATTCTGACTGGTGTAAAATATTATCTGCTTTTTGTTTCAGTTTGCATTTTTCTGGTGATTCTGGATGTTGAGCATTTTTAAAATTTTTGTTGGCTGCTTATATGTCTTAATTTGAAAAATGTCTGTTCATGTCCTTTGCCCACTTTTTAATGGAATTGTTTTTCTCTTGTTGAATGTTTTGAGGTTCCTGTAAATTCTGGATATTATTTCTTTGTCAGATGCATTATTTGAAAATATTTTCTCCCATTATATAGGTTGTCTATGTCTATGTACTCCATTGTTCATTTCTTTTGCTGTGCAGTTTAATTTAATTCCTTTTGTCTCCTTTGTTGTTTTTGCATTTGAGGACTTAGTCATAAATTATTTGCCTAGGCCAATGTACAGAAGAACTTTTCCTAGGTTTTCTTCTAGGATTTTTGTAGTTTAAGTGTTTAATCTATGATGAGCTAAATTTTTGTAGATGGATGGTGAGATATCTTGGTCCAGTTTTATTCTTCTGGATGTGGCTATTTAATTTTCCTAGTACCATTTATTGAATAGGGAGTTCTTTCCCTGGTGTGCTTTTTTGTTGACTTTGTCATGGATCAATTGGTTGTAGGAATGTGGCTGTATTTCTGGGTTCTCTATGCTGTTCCATGAATCTATGTGTGTTTTTTTTTTTTTTTTTTTTTTTTAACCATTAACTTGCTACATGCTGTTTTGGTTACTATAGCCTTGTAGTGTAATTTGAAGTCAGGTAATGTGTTTCATTGAGATTTATTATTATTTTTTTGCTTAGGATTGTTCTGACTATTCAGGCTTTTCTTTGATTTCATACAGATTTTAGAAATTTTTTCTAATTCTGTGAAAAATTATGTTGTTAATGTAATGGGAATTGCATTGAATTTATAGATTGTCTTGGGCAGTATGATCATTTTAACAATATTGATTCTTCTGATCCATAAGCATGGAATATCTTTCCAGTTGTTTGTGTCATCTATGATTTCTTTCATCAGTGTTTTGTAGTTCTCCTTGTAGCGATCTTTCACCTCCTTGACTAACTGTATTTCTTATTTTTTAATCTATTGTAAAGATGATAGAGTTCTTGATTTGATTCTCTGCTTGATTGTTATTGGTGTATAGAAATCCTACTGATTTTTGTATGTTGATTTTGTATCCTGAAACTTTACTGCAGTTATTTATTAAGTCTAGGAGTCTTTTGGAGGAGTCTTTAGGGTTTCATAGATACAAAATTATATTATCAGTGAACAGAAATAATTACCTTACTCTTTTTCAATGTAGCTGACTTTTTTTTTTTTTCTTGCCTGATTGCTCTAGTCAGGACTTCCAGTACGATGTTGACTAGGAGTGGTGAGAGTGGGCATCTTTGTATTATTCTAGTTCGAAGATGGAATGCCTCCCACTTTTTTCCATTCAGTATGATGTTGGTTGTGAGTTTATCATATATGGTTTTTATTATTTTGAGAAGTATCTTTTTATTCCTAGATTGTTGAAGGTCTTTATCAGGAAGGGATGGTGAATTTTATCAAATTCTCTTTCTCCATCTATTGAGATTATATATTTGTAATTTTTAATTTTGCTTATGTGGTGAATCACATTTATTGATTTGCATGTGTTGAGCCATCCTTGAATCCTTGAAATAAAACCCACATGATCATGGCATATGATTTTTTCATATGGTATTGCATTTGCCTTGCTAGCATTTTGTTAGGAATTTTTGCATCTGTGTTCATCAGGGATATTGGTTTATAATTTTTGTTGTTGTTGTTGTTGTATCCTTGCCTGGCATTGGTATCAGAGTGATACTGACTTAAAAGGATGAGTTAGGGATGATTCCTTCCTCCTTGATATTTTGGAACAATTTCAGTAGGCCCAGTATTAGTTCTTCCTTATTTGTCTGATAAAATTTAGCTGTGAATCAATGTGGTCCAGGGCTTTTTTTGTTGTTGTTGATAATTTTTTTATTATTATTACTGAATCAATTTCACTTCTCATGACTGATCTGTTCTGTTTTTTTTTTTTTTTTTTCCCCTGGTTCAATCTTGGGTGTTCGTATGTTTCCAACAACTTATTTATATCCTCTGGGGTTTCTAGTTTGTGTATATAGAAATGTTCATAGTCGTCTCTATGATTTTTAGTATTTCTGTGGATTCAGTTATAATGTAATCTTTATCATTTCTGATTATACTTCCTTGAATCTTCTCTCTCTCTCTTTTTTTTTTTTTGTTAACCTTGCTAATGGTCTATCAATTTTCTTAATTTTTTCAAAGAACTAACTTTTTGAATCATTGATTCTTTGTATATTTTTTAAATCTGAATTTCATTTAGTTCAGCTCTGATCCTTGTCATTTCCTTTTACCTGATAGGATTGGATTTAGTTTGTTCTTGTTTTTCTATTTTCTTCAGGTGCAATATGAAGTTGTTAATTTAAGATATTTCTGTCCATTTGATGTAGGCATTTAACACTATTAACTTCTCTTTTAACAGTACTTTTACTATATCCTAAGCTTTTAATATGCTGTTTCTCTATTTTCATTTTTTAAAATAATTTCTAAGTTTCCATTTTAATTTCATTGTTGACCCTATAATTATTCAGGAGTAAGTTGTTTAAATTCCATGTATTTGTATAAGTTGAGAATTCTTCTTGGTATTGTTTTTTAGTTTTATTCCACTGTGGTCAAATAAGATATCTGATATGATTTTGAGTTTCTTAAAATGTATTAAGACTTGCTTTGTGGCTTGTTATGTGTTCTCTTTTAGAGAATGTTTCATGTGCAGAAGCAAAGAAAGTATATTCTGTGGTGGTTGGGTAGAATGTTCTTTAAATGTCTATTAGGCCTACTTAATCTAGAGCTCAATTTATGTCCAGAGTTTGTTGATTTTCTGCCTTAACAATATGTCTTGTGCTATCAGTGGGATGTTAAAATCCTACATTATGATATAGCTATCTGCCTTTTTTCTTAAATCTAGTAGTATTTGTTTTATGAATTTTGGTGCTCTGGTATAAGATGAATATATTTTTAGAATTGTTACATATTCTTGTTGAAATAATCACTTTACCATTAAATAATTACAGTCTTTGCAAGATTTTTTTACTGTTTTTGATTTAATGTCCATTTTATGAGATGTAAGTATAGGTACTCCTGCTCACTTGGTTCCCATTTGAATGGATTATTTTTTCCCACCTGTTTATTTTGAGTCTGTAAATGCCTTTACCAGTTATATAAGTTTCTTTTATGCAATATATGCATGTGTCTTATTTTAATTCAGTTGGCCAGTCTATATCTTTTAAGTGGAACCTTTCATACATTTACATTCAGGGTTAATATTTATATGTGAAATTCTGTTCCTGTCATAATGTTAATTGTTACATAGCTGATTTGCAGGCTCAATTATATAAATGTATTGTAAGTCATGAGAATTTATAGCATCAGTATTTTTCTTTCTATGTTAGGAAATTTTTGAACATTTCTTGTGAGTTTTGTCTAGTGATGATTAATTCCCCTAGCATTTGTTTGTCTGGAAAAAAATTTGGTTCTACTTCATTTATGAAATTTAGTTTAGCAGGATTTAAAATTATTGGCTGAAATGTGTTTTTTAAGAAGACTGAAAATAGGACCCCAATTTCTCTGGCTTGTAAGATATCTTCTGAAAAGTTCACTTTTTGTCTGATGGGATTTCCTTTATAAATGAATAGATGTTTCTCTCTGGCTACTTTTAGTATTTTTTCCTTCATGCTGACTTGAGATAGTCTGATGACTATATGGTATGGTGAAATTCATTTTGCAATATATGTTCCAGAAGTTTTCTGAGCTTCTTACATATGGATTTCTAAACCTCTAGCAAGACCAGGGATATTTTCCTGAAAGATTTCTTCAAATAGGTTTCCCATACTTTTTTACTTTTTCTTGTTCTCCCTCTGAAATACATATAAGTTTGAACACTTTACATAATCTCGTATTTTATAAAGATTTTATTTTTTAATAATAATGACAATTTTTTTGATATGGGGGTCTCACTCTGTTGCCCAGGCTGGAGTGCAGTGGCATGATCATAGCTCACTGCAGGCTGAACCTCTCCAGGCTCAAGTGATCTTCCCACCTCAGTCTCCTGGGTAGCTGGGACTGCAGGTGCATGCCAACATGCCTGACTAAGTTATTTGTATTTTTTGTAAAGAAGGAGTTTCACCATGTTTCCCAAGCCAATATCAAACTCCTGGGCTCAAGCGATCCACCTGCCTCAGCTTCCCAAACTGCAGAGATTCTAGGCATGAGTCATCATACCCATCATTCATCATTATTTTTTCTTTATTTTTGTTTGATGTGGCTAATTCAAAAGACCTGCCTTCTTACTTCTATAATTGTTTCTTCTGCTTGGCCTAGCTTATTCTTAAGGCTTTGAATTGTGTTTTTAACCCTTTCAATACATTTTTATATTTCCAGAAGTTCTGGTTTTATAAAATATCTATCTCTTTAGTAAGTTTTACATTCATATCCTGAATTGTTTATTTCTGATTTGTGTTAGTTTTTAACTTTCTCTTGGATTTATTTGATCATCTTTGCAATTCACATTTTCAATTCTTTGTCACTTCAGAAGTTTTGTTTTGATTAGGATCCATTGCTAGAAAGCTAGTTTGATCCTGTGGAGGTATCATAATCCTGTGATTGCATATTGCCAGCGTTCTGAAGCTGGTTTCTTCTCATCTGGAAAGTTTCACTTTTTATCTTTGAATTTACTTTGGTGTTATGAGACTTTTATTTCCCTCTTCATGGTGTGACTTATATATGTTGTCTGTGGTCGTTTGGCTTCAATGCTAGGTGCTTTCAGGGGCCAAGGCTCAGTATGAATTATTCGGTTATAGATAGCCTATGTGCCAGTGGTTTTCTCAAATGCAGGTTGTAGTACCAATGTACTGGGCATATGAGTGGTCTCACTGCCCTCTGCAGGACTAGAATTGTGAAAGTCTCCAGAAATTTATCTTGTTGCTCTGCATTGTGCACTTCTGTCAGCAGGTTTTGTATCGAGTTGTGCAGTTCAACCTCCAGGTCAGTAGATGGTGCTTATGGGTAAGAGCCACCTGCAGTGGAGGCACATGTGTAGGTACTTGATCTTTTTTTTCTTTTTAACCAGGAGGTGCTCTGTGGTTTCAGGTGATGGGGTGGTCTATGAATGGCCTGGTGCTCTGAGTTTCCCACCCAGCCTCTGGAGGTGCGGACAAATTTGACTGGGGCTGCATTGCCAAGATCACCCATGGATACCCCAATGATGAATGCAGGCAGCAGCCCTATGGGAGTGGCTGGGGCTCTACTGTTAGAATGCATGTGGTCTCCACGGGATTAAAGGGAGATGCACCAGTTCCACATCCTAGGCAAGCAGAAACTCAATACATTTTTCTGTCACATCCCTGTCCTGGGACTCCTGTCTTTCAGTTCAGCCAGACACTGTCATCTATTTCCAGGTGACAATTTAGCTGAGAACCATGGAAAACACCTAAAAGTAGCTTTGGAGCAAAACCCCTTACCTCAGCCCCAAATAGCTTACAGGCTTGCCTGAAATAATCACTCAGACTAATACTGTGAATTTCCCCCTATGTTTTCTTCTAGTAGTTTTAAAATTTCAGGTCTTATTTTCTAAATCCTTAATTCATTTAGAATTGAATTTTGTATATGATATGAGATAAGGTGCACTATCATTGTTCTGCATGCAGACATCTGGTTTTCCCAGAACCATTTATTTAAGAGATTGTCTTTTTTCAGTCTGTCTTCTTGGCACCTTTGTTGAAAATCAATTGACCATAAATACTTAAGTTTATTTTGGGGACTTTTATCCTATTCCATTGTTTGATGTGTCTGCTTTTATGACAGTATCATACTGTTTTGATTAAAATAGCTTTGTAATTTGTTTTGAAATCAGGCAGCGTGATGCCCCCAGTTTTGTTCTTTTTTTTCCAAGGTGTTTTTGTTTATTCAGGGTCTTCTGTGATTCCACTCATATTTTAGAAAGATATTTTTGGCCAGGCATGGTGACTCATGCTTGTAATCCCAGCACTTTGGGAGGCTGAGGCAGACGGATCATGAGGTCAGGGGATCGAGGCCATCCTGGCTAACACAGTGAAACCTTGTCTCTACTAAAAATAGAAAAACAAAATTAGCCGGGCATAGTGACAACTGCCGTAGCCCCAGCTGCTCAGGAGGCTGTGGCGGAAGAATGGCGTAAACCCGGGAGGCGGAGGTTGCGGTGAGCTGAGATCATGCCACTGCACTCCAGCCTGGGTGACAGAGCGAGACTCCATCTCAAAAAATAAATAAATAAATAAAAAATAAAGTTTTTTTCTATTTCTATGAAAATTGGCAATGGAATTTTCATACAGATTACATTAAATCTGTAGATTGCTTTGGGTAGTATGGAAATTTTAACAATATTAATATCTTTAATAAGTGAACACGAGATATCTTTTTATTTGTGTCTTCAATTTTTTTATCTGTGTATTAAAGTTTTCAGTGTACAGATCTTTTACTTCCTTGATTAAATTTATTCCTATTTCATTTTTTATTTAATGTAAATGAGATTGTTCTCTTAATTTTTTAATATTGTTTGTTATTAGTATATAGAAACCCTACTAATTTTTGTATGTTGATTTTTTTTACCTGCAACTTTACTAACTTTTTTTTTCGGTTCTAAGACTTTTTAATGGGTTTGCTATATATAATATAATGCTCTTGGCAAACAAATAATTTCACTTATTCCTTTTCTATTTCAATGTCTTGAGTTTCTTTTTATTTCTTAGTTGCTCCAGCTAGGACCCTCAGTACTATGTTGAATAGAAGTGGTGAGACTCAAGATTCTTGTCTTCTTCCTATTGTACAGAAAAAACTTTTATATTTTCACCATGAAATATGATATTAAGTCATATATGCCTTTCTTGAGTTGTGAAACATGACTTCTATACCTATATTTTGAGATTTCTTAAAACTTATAAAAATATGTTGATTCTTAATAAACACCTTTTCTGCATTTATGAGATGATCATGTGACTTTTGTCTTTCATTTGTTAATGTAATCTATCAGATTTATCAGTTTAAATATGTTGAAACATCCTTGCATCCCTAAGGTAACTCCCACTTGATAATAATAATTAGCCTTTTAATGTGCTATTGGTTGTGGTTTGCTAGTACTTTGTCAAGGTTTTATGCATCTTTGCTCATCATGAATATTGACCTGCAGTTTTATTTACTTGTATGCCCTTGTCCAGCTTTGATATCAGGGTAAGTCTGGTCTCATAAAAAGAGTTTGAAAGTATTTTCTTTTTTTCAATTTTCTGGAAAAGTTGAAGAGGATTGGTATTACTTTTTCTTGAAATATTTCGTAGAATTTAACAGTGAAGCCATCAGGTTCTGGGATTTTCCTTAATGGAAGACTTTATTACTGATTCAATCTCCATACTTGCTTTTTGGGCTGTTCATATTTGCCTTTTTTTCTGATCAATCTTGATATATTGTATTTTTCTAGATATTCATCCACTTATTCTAGGTTATCCAATTTGTTGGTTTGTTATTGTTCATAGTTGTCTCTCATAATCCTTTGTATTTCTAAGGTGTCAGTTATAATGTCTACTCTTACATTTCTGATTTCGTTTACTTGAGTCTTCTCTCTTTTTCATCAAAAAATTTTGTGTGTTTTAAAAAAAAAAACTCGGTTTCATTGATCTTTTCAATTGTGTTTTTGTAGTCTCTATTTTATTTATTTATGCTCTGATCTTTGTTGTTTCCTTTCTTCTGCTAAGTTTGGACTCAGTTATTCTCTTGGTTCCTTGAAGTGTAATGTTAGGTGGTTTATTTGAGATATTCTTTCTTTTTTGATGTAAGTGTTATTGCTATAAACTTTTCTCTCAGAACTGCTTTTGCTGTATCTCATAAGTTTTGGAGTCGTTTTTTATTTTTGTTGCTTTCAAGATGTTTTTTAGTCATACAAAATTCCTTTTTGATCTATTAATTGTTCTGGACTTCCAGATATTTATGAGTTCCTCAAGATTCCTCCTGTTATTGACCTCTACTTTCATGCCATTGTGGTTAGAAAAGATACTTGATAGAATTTCAGTCTTCTTAAGTTTGTTAAGACTTGTTTTATGTCCTAAACATAGGATTTATCCTGGAGAATGTTCTGTTGACAGGAATGTATTCTGTTGCAGTCGGATGGAATCTTCTTTAAATATCTGTTAGGTTAATTTGCTTTAAAGTGTAGTTCAAGTCTAACATTAAAAAAGTTTTCTTTTGTCTGGATGATCTGTTCAATGAAATATTTGTCATTATATAATAATGTTCTTTAGTGTCTCTTTTTATATTTTTAACTTTAAAATCTGTATTATCTAAGCCTAAGCCACCCATTCTGTAATTGGTTTTCATTTGCCTAAAATAACTTTATTATTTATTTTTATTCTATGTGTTTCCTTAAATGTGAAGTGATTTTCCTGTAGGCAGCATATAGTTGGGTCTATTAAAAAAATATTTAGCAACTCAATCTCTTTTGATTTAAGAATTTAATCTATTTATGTTCAAAGTGATTATTGAGAGATAAGAACTTACTACTGCTATATCTTTAATTGCTATTTCTCTAAATTAAATTTATTTAATTGCCATTTCTTTATATGTCTTTCTAATTGATTGCATATTCTTTGTTTCTATCTTCCTCTCTTGCTGTCTTCTTTTTTGACTTGATGGTTTTCTGTGGTGGTGTGCTTTGAATTTCTTCATCTTTTGTGTATCTTGTAAGTATTCTTACTTTGAGCATTCTTACTTTAAGCATTCTTACTCTTAAGCATTCTTACTTTAAGCATTTTTACCATAAGTCTTACATAAAACATTCTTATACTAATAACAGACTGTTTTAAGCTGGTAATAACTTTGATCACTTGCACAAACTACAATTTTACTTCCCCACTATAATTTATGTTTTTATATCAAATTATACATCTTTTATAACTTGTGTTTCTTAACAAATCATTATGTACAAGTGTTTTTAATAGTAATGCCATTTATCTTTAATACTAGAGATTTAGATAAGTTTCACATTACTGTTACTGTATTAGAGCTGAGTTTGACTATGTACTTACTTTTACCAGTGAGTTTTCTATTTTTATATTGCTGCTTAACAACATTGTCTTCAACTTGAAGAATTCCCTTTAGCATATCTCATAAGGTGGGTCTAGTGGTGATAAATTCCCTCAGCTTTTATTTGCTTGAGAAAGTTTTTAATCTCCTTTGTTTTTGAAGGAGAGGATTGCTGGACAGAATTCTTGGCTGGTTTTTTTTTTTTTTTTTTTTTTTTTGCTTTCTGCTTATATATACACATGTATATATGTGTGTGTACATGTTTATATATATAAACAGAACCTTCTGTTCTTTTTTGTTTGGTTACAATTTTCTGCTGAAAATTGTACTAATAGACTAATGGAGGTTCTCTTATATATAACAAGTTACCTTTCCCTGGCAGTGTTCAGTATTTTTTCTTTGTCTTTAACTTTTTACAATTTGATTATAATGTGTCTTGGTGTAGGTCTCTTTGTTTTTATCCTGTTTAATATCAATTGAGGTTCCTGATCTCTATTTCCTTTTTCAGATTTGGTAAGTTTTCTGCCATTATTTCTTTAAATGTTTTCTGTCCTTTTCTTTATCTTCCTTCTGGAAATCCAATAATGTGTATAATATTCTACTTGATGGTATCTTGTTAGTTAGTACCTTAGGTTTTATTTACTATATTTTATTCTTTATTTTCACCTCAGATTAGATGATTTCTCAAGGCATATATTCAAGTTTGCTAGTTCATTTTTTCTTCTAGATCTAGTCTGCTATTGGACCTTTCTATTGAATGTTTGAGTTCAGATATTATATTCTTATTTTTTTCTATACCAAGGAAAGGATCTGTGGTGCATACCTGTACTCTCACTCAGGTTGCTGATTTTGAACCTGGAGAGATTTATCCTTAATGTTTGAAGTTTAAAGGTCACTTTTTTGTTGTCTGTGGCATAGGAGACTCAGGAGTGCAGAACCTCAACTCCCAGAGCTGGGTGATTTGGGAACAAATCCTTTGGAGGGGGGTTGACCATGCAGAAACAATTTCCATTGACAATCTTCATATCTTAATTTACTGCTGGAGCAAGCCAAGGAGCAAGGCTGGAAAGTGCCACCTTTCCCATTTTTTGCTGGCAGAGGCCTCTAACCTTTATCCAGGAAGAGATTGCAGGGTTAGAATTGTCACTGGAGCAAACCAGGGAAGCAAGCATGAGGAATGCTCTCTTTTCCATTCAGGCATGCAGAAATCTCACACACTCCTTGCAGGGAGAGACTTCTGACGTGGAGTTATTGCTGAAGCAAGCCAGGGAATAAAGTACAGGGAGTGCCCACATTCCCATCTAGTCATGTCAAGGTCTCTCAGTCTGTTTTCTACTTTCTTTGGGAGATTCCAGGAATTTATCTCTGGAACAAGCTAGGAAAGAAGACGTAAGGCATGGTGCTCTTCCTCCCATTTGGGAGGTTTATTCTTCAAGAAGGTTTATTCTTCACTTCCTGTGCAGGCTCTGAGACACTGGCTTATTAGAGGCCAGAACCACAGGAAACTGCAATAAAAGTGTGCAGCCAAACCCTTTTCAGGGGAAAGTTGTAAGCTGGGCTGATCCCAGGGCCCGTAGCTATTGAGAGTGCTCATGTGGTTCAGAACTCGTCTTTGTTCTTTGTGCTTGAGAGAAATTCTCAGATGCCCTGCCCGTGCTGTTCTGCAAGCAAGGTGATTTAAGGGCCAGGTCCTCTGGCAGGAACTTGAAAAGTTGCACGTTATGTGTATTGTACAAACCGCTCACTCCTCAGGAATAAGCTGACAGTTGGTATTTCCTTCTGAATTGTAAGGTGCTATGCTCAGAGTGGGGTTAGTGTGTGAATGTATATCCACTTTAAAAATCAGTTTTAATGTGCATATTTCAGTATGTAGGTGTTGAACTCGATTCTGGCTTTCTCTTGGAGAAAACTGACCTATGTTTAGGTATTTACTCAGGGTGTCTGTGGCAGGAGCAATAGTAGTCTCATTTTGTTATGCTGCTGATGCTTTTTCACAGTCTGTGTGAGTCCATTCACTTTTACCTTTGTCATTTGATATAGGCCATTATCAAATGGTTAAAAACTGGCATCTTCTATGCTATTTGCTACTACCTATTCTCTATATAACTTCCTCAATATCCTCTTGGGAGAAAAAGACTAAAGGAAAGCTAGTTTCAGTTCCTCCTATCCCCTTGCCAAATAGCACAAAGCTATGTAAGTGTCCATAACACCGATTCTCTATTCATATTTCTTGATTGCTGGCTAGGTGGCTGAAACCCAGTATCTGGAGGGTGAGTAAATATCTTGGTTATTATTGCTTCCCTTCTTTTTCTCTGGCACTGGCTATTTTGTTTTATGGCATTTCCATGCATTGAAGTGGTAAAATCTAATCCTTAAAATCAATGGTAGTGAAATAGACAGGACTGCATAAAGTGCTGAGGGTGAAAAGGATCATTATAAACAAATTCAAATGAGCAGAATTAGAGGAAAATATACATGCTGGCCGGGCGCGGTGGCTCAAGCCTGTAATCCCAGCACTTTGGGAGGCCGAGACGGGCGGATCACGAGGTCAGGAGATCGAGACCATCCTGGCTAACACGGTGAAACCCCGTCTCTACTGAAAATACAAGAAAATTAGCCGGGCGAGGTGGCGGGCGCCTGTAGTCCCAGCTACTCGGGAGGCTGAGGCAGGAGAATGGCGTGAACCCGGGAGGCGGAGCTTGCAGTGAGCCGAGATCGCGCCACTGCACTCCAGCCTGGGGCACAGAGCAAGACTCCGTCTCAAAAAAAAAAAAAAAAAAAAAAGAAAAAAAAAAGAAAATATACCTGCTGGAGAAGGTCTCACTGGCATTTCTTAAAATATTCACACAAAATGGCAGCCTTGAAAAAAACAATAAATTTTACTCCTGGACTTAAAAAGATGATTTATGCTTGGATAATAGAGTTGAGGGAGAATTGAGATGCTGGAGAGGCACTAATATTTAAGAAGAACCTCTTTTGATTGAAGTACTGTGCTAAACAATGTTATCTGATTTTATTAGTAAATGGCAGCCACTGAGGTAGTGATTGTCTTTAAGCAATGTATGATCCACTTGTGTAGGAAAATATGACTTGCCACCAGGTCACTGTTCTGGAACTTTACAACAAGGAGGGTTTAAGTTATTCTTCAGGAATGCTGAGAAAATATGAAAGAAATCGAGACTGATCATGTGAGCTTCAGAGAGACATTCCAGAAAGGGTTAACGTTTAGTGAGTAATGCATATGCGTTTTGGAAAAAAGTAATAAAGTTATTTTCAAACAGAAGCTATTTTCCTTTGAAGAACCAGATGGTGGGTATGAGGAAATGATGTCCAAGGCATAGCAAGCAGATTAGCCTAAGGGATAAAGGAATTATCCTATGGATATGGAGATCAGAGTGGATTTTAGTGGCTAGCTCAGAGGTACTCAAACTCTTTATAAAATTACACTGTGTGAGCCCCTCAACTCATTGAAGCAGAACTTTTCCAGGCAATTCCCAGGAATAGACATCTACGTTACAGTCACTGAGATTGATATGTCTGCATTTTATAGATGACACTGACAAATAAAAGTATCCAGAGGTGGGAGCCAGTAAAGATCTAGGAAGTGTTATTCCCACGATTTAACTAGCACCTTAGGACATTGAGCCTGTAGCAGAAAATACTGAAGCAGGATTTGTTAACGGCCATCACACACCTAGAAGATGTTGTCATGTGGAAAGGAAAAGGTAGGATTACTCTCAAAGCCTAAAACCAGAGACAGAAAGTTCAAAGAGGCTATTTCTCAACCTAAACACATTGGCCCAAATGTTGTCCATTTATCAAGAGGTAACAATCACAAATGGAAGGAGGATCTGAATCATGAAAAGAGAGGGTGAAATTGCCTGATGAGTTTTCATTTTCAGTTACATTTTTCCATGGCTAAATTTAAGCTAAAAGCATAAAAATCCTCATCACATATGTTATTGCTTACTACATGAGACTGGTAGAAAATTTTGTAAGCTTACTCAAATTTTTGTAAGATGAAGTTTCTAATGTGTTGCATATTTCTTACAAGCCTCGTATGTCGTATTTAAGGGCTTGGCTTAACAGAAAGCACATAATAAAAGAAAATGCTATTTTGATACATCTGTTGAACTTAAATAAACATATTTACTAGAAATAACCAAAAATCCAAATTTTTGATTCTCTCAAATACCTTTGAGAGATATTAATAAAAGCATTTCCCTTTATAGAAGCTATTTTAGGGCCATTCAAAACATTAAAAAAATACAGAACATTTATTGCATGACTACGTTGAAATTCTTCAGATGAACTGGATGCTGCAACACCTGCCTTCTTGGGTTTATGTGTTCCTTCACAGAATATGTTCTTGAATCTGCAGTAAAGAATCTTCAGGTGCCTCGTTTGACAAATCCCTGTGGTATTTTGTCTTTTAGCTTTGGCACAGTGATTATTCTATCTCTTGTGCTTGTCAGGGTAGCCACATTTACCACAGGAAGTCTTGTGAAGGTGGTAACACTTAGAGCCACAGTGGTGGTACAATGTGTGCCTCTTATTGTGATGACTTCTAAATGCTGACATTCCCTTTCTCATCTCACCTCTGCAGCTGTGGCAGAGACTTAGATCAAAAAGCAAAACAAACACTTTTACTGTGGTAAATACAGGTAACATTAATTTTCCCATTTCAACTATTTTTAAGTAAAATTCTGTGGCATTGAGTACATTCGTGATGTTGTGCAACCATTGCCACTATTTCATTCCAAAATACTTTCATCATCCCAGAAGGAAACCCAGTTCACAGTAAGCAGTTAATTCCATTCCCCATGGAATGATAGCATGTGTGGCCTTTCATGTCTGGCCTCTTTAACTTACCATGATGTATTCAAGGTTCATCTATGTTGGAACATGTATCAGTACTTCATTGCTTTTTATGGATGATTAATATTCCATTGCATGTATACACCACATTTTATTCATTCATCATCTGGTGGACATTCAGTGGCTACTGTGAATAGTGCTACTGTGAATAGCGCTCCCATGAACACTCAAGTTTTTGTTTGAACACCAGATTTCAAATCTTTTCAGTATTTATCTAAAAGTAGGACTGCTGTGTCATATGGTCATAAACTTCCCGAAGAACTACCAAACTGTATTTCACAGTGACTGTACCATTTGAAATCTCTATGAACAATGTCTGAGGGTTCAATATCTTTGCCAATGCTATTTTCCATTTTTGTTTTGTTTTATAAATTTTAACCATTGAGTGGGGGTAAAGTGGTGTCTCCTTTCAGGTATGATTTGTGTTTCTCTTCTGACTAATGATATCGAGCAACTCCTCATGTGCTTGTTTGCCCCTTGTATATCTTCTTTGGATAAATGTCCCTTGGAGCTCTTTGTCAAGTTTCTATTTGGATTATTTTGTCTTTATTTTTAGGTGTAAGAAGTTTTAAAAATATATTCTAGATACCATCCTCTTATCTGATATGTTGATTTGAAAATATTTTGTCACATTCTTCAGGTTTTTTACACTATTGAAACCATTCTTAGATGCACAAAAATTCTGAATTTTGAAGAAGTCCAATATGCATGTTTTTGAGGCTTGTGCTATCAAACCCCTTGCCAAATCCAAGATTATAAAAATTTACTCCTATGTTTTCTTATAGTTTTATAGGTTTAGCATATATACTTAGATTTTGATCCATTTAGAGTTAATGTTTATATATAGTGTCAGATAAAGATCCAAACTCTTTGTTTTTGCCTGTGGCTATCCAGTTGCCCCTGCATTATTTGTCAAGGAGACTATTCCTTTCTCATTTAATGGTCTTGAAAGTTCTTTTCAAAAATCTGTTGACTATCCATATATATGTTTAATTCTGCACTCTCAATTCTATTCCATTGATGCATATATCTAACTGTGTCAGTACAACATTGCTTTGATTATTATAGCTAGATAGTAAGTCTTGATATTGGGAAGTGTGTATTTTGTAACTTTGATTTTTATTAGGGATGCTTCGAATATTTAAGATCTCTTGAAATTACATATGAATATAAGAATCAGCTTTGTAATAGGATTGTAATAGGGATTGCAATAGGGGTTGTATTGAAGGTAAAAATCAATTAGAGGTGTAGTGTCATCTTGATAATATCAAGTTTTCCAATTCATGAATATTTTCACTTACTTACATGGCTTTAATTTTTTACAGCAATGATTTGTAGTTTTCAGTAAGTTCTTTTTTCACCTCGTTAATTAAATATGTTCCAAAGTATTATATTATTTTGACATGATTATAAATGGAATTGTCATTGCTGGTATACGTAAACACAACTGATATTTGCCTTCTTCATATACTCTGTAATTTTTCTGAATTAAATTTTTTAGCCTATTTGTGTATGTATTCTTTGGAATTTTGTATATATAGAATCATGTTATTTGCAAATAAAGATAAGAGTTTTACCTTCTTTCCAATTTAGGTTTAGTTTCTTTTTCCTCTACTTTTTTTTGGCCTGACTTCTCTTGCTTGAAATTTTAGTATAATGTGTTAGCCCATTTTGCATTCCTATAAAAAAACTACCTGAGACCGGGTAATTTGTAAAGAAAACAGGTTTAGTTAACTCATAGATCTGTAGGCTATACAGGATTCATGGCTGGGGAGGCCTCAGGAAACACGATCATGGCAGAAGGTGAAGAGGAAGGAGGCATGTCTTCCACCGGTGGAGAAGGAGAAAGTGAAGAGGGAAGCGCTACACACTTCTCAACAACCAGATTTCTTGAGAACTCTATCACGAGACAGTACTAGGGGAATGGTGCCAAGCTGTTAGAAACCACCCTCATGATCCAATCACTTCCCAGCAGGCCCCTCCACCAACACTGGGGATTACAATTCAGCATGAGATTTAGGTGGGGACATGAGCCAAACCATGTCATATAATAATGAATAGAAGTGGCAAAAGTGGGTGTCTTTGCATTGTATTTAATCATAGGAGGAACACTTTCATTCTTTATTCATTAGGTATAGTGTTATCTTGTGGTTTTTGTTTATTTTAATAAATACTTTTTATCATGCTGAGGAAGTTCCTTTCTATTCCTAACACGTTGAGTATTTTATTATGAATGGACTTTAATGTTTTTTAAACTTTTTTTCTAAATCAATTAAGATGATCATTTGTGTTTTCTCCTCTATTGTATTATATTGATTGATTCTTATATTTTGTACCAACCTTGCATTCTTCAGAGAAATATCACTTGGCTGTGGTGTATAATTATTTTAACATGACGCTGGATTCACTTTGCTAGTGTTTTATTGAGTATTTTTGCATTGATATTAATAACATATATTTGTCTGAAGTTTTTTATGATACCTTTGTAAGACTTTGGTATCAAGGTAATACTGGCATTATAGAATGAATTTGAAAGTATTTTCTCTTCCTTTATTTCTTGGAAGAATTTGCAAGGTATTAGTGTTCATTTTTAAAAGTTTTGTAGAATTTGCCAGTGCACTATCTTCTCCTTGGCTTTTATCAGAAGAATTTGATTATTGATTTAGATTTTTTATTCATTATAGATGCATTCAGTTTTTCTATTTCTTCTTATATTAGTTTCGTTAGGGTGTGTTTCCAGTAATTTGTCCAATTCATTATTTTGTTGGCATACAATTTTTCAGGCTTCTCTTATACATCTTTTTTTTAATTTTTGTAAAGTCAGTAGCAATGTCCCAACTTTCACTTTTTATTTTAATAATTTGAGTCTCCTTTCTTTTTTCCTTAGGCTAGATAAATGTTTGCCAGTTTTGTTGATCTTTCTAAAAACCCACTTTTGGTTTTTTATCAATTATTTCTATTGTTCTTGTACTCATTTTCTGTATCTTTGATCTAACTTGTATTGTCTTTCTGCTACATATAGTTTTACTCTTTTTTTTTAAGTTTCTGAAGGTGCAGAGGTAGGTTATTCACTTGAGATATATATATTTTTAATGTAGGTATTTATAGTCAAAAGTTTGCCTCTGAGCATTGCTTTTGATGCATCCCATGTTTTATTTGTTATTTTGTTGTTTTTTATTTATCTAAAAGTATTTTCAAATTTCTCTCGTAATTTATTTTCTTTCTTCCTTCCTTCCCTTCCTTCCTCCCTTCCCTCCCTCCATCTCTTTCTTTTCTTTCCCTTTCCCTCTCTCTTTCTCTCTTTCTCTCTCTCTTCCTTCTCTCTTCTTTCTTTCTTTCTTTCTTTCTTTCTTTCTTTCTTTCTTTCTTTCTTTCTCTCTCTTTCTTTCTTCTTTCTTTCTTTCTTTCTTTCTTTCTTTCTTTCTTTCTTTCTTTCTTTCTTTCTTTCTTTCTTTCTTTCTTTCTTTCTTTCTTTCTTTCTTTCTTTCTTTCCTTCCTTTCCTTTCTTTCTTTTCTTTCTTTCTTTTTCTTTCCCTTCTTTCCTCCCTTCCTCTCTTTCTTTTCTTTATTTTCTTTTCTGCTTTCTTGCTTTCTTGCTTTCTTGCTTGCTTTCTTTCTTTCTTTCTTTCTTTCTTTCTTTCTTTCTTTCTTTCTTTCTTTCTTTCTTTCTTTCTTTCTTTCTTTCATTTTTTCTTCCTTTTGTTCTCTCTCTGTCTGTCTTTTTGAAGACAGGGTCTTGTTCTGTCACTCAGGTGTAACTGCAGTGGTGCAATTATAGCCCACTGTAGACTCAACCTCCTGGGCTCAGGTCATCCTCCCACTTCAGTCTCCTGAGTGGCACATGCCGTCATGTCCAATAAATTTTAAAAATCCTTTTTTTTTTTTTTTTTTGGTAAAGACAAGGTCTCCCTATATTGCCCAGGTTTGTCTCAAACTCCTGGTCTCAAGCAACCTTCTTCCCTCTGCCTTTCAAAGTACTGGAATTATAGGCAGAAGCCACCATGCCCAGCCCCTTTAGATTTTTTTCTGATCCATTGATTGATTGAGTGTTAATTTCTACATATTTTTGAATTTTATAATTTTCTGTCTTCTATTAATTTCTAGTTTTATTCCACTGTAGTCAAGACAAAATATTTTGTAGGATTTCAATATTTTTAAATTTACCAATAGTCATTCTATGCTGTAATATATGATCTATTCTGGAGAATGTTCCATATAAACTTAAGAAGGTATATTCCTCTGTTTTGGGGTAGAACATTCTATAGATCTCTTATAGATCTAAATGATTTATAATTGTGTTCAAGTCTTCTATTTATTTGCTGATGCTTTATTACATACCAAAAGTACAATATCCAAAAAGTTACACCCCAAATACAATAATACTGAGATTTATATTTATCCATGCAGTTATTTTTGTTAGTGTTCTTTATTTCTTCTTACGGCTTAGCATTTCTATCTAG
Source organism: Macaca nemestrina (assembly GCF_043159975.1). Taxonomy (NCBI): domain Eukaryota; kingdom Metazoa; phylum Chordata; class Mammalia; order Primates; family Cercopithecidae; genus Macaca; species Macaca nemestrina. Next base: position 84,174,415 of record NC_092137.1, on the reverse strand, counting down.
TGTTTTTTAATTTCAGCCTGAGGAACACACTACATCATTCTTAATTTGCAGGTCTATTAGCAGCAAACTCCTTTTGCTTGCCTGAGAATGTACTAGTGTCTTTTTTCATTTTTAAAAGAAAGTTTTACCAAGTATATGGTTCACAGTTTTCTGGTCTTTATATTTTCTAATGAAAAATAGAAGGATCATATATATCTGGTGATTCATTTTTTTTCTGGCTGCTTTAAAATTCTCTTGTTTTCACTCTTGACAGTTTGATTATAATGGATTTCTGGGTTTATACTTGTTACAGTTCATTGAGCTTCTTTGATGTTTAGAGTCACGACTTTCATCCTATTCGGGAAGTTCACAGCCATTGTTTATGCATATATACTCTCTGTCCTTTCTCTCTCCTCTCTCCTTCTAGGATTTCTGTTAAATTTTGGTACACTATATGGTGTCCCATAGGTCTCTTAGGTGCTATTCATTTTTTTAAAATTCTGTTTCATAGGCTAGATAATCTCAATTAATCTATATTCAGGTTGACAAATTCTTTCTTTGTCCATGCATAAGTGGGCATTTGAAATCTTCTAATAATTTAAAAATTTTATTTATTGTACTTTTCAGTTCCAGAATATCTATTTAATTTTTAAAACAATTTATTTTTATAAATATTCTGTATTTGTTGAGATTTCATGCTCCTGGTCTATTTTAGTGCTTTGTCTATAATCTACTTCAGCTCATTGAACTTAATTTTAAAAGTTGTTTTTAACGTTTTTGTTAATGATTCCAATGTCTGGGCTATCTGAACAGAATATATTGATTTCCTTCTTTTTTTCTTGTGAATAGGTCATACTTTCTTGTTTTTCTTTTTAATCTCTTGTCATTTTTTTCAATAACATTTTGGATATTATAATGTGTTAATTCTGGAAACTATATCTTCACACTGTCCATTGTCTGTTGTTGCTGGGTTTGGGGTTAGAATTATCTGTTTAGTAGTTATTTAAAATTGTTTTTGTAAAAACTATATTCTTTGTCATCTGTGGTCACTGAAGTTTCTGTTTCATTATTTGGTGACCAAATAGTGATTTGACAAAAATTTTATAAAATGCCTGGAGCCATAAAAGTAAAAAGTTAAATTAAAACAAAAAACAAAAAACAAAAAACTCCTAGTCTTTCCAGGTTCACTCTGTGTTGGAGTACTTTGTCCATCCTTAGATGGGCTATTTTTACCAGTGCACCTCAGCTTTCCCTCTGTATATGCGTAGAGCCTAAACAATCCAAATATAAAGTGTATGTGTGTGTGTGTATTCCCATATTGTAATTCCCACATGTCTACAGAGGTAACTGTAATCCCCGTGTGTTATGAGGGAGGTGATTGGATTATGGGGTCAGTTTTCCCCATGCTGTTTGCCTGATAGTGAGTGAGTTCTCACAAGATCAGACAGTTTTGTAAGGAGCTCTTCCTCCTTTACATGCTCTCTCTCACCTGCCACCATGTAAGATGTGCCTGCTTCCCCTTCCACGATGACACCATGATTGTAAGTTTCTTGAGGCCTCCCCTGTCATGTAGAACAGGGAATCAATTAAACCTCTTTCCTGATAAATTACCCAGACTCTTTATAGCAGTCTGAGAACAGACTAATACAAATGCTCAGTAATTAGCAAGTGAGGCTACCAACAAAGGATTGTTCAACTCAATTGCCTTATTTCTGTATACTTCACTATGTTATGGCAGAAACTACTTGGTATATGAAAACCTGCCTTCAATATTTTTTTGGTTTTTTTCCACCAGCGGATTTTTGCCAATTGCTTGATTTGTCATATTAGATGAACTTTTTCAATGGTACTCTGCAGGAGGAATTCCTCCTAGAATCTGAAATCAAATATGTTTCAGAAAAGGTATCTCCTTATCTTACACATCCATGACATATGTAAGGATATTAAGGGCTCTGAAAGTCTTCCAATAAAGAACATCTTGAACCTCTCTTTATATCAGCATTTCTCAAACTAATTTGACCATTGACACTCTTTTTTTGTTTCATGTAACAGCTTTTAACCAGCATATCTTACTTTAGGAAATTCAATCTCTCTGAGGTTGTAAAATGAAAATAAAACAACCAGCTTTATGTCCGCATGCAGGGAAGATCTAGTAGTGTTATATAATGTGTGAATTCATTGAGAATTATAATGTTCATATAAGTAAATTTACGGTTTATTCATAAATAATTATTTTCGGCCGGGTGCAGTGGCTTATGCCTGTAATCCCAACACTTTGGGAGGCTGAGGCAGATGGACCACCAGAGGTCAGGAGTTCGAGACCAGCATGGCCAACATAGTGAAATCATGTATCTACTAAAAATACCAAAAATTAGCTGGGCGTAGTGGCAGGTGGCTGTAATCCCAGATACTCAGGAGGGTGAGACAAGAGAATCACTTGAACCTGGGAGGCAGAGGTTGCACGGAGCCTAGATCACACCATTGTACTCCAGCCTGGGCAACAAAAGTGAAACTCCATCTCAAAAAACAAACAAGCAAACCAATAATAATTATTTTACATCATTACATTTTATATTTTTATGAAGGCAAAATAGTGAGTTGGAAGAGTTCAGTTTTGTTTTAGAGATGAGTAAGTTGTCTTAAAGAAACTAAATGCCTTACTCAAGACCTCGAAGGATCAAGTGGCTGAATTGGAATGGTAAGCCAGCTCTGCTGACACTTGGAGCAGAATACTGTTCACTGTTCTATTCTGCCTCCATGTGGTTACATGTGAAGCCATTCATGCATAGAGCTGGTGGGGTGAGAAGGCTAGAAATATTGTAAACCTGGCTCTGTACAATATTTAACTGGAAGAAAATATTTAAAAATCATAATTTAAAATTCAATTTAAATGTTTAGACATAAGATATTATAATGAGATGAATATAACATATTTTTAAAAATACTTTTTATCCCACGTGGTTTAAAAGAAAAGCATATATTCTTAAATGAATATACTATAGTCATTCAAAAATTTGCATAGACTGACACATTTAATAAAAAATCCAAATTAATGAGACATTCTTAGAGAAGTCTAGATTATAATACTGCTGTTAAGTTTGGGGCACTGATTTTAATTATTACTATTAATATATAATTCAAAAATTTGTTCTCACTCATCTATCCTTTGTCTTTGCTTACCTTGTATTTTTTTCTTCTGTATTTCTTTCAATCTTCTGATTTTACTTCCTTTGTTGTCTGTGGTCCTTTTTTCTAAACTGAGTTCTGAGTGAAAAGACTGAGAGTTTGGTTAAAGGGGAAATTGCAGTTGTAGGTGATTTTTCTCTAGTCTCAAATGTGTTTGCAAACCTATCATTTCAAAGTAACATAGGAGACACTAAAGGTATAGATACAGGCAGATGGGAAAATGATGGCATAGGGGAGGTCAGAAAATACTGGCATTTTTGTTAGTCTAATAATATTTTCATGTGGTTCTCTCAAACTTAGAACCTATTTATGAGATGGAGAAACTAATCAAAGAAGCTCAAGGGCCCTAGTTTACTGTCAAAAGAAAATGATTAAAAGAATCAAAAGTTAAAATATTCCGATTCATTCCTTGTCTATGATTCTATTTTTCAAACTAGACAGTTATGTATATTGATTGACTATATTTTAAAGTAAGATAATGATTTACAAACCTAAAAGCTGAACTTGGAATTAAAAAAAAAAAAAAGATTTAACAGCCATTAGCTATGATAACATGGTAGCATTTCCAAGTATTTTAATGTTTCCTGAGGACAGAAGAAAGCAATGTTTGAAATTGGGATTTCTGTAGAAAATTCAGAACATCTTCTTAATTTTGTGGGCATTGCTGTGGCCTCATTAACAACATTAGTGTGTGAGTCTAAGAATTTAAGGTGACGTGAAATATGTAACCATACATAATCTATCGAAAATTAATTTTAGAAAAAGTAACAACAACAAAAATACTTCATGGCTTAATCTTCAGTAGGTTTTCTTTAGCAGCCACCATTAAGTACAAAATGGTTGAAATACTTTCTGTAGGGAATTGAAGAAACTGCTCCTTGCCAAAAACTTATTTCATAAGAGGCATGTGGGTTCATGTATTTGTCTTTTTCTCCTTTATTTCCATGTCCTCTTTCCTCTATGGAGAACCAAGGGACAACTTTCTAGATGGGTTTGTAAACCAAAATGTATCCGAGACAGATCTTAATCAGTTTAGACGCTTATTTTGCCAAGGTTAAGAACATGCCTGTGACACAGCTTCAGGAGGTCCTGATGACATGTGTTCAAGGTGGTCAGGCTACAACTTGGTTTTATACATTTTAGGGAGACATAGGACATCAGTCAATACAAGATGTACAACATTGGTTCAGTTCAAAATGGGAGGACAAGTGGAAGCAGGGGCCTCCAGGTCACAGGCAGAATCAAAAATTTTCTGATTGGCAATCGATTAGTATCTAAAGACCTGAAGTCAATGGAAAGGAATGTCTGGGTTAGGAGTGTGGAGACCAAGATTTGATCATGCAGATGAAACCTCCAGGTAGCAGGCTTCAAAGACAATAGATTGTAAATATTTCTTTTTATTTATTTATTTTTAAATTTTTTGTTATACTTTATGTTCTAGGGTACATGTGCACAACGTGCAGGTTTGTTACATATGTATACATGTGCCTTGTTGGTGTGCTGCACCCATTAACTAGTCATTTACCTTAGGTGTATCTCCTAATACTATCCCTCCCCTGTCCCGCCACCCCACAACAATCCCCAGTGTGTGATGTTCCCCTTCCTGTGTTCACGTCTTCTCATTGTTCAGTTCCCACCTATGAGTGAGAACATGCGGTGTTTGGTTTTCTGTTCTTGTGATAGTTTGCTGAGAATGATGGTTTCCAGCTGCATCCATGTCCCTACAAAGGACATGAACTCATCCTTTTTTATGGCTGCATAGTATTCCATGGTGTATATGTACCACATTTTCTTAATCCAGATTGTAAATATTTCTTATCAGGCTTAAAGAGTCTGTTCTATCAGTCTTAAGGTCTGCATTGATGTTGATGGTAAAAAGGTATGCCCAACACTCCCTTCTGATCATGGCCTGAACTAGTGTTTTAGGTTACCTTTATAATGCCCTTGTCTGAGAGGAGGAGTCCATTCAGATAGGCTTAGAATTCTATTTTTCTTTTACAGGCTGATGTGTTTTCTGGTGCTGAGGAGTCCAGCTGTTTGAAATATCAGCACCTGAATATAACTTTATTTAAACTGCATTCACATTTTACTTTCACTTTTATAGAGTGGCGTTAAGGGGAAAAGAAAAACCTACATAGATGAAACAACTGAACTATCTGTTCCCTAAATGTCCCTGGAATACCCTGAGTTTAGGATTATATTAATGCACCTTGTCTGGGTTCTTATTCTAATTCCTGTTTTGCAAACTGCTCAACTTGCTTATATTCTGTTTTCCTTGTACTCTCTTATAATCATTTTGAACGTCTCTTAGTCATTTTATTATTTTCTATCGCCATGCCTGCGTCCACTGATTATTTTTTCTATTTGTGCATTTGAAAAACATAAAAAGGAGTTTTCTCCACTAGTCTACTGTTGGGGTGCAAAAAAAGATTTCCCAGAATATGATATGTGGTCATGCTGAGTGCTTTTTAAAATTGAAAGGCCTAAGAAATAAGCCTCAGAATCAAGGTCCCTCTTACCTTGTCTTGTTTGTTGTTCCTACTTCCCACCCCCAGCACAGGGAGGGGCTCTCTGTCGTATTTCCTAATCTGACCAAAAAAGCTTCTTACCAAAAGAAATGCAATTGACTTCTATTCCTTCCCTGAAATTGTATTATCTCTGTCTGAAAAGTACACTAAAGAATGCAAACACACTTGGATGGACTTTTTCATAAGAGAATGCCTGCTTCTTGGGCTCATTCAAATTCCAGAGTGAATCACTTGTAAGTTAATTTCAGTCCTTCTGGTTTATTCACTCTCCCTAATAATCATTTACTGGTCCTCAAAAGAATTGTCTGCATTCTCCATTTCCTCCTTCCCCTGTAATAACGGTATATAAGCTTCTGTACCTCACTGGGGGCGGCAGCGGGCAGCGGGTGGTGGGGGGCACTGGAGTAATCGAGCTGTGATTCTTCATGTACATTAATAAATTTGTATGCCTTTTTGCCTATGAAGCTGCCTGTTTTCCAGCTTGTTTTTGGTGAACCTTTGAAGGTAAAGAAGTTTTCCCTTGGCCTCTACACTATTCTGCATTGGATCAATATAGGCCATTAACAATCTCCTAAAAATAATCATAGAGACAAAGTCACATGCTAAACATTGACACCCAATTGCAGTATCAGACTTTTTTCTGAAACAATTCAAATTATAGTCCAAAGTGCTCTGAGGAAAGAATTGAGGTTAAAAGTGCCATTTTACAGCTTCCAATACCTAAATATTACTTGCAATCCTGAAGATCTATTTAGAAAAGCCACCTTAATAGAAATGCTGTCTCTGAAAGCTTTTTACAAATAATTATATTTTTAAAACCAATAAAAAAATTTATATTTTGTGTTTAAATTTTAACAACAAGGCCACATGTCCGAAGTACTTTACTGTCAATTTTGGAACCTATTCCAACATGTTTCATGACAGTAAAGCTGCTCCAATCACTAGGTCATTTATCAAGACTTTCTTGTTAATTGTACCTGTGGCTGGGGGAGGCGCTGAGAGCAAATTCACTTCTCTGGTTCAAAGGGGAAGTGAGTCTATTATATGGTTCCTCACGGCAAAGTTCACACATTGCAAATTCCTAGGCTCTACTACTGGTGGGCTGCATTTGCATCTCAGAGGGTGAGGCTTGAGAAGCATCAACCTTAAAAAATGAGATTCAGAAAATATGACTTAGAGTTTACTCAAGCACAAAGCTTGAGGATAGCCACCTGGGCAAAAGACTCCAAATTAATGGGACCAGCATTCCAAAGTGGAGAAGTTAAGGTTTCACTTATATAGGCAGAGAGAGAAATCTTAGCAGAACTACGTTTTTCATACAAGTGCATACATTACAGCAATTTGATTGGTTACAGATTCCTATTATACATTCTAAGTAAGGTTACTTTATTACTTCATGAGATTATTAAAAAGCTCCTCTGTGACTGTAAGCTCCATTGCAAAAATTGTAACATTGAGAAGTTATGACATTGAAAGAAATCTGGCCAAACCGATTCCATCTTGCTTCTAAACTTTAAGGTGTCCTTGTTTATTCCCGGGCATAGGCCTAACTAACTTTGGGAGAAACTTAGTTTATAGTTTAACTTTGAAACAAAGATGATAAGAGCCCTTTCCCCAAACAAACCCCTTTCTTGCCAGACTGCCTTTGTAGGACTAACTAGCCTCAAGATTAGAAATTATGGTTTAGGAGTCATGCAGCTAGAGGCCACACGATTCTAAACCTCCTCAGTTGCTCCTAGGAAAAACATCACTATTGTAAAACCTAAGATTGGTGCTGGAGATAATTTTTAGACCTTGCACTTGATGGATCAGCTGACACCACCCAAATCCATAAACGGGCTCATCTGATCTTGTGGCCCCCACCCGGGAGCTGCCTCAGTGCAAGAGGACAGCTTCTACTCCATATGATTTAATCGCCAAGCCAACCAATCAACACTCCCCATCCTTGGCACTCTACCTTCAAAATTATCCTTAAAAAACCCCAGTCTACAAATTTTCAAAGAGACTGATTTGAGTAGTAATAAGACTTCACTCTCCTGTGCAGCCAGCTCTTTGTGAATTAATCTCTTTCTCTATTGCAATTTGTCTGTCTTAATAAATCTGTTCTATCTGGGCAGTGGGAAAAATGAACCTATTGAGTGGTTACATAGTGATCTGAGATGGTCTTATCTTGGGCACCACCTAGTTTTCCTGATTATTTACAGAAAAAAGCAGAAGTTGCAGCTGCATGCCATGTGACTCAGGCTCCATAACCATATTCCTCTCAAGTCTCAGAATAACTTAAAGTTCCAATGGCTTTAAGTTTGAATTATTTAATTTCACAGGTACTACATGTTGAAGAATCACTCCAGGAAATTTCAGGGCACTGAAATTTTGGACCACTGGTAGATACAAGGTCCTGAGAGTAAAATGCTTTATTTATTTTATTTCAATAAAATAAATGCATTGATTTTTAACCAGTTTTTACAATGTGTTTAATATTATTTAACATATTTTAGATAATATGAAGATTTAGTCCACTTCCTAGTACTGTCACCCTCTGATATATATATGTCACTCTCTGTGACATGTACATGAACAAGAAGAGGTTTTTCTCTTCCTTACTCTCTGCTATGAGTTTCAGTTCATGGGAAACTTTAGCCAACAGAAAAGAGAAACTTTGTCTTTCTCTTGGAGAGTATCTGCTTTCTGAGGCAGCTACAGTCCTGTATCTTAGTCGGCACCTCTTCCTGTCTTGATTTCTCTTTTTCTGTATCCATCTAGTTCCCCTAAAACACACACTGCAGAACCTAGAGAGGAGCTGAATGCAATGACTGTGGGGAAGTTAAGCTGCGATACAGAGAGATCACAGGCAGAACTCATGAACAGATGAGACCTAGGAGTAGCAGTACTGTGGACTGTAACTTACCATACTTGAATCCAGTATCAGAGCTCCACATACTAAACATTCCGTTAGGAATTGTGCACATCAAACCACTTATGCAGTAAAATAAGCTTTCTAAAAATACTCGGTGCTGAGTATGCAATGAAATGGCCCTTCCAGTTCATTTGTATTTACATTATAAAATGGTACATGTTTAAGTACTTCTACCTTAAAAGCCTGGAGACAAATGTGTATTAATGTTCAATTTTTCTTCAGATGTTAGAAAGTCAAGATAATGTACATCTACCAGCAATCTGTGAGGCAGCATCCTATAATTAGTATTTTTTTCTGAAGCAAAATCTATGGATATTTATGAACTAGAAAAATAAAATGCATAATGAACCTCCTAGAAAGTAAAACAAAAGCAGTCCCTGACATTCAAAAACTGGCCTGGCCCTTACAGTTAGGCTTATTATTTTATGTAAGTAACTTCACAGAACATAAGCCTCAGACAGGGCCACTCTGAGACCATGAGAAAGTGATCCAAACAAGGTCACTTCATAACTTTGTCTAAGCATAAACAAAAGCAATTATTTATTTATTATAGTTGTTGGTAAATAATTATTTACCAATTATGTATTGGTAAAGCTTCATTCTTATTCTAGCTTGACTATAGATTTAGTGAGATATTCAATCTTAGAATTTCCCTACTTTCTGACAGCATCCAATCTGGAGCTAACCCCACTTTCGTAGACCCTCTCCAAATCATCCAAGCAAAACCTAAATGCTATGATAAGTTATCCTAAGACCTTCATATTGAGATACTTTATGGTTCCTTATGGTGTGCATACTTTCTTGCTACAGTGAGTAATAAACTCAATTTATTTGGTTACGGGTATGTTCCAAGTAGTTTTGCCTGGAAGGCATTGACATCTTGCATCATGTCTGTTCAGGTGAGTTTTGACACTCAGTAAGTTCAGGTAAATGATGTTTTGCTACCAAAGAAGTTATGAGCAGATTTTAGGTGTCAGAGGATTTTGAGTTTTAGAATTCTAGTTTTGTGTACTTTAGAATATTTTTGGAAAACATTTGGCAATTTGTCTCTAGAGCTTAAAAAATGTACACAGTCTGATCCAGTAATATCTTAAGGGAAAATATCAAGTTCCGATAATCTCTTCTGGCATTACTTATAAGAGGAAAAATTTATAAATAAAGCTAAATATCTAAAACTATGATGATGCATCTATCAAATGGACTATTATGCAATCATAAAAATGCATTTTAAAAAGAATTTTGATTACTAGGGGAAATGCATATGAAATAATGCCAAGTTAAAGCAAAATATAAAATTGTATACATAACGCAATCATAGGAATTTACTAAATGGAAACAATAGCCAATTTTAGCTGATTTATATATTTTCTTTACTTTTCCAATTTTCTCTTCTAGATTTACATTTTTAAGAGATCACGATAAGCATAGATTAATCTTTTGAAGACACAAACATTGTTCAACTATTTTTACTAACCGTTATTGTAGATTCAGTCTCCATGAAGGCTTGATGAGCAACAGAATTTAATCATTCCTAAGGCATTTGTATGAAAAGAGATAGGGTGAGGACTATATAAATGAAAAATTAGATATCAAACACGATTTAGCTTTACAGAAATATATACAGTACATTGGTGATCATCAGATGTGAAAGAAGGAGCACGGGGCTGTTTTAGGTTTCTTTTTAACTTGAGGTGCAGAATTTGCTTATTGTGGAGGGAAGAGGGGTAACTTGTAGGTAAAAGGAACATTTGCTCTCACTTGCATTATCCCAATTTGCTGAATCAGTCAATCAAATGGATGGTATAATTTCCCATTCTTTCTCTTTCTTTACCTGTGAGCAAATGATTTTGACAGGAGCAAAATAATTTTTTAAAAGATGAGCTGCATTTATAAGGGTTAAATAATTCAACTTGTCAACAACGATTCATTCAAAATATATGTGAAGTAGAGAAAACCTTAGGCAATTCATGCTTTGGGGTAAGCATCTTCCCTTGGCATTTTGTTCTCTGTAGTAATTCCATTAAAGGAGAACAATTTATTGCACATCTGTCTTTGTAGATTTTATCAATGCTGCAACCTTTTAAACTGAGAATGGGATTAAATAAACCCCATTTACCAATGTGGTAAAATATGATAGACACCCAGCCCATTAAATGGCCAGCCAAATCAATATATCCACTTGGCAGCAATTTCCAGAAGATAAGGTGAAACCCTCCTGTTCTATTTGATAGATGAGCAAACTTAAAGGGAAGAATTTACAGTAGATTCAGCGTGTACCTTGAAGGAGTGTTCATTATTCTCAAATTACCTTTTCATGTCAGCAGATTTGTGGTTAGTAAACAGAGAGGCCATTTGTACTCCCCCTCCTATGTAGTGATAGAGGTTGCTTTGCAGCAAGTGACTGATGTAGACAGCAGAGAAGTGTTTAGATCTATTTAACAAAGGGGAGGTTTCAGGTGCATTTAAAAGATATTTATAAATTTGAATTGTGGAAGTCATACTGCTCAAAATCACCCTAAATTATGTGACTGTCTATATGAATGTGAATCCAGGAGAGTGTGAATGGTGCAGAAAGCTAAAGAAAGCAATAAGAACAGTAATAATGTATAATGTGCCAGGCACTATGTTTTATATAATTATAAATTTAATAGAAATTGGCCAAAGGAGGGAAACTATTGTGCTTATTTATAATCTGTCAGGAACTATTCTTAGCGCTTTTACATGCATTAATATTTGTACCTAATCTTCACAGAAAACTTTTCAGGCAGGTATCACTGTGGATTTGGAAACAGAGAATCGAAGTTAACTGCCCTCAAATCACAATAAAAATATTGAAGCTAGTATTTTAATTTAGGCTTTTGGTTTCCGAGACCTATTGGTCTATATAATAACATAGTAAAAATAGAAAAAGTCAGATTGTTTTTGGAGACCTAGGGTAAAGCTGAATATTTCAAACATAAATTTACTCTTTAGATGATAATTCAGAAAACAGAAGCTAGTGACTGAAGTTAGGGTCAAATGTTGAAATCAGACAAAGCAGAAGGTGATGGTCAATATCCCAGAAAATATACAGGGTCAAAAATAGGAGCTGAAGCAGTATCACAACTAGAACCCCAATTCTGTGGATTCCTGGAGCTACATTTAAACAGTAGGGTTAAGTCATGATCTTAAATGAGGCAATCAAGAATCCTGAAACTTCTATTATTGAAGGCTTCTAATTTGCATTAGGCATATTTTAATTTAATAAATCCTCACAAAACCCAATGACCCTGAGACAGTGTTGCACAGGGACAGTACACACTGAATCAGACAGACTGGATTTGAAGCCCTCCGCCTTGCCCCTTCTTCAGATGTGGGCCTTCTGGCAGTACTCTTGGATGACTTAACCTTGGAGGAAGCTGATTCCACAAGTCATCAAATTACACGGAAGTAGAAATTTAGACTTGAACTCCAATCTTAAGCTCTATTTCTGAACAGCGAAGCATGACACAGAAACTTCCTGTGTATGTGCAAGGACCTGAGCTTAACATTGCAGGGTGGCACCAAAGCGATCTTGTCCCCACTGCAATGGTTTGCCATCGGCTCTCCCTGAATCTTTAGTTCAATCTCCTTTTAGCAACACATGTAGCATTCTACAGCATAGAAGCAGGAGGAAATATGAATACATGTTTTATGGTCCTTTATCCAGGGCACCAAAGTAGAAACCAGATTCTAAACCAGAAATAATTTCCAGAGTTCAGTCTGAAATTCTCTGTGAATGTTTTATACATTTACAGAATATGCTAGGAATTGTAGAGGACCCAGGCTGGACATAGGAGGGCAAGAGGTGTTGGAGTGAAAGTTGTTTTTGAGAAAGATCAGTGTTAGAGAAACAAAATTTCTATCTTAAAATGATCAAACGATCGCAAGGACAGAAAACCAAACACCGCACGTTCTCAACCATAGGTGGGAATTGAACAATGAGAACACTTGAACACAGGATGGGGAATATCGCACACCAGGGCCTGTGGTGGGGTTGGGGGAGGGGGGAGGGATAGCATTAAGAGATATACCTAATGTAAATGACTACTTAATGGGTGCAGCACACCAACATGGCACATGTATACATATGTAACAAACCTGCACATTGTGCACATGTACCCTAGAACTTAAAGTAGAATAAAAAAAAGATGGGTTCTTCACAAATATTTATCTTGATGATTTACTATATATTCATAAACCTTCAGCTGCTGGCTTGAACACTGTTTGGATTGGAAATATGCCCCTGATTTAATGACTGTTCTGAAGATGAAAGAGTCTGTTTTTGGTGCTATTGGGCATGCAATGTTATAAACTCCCCTGTCTTCACATAAGCCAGATATTAAGAAGGGTATAATTGATCTTCAGGGCTAAGAGGCTTTTGAGTTAATCTTCCTGTATATGAATGTATTAAGCATTGTCCATGTGGAGTCAGTAACTTACTACTCTGTCCCTGAAGTAATGGATTTAGCCCCAACAGAGGTGGTTATTTATGTTTTCTTGTGACTTGTTTCTTGTAACACCAACTTATACAGATCTAAAAGATCTAAATATGACTCTAACCCAAACCTGGAAATAGTTGTAGCAGCTCTGGCTATTCACATCTTAAGATGGAAAGGTGTCTTTTAAGGAAAGCAAGCCTGCTGAACTATTTCATATTTCGAAGGCAGCACAGCAAGGATGCTCTCCCTCCCTCTTTCCTAATCAGTGCCTCATGGATACACAGCACTTATGAAAACAACTTCTGTGATTCATAAAATGCAGACCTTCTGCCTTAAGTGTCCTTTGCAGCTGTGTCAATTTTTAGGGTTTACCTTAGTGTATATGGGAAAGGAAGGTATTTTGCCCTACATTAGTTACTGAGTTGTGCTCTTCCGTACAATACTTAGTGTTGGCCCCTCCTTGATTTTCTCTACTAGGCTGCAGGTTAATTTTCTGCTTGCTGAAAGCTACCTCCTAAAGGTTTATGAATATATAGTAAATCACCAAGATAAATCCTAAAGCTTCTGAACATTTTTCCCTTGAAATGAGGATTGCTCTCTCTGCACACACAGCAGGAGGAGGCGAGTGTGACATATATCTCACTTCCTTTAACTCCTCTGTATTGGTTGACTAGGGCTTAGTTTATACTTGTTTAATTAGCTATAGTCTACCTTAGAATAATATACAACTTTAAGTATAATGTGAGGATCTCTCAGAGACTACCAATTCCTCCCATTTTTGTGCAATTATTCTCACACTTTTCACTTTTACATATGCCGTAAATATATATGTTACTATTATTTTTGATTAGATACAGTTTTTCAACTAGCTGAATGTAAGAAATAACTGAACTTTATATTTACCATCATTTATGTAATTTCTAACACTTCATTTATATGTATGTGTGTATGTATGTATATGCCTGCAGTTCCAAGTTGCAGTCTGATACTCACTTTGTTTGAAATTTTTATTTAATACTATTTATAGTGAAAATGTATGATCAAAGAATTATCTTTTTTAGTTTGCCTGAAAAAATACTTTTTAAAATTTTTTTTGAAAGGCATTTACACTGGATATAGAATTCTAGGCCAACAGATTTTCCATCTTTCAGCACTTAAAAGCATTATACCATTGCCTTTGGCTTGCATAACTTCTGATGAGAACTCTAATATTCTTTGTTTCTCTGTTGGGAATATGTATTTTATTTGCTGGCTGACTTCAAGATCTTCTTTTTATGTTTTGTTTTCAGCAGTTTGTATGTGATATATCTTGGCTCTTTCTTTTTCTGTTTATTTACTAATTTGAAACTTAAGTCCTTATTTAGTTGGTGTTTATCATGTTTGGTAGTCCCACGGCTTCATAGGTCTGTGATTTGGTGGCTGCTGTGGTCTGAATGTTTGTGTCCCCTAAAATTTGTATGTTAACATCCTTCCCCACAAGGTGATGGTGTTAGTAGGTTGAGCCTTTGGGAAGGGATCAGGTTGTGAGGCCTCTGCCCATGAATGGGGTTAGTGTCCCTATAAAAGAGCCCGATGGGAGTTTGCCCACCCCTGCAACCATGTGAGGGCGCAGTGATAAAGTGTAATTTGTGAGCCAGGAAAGAGACCCTCACCACATACTGAGTCTGCCAGCAACATGATCTTGGACTCCACAGCCTCCAAAACCATGCAAAATACATTTCTGTTGTTTACAAACTACAAAGTCTATATTGTTTTGTTATGACAGCCTAAGTGGTCTATGTTTCATCAAATTTGGAAAATTTCAGTCATCATCTCTTGAAATATTTATTTCAATCCATTTTCTCTCTCTTCTCTTTGAACTTCTTGGCTGGAGTCCCCAGTTTTTTTATGTGTGATGTTTAGCTTTTTCAATAGAAACTTTAACATATTGATCATAGTTATCTTAAATTTCCATCCAGATGCTCCAACGTCTGAACCACAAATCTGGTTTGGAGGATTCGCTTCTCATTTGCAGTATGTTGTTTTATTTCTTATTTCCTTCTGCATGTTTTAAGTTTTGGTTTAATTCCAGGCATCTTGTGTGAGGGCAACAGAAACTGAGATATAACATTCATGACTCAAAATGGACATTTTTTTTTTTGGCTGGGTTTTTGTTGAGGGTAGGGTTTAGCCCATCAAGTCAGATACTGTACTGGGTTTAGACTTTGTTTTCACTATTGTTACCTTCGATGCAATATAGGCCTCAAAGTCCTCTAGTGTTACATTCTGTTTAAGATGAGGACCAAACAGTTTGTCAGAGGGTTTCCTTCAATGTCTGTTCTACCCTCAACTTTAGAAATTCTCTTTGTACCTTAAGCTCAGAGGTGCCCTCTTCTCATGCTCATGTCCCAAGCTTATGTCCTCAGTAACCCTGCTGTTACGTGTTACTCAAACACTTGCAAGCCAGGTGGATGTAGTGTAGCATTCTCTATTGCTCTGGTGCAGTCCCTGTCTTAGCTGCTGCGTTCCTAGATTGTGGTGGTGCTGCCCCTCCCCAACTAGTAGTGGATCTCTAACGGCCTGGGCCCAGGAGTTTCCTGCCCATCACCAAGGATGAGTCTTCACATTTACTATTAGAGTGATGAGGCCTGCTTCTCTTCTTTTAGCATCTTAAGCATTATATTCTATATGGAAAATAGGAAGGCAGGATCCATGCAGTGCTTGTATAATTTCTCAATTGTCTCAAATTTTCCCCTATGCCTTCACGATGATTGACATATTTTCCTGTCTTATCCTTTCTGCTAACTGTTCTCATAAACCATTGAGGTCTATGGAGAGAAGCCAAGAGTGTGTGTGTGTGGGTGTATACACACATAATCAGAATTGATTCATAGATATTTATTTTACACATCACATTATAATCCAATACTACCTGTTATATTTTGATGTTAAAATTGTTCCAGCTTTGGCTAGGGGGAACTCTTTTAGCTGGTTCCTGATTTATTTTACATGCCCCTATCATAGTGTGGGTATTTTATTAGTTAATATTTTTAATATATTAATCATTATTCTCAGAACTTCTCTCTGTTTTATGTAGTGTAGAAAGCTGTATAATTCTTCAAATTGATGCTTCTGAAGAGTAGAATTGCTGCAGAGACCTACTCTTCCATCTTCATCTACCCCTTCCTGATCCTGAGGTGTTCTTTTTAAAAACTATTTATTTTTTCTTTTGACTTCATTTTCTTCTAATATTATTTGTTCTGTGCTTATAAAATTTGATACTTTATAAAACAAATTGGAAATTATATATTTATTATAAAAAACACAAAAGTTTGCTTAATCCTACTGATACAGTTTGGATGTTTGTCCCTACTCAAATGTCATGTTGAATTGTAATCCCTAGTATTGGCGTTGAGGCCTGATAGGAGGTGATCAGATCATGGGGATGGATTTCTCATGAATGGTTTAGTACCATCCTCTTGGTTCTTTCCTCATGACAGTGAGTGAATTATCATGAGATCTGGTAATTGTGAAGTGTGGCACCTCCTCCATCCACAATGCCTCTTTCTCTTGTTCCTGTCATGTGAGAGGCTGGCTTGCACTTTGCCTTTTACCATGATTGAAAATTTCCAGAGACCTCATCAGAAACCAAGCAGATGCCTGACACCATGCTTCCTATTCAGTGTGCAGAACTATGAGCTAACTTTTTTACTTTAAAAGTACTCAGTTTCAGTATTTCTTTATAGCAACTCAAGAACACCTAATACATCTACATCAAGGAAAAAAACATAGTTTATATTTTTCAATGTTTTTCTCTGTGCACTTACTACTTGAAAAGTACTGGACCCTGTTTCAAGATTCAGCTCAATTATTACTTTCTCTATCAATGTTTTTTATTATAGTGTTTTCACTTCTTTCACATGTTTTCATTTTCAGAATCCTTGTAGTCTAGAATAAATGTTTTGTCAACATATGGTGAATGAATGCATAATTGGGTAACATATTCAAGTCATCTCACACAAATATTAACTGACGACTTGCAGAATATAGCAGCCTGAAAAGGGTTAATGTGTCAGGAACCAGATTGACTTGATATAATGGCATAGGAGATATAGTAATGGACAAGCATTTGAAAGAATTTGAAATCAATAAGCCAATGCCTGGCCTAAAATGTGGATTAATCTGAATAAACAGAGTGGACAGCACATTCCTGAAAATTAAAATTTCTGACACCAGTAGCAGAGTGAAGAAGAATTTTTGAAGGATTATAAATTCCCAGTTTTTGTTTTGGATCATTTTTGCTGCTTCAGAAACAATCCACAAGGTATCAAGACAGGAACAAAACAACAACAACAACAAAAAAAAACAGAGAAATGGGTATGGTTTATTGAATAAAGGTACCAAGGAGAAGATTCTCAGGAAAACGGCAGAATTCAAATATTATGACTGAGCCATAGGAAATAAGAGTTATATAGTTATAAGCATGAGTGAGCGGTAGGTGATAGAATGACCAGGAATGGGACTGGAGGAATGTACATAAGAGTGACTTATGTGACCATTGATGAGGCATGTCCCTTTTAGGTGTTTCTTAGTCAATTTACACTGTTATTTAAATGCAAGGACATTATAACATACTGCCTTACTTGTCAGTGTTAGACATTTTAGTAAATAAAGTCAACTTCAAACTGCTAAAAAATGTTTTTAAAATCTATTCTGTATATGCTAGAGACTCCAACTCATCTCCATATCTAACTTGTTTTGTGTAGATCCAAATTTAGTGAACAGAAAGAACCCACTCTCATCACTAATCTTCATAAGGATTTAGATTTCCAAAGGTGAGGATAAAAAGAAAGTAAAGGATAAAGAAACTAAATAGAATTTTAGCATATACAGTCATCCTGGCAATTAAAAAACAACATAAATTCATGAAGTAGGAAAAGTCAGGCGATATAAAAGACAGTAAAGTGAGGTGACTAATGGTGAAGGTGAGTCAGCCTGTCTTCAAGAAACAAACACTGGCCGGGCGCGGTGGCTCAAGCCTGTAATCTCAGCACTTTGGGAGGCCGAGACGGGCGGATCATGAGGTCAGGAGATCGAGACCATCCTGGCTAACACGGTGAAACCCCGTCTCTACTAAGAAATACAAAAAACTAGCCGGGCGAGGTGGCAGGCGCCTGTAGTCCCAGCTACTCGGGAGGCTGAGGCCGGAGAATGGCGTGAACCCGGGAGGCGGAGCTTGCAGTGAGCTGAGATTCGGCCACTGCACTCCAGCCTGGGCTACAGAGCGAGACTCCGTCTCAAAAAAAAAAAAAAAAAAAAGAAACAAACACTATCTGACAACATCTGTATGTTAGTAGTTGTAAAGGATTTGAATAAAATCAAACTGTGGTATGTGCCCTTATGGCAGGTGCTTTCAATTTGTTGGAAAGGCAAATCTTACACATATGAAACTACCAAAAACCTGGGTTCTCAAAGTAACCTGTGACATCATGTGAGATCTGAAAAACTTTTCTCCAGCTTCTTCTAAATCTGTCTATTATATCTGCTTCTGTAGACCCTGTAGACCAGCATTTGGTGCTTGAAATGCACTGCTCATTTAAATACAATGACAACATACAATTTTGTTTCTCTACCCCCCTGAAAAGTTGACTGCTTCCTATTGTCAGTTCTCACATTATTTTGCTCCTTTCTGTTTATGCCTACTCTCCTCAGCTGTATATCCATAAGAATGATTAATTTTGTGCTCTGTTTTTCTCTCACTTTCTCCTTTATCTCTCTCTCACTCACACACACACATACACACATGCATGCGCACACACATACACACACCAACAAAACTCCAGCTATCTTTGTTATCTTCCTTTTCCATTTAATTATCGAAATAAAACTAGCATTAAATTTAGCCACTGGTTCTGCCTACTAAGCATTTGTTTGGATGCTATTCTATCATATTCTTATTAATCACATTTATGCTTATTAAACAATAGAGACAAACTTAGGCAAAGAGGCTGCAAATATGAAAAAGGAACAATCCCTGACTTCAACAAAAAATAACAACCAGGCATTTATTTCTAGCTTTATTTACGCCTTTATTTACGCGACAAATATTTATTGTGAGAGTAGGGACCCTCCCTTTTTAGTTACACTGTATTCCCAGACATTAAATAGTTCCTGTTATAAATTAGGCATTCATTGAACATTACTAAATTAAATAATGAAACTAAGTAAGAAAGCTCATATGACAAAATATATAGAGTTGTGTTTAGTACAAAGAAGGGAAAGGAGTTGGTGACTATCATTAAATAGATGAAAGACCACAGTGTTATTGCAGAGAGTTATACTCACTGACAGTTAATTAGGTGATATAATTCTGTAATGGAAAGAATATATTTTAGATTGTTTAATTGCTGAAAGCAAACACTTTGAATAATTGGTAACTATTCCTAAAGAAACTATGGAAATCTGAACATTTTAAGAAAAAAAATGTAGAAATGATATTGCCTGTGTATGATTTGAATAGTCTTACCTGAGAGCAGGTTATTGAAATTCACAAGGTACCTCACAGTGAGGCTAATGTCCTCATTAAACACATGTAGCTATTTGCATCTAAAGCATTCTTTTATCTCCTTTGTCATCTCTATTTATAAATTGCTGAAATCTGGGTAAAATAGATAATTCCCCCAAGTTATACCAGGATATGCAATGCTGAATTTTATAATCGTTTTTTTTTCTTGCAACCTGGCATAGAAAATTTCTTGGAGTATTAAAACCCAATTCCTGCGTTTGATGTGAATAGAATCCTCATGAATTTTAAATATTTTCAATATGCCACTCACTTAATACTTTAAACAAATACAGTGTTTCTCAAAAATACATACTAAGTTCTGGGAAAGGAGGAAAGGAGACATTGCCTCCTTACATTTACGTACTGTATTTAAATACCACTCAGTACAATTTGAAGGCCACCAGATGACTGCAGGCTTTAATGTGTCTCTTATAGGAACAACTTGAAGATACGGGCATTTAACAGGGATAAAGATTATTTTTGTACATGTGGTAATATTTGAATAGGTAAGAGTCTGTAATAGAAATATGTGGGTAATCCAGTATCCTGTGCCATTGAGTGGGGCCAAGGGTTACAGATCACAAATAGAAAAATCTGAATATGGTCTCTGCATGTGGATTTGGTCAGTGAAGTGTATCTCTTCAATGTTTGATGTGAAAAGGGCCAGACGTTTGGACACAGTCATATTTTTAGGATAGCATGTTAAAACAAAATAGTCAATAATGACTCAGTTATTAAACACAGTTAATAGTTACGAATATGTAGATGTTTTTATAACATTTAAAAGATATCTTTTCTCCCAAAGACAATAGGGAAGAATAGGGAAATCCTAAAAACATTTTTGCTAAAGAGAGGAGCAAAAGAAAGATGCCTTCTATTATCATTATTTATCTTTGACTTCATTATCTATTGCAATTAGACAAATAGAAGTTCAAGATTTTGAATAGGTCTGGTAACAAAACTAGGAGTACTATTTTAATAAAAGCAGCCCACATATCACAAGAAAACTTACATTGATTTATGTAATAGTAAGATTGTAAAAATAGTATATAGCATCCAGTAGCATTTATGTGTACAATCTATGTGAGTTAGATGATAAAATAACAAAAAATACTTCATTTAATGAAAGTTAGATGATAATATAACAGAAAATACTTCAGTTATCTTAGTATATTTGGTGCTTCTATTGCAGAATTCCTAAGATTGGAATTCTTTGTCTTGGAAAATTTGTTTTCTCACAGTTTTGAAGATTGGAAAGTCTAAAATCAAGGCAACTGGCACTTCTTGTCTGATGAGGGCCTTCTTATTGTCTTCTTAAAGGGCAGAAAGAGACAGAGCAAGAAAGCAAGCTAGCCAGACACTGAAGAAAGCCTATTTTATAAGGGCCTTAACCCCATTAAGTAGGAAGGAGATGTCGTGACCTAATCACCCCTTAAAGGCCTCACTTATTAATACTGTCACAGTAACAACAGCTGCATTTCAGAGACACATTCAAGCCATAGCATTAGGCAATAAACTTTCAAAAATTTTAAGAAATATATGAAAAAAACTTTCAAATGCTACTGAAAGATATTAAGGACAATTTGAACAAATGTGAAAATATAACACATTCTTAGAGTTTAGAAGAATGAGCATAGCAATATTCCCCATAGAGTACTACATTTACTCTAATTTAATTAGAATATCTATGTTTTTTAAACTACAAATTGTGAATGTAAAGTTTTTATTTAAAAATTCAGGAAATGTTCAGAAACACTCTGAAACAGTGAGATCAATACAGGGGGAATCATACTGTTGAATAGTAAAACCCAATATTTTAAATTTTCTGTAATTAAAACTGTACAATATGGTGCATGAATTGATAAGCCAGACAGTCGAACAGAATGTTAAAGCCATACATATACACAAATTCAGACATAAATTTGGCATATGATAGAGGTGTAATCTGGTTACTATAGAGGAATAACTTGGTTATTATTGCTGTGTAGCAAATCACCACACAATTTAGTGCCTTAAAATTACGATTGTTTATCATCACTTATAATCTCTGTGAGTTCAGATGTGGGGGCATCTTAGTTGTGTGATTCTGACTGGCTAGTCCTGGGTCATGTCAAAGGTGGATTCACTTATATGTCTGGTGCCTGCGCTAAAAGCTGGGTAGTAGAGAAGTCAGAGATCCATATGCGTCTCTTTCTATCTGTACATGCATCTCTCTCTCTCTCTCTCTCTGTCTGTATGGTCTCTCCACCATGTCAGTGTCAAAGTAGATGAACTTCTTACTTTGTGGCTCAAGCTCCAAAGGCACATTTCCTGAATTGAAATGCCAGGTAGAAGTCATATTGCCTTTCATTAACTATCTTTGTAAATCACACAGTATCCCTTCTACCTTATTCTATTAGCTGAGGCAGTTAACAAAGGTCCTCTTAAGTGCAGGGTAGAGAATATAGACCCTTGCTCTCAAAGAAATAATGTCAAGGTTTCACTTTAAGAAAATTGTGCCATCTTGGAAAATATAGTTTTCCATAAGAGGTTATTTAAATTCAAGTAAAGACAAATTAAGCAATAAATGGTGAGCACAGCCTATTGAAAAATATATATTCATATTGAAAATAAACTATGAAAAAATTCCCAACACAAAGACTATGTAAATATAAATTCATAAAGGCACAAATACAAGAAAATATTTTCAATTATTTTTTCATTGTCAACAGTTGCTCAAACTCAACAAACCACACACATGCACACAAAAACTATGAATCTGATAACATAAATACATAAACTTTTACATGGCTCCAAAAGAAAAAAGATAAAGTCAAAAAATAATTACAAACTTGTAAAGTTACAAGAAATGTTTGCAAGTCCCATTAACAGACAAATATTTAAAAATCTTCTCAAATCAATAACATAAAGACAACTAACCCATTGAGAGAAAAAAGAAGAAATGAGTATTAATGAAAATAACTTTAGTAATATTTAAATATATTAAAAGCTACTAGATCTCATTTATAATAAAAGAAAGAAAAACCATATCAAGAATCCCTAATCGACCTATAAATTGTGATATCATTTGAGAATTTATTGGCACATAGTACTGGTGAGGCCCATGAGGAAATAGGAATGTTTTGTTATTGAAAGTGTAATTTGTAGGGAGGCCCTTTGGCAAATTTCCTTCAAAATTGCAATTGATCCCACTATTTTACTTTGGGGAATGTATTTGTGATTGGCAGATGTCTAAGAAACGCCCCAGTGATCCATGTTCATGCCTCTTGAGTGCAGGCAAGGCCTGTAACTTTCCTCTTAACCAATAAAATACTGTTAAAAAAATGGGTTATTACTCCAGTGATTTTATTATGTTTTAAGTCAAAGGTGAAGCTATTTTGTGGATTTAATTAAGGCCTTTAATCAGTGAACTTTAAGTTAATCAAAGGCAAAATGATCCTGGGTGGGACTGACTTAATGAAGCTCTTTAAAAAAAAAGATATAGGGAAAGTATTACCTAGCAGGCACCAGAGACTCTTCTGTTGGCTGCGTGAGTTCTGCAGCTCTAAGGAACTGAATTCTGACAACAACCTGAGTGAGCCTGGAGGAGGATTCTGGATTCCAGGTGGCAACACAGCTATGCTGATACCTTAATTATGGCTTTTCCAGAACCTGAGTAGAGGACTAAATTACACTCCATGATGAACTCCTGACTCACAGAAACTATGATATAATAAATATGTGTTGTTTTAAGTCTCTAAATCTGTGGTAATTTGTTAAGCAGCAATGGAAGACCAATATAGGATTTTTTTCACAAATGTGCACCCATGCAAATTGATGTATGTTAAGGCTTTTCATTGTTGCATTATTTCTGATACCAAAATATTAATAACAAAAGTTCATCAGTAAGCATGAAATAAAATTATGAGATGGTCTATATTTGCAATGGAATATTATGAAACATAAAATAGAATAAAGTTCTTTATGTACCGCATGTAAATATCTCCAAAACATATTAGTAAATTTTAAAAAGCAAAGTGAAGAACAATGTGTATGGTATGCAACCATTTATGTGATAAAAGGGGAAAAAGACTATATATTTGTATTTCTTCAAATAAACATAAAAAAGGACATTTTGAATGAATCAAAAATAATAGAATCATTTGTTGTGACAGAAGATGAGATCTGATTTGAAAAATTTGTGGGATGTATCATTTCTACTGTTAGTGCATTATTTATTTCAAAAAATATAATAAATGCATTTTATTTTAAAATCATGAAAGAAAAGTATATATGAAAAATCCCTAATCAAGTCTTGAGGGATATAACAAAGGAAAAAATATACTTTAATAAGAAACAAGAAGGCCACACAATGGAAGAGTGTTGACAGGGCAAAGATAGAAGACTAAAGGCAAGGGTGAGTAGTCTGCATATCGCCAAATAGTTTGCCTAGTTTAAAGCACTGGAAGTTGGTAGACAGCTGGGATCTTGAGTCACCATCATTTTTGGAAGTATAAGCCAAAAATAAAATTTTAAGGCCCCTAACCATCTGAATGGACTTTCTCCTCAGCCAGGGCACTCTTAAAATTTAACCTGAGAGACTGGTTCAGGCCATGACAGAAAGGAGTCAGACATGCCTCATTATACCTCTCTGGAATTAACATCAACACAGATTTTAACCCTGATAAGAAACATTTTACAAACTATTCTCTCTGAAACCTACTAGCTGAAGGCATCCCCTGCAAATAAGAACTTGGGTCTCCATAAACCTTTATCTTTACTCAGACATTTCTTTTTGTTGATCCAGGTCTTTAGATAAACTCAACAAATGGTCAACTAGAAAATTTTAAAATCTACCTATAAGCTGGACTCCCCCTGCTTCTAGTTGTCCTGACTTTCTGGACAAACTAGAAAGTCTGTACTTATTAAATGTATTTGATTGAAGTTTCATGTCTCCCTCAATTGTATAAACCAAGCTGTATCCCGACGACCTTGGGTACATGTTCCTAGGACCTCCTCAGGGCTGTGTCATGGGCCATGGTGACTCATGTTTGGCTCAGACTAAATCTGTTCAAATTTTTAACAGAATTTGACCCTTTTCGTCGACAGAGACAACCTGATGCTGTTAAGCAGGATGTAGAGTAGGATGAGCCTTAGGAGGTCAAGAAGAAACAGTGGGCGACAGCAATGTTGTACTGAGAGACAATCATTTCCTACCAAAGTAGAATGAAATCAGGAAAACTCCCTTCTCATCTCTAAATCCCAACTCTTATCTTGCCCACAGTCACATTTCCTTTTTTTGTTCCCAGGAAACTTTTTTTCCAAGTTACATGGTGTTTACATGGTGTTGATATAAGTATTCCCGACATTATTCTTCAGTACTGCTGATAATGTTGGTGAATTTCCAGTGTCGCATTTGAGGGATCTCATTGCTGCCCATCTATTTAGCACTGCTAACCACTAGTCTCCTGATATGACTTGTCTTTTATTGCCAGAGTAACCCCAGCTGTGGTTTTTCAGAAACAAAACCACACAAATATAATATATTGATGATTTCACCGTTTGTTAAGTGAGAAGATTTGGGCCTTTAAACAATGAAACTAGAAAGACGCTTCAAAAGGGCTTTTGCATTTTTAAACCACTTCGGTGACTTCCGTTTGTGAGGAAAGCACTGCCAGAATAATGATATCTGCAAATCAGGTACAAAAAATCTGAGTGGAAAAAAAAAAAGTCCCTTTGTCTTACTCAGAGTCTGTCTCTGAGATCTGTTTTTATGCTGGGAAGCTGTGGGAAACAAGTCTGATGGTTGGTGCCGTTTGTACCACATCTGGTACCATTAAAGGGCCACCCTTTCCTCCCTGCAAGAAAAGCAAGACATTGGGGGCATTTTCATTCTCCATAATTCATTCTAATTTCCTACTGCTTAAACTGCAACTTGGGAGTTATTATGCACTTTGAAGAACTATGTTCACTATAGCAGGCCACAAGGGAACTATGCAGTGTGCAGAAGCTGTAATTTACAAAATACCCTCTGGAGAAAGGAGGGAGGGAATGGAGCTTGGAAAGTGCTTCCTTTTCTACAGCAGAACTTAAACGCTATGGGAATTACATCCACCAAACTGATCATGGCACTAGAGCTTCATAAATACAAAATCGTATTTCTGTATTGTAAAACAAGGAACTCGGAATCTCTTGTTCTGCTTCTACATAAGCTATTGTTACAATAAAAACACATTCCCATGGTTCTCTTAAGAGCTTTTGAACAAGAATATTAGCGAGATCCTTCCCTGCTCCTCTGGGTAATTTTCAGGACCGATATACTTTACTCGTTTTATTCTTCTATTAGAATAAGCAGCCAATAAAGTTATGGGCTGATTCTTGATAAAGTTTATTTCTGATGTTAGTAACTTTTATCTTGTCTCATTTTTGTTGGTTAGACTGCCTAGAGGCTTGCCAATTTTTTTAGTCCCTTCAGTGGAACGATTTGGTTTCATTAATTGTCTGTATTGATTTCTTATTTTCAATTTTTTTGAATGTTACTCACTTTTTCTCTGAGGGCCTGTAACATATGAATAATAGTTATTTCAAATTTTTGTTTGATAATTCCAAAATTATTTATTTATTTTCTTCTGTAGGTTTTAGGCATATTACTCTTCTCTCTCTAGATTCTTAAGGTAGACTTTAAAATTATTGGTTAGATTTTTCCTTTTTTTCCTAATATGTGCATTTAATGTTATAAAATCCTTTCTAGGTATTTTTTTCTCTGTACCTCAGTGAAATTTTTATGGGTTTTATTTTTATTTTCTTTATTTCAAAATATTTAAAAAGGTTTTTCTTAAAACTTTTTTTTAATGCATGTATTATGTAGAAGTGTGTTGTTCATCTCCAAATATTTGGTCTTTTTTTCAGCTGTCTTTCTATTATTGATTTCTAGTTGAATTTTACTGTGGTCTGAGAGCACATTTTATATGATTTCTGTTTTTTAAAAGTTTTTAAGATGTGTCTTATGGAACAGAATGTGGTCTGTCTTGATGAATGTTTTATGTGAGCTTGATAAGAACATGTATTCAACTGTTGTTGGATGATGGATGGTATATTCCATAAATATCAATGAAATCAAGTTAATTGATGATGCTGCTCAGGTCAAATATTTATACTGAATTTCTGTTCATTTGAATTATCAGTTCTTTCTTTTATGATATTCATGTTGTCTTTGGCATTCTGCAGTTTGAATAGGGTATGTCCAGCTGTAGATTTTATGGTATTTATCCTGATTGGTATTATATAAACTTCCTAGATATGCGATTTTTGTGTCTGTCATTACTTCTGAAAAATTCTCAACCATTATTATAGTACTTAAAGTATTTCTTCTCTTCCTTTCTCTCTTCTACTTCTGGTATTCCAATAAAATTGTCCCAAAGTTCATGGATATTATGAGTTTTTCCCTATTCATTATTTTTTTCTCTCTGTATCTCATTTTGGGAAGACTCTTGATATATTTTTAAGGTCACTGATTATGTCCTTAGCCATGATCAGTATAGTGGTCAGTCCATCAAAGGCATTCTTTATTTCTCTTACAGTGTTTTTGGTTTCTAGCATTTCTTTTTTATTCTTTCTGGGTTTCCATCCCTCAGTTTACTTTGCCTATCTGTTTTTGAATGTTACTCACTTTTTCTCTGAGGGCCTCTAACGTATGAATAATAGTTATTTCAAATTTTTGTTTGATAATTCCAAAATCCCAGTTATATCAAAGCTGGGTTCTGATGCTTGCTTTATGTTTCTTGACTGTTTCTTTTGCTTAACTTTTAGCATGCTTTGTAGTTTTTTGTTGAAAGTCAAACTTGATGAATCAAGTAATAGGATCTGAGGTAAACAGGTCTTAATTTGAAGTTTTATGTTAAACCCATGACAACCCTAATAAAAGAAACTTTACCCCATGGGCTTGTGAGGAAGTTTGCTAAGAGGAAGCTTGTGGATGGAGTTGAAAGATAATTTGAAAACCTGCAACCTGAATTTGGATGTGCCTCAAATTTGAAAGACCTCAGAAAGTAGACGCAAGGAGCTCAAAATAATAAAAATTAAAAAAAAATTAACCCAATGCCTGAAATGGCTATGCTTTCTGAACAAAGAATTAGAACAAATATTGAATTAATGAATAGTGTGTTTGCTCAGCATTCGCTACCTCATGTGCCTACAGGGGCTGAGCAAATAACATCAATGTGTTGGTCACCCTGATAGTAACAAGAAGTATGGAATGGGTGGCTGAACCAATAGGCAAGCCATATAAAGCCATTAAAAAAAAAAAAAAAAAAAAAACGCCAAGGAAAATGTATCTCTGGGTTCTTTGCAGGGTAATGAACACTAATTTTTCATGTGTTATGCATAAGAAAGACTGACTTACTGAATTTCTACTATGTAGGCTCAGTAAAACAAAATAATTTAGATGAGGAAACAGAAAATTTTATCTAAGACAAGCAGATTACTATGTTTTTAGGAAGGAAAGTATATTTTTATCTTATCTTATATGCATGGGAATTTGTAACCAAGTTGACTTTTTCATACATATAGTAAATAAGATTAAACAGAATATCATCCTGAAGTATCTGCTTGGTGGGCAGACCAACTTTAAGAGTTGCTATTGCAAACTTACTTATTGTCACATTCTTCAATATCTCCTGGAGGTGACTCAATGCAAATGCCAGGAGTAAGAACAGAATTCTAGGAAAACAACTGTACAACATAACAATGAGACTTTAAATAGTCACTATGTTTTATCTGGTAATTCTACTTTTAAATTTATTCTTCACTGCTAATATAAAATACAAATTAACGTGGATGTTAAATGTAAAACAAACAGAGAGTCTTCATGAACAAATATAATCTTAATATAGGTAGGCAAAGTTATGAAATATTAAAGTGATTAAATATTAATTGATACACACATGAAAATGATGTGTATAAGAAATAATAACATAGTAAGAGACATAATTATCACATTTACAAGACGAAAATGTATCTATGGCAAACTAAATCATTATGCAGAAAGAAGAAATAGTGCAATAGTTAAATGACATAATTTTTTAATTCAGTGGCACCTTTTATTCTCTTGTCTATATTTTCTGTCATGAAACACACAAAACTCCCATGATCAGAAAAGAAAAATTATCTTAATTGCTAATTCTGGCATATTTCCAGGAATCTTTTAATTTCATAAACTCCAGATATTTTCTATATCTTTTAAAATTTGCTAAAATTAACAGAATTATATCCTTTATTAACTTAAATTCTTTTTCATTAAAATGAAAAGCAAAATAGTTATTTGAATATCTGTCACCTAGAAGAAAAGCCACAATCTGGAAATCAGTGGCAGGAACTACGTGTGGCACAGCTGCAGAACTTTCCAGTGAGAGCCAATGAGGGACAGCCTATAAAACAAAGGAAGCTAAGCTAGACGAGGCTTGAAGTAGCACTGTGGAGAGAGACCACCTGCCTCTCTAACCTGGATGCTTAGTGTGGGCATTCTGTTCCCACACTAAGAGACACGGCTTCTATGTTATCTGGGTAGAATCCAGCTTACGTGTGTCATAGCCCAGTCTCCGTGTGGTCAGAGAGGTAGTTTAGTGATTTCCATGACAAAGTTACTGTATGCCCGAAGACAGATTGGCAGAGGTGTATGTGAAAAGCCATAAATTCGCACCTCAATAAAGTAAAAAGGCAGCTTACCCAAAGGAGAAACCAACCATCTCATACTCAAAGGGAGAGAAGTCAGTGGTGCCAAGGGTAAAAACAAATAGAATTGGGGGCAGGCATTCCACTAGTTCTCCTCATGGGAGAATGGTGTTTTATGGACTTCTTCATTTCAAATGATTCTGAGGGCATTCCATAACTCATATTCAGTACCTTGTCCCTTTTATCTCTGGAATTTCCACACAACACTAACAGATATTTCAGTTGCATGGTAATTCAAATTCTACCCTCTGTCTCAGTGGTGCCATCTATACCTTCCACGTACCCACATATATTTAATAATAATAATAATTTTAATGATACATAATGTTTTATCAGGTTGATGTAGAATATTATCCTGATGCTGAGCATTTATATTGTTTTTCTATATTTCATATTTAGAAATAAGTACTGTCTAGAATATCAACATTACATTATTTTGTTTTCTGTACAGCAGTTTTTATTAGATAAGTTTCTAGGAGTAGAAATTCAGGAATTTCTCTTGATTTGCATTTGCAAATAACTCTCTAAAGTGATTTAACAATTTATAAAGATAACAGCATTAAATAAGTGTGTTCCAGTTTTATCGCAACTCTATGAGGGACTTACCTTTATTCGTTTTCACATCTTTCTCTCAGTAAATTTCCCTTTAGACCATTTATTTATAAGCACTTATAATAATCTACAGAAATATATCTATAGAGCGTTTATTGTAAACCAGAAATGTTTTGTAAAAATTGAGAATCAACCATGAATGAACAAAATGCTTGCTTTCATGGAACTTACATTGTAGATTGGTAGAAAGATACAACAAATAAATAAGCCAATAAATAATATGGTCTTAGATAGTTATACGGTCTGCTGAGAGAACTTAGTGCCACTAATGGACATGAAATAGGCTAAATGGGAAGTTGTAAATCCTCTTTTAATAGATCTTAAAGAGTTGTAGAGCAAGCTATTAGTAACTTGAGGTTTCTAGAAACGTCATTAGTAAGGTGACTGTTATTAATAAGACTGTTCTGTCCAAGTATTTTACTTTATATGGTTTTCAAAAATGTGCTGGAGCTAGGTGTGGAATTTAAAATACAATTAGAATAGTCATCTAATTTTGCCTGTCCCTTTAACAAAATGCTGTTTTTCTCAATGTGAAGTTAAGGTTATCTTTGAGCTTCTTTGGCTTCAGTAAACCTCTAAACATCTAAAATTTTCTCCTCCAAAGATAAATATTTTAAGTTGTTTTATTGCTAACTCAAGCCATTGTGATTTCAGAAATCAAACATATTCTAAGATTTCTGGTGTAACTTTTAGATATTGGACATGCATAGTCTCTTTTTAAAAAGTAGGGATTGGGAAACATTTTATTGGGAATTCCTCAGAGATTGTGTTGTTAGGAAGGTATATCCAAAGAACTTCAAAATAATGCACACACAAATGCAAAATACAGTGAGAGAAAAGGAAAGTCGAAATTAGTATATTACTACTTATTTAGGTCAGCCTTGCACACACACACACAAAATGCTATAATGTGCCCAAACACACACAAAAAACCTCAGTCTAAATTATTTGCTTTTCTCTGCTTCTATATTTTATTTTACAATTAACTTATGGGTTCAGTTAATCCCTTGCTTGGCTTTCATAGGCTATTGCAGCATTATTAATGCTATTATTTTAATGTGAATGTCTTATTGTCAGGGGTTGTACCCTTCAGTTGGCTGTGGGATTTGCTTGTCCATATGCTTCTCACATTTACTTTTTCTTATTTCTTAAAGCATTTTAATTTGAGAGCATCAATGCAGATTTATTCATTTATCAGTGAGCAAACATTTCTCAATTGACTACTAAAGGTAAAAACACTATGTTTAGTTGGCAATGTGATGAATACAGACAGAACTCAGATATAATCCCTGCCTTTAAGGAGCTCTGACCTCGACTAGTATGTTTTAGAGAAGAGGTGGTTCTTTACTCTTCAGTTTTCTTTGTATATGAAGGGAGTTTATTAAGAAACTGCTTATCCCTTTTTTAAGTTGTTTCACTGCGAACACAAGCCGTTGTGATTTCAGAAATCTTACTGTAAGATTTCTGGTGTGCCTTTTAGATACTGGATGTACATAACCTCCTTTTTAAAAAGGCAGCAATTGGGAAAATTTTACATATTCTGTCCTAAGAAAGGTACAGTGACTTACACTTTTGGGTAATTTGGAACCTGATTGAGAAGCTATAACTTCAGGATGAAAATGTTAGTTTTATTCTGTTGGAATTTGAGAGCCGTTGAAGAAGCATCAAACCCTTGTTCATAAAAATTGTATTGGGAGTTGTAATACAAATGTAAACTAGGTCTTCATGCTCCCACTCAAGCTGTGTCTTGATTTCTGAATACTGATTTCACAGACTTATGAGAGACCACATATCATCCAATGATTCCTGTAGATTTCTGGGAGCTTATTCCTCATTCTTTTCTTTGTCTCCACATTCCTCCAACCATACATGTTGCCTTGGTCTGCCTGCATTATTAATATGTAGCATACACCATAGTCTTTTATGAAAAACAGGCTGGTCATATGCATATACATTTTATTAGTTTACTAACACTGAAGACAGAAATCACCTCGGAAAATGCCTGGGGGTTTTTACTGTATTCAGTTCTTTGCTCCCTGTAGCTCCTCCTTCCCATATGCTCCAGGGGAAACTGACAGGTTTTTGTTGTTGTTGTTGAAGTCCCACCAAATAAATCTATTCAGACCCTGGGAGTTGAATATGGTATTTCAAATGAAATTCTCAAACTTGCAGAAAAGTTAAAGGCATACTACAATGGACACCCATGTGCCCTTGTTAATACTTTAGCTAGCTAGCTAGCTAGTTATCTATATTAATTTGCCAAACTGTTTGAAAGTAAGTTTCAGATATCATGATATTTCATCCTTAAGTACTTCAGCATGGATATCCAAAAATAAAGATACTATGTTATAAAATCAAAAGTATCCATGTCTTACTAAATCAGTATTATTTAAGAAGTATTATACTGCATATATTTATGTTTTAAGTTGTTACTTAAATTTTAAGCTGTCTTACAATTTTCTCAGGGTGCTTTTAAGATTTTTTCTTTATCATTGGTTTTCAGTAATTTGATTATAATGTGATTTTCTTTGTGTTCATTCTGTTTAAGTTTCTTTGACCTCATTGTGATGCAGAATTTTTGCTAAAGGCTCAGCTAGGTCTGGGTTCTTATCTCATGACCAGGAAAAATTACACATGTGGACCCCATAGAGTGAGTAGAGTAGAGTTTGTTAAATAGCAGACATAGCGTTAAGATGGCCAACTAGAAGCAGAGGCAATCGGAGGCTCTCATCAAAAAGATCCAAAACAGCATGTGAATCCTGCACTGGCAACCGAGATATCCAGGTTCTGACATTAAGACTGACTAGGTGACTGGCGTGACACACAGAGAGGAAGGAAGAGCAGTGTGGTATGGCAGTCCACCTGAAAGCCACATAGGGCAGAAGATTCCATACCCCCAGCCAAGGAAGGCAGTGAGTGAGCAGGCTGCCAAGCCTGGGGAACCGTGCTTTTTCCACAGAACTCTGCAAGACATGGATCAGAAGATCCCACTCGGAAGCCCAAGGCAACGGGGCCTTGGGCCCCAACCACAGAGCCACACAGATTCTCAACACCCACTTGGCTAGAATTGGCCTAAGCCTATGAGTTTCTTGGGGGAGGGGGTACCATAACCACTGCTATGGCTACCTGAAATCTAAGCCATCTGAGCTTTTTAGGGGAGCGGTGGCAGTCAACACTGTAGCTGCAGGGCCTCCCTACAAGAACTCCCGTAAGGAGCTCAGGGACAGAACTCTGATCTCCCTGGGCCTGAACCCCTAGGGGGAGGGATGGCCATAGTCTCTGCAGATCAGCAGACTTAGTCTTTCCTCTTGCTACCTCTGAGGAATCTCGGCAGCCCAGATGAATGGGTTTCTCTTGAGCATGGCACAAGGGACAGCAAAGTGCCTCATTAAATGGGTCCTGCTTCCCATGCAACCCAACTAGGTGAGACCCCCAAACAGACATCCTATACAGTAGTGTTCCTACTGGCATTGGGTCAGTGCCCCTCGAGGTCAGAGATCCCAGAGGAAGGAGCAGGAACCCATCTTTGCTGTCCTTGAGCCTACTCAAGTGACATCTGCAGGCACAGGAGCAAACTAGATGCAGAGAGTCTGAAGTGAGCCTCCAGCAAACCACAGCAGCTCTACAAAAGAGGAACCTAACTATGAAAGAAAACAAACAAAAAGAAACAACAACAGCATCAACAAAATGTCCCCAAAAAACCTCATCCCAGGGTCAACAGCCTCAAAGTTTGAAACTAGACAAACTCATGAAGATGAGAAATAATCAGTGAAAAAATGCTGAAAACCCAAAACGCCAGAGTGCCTCTTTTCCTCCGAATGATTGCAATATCTCTCCAGGAAGGGCTGAAAACTAGACGGAGGATGAGGTGGATGAATTGGCAGAAGAAGGCTTTAGAGAGTGGGTAATAACAACTTTACTGAGGGAAAGGAGCATGTTCTAATCCAATAAAGAAGCTAAGAACGTTGATAAAAGGTAAGAGGAGCTGCTAACTAGAATAACCAGTTTAGAGAGGAACATATATGACCTAATGGATCTGAAAAACACAACATGAGAACTTTGTGAAGCATACCCGAGTATCAATAGCTGAATGGATCAAGTGGAAGAAAGAATATCAGAGATGGAAGACTATCTTGCTGAAATAAAGCAGGCAGACAAGATTAGATAAAAGAGAATGAAAAGGAACAAACAGAACCTCCAAGAAATATGGGACTGTGCAAAAAAACTAAACCCACTGCCAATTTGAGTACCTGGAAGAGACAGGGAGAATGGAACCAAATTGGAAAACACACTTCAGGATATTATTCAGGAGAACTTCCCTAACCTAGCAAGACAGGGCAATACTGACATTCAGGAAATAGAGATTCCCCATTAAGATACTCCACGAGACCAAACCCAAGACACATAATCATCAGGTCAAAATGAAGAAGAAAATGTTAAGGGCAGTCAGAGAGAGGCCAGGTCGCCTACAAAGGAAGCCCATCAGACTCACAGTGAATCTCTCAGCAGAAACCCTCTAAGCCATAAAAGAGTGGGGGCCAGTATTCAACATTATTAAAGAAAAGAATTTTCAACCCAGAATTTCATGTCTAGCCAAGCTAAGCTTCATAAGTGAGGGAGAAGTAAAATCCTTTTCAGAAAAGCAATAATGAGGGAATTCATCACCATCAGTCCTGCCTAGCAAGAGCTCCTGAAGGAAGCACTAAATATGGAAAGGAAAAACCAGTATCAGCCACTGCAAAACACACAAAAATATAAAGACCAATGAAACTGTGGAGAAACTGCATTAACTAGTGTGTAAATTAACCAGCTAGTGTCATGATGACAGGGTCAAATTTCCACATAACAATATTAACCTTAAATGTAAATGGCCTAATCGCCTCAATTAAAAGACACAGACTGAAAAATTGGATAAAGATTCAAGACCCATAGGTGTGCTGTATTCAAGAGACCTAACTCTTGTGCAAAGACACACATAGGCTCAAAATAAAAGGATGAAAGAAAATTTACCAAGCAAATGGAAAGCAGAAGTAAGCAGGCATTGCAATCCTAGTCTCTGACAAAACTGATTTTAAACCAACAAAGATATAAAAAGACAAAGAAGGGCATTACATAATGGTGAAAGAATCAATTCAACAATAAGTGGTAATATCCTAAATATATATGCAGCCAATACAGGAGCACCAGATTCATAAAACAAGTTCTTAGAGACCTACAAAGAGACTTAGACTCTCATACAATAATACTGGGAGACTTGAACATGCCACAGTAAATATTAAACAGATCAAGAAGACAGAAAATTAACAAGGATATTCAAGACTTGAACTCAGCTCTGGATGAAATGGACCTAATAGATAACTATAGAACTCTCCACCCTAAAACAGCAGAATATACATTCTTCTCCTTCTTCTCAGTGCCACATGGCACTTACTCTAAAATTGACCACATAATTGGAAGGAAAACACTCCTCAGCAAATGCAAAATAACTGAAATAATAACAAACGGTCTTTCAGACTACAGAGCAATCAAATTAGAACTCAGGATTCAGCAACTCACTCAAAACAACACAACATCATGGAAATTGAACAACCAGTGCCTGAATGACTTGCAGGTATATAATGAAATTAAGGAAGAGATCAAGAAGTTCTTTGAAACCAATGAGAACAAAGAGACAATGTACCAGAAACTCTGGGACTCAACTAAAGCAGTGTTAAGATGGAAATTTATAGCACTAAATGCCCATATCAGAAAAACTAGAAAGATTTCAAGTCGACGCCCTAATATCACAATTAAAAGAACTAGAGAAGCAAAAGCAAACAAATCTAAAAGCTAGAAGAAGACAAGAAATAACTAAGATAAGAGTAAAACTGAAGGAGATAAAAACATGAAAATCCTTCAAAAATCAATAAATACAGGAGCTGTTTTTTTTTTTTGAAAAGAAAAACATAGACTGCTAGCTAGATTGATAAAGAAGAAAAGTGAGAACCAAATAGACACAATAAAATGATTAACAGGATATCACCACTGATCCCACAGAAATACAAACTACCATCAGAGAATACTATAAACACGTCTACACAAAATAAACTAGAAAATCTAGAAGAAATGGATAAATCTCTGGACGCATACATGCTCCCAAGACCAAACCAGGAAGAAGTCAAATCCCTGAATAAACCAATAACAATTTCTGAAATTGAGGCAGTAATTAATAGCCTACCATGCAAAAAAGCCCAGAACCAGATAGATTCACAGCCAAATTCTACCAGAGGTACAAAGAAGAGTTGGTACCATTCCTTCAGAAACTATTCCACACACTTGAAAATGAGAGACTCCTCCCTAACTCATTTTATGAGGCCAGCATCATGATGACACCAAAACCTGGCAGAGATATAACAAAAAAGAAAATTTCAGGCCAATATCCCTGATGAATATTGATGCAAAAATCCTCAATAAAATACTGGAAAACCAAATCCAGCAGCACACCAAAAAGTTTATCCACCATGATTAAGTCGACTTCATCCCTGGAATGCAAGGCTGGTTTAACATACACAAATCAATAAATGTAATCCATCACAGAAACAGAAACAATGGCAAAAACTATATAATTTTCTCAATAGGGCAGCAAAGACCTTTGATAATATTCAACGTCCCTTCATGTTGAAAAAACTCTCAATAACCTAGGTATTAATGGGACATATCTCAAAATAATAAGAGCTATTTATGACAAACCCACAGCCAATGTCACACTGCATGGGCAAAACCTGGAAGCATTCCCTTTGAAAACCAGCACAAGACAAGGACGCCCTCTCTCACCACACCTATTCAACATAGTATTGGAAGCTCTGTCCAGGGAAATCAGGCAAGAGAAATAAATAAAGCATATTCAAATAGGAAGAGAGGAAGTCAAATTGTCTTTGTTTGCAGACAACATGATGCTATATTTAGAAAACCCCATCATCTCAGCCCAAAACTCCTTAAACTCATCAGCAACTGCAGCAAAGTCTCAGGATACAAAATCAATGTGAAAAAATCACAAGCATTCCTATACACCAACAACAGAGAAGCAGAGAGTCAAATCATAAATGAACTTCCATTCACAACTGCAACGAAGAGAATAAAATACCTAGGAATACAACTAACAAAGGACTTGAAGGTCCTCTTCAAGGAGAACTACAAACCACTGCCCATGGAAATAAGAGAGGACACAAAAAAATGGAAAAACATTCCATGCTCATGAATATAAATGATCAATATTGTGAAAATGGCCATACTGCCCAAAATAATTTATATATTCAATGCTCTCCTCATCAAACTACCATTGACATTCTTCACAGATT
This sequence comes from Macaca nemestrina, assembly GCF_043159975.1. NCBI lineage: Eukaryota > Metazoa > Chordata > Mammalia > Primates > Cercopithecidae > Macaca > Macaca nemestrina. The sequence continues at coordinate 84,137,144 of NC_092137.1, read as the reverse complement.
TAGAAAAAACATAGTTTAAAATTTATATGGAACCAAAAAAGAACTCTCATAGCCAAGAATCCTAAACAAAAAGAATGAAGCTGGAGGCATAATGCTACCTGACTTCAAACTATACTATAAGCCTACAGTAACCAAAACAGCACGGCACTGGTACCAAACAGAAATATAGACCAATGGAACAGAATAGAGACATCAGATATAACACCACACATTTACAACCATCTGATCTTTGACAAACCTGACAAAAACAATCAGTGGGGAAAGGATTCCCTATTTAATAAGTGGTGCTGGGAAAACTGGCTAGCCATATGCAGAAAACTGAAACTGGACCCCTTCCTTATACTTTTTATTTTTTTATTTATTTTATTTTTTTATTATCATACTTTAAGTTCTAGGCTACATGTGCACAACGTGCAGGTTACATATGTATACTTGTGCCATATTGGTGAGCTGCACCCATCAACTCGTCAGCACACATCAACTCGTCATTTACATCAGGTATAACTCCCAATGCAATCCCTCCCCCATCCCCCCTCCCCATAATAGGCCCCAGTGTGTGATGTTCCCCTTCCTGAGTCCAAGTGATCTTATTGTTCAGTTCCCACCTATGAGTAAGAACATGCGGTGTTTGGTTTTCTGTTATTGCAATAGTTTGCTGAGAATGATGGTTTCCAGCTGCATCCATGTCCCTACAAAGGACACAAACTCATCCTTTTTTATGGCTGCATAGTATTCCATGGTGTGTATGTGCCACATTTTCTTAATCCAGTCTGTCACCGATGGACATTTGGGTTGATTCCAAGTCTTTGCTCTTCTGAATAGTGCCACAATGAACATACGAGTGCATGTGTCTTTATAGCAGCGTGATTTATAATCCTTTGGGAATATACCCAGTAATGGGATGGCTAGGTCATATGGTACTTCTAGTTCTAGATCCTTGAGGAATTGCCATACTGTTTTCCATAATGGTTGAACTAGTTTACAATCCCACCAACAGTATAAAAGAGTTCCTATTTCTCCACATCCTCTCCAGCACCTGTTGTTTCCTGACTTTTTAATGATCGCCATTCTAACTGGCATGAGATGGTATCTCATTGTGTTTTTGGTTTGAATTTCTTTGATGGCCAGTTATGATGAGCATTTTTTCATGTGTCTGTTGGCTGTATGAATGTCTTCTTTTGAGAAATGTCTCTTCATATCCCTTGCCCACTTTTTGATGGGGTTGTTTGTTTTTTTCTTGTAAATTTGTTTGAGTTCTTTGTAGGTTCTGGATATTAGCCCTTTGTCAGATGAGTAGATTGCAAAAATTTTCTCCCATTCTGTAGGTTGCCTGTTCACTCTGATAGTAGCTTTTTTTTTTTTTGCTGTGCAGAGGTCTTTAGTTTAATTAAATCCCATTTGTCAATTTTGGCTTTTGTTGCCATTGCTTTTGGTGTTTTAGACATGAAGTCCTTGCCCATGCCTATGACCTGATTGGTATTACCTAGGTTTTCTTCTAGGGTTTTTATGGTTTTGGTTCTAACATTTAAATCTCTAATCCATCTTGCATTAATTTTTGTATAAGGAGTAAGGAAAGGATCCAGTTTCAGCTTTCTCCTTGTGGCTAGCCAGTTTTTCCAGCACCATTTATTAAATAGAGAATCCTTTCCCCATTTTTTGTTTTTGTCAGGTTTGTCAAAGATCAGATGGCTGTAGATGTGTGATATTATTTCTGAGGACTGTGTTCTGTTCCATTGGCCTATATCTCTGTTTTGGTACCAGTACCATGCTGTTTTGGTTACTGTAGCCTTGTAGTATAGCTTGAAGTCAGGTAGCATGATGCCTCCAGCTTTGTTCTTTTGACTTAGGATTGTCTTGGCAATGAGGGCTCTTTTTTGGTTCCATATGAACTTTAAAGCAGTTTTTTCCAATTCTGGGAAGAAACTCATTGGTAGCTTGATGGGGATGGCATTGAATCTATAAATTACCTTGGGCAGTATGGCCATTTTCACGATATTGATTCTTCCTATCCATGAGCATGGTATGTTCTTCCATTTGTTTGTGTCCTCTTTCATTTCACTGAGCAGTGGTTTGTAGTTCTCCTTGAAGAGGTTCTTTACATCCCTTGTAAGTTGGATTCCTAGGTATTTTATTCTCTTTGAAGCAATTGTGAATGGAAGTTCATTCATCATTTGGCTCTCTGTTTGTCTGTTACTGGTGTATAAGAATGCTTGTGATTTTTGCACATTAAATTTGTATCCTGAGACTTTACTGAAGTTGCTTATCAGCTTAAGGAGATTTTGGGTTGAGACAATGGGGTTTTCTAAATATACAATCATGTCATCTGCAAAAAGGGACAATTTGACTTCTTTTCCTAACGGAATACCCTATATTTCTTTCTCTTGCCTGATTGCCCTAGCCAGAACTTGCAACACTATGTTGAATAGGAGTGGTGAGACATGGCATCCCTGTCTTGTGCCAGTTTTCAAAGGGAATGCTTCCAGGTTTTGCCCATTCAGTATGACATTGGCTGTGGGTTTGTCATAAATAGCTCTTATCATTTTGAGATACATTCCATCAATATCAAATTTATTGAGAGCTTTTAGCATGAAGCGCTGTTGAATTTTGTCAAAGGCCTTTTCTGCATCTATTGAGATAATCATGTGGTTTTTGTCTTTGGTTCTGTTTATATTCTGGATTATGTTTATTGATTTGCATATGTTGAACCAGCCTTGCATCCCAGGGATGAAGCCCACATGATCATGGTGGATAAGCTTTTTGATGTGCTGCTGGATTCAGTTTGCCAGTATTTTATTGAAGATTTTGCATTGATGTTCATCAGGGATATTGGTCTAAAATCCTCTTTTTTTGTTGTGTCTCTTCCAGGCTTTGGTATCAGGATGATGTTGGCCTCATAAAATGAGTTAGGGAGGATTCCCTCTTTTTCTATTGATTGGAATAGTTTCAGAAGGAATGGTACCAACTCCTCCTTGTACCTCTGGTAGAATTCAGCTGTGAATCCATCTGGTCCTGGACTTTTTTTGGTTGGTAGGCTATTAATTATTGCCTCAATTTCAGAGCCTGCTATTGGTCTATTCAGGGATTCAACTTCTTCCTGGTTTAATCTTGGGAGAGTGTAAGTGTCCAGGAAATTATCCATTTCTTCTAGATTTTCTAGCTTATTTGCGTAGAGGTGTTTATAGTATTCTCTGATGGTAGTTTGTATTTCTGTGGGGTCGGTGGTGATATCCCCTTTATCATTTTTTATTGTGTCTATTTGATTCTTCTCTCTTTTCTTCTTTATTAGTCTTGCTATCGGTCTATCAATTTTGTTGATTTTTTCAAAAAACCAACTCCTGGATTCATTGATTTTTTGGAGATTTTTTTGTGTCTCTATCTCCTTCAGTTCTGCTCTGATCTTAGTTATTTCTTGCCTTCTGCTAGGTTTTGAATGTGTTTGCTCTTGCTTCTCTAGTTCTTTTAATTGTGATGTTAGAGTGTCCATTTTAGATCTTTCCAGCTTTCTCTTGTGGGCATTTAGTGCTATAAATTTCCCTCTACACACTGCTTTAAATATGTCCCAGAGACTCCGGTATGTTGTATCTTTGTTCTCACTGGTTTCAAAGAACATCTTTGTTTTTGTCTTCATTTCGTTCTGTACCCAGTAGTCATTCAGGAGCAGGTTGTTCAGTTTCCATGTAGTTGAGCGGTTTTGATTGAGTTTCTTAGTCCTGAGTTCTAGTTTGATTGCACTGTGGTCTGAGAGACAGTTTGTTATAATTTCTGTTCTTGTACATTTGCTGAGGAGTGCTTTACTTCCAACTATGTGGTCAATTTTGGAATAAGTGTGATGTGGTACTGAGAAGAATGTATAATCTGTTGATTTGGCATGGAGAGTTCTGTAGCTGTGTATTAGGTCCGTTTGGTGCAGAGTTGAGTTCAATTCCTGGATATCCTTGTTAACTTTCTATCTCGTTGATCTGTCTAATGTTGACAGTGGGGTGTTCAAGTCTCCCATTATTATTGTATGGGAGTCTAAGTCTCTTTGTAAGTGTCTAAGGACTTGCTTTGTGAATCTGGGTGCTCCTGTATTGGGTGCATATATATTTAGGATAGTTAGCTCTTCCTGTTGAATTGATCCCTTTACCATTATGTAATGGCCTTCTTTGTCTCTTTTGATCTTTGATGGTTTAAAGTCTGTTTTATCAGAGACTAGTATTACAACCCCTGCTTTGTTTTGTTCTCCATTTGCTTGGTAGATCTTCTTCCATCCCTTTATTTTGAGCCTATGTGTGTCTCTGCATGTGAGATGGGTCTCCTGAATACAGCAGACTGATGGGTCTTGACTCTTTATCCAGTTTGCCAGTCTGTGTCTTTTAATTGGAGCATTTAGTCCATTTACATTTAAGGTTAATATTGTTATGTGTGAACTTGATCCTGTCATTATGATATTAGCTGGTTATTTTACTTGTTAGTTGATGCAGTTTCTTCCTAGCATCAATGGTCTTTACATTTTGGCATGTTTTTGCAATGACTGGTACTGGTTGTCCCTTTCCATGTTTACTGCTTCCTTCAGGGTCTCTTGTAGGGCAGACCTGGTGGTGACAAAATCTCTAAGCATTTGCTTGTCTGTAAAGGATTTTATTTCTCCTTCACTTATGAAACTTAATTTGGCTGGATATGAAATTCTGGGTTGAAAATGCTTTTCTCTAAGAATGTTGAATATCAGCCCCCACTCTCTTCTGGCTTGGAGAGTTTCTGCCAAGAGATCTGCTCTTAGTCTGATGGGCTTCCCTTTGTGGGTAACCCGACCTTTCTCTCTGGCTGCCCTTAACAGTTTTTCCTTCATTTCAACTTTGGTGAATCTGACAATTATGTGTCTTGGAGTTGCTCTTCTTGAGGAGTATGTTTGTGGCATTCTCTGTATTTCTTAATTTGAATGTTGGCCTGCTTTACTAGTTTGGGGAAGTTCTCTTGAATGATATCCTGAAGAGTGTTTTCCAACTTGCTTCTATTTTCCTCCTCACTTTGAGGCACCCCGATCAGATGTAGGTTTGGTCTTTTCACATAACCTCATACTTCTTGAAGGCCTTGTTCATTTCTTTTTCCTCTTTTTTCTTTAGACCTCTCTTCTCGCTTTGTTTCATTCATTTGATCCTCAATTGCTGATACTCTTTCTTCCAGGTGATCGAGTTGGTTACTGAAGCTTGTGCATTTGTCATGTATTTCTCATGTCATGGTTTTTATCTCTGTCAGTTTGTTTATGGCCTTCTCTGCATCGATTATTCTAGTTATCCTTTCTTCCATTCTTTTTTCAAGATTTTTAGTTTCTTTGCACTGGGTACGTAATTCTTCCTTTAGCTCTGAGAAGTTTGATGGACTGAAGCCTTCTTCTCTCAACTCGTCAAAGTCATTCTCCATCCAGCTTTGATCCATTGCTGGCAATGAGCTGCGTTCCTTGGGAGGGGGAGATGCGCTCTTATTTTTTGAATTTCCAGCTTTTCTGCCCTGCTTTTTCCCCATCTTTGTGGTTTTGTCTGCCTTTGGTCTATGATGATGGTGAGGTACTGATGGGGTTTTGGTGTGGGTGTCCTTCCAGTTTGTTAGTTTTCCTTCTTACAGTCAGGACCCTCAGCTGTAGGTCTGTTCGAGATTGCTTGAGGTCCACTCCAGACCCTGTTTGCCTGGGTATCAGCAGCAGAGCCTGCAGAAGATAGAATATTGCTGAACAGTGAGTGTTGCTCTCTGATTCTTGCTCTGGAAGCTTCGTCTCAGGGGTTTACCCCATCGAGTGAGGTGTGGGGTGTTGGTCTGCACCCAGTTAGGCTACTCAGGGGTCAGGGACCCACTTGAGCAGGCAGTCTGTCCGTTCTCAGATCGCAACCTCCATGTTGGGAGATCCACTGCTCTCTGCAAAGCTGTCAGACAGGGTCGTTTGCATCTGCAGAGGTTTCTGCTGGTTTTTTTTGTTTGTTTGTTTTGTTTAGCTGTGCCCTATCCCCAGAGGTGGAGTCTACAGAGACTGGCAGGCCTCCTTGAGCTGCTGTGGGCTCCACCCAGTTCAAGCTTCCCAGGGCTTTGTTTACCTATTTAAGCCTCAGCAATGGTGGGTGCCTCTCTCCCAGCCTGGCTGCTGCCTTGTGTTTAGATCGCAGACTGCTGTGCTAGCAATGAGGGAGGCTCCGCAGGTGTGGGACCCTCTTGGCCAGGTGTGGGATATAATCTCCTGGTGTGCCGTTTGCTGAGACCCTTGGTAAAGCACAGTATTGGGGTGGCAGTTACCCGATTTTCCAGGTGTTGTGTGTCTCAGGTCCCCTGGTTGGGAAAAGGTATTCCCTTCCCCCTTGCACTTCCCAGGTGAGGCGATGCCTCACCCTGCTTCAGCTCTCACTGTTCGGGCTATAGCAGCTGACCAGCACCAATTGTCCGGCACTCCCTAGTGAGATGAACCCCGTACCTCAGTTGAAAATGCAGAAATCACCCGTCTTCTGTGTTGCTGGTGCTGGGAGCTGGAGACTGGAGCTCTTCCTATTTGGCCATCTTGCTCCACCCTCTCCCTTATACCTTATACAAAAATTAATTCAAGATGGGCTTAAGACTGAAATGTAAAAACCAAAACCATAAAAGCCCTAGAAGAAAACCTAGGCAATACCATTCAGAACATAGGCATGGGCAATGATTTTATAATAAAATCACCAAAAGCAATGGCAGCAAAAGCTAAAATTGACAAATAGGATCTAATCAAGCTAAAGAGCTCCTGCACAGCAAAAGAAACTATCATCAGAGTGAGCAGGCAACATACAGAATTGGAGAAAATTTTTGCAATCCACCCATCTGACAATGGTCTAATATACAAAATTTGCAAGAAACATAAACAAACTTACAAGAAAAAAAAAAAAGAACACCTTCAAAACATGGGCAAAGATATGAACGGACACTTCTCAAAAGAAGACATTCATGTGGCAACAAGCATATGAAAATAAGCTCCACATCACTGATCATTAGAGAAATGCAAATCAAAAACACAATGAGATACCATCTCGCACCAGTCAGAATGGCAATTATTAAAAAGTCTGGAAACAACAGATGCTGGCAAGGCTGTGTATAAATAGGAATGCATTTATACTGTTGGTGGAAATATAAATTAATTCAATCATTTTGGAAGACAGTGTTGTGATTGTTCAAGGATCTAGAACTGGAAATACCATTTGACCCAGCAATCCCGTTACTGGGTATATACCCAAAGGAATATAAATGATTCTATTATAAAGATACATGCACACGTATGTTTATTGCAGCACTAGTCACAATAGCAAAGACATGGAACCAACCCAAATTCCCATCATTGATAGAATAGATAATAAAAATGTGGTACATATAAACCATGGCATACTATGCAGCCACAAGAAGGAATGAGATCATGTCCTTTGCAGAAACATGGAAGCTGGAAGCCACCATCCTCCTCAGACTAATACAGGAACAGAAAACCAAACACTGCAGGTTCTCACTCATAAGTGGGGTTTGAACAATAAGAACACATGGACACAGGTAGGGGAAAAACACACACTGTAGCCTATTGTGGTGGGGGCGAGGGGAGGCATAACATCAGGACAAATAGCTAATCTATGCAGGGCTTAAAACCTAGATGACGGGTTGATAAGAGTAGCAAACCACCTTGGCACATACATACCTGTGTAACAAACCTACATGTTCTGCACATGTATCCCAGAACTGAAAGTAAAATAATTTTAAAAAGATAGAATTTATTAAACAAAATGAAAGCTCTCAACAGAGAAAGGGGTCCTGAAAAGCAGGTTGCCAGTTGCCCCCTTCACAGTTGAATACAAGTGCTTTTATGTAAAAGCTGATGGTCCTGGGTTCACTGTTTGTATAAGGCGCGAATTCCAGGTGTCTCCACCCAGTTCCCCCAGTGCACATGCGGGCCTTTAGTCTTCTGGGGGCATGGTTAAGCAAGCCCCTGTACAAATTCCCTTATCTGCACAAAACACAGGTTGGAGGTTCTCTGCAAACCCTTCTCTTACTGTTCACCTAAAGCAAGCTGGTTAACTGCTTTCAATTGAATCTGTGAACTTACGTTTTTCATAAAATTGGAAATATTTTCAGCAATTATTTATTTAAAATAGTTATGAATGCCTAAGAAATAAACATGAGCCTCCCTTAATAAGTACTTTGTACTGTTTGTTGCTGGGCCACAGGGCACTGAGGGACACACTGAAAAATTGCTAAAGAACATGAGGAAGCAAACAACGCTGACTTGATACTGCTGAAAATGAAGAGTGGCCCTTCAAGACTTAGTGATTCTTCAATAAGAAAGAGGGCTAGTAGTAGTAGTTATTATCTGGTGGTTTGTCTACATATTCCATTAGACAAAGTATTCAAATGAAATCATTGACCATCATCTAAAATATATAGCGTAATTTGCTTACCAAGTAAGTCTAAATAGCTAAATTGATGTGGTGCATGATATCGATGTCATTTATTTCTTCTAGCAATTTCCTAAATTAGGAATTATTTTATATATATAGAATAAAGGCATAATAATATATCAAAAAAGGTTCAAAGAGGACAGCCAGAAACAAACTTTACTTTGGGAGGCCGAGGCGGGTGGATCACGAGGTCAGGAGATTGAGACCATCCCGGCTAACACGGTGAAACCCTGTCTCTACTAAAAAAAATACAAAAAAAATTATCCAGGCATGGTGGTCAGTAGATTTAGACCATCCCGGCTAACACGGTGAAACCCTGTCTCTACTAAAAAAAAATACAAAAAAAAATTATCCAGGTGTGGTGGTGGGCACCTGTAGTCCCAGCTACTTGGGAGGCTGGGGCAGGAGAATGGCATGAACCCGGGAAGTGGAACTTGCAGTGAGCCGAGATCATGCCACTGCACTCCAGCCTGGACAACAGAGCAAGACTCTGTCTCAAAAAGAAAAAAAAAAAAAAAGAAAGAAAAAGATAAAACTTTAAGGACAAACATGTTTGCTTGGATTGGAAAAAATGATAGACTTTATAAGTGTTTTTGTGTAAATTCCCAAGTCAATGAGATTGTGCCTTGAAAATCTATTATAGGAAATAGCTGAATAGTTATTAAGATTTTAACAAATTTATATTATAATCTTACAAATCTAATAGTAAGCTTACTAGTAATTACAGAGAGCTGGTATGTATATATGTGTATATATATGTGTGTTTATATGTGTATATATGTGTGTGTGTATATATATATGGATTGCTTGTACTGAGAAACTCTTGCACTCTCCCTAGTTTTTATATTTATGCCATAAAAATGGAATATGGCTGTATTAGAGATATATACACACACATATACACACATGACGATTTTATATATATAATTATAATTTTATACTTATATATTGTGCATATATAATTACATAAATACAATATAATATAAAGACACACAAGAAAATTATTTAAAAGCTATAGGTTAGTTTATAGAAGGATAAGGTAAGCTACAGAATCCATGCTCACAATCCTGCTACACACCATTATGGTAAAGACAATGGCATCTTCACTGTTAGAAGCCACATGCTTCAATTAAAAGCCACGTGCTGCAGATTGTTTCACTGTTACCTCTGAGTTCTCCATAGCATGCTCTCATCAACACCAAAAGAGATTTCTAAGGCAAATATTCTGTGTAGTGAGCTCCCACATCAAATTAATTCAAAGCCACATGCCTATACCCTAGCTGCAAATGCTAGGAAAATTAATATCTAACCCTTTCATCTTTATTGGAAGACAATCTTTGCCTTCTATCAATACTTATATGTCTGGGAACCCTTTAAATGTAGGATGAAGATAATGTTCACCCATTTCAGCCATTTAAGTATGAGTACTTCTGACTGAGACAATATTTCTATGATTCCTTGCCACAAATGCAAGAAAATTATTATATATTGCCACAATTTTTGCTAGTTACAATTCTGAATTGCCTTACAAAAATGCTTTTTCTGACTTACATTCAAATCAAGACTGTATACATACCACTCTCAACTACTTTTGAGTTATAACTTCCCAAATTGCCTAGAAAAATCCAGAACTCTATGTTTTTATAAGTTCTGTGTGCTATACTGGGCATAAAGTTCTGTTGTTCTTGAGTCAAATTGGCCCCTAATACTGGGTGCTCTCATTGATAAAATGAGGATGACAGATTCAGTATCATTAATATTATTTCTAACTCGAATATTCTCTGGAATGTTTTCACTAAATGGAGACCATAATAGCTCTGATACAGAAATATTCTATTGATTCTTTTGTTTTGCCCATAAAACAGCAGACATTTATAAATCTCAATATTTCATTATGTAATTTTTATAATATTAAATTTAATGTTTTAAATTAAGATTAATTTTAGATTGACATAAGATTAAATCTCATCTTATATTATCTAAACCTTTCAAGAAATAACCAAGTTTTTAGAACTCATAAGAGCACCGTTATCATCACCCTCCTGGTAAGTCAGGAGCACTTGTTGAAAATTCAATAATATAACTTCAAATAGATTTAAAAAGTTATTTCTTATCTGGCTTGATTTGGAAGTTGAGAGATATTCATTTTGAACTTGAATTTTTTCTTCTTTTTAGTAATAAAATGCTATCACAGGTTTGGGAACATGCCTGAGAATCAACAAGATTATTTCAACACGTCTTACTAGGTTTTCATTTTTTTGGCTTAGAAACTCCCATGCAATTTATAGCTTTCTGAGAGCCTTGGAAGATAACTATTCCCTGATCATGTTTTCATGAATTCCTTGTACTTCAGTTTTACACAAAAGCAATTCATACAGTCAAACTGTGTCTCTATGTCTCTATTTCAGCCTCATAAATATTTTAAAATAAAAACCCTCAAAATAAAATTAAAAATATACTTAAAATGTTCAATTTCAGTCTTGGTTGAATAAAGTGATTCCACTTTTTTTCAATATAAAGGAAGATTTTCACTGTATATGGTTGAATTTTCTCAATTCTAAATTTCGTTTTGATGTGATATTAATTTCTAGCTACCTCTTTCACTTGTAGGTATTTCCCTAATCAACAAATATAGAAATTACCAGGCAAATGAGAGAAAATATCAAATATTTTTGCAATTACATTGAGGTGATTTTATTGTTAAGAAATTGGACATCAAAACCAGTTCCTTGTTGGTTAGGGTATCAGGGGATTGACAATTAATTTGAGTGTTTATTTAAAACAGCAATGAACTGCATAGACAGACTAATAGCAGAATCATTTATTTATAGAGAGTCTGTATGTGCCTGATTGTATTTTATCTGTATCCTTCATGATCCTACTCAACAGCTTTTAAAACTAATGTTGCCGTATTTACTTTCATGATAAAAGAAATGAGTTCACATAATCTGGATAGCTTCAATCCAGTCCCATAGATTGTAAGTGATTTGGGCACTATTCAAAATCATGACTGCAATATTCTGAAGCACATGTATTTTTAAAATATCATTCCCTCTCTGATTATATACTTCTTAGAGGCATTTAATCCATCCCCAGTAAAAATAGGTATCTTTCAATTTATTCACTGGCTTTTTATTAGTATCATCTATACCAATAAAGAATGGATTTATCTCATTCTACTGTGAATCTCTCTATAAAAAGGATATTCTCATCAGGAGTGCAAGTGTGTTGGTGCACTTTAATCATGGAATTCATGAGCCAGGCCATACTGTTTGTATAGGCCCAGAAACACATATACATGAAGGTCGAATAAAGGAAATGCTAGTTTATGAATCAGGAAATGTGAGGATATACTTTCAGTATAGTATCCATTTCACAGCCTGAGCTTTGAGCCTATAGCGCCACATGTTTGCTCTAAACAAAACGAGGATTAAGAAAGGGAGAAAGTTTTGGTTTCTCACTTTCAGGAATGTCTTGCCTTTGATGTTGGAAGTGTAGAGTTACCAATGTAGGGTTTGTTGTAAGTTCCCAGATTGTGGCATTCTAATATTCTTGCTGGCCTGCCACCTCACATTGGCCTACAACCATTTGTGATTTAAGGCACTCCTTATATGAAAAGTCAAGTTTATCTTTGTTCAGATAAACAAAAAGTGACACACACACACACACACACACACACACACATAATATAGTATATAGTATATCTGTACACACACACACTATATATATATAGTATATAGTATATATATGTATTCACACACTACCTGGCCCACATTTACTCATTTATTTCATCAATGAATAATATTATTTATTGGGCTTCTACCATATTCTGGGTCCCATTATGGTCCAGACAATAAAGAAGATAAATATATTACAGGCACTTCCTTCAAGATAATTATAATTTATTATATAAAAAGATATACAAGCAAATGATTATAATAAATTCCAGTATGGAAAGTTTAATTCAGGGTTTTCTAAATGTATTGAGGCAGCTCTAAACTTTAGCAACTTCAGAAATACAAATAATAAAAACTTATGAAAATCTGAAAGTTGTGTTTTCATACCCTTATTTAGTTTTGCACATTTTGTATAATAAATTTTTCATTTTATTTTTTTATTTTGGTGGATCTGATTAAAGTAGCACATTTTGACCAAAACGTTAGTTTTTTATAAATTATATATATATATACATATATATACAAAGTTGAAATAGTAAACCTTTTCAATGATGTTTAAGTCTATAATATTTATACTTGTAAGCTAATGAAGCTTAAAACTGCTTGAAACCTCCTGAAACAGACTACATTAGAGAACTGCACAAAAAAAATTAGAAATATAGAGAACTAGGCTACCTGGACATTGTGTTAGGAGACAGAAATAATTTCCAGAATGAATTATACAGAAGTCATTGTGTGTTGGGGAGATGGCATGAGAAAGAGCAGCCTACTAAGAATAATCTGCGTGTGGCACAGTCCCTGTCTTTTATGTCCATAATGTTGGCTCCTTCTTCGCCTTACTCAGCCCTCTGCCTCGCATTCAGTGAAGACTCTTCTATTTAGTCCAGTTTTGCTTTCTATACCGATTACGCTACCATTCTGACTGTCTTCAACATCTATGAGAATGATGTAATCAATAAACATGACTCACTGAATTTTTCTCCAATTTCCCTTAGGATCATATTTTTTTAAATATTTTCACCATCAGAACATTTACCGATCATAAATCCTAATATCTTACTTTGACCACTTATTTTCCTCCCTGGTTGCTTGCTCAAAAAAATTAAAGGAGTTGTTTTATTTTTTAATTTTTTAAAAAAGTTTTTTTTAATCTTATGACCTAAATGAGACAACTCATCAACTGACCCCTCAAATTTCTATGTCCAGAACATCTGCCCACTGTATAGAGGAACATAGTGGAAAAGGGAAGACCAGCCACACCAAGAGTGCATTTGACATATATGATGTAATTTGAGTTATTTGTGGTATTAAAAGGCCCCAGCTAGTTTGTGTATGGGCAGAGAAAAGTTATAACTCAATAAATGTTGTTTCCTATTTTTCTTTCAAATTAAAACCTTTCTTATTTGGGGGCCCTAAAAATAGAAAGCCAAGTAAAAGTTCAAAATTACTGGATTAATGAGTGTAGTAGAAGCCTTTCCTTTGTCTCATTTTCTTTTCTTTTTTTTTCTTTTGGCACTGTTTATACTACCTACTGTGATAGTACCCTGTCAACATTTGAGTTCATCTGATGCAAAGCAACAATAAAGTAGATTTGGGGTTTATCTGATGAAGAATAGGTAATACCTCTCAGGCTAATGTTAGAAACATGGCAATATTGAACATGTGGTTATTGATATACGGGGCTATCAGAATACCAGGCAAGTTGTCAGCATTGGTCTTTAGACAGCCAAAATTCTCTATCTCAATGGCTTTATCTGAAAATGTAGTATTTAAGCTCCATTTTCTAATCTAGTTATTTTGGTTTTGTTGGTCTGTTAAGCCAGGAACAACTAATTTTATCAGTTCATAATTTTATGTCCCACTGTTAGAATAAATTGTTTGTATTTCCTCAAATTTATCTAGAATATTCCTTGAATTTTATGTTTTAATCATTTGTGGCTATGCCCATCTGCAGATATTGAAATAGTAGAATTACTTTTTTGCATTTTTTCCAAGTGTATCCACCATGTATTTTAGTTTTACTAAAAATTTTAAGTGCATTTAGCAAAAAATTGTTTCAAATTCCTCTAATTATTTCTATTTTATGATAATAGAGTATCATATATTTCCATTTACCAGAAGGACAATGGTCCAGGTTTCAATTATTGCAAGCTGTGTTGCACATCTATAATGTGAGTAGTTCTTAAAATTGGGACCCTGTCTCTATATACCAATGCTTCCTATTTGCCTTTCTTGGTTTTGTTTCATTTTGTTTTTGTTTTTTTAAATTTCTATGCCTTACATACAAGACTTACCTAAGATGAAGTCTGTCCATGTGTAACTTTGTTGGTAACAAAAATGTTAAATGAGGAGTATCGGAAGAGTCTATATCTGGAATTTTTTATTGTGCTGTTGGAGTCAAAAGAGGTAATCAGAAGAGTGGGCAACAAGTAAGTTTTAGTGCCTGGGGGCAGTTCAGGTTAGAAAAAAAATTGACTAACATAATAACTCATAATGAATTTGATATTTAAATTATAATGATAATGAATTTCCTCATAATAATGAATTCTACTGTTTTAAAACTAAAAAAAAAGCAAGCAAAGTTAAAACAGGATCCAAGAAAGAAACAAAGGAAGAAGCAGTATAATCCGAATGCCAAGTCAAATGTCACTTTACTTAACCAGTTTAAAGCCTCATCAATACTCTCACTGCTTGTAACCCCTGAGACTGTAATTCTCAACCTCTGACGTCTACCTCTGGAGACTTTACTGTTTATTGCATGAAAGCCTTTTAAGCAGTCAGCACTGAACCATAATTTGTCTGACCTTTAAGAAATAACCTTTTACAACAAATTCTCCCTCCAGATGAAACAAAAATTATTGATAAGATAGATAATCCTACCTGATTTCTGCTGTAGGCTTAATCATTTTTCCTATTTTAGTGAAAGAATATTTCAAATTAGTCAAGTGCCTTTAAGATCATGTTACCTCTCATAACTTTATATTGCTGTCATGGGTCAGTCTTTTTAATCACAGACCTCATACCCACACTGAGAAATTTGATTAAAGACAGGATAGGTAATGAAGGTCAACATATAATTCTACACTTGCTATATGCTAGCTGTCATGTGGTCACTGATAGAATGCATGTCAACCCATTTATATTTATTATTGGCCTATTTTGATAAAATGGCAGAGAAAGTTGAATATTTTGTTTATTAGTATCTCTAAATACTGTAGAGTCATTGTTTATGTGTTTTGGTTATATTCCAAGAAAAGCAATCATTATAATAAAAGCTTCAGAAATGTTGCATTAGAAATAATTCTGAAGTACTGTTTCCAGTAATGGCAGAGTATTTCATATCAGATCAACCTTCTTTCCCAAAATAATTAAAAATACTAATCAAAATACTTTTAAAATATCAAAAGTCACTATAGAGAGTTGCCAGATGCAGGCAAAATCTAGAAAAGTGGTAACACTTGAAGTTTCCTGGTTTTATGGCTTTTTGTGTGAGTCATGGATCAGGTTTTCTGTTTTATGACTTCATCTAGGTGCAGTTCCCAGATGTGGCCTCTACGGTTGGCTATAATGAAGGAAAAGAAAGTATATTCTTACTGCTTGAGAAATGAGAGGATAGTGTTCCTGGTGACCACAGCAGCTGGAAAGTGAGACATAAACACTGTTCAGTGATCTGGTAACCTATGTTATACAAATGTGTGTGACAAACTCCAGGAAACCCAGCTAAATGGAAAAGAACTGAATAGTTCAGCTTCTGCCTACTACAAGGGAGAAAGAGCTTAGACTTTGAGTTTAACTCGATTAGCTCCCTGCTCTAAAGACACGAAACATATCTATACTCCATGGAGCATAACAGAATCTAGACAAATGATAGATTCAATGACTTACCCAAATATATGTGCAAAGTCTGTTATCAATCATAGTGGTATCTATCATGTGTAAGCCTTGGCCTTTGAAAAATAAAATAAAATAACAATAGTAAACTTCTATTACATCCTTCATGAATTACAACTCTTGAACCTATTTGCTATTACTGTAATAATACTGATGAGGAAACTGGGGCCCGGTAAAGTTACGTAAGTAACCTTGAACCATTTATGGTTAACGTGTGATGGAACCTCTATCCTTAGATTCTAGTTCTGATACTCAAAAATGGAAATTCAGCACTTCAAGTAATCTTACATAAGAACATAACTGCTGACAGAATTTCCTGAGTTTATGCATCTCAAATGTTATTATTCATGGAACCTTTTGGCAGTGGAAAAAAATCTCTAAATATCACTCATCTTCTTGTCATTAGGAAAAAAGGAAAAATGTCAAAAAGAATGGTATGGTGAAAAGATATTCCTGAAGATTTATCAATACTAAGGATTTTTACATGTTTGAGCTAAACGGCAAACTCATAATAGAGTAAGAAAAAGAATCCTTATTGCACATATGTTATATATTTTCCATAAAAGCCAAGCCAAGGGCCACCATTGGACACTTGAGCCTTGTTAACCACTAACCCTAGGGAAATCTTATTTTTATTTTGTATCCTTGTACTTCTAGATACCTTTGGAGCCATCCTATTTTGTTGATTCTACTTTTACAGTTCTATTTCATCCAGATATGTTGACTAAGACCCATTTTTATAAAACTAGGAAGCCTGAAGCACAAGATATTAAAGTAGAATGGCCTCACTTTTGAGGACAGGACATCACTTTATCCAGCAGTCATAGGGCTGTTATCCTGGTACTTATTTCTATTCTAGGGCTGATATCCTGGTACTTATATCATTTCTGAGCCTTGGCCTTACCTTTGCATGCTAGTTTGGATGTCTATTTTGTCTTACCCATTTCTCAGTATTAAAGATATACTGACCTGTCTAACAACATTTAAGTTCAACAGCCATTGGGAATTTTCTCAATAATTCAAGTTTGTTTTTCAATCTCTGTTTCCCAATGGCTGATACACCTTATAGGATGACAGTCATTCCCAGAACCTGCTTCTGTGCTCATTCTCCAGAGCTGTGCTCAGCCCACATTGGAACATCTGTGAATGAATCGAAGTCTAACGATCAGAATTGTAGCTTACATGGCCAGCTTTTTTTCAGATGTTAACACATTCTTTGATAGTCAGCCTGAGCCTTCTGTTTCTAATGCTTTATCTGGATTTCTCTGCAACTCCTGTGTTGACCCATATATTAATACATGACTTGCTAGTTACTGACGTCTCTCTGTATAATTTCAAAATTATAAAAAATAATTTTCTAGAATTGAGATAGTACATATATCTTCATATTAAAAACACACAGATTGTTGGACAGGGAAATTTCAAAAAAAAATCAAATGCGTTCTCCAGAAATTTTAGAATACAGAATTTAAAAACATAAAATTAGTAGAAAATTCTCCAGTGAAGAAAACCTAGGTTACTTACAACCAAACACGTATCATATTTTTCGCCAGGAATATTGAATTTAAAAAGGCAATGGGACATCATCTTCAAAAGTCTATGGGAGACTGACTTTGAAGACCTCTCTGCCAAATCAAACTATTCATAAAATATGAGAGTAAAATAAAGATGTTTTCATACTTCTGAGGTCTCAGAAATTCTTTAGAAATTACTAAATCAAAACAAAAAGAAAACCAAGCAAGGGGAAGATAGAATACATAAAAGAATCATATTAAAACAGGGATGCAATAGAAGAATTTCTGAAATGACAACTGTTTGAAAGACCTAGAAAATAAGCTTATACTTTACCATTCATTACTCAATGTAATTGAAAAGCTAGATGAAGATCTTACATAAAGAAGAAATTTAATTTTTTTCTGTAGAAAATTAAAAAGACACCTTTAATATTTAAATTTAAGCTTTACTATAAAAGCTGCCAGTAAAATTAATGGTACAATATATAGTATACAATGTATAGTAGAATTGACTTTATGATTTTTGAGGATTTTTGAGTTGATGCATTCTAGAAAAATAATGACAAATATTTGTTCTCAAAATGTCACAGATTAAAATATTTGATTGCATTCTTACTGCATAGTTCTAATAACCCCATATGAGTCTAAATGAAACTTATGTAATCATAAATTTGAACTTATTGTTTTAGAATTAATCTATAGGCAAAACAAAGAAGAATTAGAGTTGCATAAAAAGACTATGTTAAAGTAATGTGAAGTTGAGAATCATAAAAGAAGGTTGAGATGATAGGTAGTGGAGGGAACCTAACCCACTCATTTTAAATGAGCGCTGTAATTCATATAGCATACACGTATATTTACATGTATTATATATGGCTATATATGTTCACAATGGAATAATTAAAACTATAACCAACAAAATGCTCTATGCTGATTCAATAGATATTTTGGTGATATAAATAAAATCAAGAAATTAGGAAGCATAATATTTGGAATTCTACTGTTAGACAACAGAAAAACTAATACAAGAAATTGTTAAAGGTGTTCATCTCTTTGGTGTAGGACAGAGGGTAGTTGTGAGGGCAGATGTCTTTTCCATTAATTTAACATCTTTATAGATTGATTATTTGGCAGATGGAGTTATTACACTAACATCATACATATCACAACAGAACAACCGATACACATATAAATTGGTAAAATACATATGTATTTGGATGTATAAATTAATTAAATAAATTATTAGTAAATGGACAACTTTCAGGGAATCTCTTCCAACTCCCAGGCCTCTGAATTTGTGGAAGCAGAGAGTAGTTCTGATTGCAGAATTTCTGTTCCTCTTATATCACAGAGGATTTTCTCAGAACTGACCTGGATTTCAAGTTTGCTTATGCTACTTATTGGTTATATGGCCTTTCTTAAATCATTTTACATTAGAGATCAGTCATCAGTCTATAGAATGAACCTTATAACACTGATGTTATTGAGCAACTATCAGCATTAAATGAGATAAAATAGATTAAAGGTCTAGCACAATGCTGGGCAAACAGTAAGCATTCAAGTATGTTTAGGTTGTTATGATGATCAAAAAGCATGAAAAGATATCACAACAATTAAAGTGATTCTAATTTTTAAAAAAATCACACAAGAAAATGGAGATTTGAACAAATACTTGTATGCCAATGTTTATCTCAACATTATTCACAGTAGGCAAAAGACGAAAACATTCTAAGTGTCCATCAACAGATGAATGAATAAACAAAATGTAGTGTATATGTATAATAGAATATTATTCAGCCATAAAAAGGAATGGTATCCTAACACATACTACAACATGGATGATATTCAAAAACAGTATGTTAAGCAAGGTAATAAAGGATAAATATTGTATGATACTGCTTTTGTAATTTATCTAGAATAGGCAAATCCAAAGAGACAGAAAGTACATTAGAGGTTACCAAAGGCTGAGAATTTATTGCTTGATGGTTATAGAGTTTCTGTTGGAGTACATGAAACATTTTTGGAAATAGATAGAGGTGATGGTTGCATAATATAAAGGTAGTTAATGCCACTGAATTGTATGCTTATAAATGGTTAAAATGGCAATTGTGTTATATATAATGTGTGTGTATATATATACAGTTTCTGTTTCATATATGTAAATATAAAACAAAATACATACATACATATAAATACACATACACAGATATATAAACACAAGTTAAAAATAATAATGAAGCATATGGAAAATTATTGAATATTACATTTTAAAAGGTGAATTGTACAGTATGTCTTATCGGGAGTGATATTTAAAATATTTAATAGTGGTAATCCTGAAGGACCAGCGACTCAGAAGGGATGCTAGCCCCCTCATTGTGCTGGTGCTCCAGCTCAGGATCAGCCTTGATCTTTTGCTTCAGGTTCCTCCAGGAAAATAATCGGAAGTAGTTTCAGTCAGTCAGTCTTATTGTGCTACCTTTTCTGAGTGGCTGAGTTTTAAGAGCTTTTTATTGAAGTATAATACACGTATAAAATAATTTGTATTGTCTAGATTTAGAGATTCTCAAGCTATAAGACTAAATCTGGCCAATCTACACATTTATCTGGCCCACAAATAAAACCATGTTTTCTATTTTTACATGATTACATGTTAAATAGTTATGTAAATATCTACATAATATCCTTGATTTTACTTCTTGGTTCACAAACCCTAAAATATTTATTACCTGTTCTTTCAGGGAGGATTTGTCATCCCCTGGTTCAGAGACCAGCTGCATTTTAAAAGAGAAAATAGAAAAGGAAGATAATCCTTGAAAGCAATAATAATAGCTATTTTATGTTATCAATCATATGCATTATACACATTGAATATGAGGAATACATTTAGCAAATTATATAACATCTTGGCATAGAAATTCACACAATATTATTTTTATTTTCATCTTAATTCTAATTTCAGATGCATACCAATGAATGAATGTCTTTAGAAACAGGATGGCATCCTCATGACACTTCAGATGGGACCCTCTCTCTTCAGAATATATATATAATGAGCTCTCAGTGATCTTGGCCATGGAAATAAGTTATCGAATTGAATTGAACACAGGGAAGGGTATGTTGCTGTAACACTCTTAGGGTGTCAATAGGAAAAAAAAAAAAAATTATAGCCCAGCTTCACCTGAAAGCAGAGCCTGATACTAGGTTTGCATGCAATTCTAAATAACAGGAGAGCAAGACAAGGCTAGGATTAAGTTATAAAAGGACATAGAAACATTTGAGGCTATGTCAAGCCACTTACTAAAGCATCCACTAATTGCTAATTGCAATTCAAGAGCTAATTGTTAGATCTCTTGAAGTCTCTGTACCATCTACTAAGAAACTATTCAGAATTGCATTTTGCGTGGAGGTGATAGGGGAGACAAATTAATTCTCATCAACTATAGCCAAAGGTTCTTTCCACAGAACTATAAATAAAAGTCTTTCCAGAAATCTTTTCTCTGCTCCGAGGCTTGCTTAAGGGTCAACAAAGCAGCCTCAGCAAGGTAATCAAGATGTATGAGATGTGAGGCAGGAGGCAGGGACCTCAGGAGATGTTCTCTCAGGTTGATTTGCTGGCTTGAAGTTTGGCAATGTCCATGAAGAGCTGGTAATCACAGCAGCCGCAGATGAAAATAAGACAAGTATTGATGAGAGGATTCAAACCAACATGTAAGAAGTGACTCATACAACAAATTTTTTAAAAAGTACTTGAATAATTAAAATTCTTTTCAAATTTCCCCATATTTTCAGAATAATAATAAGAATTAAATCCTAGGATATCTAAACTAGGATATAAAATTAAATAGGATATAAAATTAGTAAATACTTAATGTGCAAAAAATGATTGAAAAACCACAAATATTTGTAATTGATCCAGTAAGTTATTTTAATTAGTGTTATAGTTTCAATTACTTCCTTCTTTTTTTTTAAGTGTTTGATGTAAGGTTACATTGAAACATGTGGTGTATTTGGGGATTTTAAATTTCCTGAGCCGCTTCTCCATGTGAAGACAGAGAAGTGAGTCTCATCTTTTCATAAGTTTGAAAAGAACAAATAGCAATTTTGGCTGGTTATGTGATGGATGAACTGTATCCTCCCTGAGTCTGTGGTATCACTCTCTTCCATTTGTTTCTGCAGTGTGTTTGATTGCCACTTCAATGCCCTCAACTCTATTTGGTACCATGCTTTGTATTTGGTCTCTATCAAGTGACTGCAGAAATGGAAGCAGGTGGTAT
The DNA here is from genome assembly GCF_043159975.1 of Macaca nemestrina. Taxonomy (NCBI): domain Eukaryota; kingdom Metazoa; phylum Chordata; class Mammalia; order Primates; family Cercopithecidae; genus Macaca; species Macaca nemestrina. The sequence continues at coordinate 84,115,362 of NC_092137.1, read as the reverse complement.
TTCCAATTCCAACAACTACTGTTAAGCACTAACCTCAGGTTCAGATTGCAAATCTGTTACAGGTTGATATTTTTTCTGGAAAATGGCATGTAACTCCTTTTGCTGCATTTTAAATTGCTGAAAGCTTATTTTTTACTTTCTTCTTGCTGTAAAAAAATAGTTTATAAAGGAATTAATTGAAGCTATCCTAAATGGCATTTATCTTATTAATAATATCTATAAAATGTCCTTAATCAAATAAATATCACTCCTGATAGACTGTACAATTCATCCTTTTAAAATATAATATTAAATGATTTTTGGTATATTTCATTATTACTTTTTATCTTGTGTTTTTTTATATATACATATATATATATACACCATATATGTGCATATGTATTGTTTTATATATACTCATATAAAACAAAAAGCTGTATAAATATATACACATATATAAAACAAAATTACCATTTGAACCATTTATAAGTGTACAATTCAGTGGCATTAACTACCTTTATATTATGCAACCCCTAACAAATGTTTTCTGCAAAAAAAAAAAAAAAAAAAGAGTAGACATTAAAGAATTCTAAAAGAGAGCTATGGTATCTGTGTATTTTTGCATGAAATTTCAGAAAGCTTAATCACTGTTCAAGGAAATAAAAACTTCTATGAGAGAATCAATTCTATTATGTTGAAAGTTATTGCCAATTAAGTATATAACTTTTATGGAGAACTTATTATAAGCAGACCCTGTGTTCAGAAATGTATAAACCTTGTTTCATTTCATCATCATTTCACCAATCCAATAGGGATGCTGTTATTATCTCCATGTAGATGACTACTCTCAACTAGAATGTCTGCTTCTTAAACAAGGGAGTTTAGAAATTTTCCCTGAAGACAATAAGTAAACAGTACAGCCAGATGCAAAAACAAACAAACAAACAAACAAAAATCGGAGGCCTAGTACACTCTTTTTTAAGAAGAAGCCTTGTTATAAAACTTGTACTGTGTTCTCAAATGTGCCCTCATTCCTTAAAAACACAACTTGGATGTATCAGTTTGCTAAGACTGCCACAGACTCGGTGGCTTAAACAAGAGCAATTCATTTTCTCATAGTTCTAGAGACAGGAAGTCCAAGATCAAAGTGCCAGCAGGACTGTTTTCTTCTGAGCCCTGTTTCCTTGGATTGCAGATGGCATCCTTTCACTGCCTCTTCATGTGGTTGTCCCACTGTGCATCCAATCCTGGTGGGTTTCTTAAAAGGACATCAGTTATGGGGTGATGTCCACATAATATGATATATATAGGAATATATATAAAATGTCAAAATGGAATTGCCTGAGCCCTTAATCAAATTGCCAAGTAGCTGAATTAACCCATCAACATAGCCCTGCCTTTGCATGTCTTATATATTATGTGAGGTGTAAGACCCTTATGACTTTAGCCCATAAGGGCTATTTTTAACCCAGTCATCTATACTGGGTATTCTGTGATGTGCAATGAAAAACATCCCAAATGACACAGAAGACTGGAAAATAAAGACAGGGATTCTGCCAAGAAGTTTATTTTTGTCTAGCTGAAGGAATTGAGAGAACCAAGATGAGACCATAGATAAGTACACTTGAGACTTTTTCTTTTTATTTTCTTCTCTTTTCTCCCTTGTTTTCTAGACCCTCCTACTTCTTCTTTCCTTCCTTCTTTCTTCACTCCCCCTCTTCCTTCTTTTTTCCCTAGAGAGAAAAGAATGGAGGTAAGTTAAAAGGTAATAAGAGACAATGGTGCCACAGTGCTGAAGCAGTAATAGAGGATATGAAATACTAGTGGAGGAGATAGGACGATGTTGGAGGAGAGAGATGGTCTAATCCCTGAGAAGTTGTGTGGGGGTGTCTAGATCTCTCAGTCTAGAGCACAGATGGAGAGTTGATATTAGATAAGACAAAGGACGTTCATTTATTGCAATGACAGAAAGAGGCATTGAAGGGCTTGGAATTTGATAGTTTTATGCATCTGGGAGTTGAAATTGATGATAATTTCAATCTGATTATTTGTTTACCTTGTTAAGCATGAAATAAAGTTAATGGTTATAACTGATGAATGAGCAGAAAAACTGTAGAGATGAGCAAGGAGAAGGAATCTGAAAGTCATGCTGACTTTAGAGGTGATTGCTTACTGAAGGCTGTAGTTCTAACTGTAGCTTGGAATGAAGTTCAGCAAGTTGACTTGAAGGGCGGGGAAACAGGAGTTTATTTTCTCCTGGGTCTGTGGGGATGAGTAACAGACCCAGGGAAGCTTGGAGTAGCAATGCCAGCAGGCCTGTCACAAGTTTGTATTGTTATTTGTTTAATTTTTAATTATTTTCTTGTTTGCTGAAAAATGACATTCACAAGATATCTCAGCAAATAAAAATTAAGTGCATGCTGTATGGAATTTAGAGTAAAAAAATATACAGAATAAAGAGAAAATTATACAGGATGAAAATTAAAGATATGGTGAATAAAGGTGGTATAGCATAAGATTAATTCTTTTTTTTCTTCTTTGTGAGACAGAGTCTCTCTCTATAGCCAGAATGGAATGCAGTGACGTGATCTCGACTTACTGCACCCTCTGCCTCCTGGGTTCAAGTGATTCTCCTGTCTCAGCCTCCCAAGTAGCTGGGACTACAGGTGCATGCCACTACACCCAGCTAATTTTTGTATTTTTTGTACAGACAGGGTTTCACCATGTTGGCAGGCTGGTCTCGATCTCTTGACCTTGTGATCCACCCACCTCGGCCTCCCAAAGTGCTGGGATTACAGGCGTGAGCCACCACGCCTGGCCTAGATTAATTCTTGGGTAGATAACACATTTAATTTTCTTAAAACAGAGATTAGTCTCTCTGACTCACAAAGAATGACACTTTGCTATTTACACCTGATACCTCAGAAGGTTGTATTATTTGAAGTGAGGCCTTCCTTTATCACAAATGGAGTTTCTTTAATTTTATGTATTAGATAAAGCCAGTTAACTGTAGGATAATGAAAGGTTTTCTATTTGGGGTTTTGGATCTTAAAAAGTAGAATAAAGATATTTTGAACAAGAGTTTTTACAATGGGATTCAAGAAGCAAAAGCAGAACCTTTGTGGTGAACTAATAGGTATTTGGTCCTTTTTCTCTGTTCTGAACAGATGTGGGACTAGATGTGGGTAGTGTTCAGTGTCAGTATAAAAATGAGCAACAATTATATAGAGCAAAATCTAAATATAATTTTTTATGTGAAGTTAAGCAAATCTGTCCATAGATTTAGCAATAAGATGAGAATTATGTCAAGAGATTACATATCTGAACTGCCTCCAAACATATAAAAAGAGAGGAAAGATATCAATTATGGTACATGGCATAGGCAGACAATTTCCCAGTATGTGATAAAATAAAAATTCCAGAGATTTAGTTCATTCAGTAGACAATTTGCCATGTGTATGATATTCAAAGATAAAAAATCAGATAAAGCAATATTTTTGAAAAAAAAACTTTGATGTGAAAAACCGTATCATGCTGTTTATTTTGAGTGACAAAGACACACAGCGAGTTTGACATTTATTCTTATTTTTCCATAGGATTTGCAAAAAACAATATTTGTGAAAAGGTAGCAACTAGCCATAAAATATGGTGCTTCTAGAATGACCTAGAGAGAAAACAGCATAGCTTGCTGGTGAAAACCACGCAGGCCCTGGGAGACCTGAGACTATCTATATGTCAAAATATGTGAAGAGCATAATGATTTTTCTCTCTGACATTCCTGACATTATTGTGGAATCCCAGCCCACAGGGTCGATCAGAAAAAAATAACTTAATGCAGACATTTTGAAGACAATATTTATGACTGGTTGATTGACTTCTTTTATATGCAAACACTCTCGTGCACTTTTGACTCCTAAAAGACCTTTCCTTTTGTTAACCAAACCTCTGTTCCTCAGTTAATAGCTGCTTATTGGCTATATTTGCCTATAAATACTTGTTTGTCCTTTCTAGAAAATAAGATCATCTTTCAAATGATAACAGTAACATAAGTGAACATAATACAGTCCCTCTTAAGAAAATAAGCTAAAACAATCCCATAGATTATCCACAAATTTAATGAGAGCACTGATTTGCTTGAATTAATGTATTGCCTTTTAAGATGAGTGCCCGAGGATGTAAGGGATTTAAAGTTATTAGAAGTTATGGTATATGTGTTAAACCAATATGGTCTTAGTGATTTATAGTGACAACTTATAACCATTGTATAGGAGGAGATTCTGATAAACTCTCTTGTGACAACATACTATTTTTTCTCACGAAAATTAATAAAGATTTTATTTCAAATAGAATAAATGATGATGAATCAAAAATAGAGACTTGTATATGTATGCATCAACTACAAAATAATCTTTTTTTACATGTGTGGGGACATTTGTTTTATTTCACTTTCTCCCCCTCAACTTTAAGCTCCTACTTTGACTGGTGGATCACAATGACATTTTAGTTTCCTAGAAATTAGCATCATTTCAAAGACACAGTCTAGTAAGCCATGAACAGTCTGCATATTTACTTTTCTATCATGATGAAAACAGCCATATGACTCTTTGGGAAATCTTGGAGGAATATTTACCAAGTACACTTTTGTCTCTGGTGTTTCCTCAGAGGGTCTTCTGTTTAATCAAGGTGCTCCAATCAAAACATGGGCTTCAATCAGAAAGCTGGGGGAGAAGCCATGGCTGCCCTTTATGTTGATTCAGGTCAGGTTTCTAGAGACTGGACCTAGAGTTTTCTCTTTTATGTAGATGAAGTGATATTTTAGCAGGTGTATCAGAGGTTCTCAAGACACCCCTCAGGTTCAATGATTGACTGAAAGGATGCACAGGACTCCCCAAAGCTGTTATATTCATGGTTATGGTTTGTTATGGAGAAAAGGCAAATATCAAAAAGAGCAATCTGAAGCCATGGAGAGGGTGAAGTCTAGGAGAAACCAAGAACAAGTTCCAGGTGTGTCCTTCTCAGTGGAGTCTCAAAGGGGGTGCTTAGTTTTTCCAGCAATAATGTGTGACAGCATGTGTAAAGTGTTGCCAACCAGGGGACCTCACTGGAGCCTTGGTGTTCTGGGGTTTTATTGAGGGCAAGTCATGTGGATACACAGCACCCACATAACTGAACTCAGCTGCTCAAACTTCACCCTTACCCTCAGAGCAAACATAGACATTCACCATAAATCATGTCATTAGAATAAACTCATTTGTTCCAATCTGCACGAGACCCAAGGCTTCAGGCGTACAAAAACACTCTTGTCAGGCAGAATATTCCAAGGGCTCAGAGATTATCTCCCAGGAACCAGTCAAGGACCAATCCTAAAATGGGCCTTGTTTGGAATGTGCAGAGTTTGAGCAACTGAGGTCTGCTGAGTTAACCTTTTAAGCCTAGTAGATAATTCATGTGTTTTGGTTTCAGGAACACCATGATCAATTAAGTGTTGCAAAAAGCTATGTTGGTCAAAATATCCTCAGTCTTGCAGTCTATTAAAGTAATCAAACCCATGTGTTCTGGAGCTTCAGCGCTCTCAATTAGCCCCTGTCACTCTAGCATCTCAGTAATAGAAGGAATAAAGAGTGGTTGCGGTGGGTCCTGAGAAGATAGAAATCCCTTTGTAATCCAGCTTACTTTAATGATGTTATTACACAGTCATTAAGTTAGGATGTCTTCAGATATGAGGGTACAAGCTGCTATGCTGGGAATGATATCTCAGAGAGAGTTATGGATTCAAGATTCCCAACTTTGAATACACACAGATGTCTCTATTCTAAGTGTTTTTGAATCTCATTCTTTGCTAAAATATGCCCTTATTTTTACATAAGAAGCATGCAAAGTAGTGAATTCAACTTCCATTGCAATTCTACAACCAGCAAAATTATCTTTAGGCATGATTCTCATTTAGATTTGGCCTGCATCTTTTTGTGACTATTTCTAACAACCATTTCTGGTGCCAAGTTTGTATCAACCCGTATAGTAAACACTGTTTTTGCAAATTCCTGTGCCCTCATGTCCTACTATCATAGTATATGGTGGGTTCAGATGCCATTTGTTTGAGGGATTTCTCTGGAGGCTAGAAATCTTTCTGCCTACCACCACAGCTGGCCAGAAAGGCTGCAAAATTAATGCCCTTTTGCAATATCCACCAACCAATGACTGACAAGAATTAGGGTATAAATATCCCACCTTACTTGTCCCTTAGCTGAAATAATGCTGAAGTATGTGTTCCACACTGATTTCCAGAGTTCTCCAGGCAGATTTAGCTCCCAAGGTCCTAACTGTATTGACAAGTCACCTTTTATTGGCTGTTCCTCTTCCTTGACCAACTTTCTCACAATCCTACTAGTGTTTCTTGAAATCGCCTCTTGTGTCCTCTATTGGCATAAGCAATAGGAAGAAAATAGGCAAATATGAAATGTAGTTTGTATGATTTTCCCCTTCTTAGGCAAGGAAATTATTTCATTTAATTTATACTATTAACATAACAAAAATCTTTGAAACCATGGTCCCTAGCTGTTTTACTTTCCTATTGAAGGAATTAGACAACAAGCTTGGATGTCAAGACTGGGCTATGAGTTTGATTGTACAGGTTGTGTTTTAATTCATTGCAGAAATAAAACAAAAATGGCAAACTATGTGTCCCCAGAGCACTTTGATAATGCAGGCAGTCTTTGAGAAATGTAAAAGAATTTTTAGAGAAGAAACAAAGATTTTTAAATATCTTAAAAAGGGTTTGCATGTGATTTAAATTTAACACTTTGCCTTTCTAAAACACTACTTTTTTACTAAGATATACAGCTGTTAAATCATATAATTTGAATTCAGATTCATTAACTAAATTTATCTTTTCTTTCTATGTATAATTTTCCAAGGAAAATGATGTTTCATGTAGTCAAGTACTTACAGTAACTTTATTTAATCAAAAGAAATACTTTTCTAAGAAGAATGCAATTGACCTGGCTTAATTACAGAATTAATTGTGATTACTCATACAACTACTTATACATGCACAAACATACAGGCACAGTACACATATACACTAAATAAATGCTTATTGTTAATACGTATGGTGCAAATTATTAATATAGAAATGGTTCTTTCCCAATTACTAAACACAACTGATTTCTTAATAGCTACCAAATCAAAGTGTCTATAAACACCCCATAGCTACAAAATTAGGGTATCTGGGCTGCAACAGCTGGGCAACCAGAAGTTAGGAACAGGGCCCACATAATGTACCTTCCCTTATAACATCAACTACAAGTTCAGAAAATTACCCAAATGACCCTTGGTTTTGATAATTCACTAGCAGAACTCACAGAACTCAATGAAATTTGTTTTATTTACAGATATGGTTTATCACAGAGAAAGGATACAGATTAAAATCAGCCAAGGGAAGAGATGCATGGGCACAGCCCAGAAGTGATCCAACATGGAGTATTCAGATGTTCTCTCCCCATGGAATTATAGACAGCAATAATTATTGCCAACACGGATGTGTGAAAACATAGGATATTGTCAATCAGGGGAGTTCAGCTGAACCTTGGTGTCAGGCATTTTTATTGGTGCTCCATCATTTAGGCATGGTTGATTGTCCATCAGCTGATCTCTTTTTCCAGCCTCTCAGGAGATCTTGCTAACACCTTGTAACTCAAACCACATTTATGGTATGATTTATAGTCCCATCCTAAATGACATTATTAGGTTCACAGACAAAGAAAGGATCTTATCGTGTATGACATTCCAAGGACTTGGATGTTACCTCCAAGAAGTCAAGGATAAAGGCCAGACCTCTTTTTAGGCAAAGTTAAATTCTTTACTGCACATGGGAGTTTGATATCGGATTGTAAACACTCCCAAGTTATTTCATGTACCTTGTGTAACACTGGTTTATGAAGCAGCATTTTGAAATCACTGCTTTAAATTACACGTCTCTGCCCTACCACAAGCTGGTCTTCAGTATAATTTGCTGAAGAAAATATTTGATTCCATACAATTAAATCTGAAAACTGACCCTTTCAGTCTTCTCATGAATTCTTAATTATAAACATTTAAATTAATGGTGTGTTGAAACTTTAAAAAAGTCAGAGAAAAAGTAGAAAATAGGGAAAATGTACAACATGTACATTTAAAAAGGAAATATCATTAATCAAGCCATCTGGCATATTGTCTTACACATAGTAGTTATTTGAAAATTCATATAGCTCATTAGTTTTCAAAATGAGAGGAATAATTAAAATTTGAAGGTTAGGTAATAGTGTTTTTATGTTAAAGGAAAATCTGTGACAGAACTGGGTGATCTTAGAAATTATCTTATGCAATGGCAAAGTGATTAAATTAGAATCTGGATAAGTTGTCATAGGAAATGACTTTCCTAAAATCACATTTTGAATTGGGATTGCACTTAATAGAAACCTGACTCTACTAGCTTAACCCAAATAAGGCTGATTTTCCTCACAGATGAAGAACTCTAGTGGTACTGCCCATGCCTTGGGTGAGGATTTAAAGAAGCCAGTAAGGACTCAGACCTTCTTCCTTTCTATTACATTATCCTTAGCATGTGGCTTTTTCACCAATGCTTTTGTGATGGCTTCTTCTCTTTGATACATCATACTCACATTCCAGCCAACAAAGAGTACGCAAAAATAAATAAATAAAAGAAAACACACAAGAAACGAAAGACTGAGTCTGACCCTTCCTGGTATAATTTGACTTAAATTGAGTTGTATAAAACTGTGTGCTCTTATCCTCAGACAAGGGAGAAGAAAGTATTGTAACTGGGCATATAAAAAATAGAAGAATCTCCAAAAACTAGGGTTCTGCTAGTTACAGAAAGGAGAGAGTGGATATTGCATATCGTAATGTTTGTTGCATGCTTCTTTGACAAATATTTATTAAGCATCCCTTTGTCCTAGGCTCAGATTATAAGATGTTGAAATAAATCAACATAGTGTTGTGGGATTTAGGAGGATGAGAGAGACCTCGAGTTGGAAACAGGAGAATCTTTATTGAATGCACTCAGGCCTAGCTGACTCACATCCGAAAGACTGGACCCAAAACAAAGACAGTACTTTTTATACACGCTTCACAGAAGGGGGTGGGCTAGCTTGAAGCACAGTGGCATGAAAGCAGGGATACAGAGGCAGGACAAAGACAGGATTGCACATGACTGTTGCCAAGCAACCCAGATGTCCATTATCTAGGTTTACCTGGGTGTGGACTTATCCTAACCTTCACTATGGTGCCCAGGAAGCTGTAGTTAAGGGCTACTCAGGCTTCTCGTGACCTTCATTGCACTTTGTAGATAAAACAGAATACTTGAAGTCACTAGTTACAGAGAACAGGAATCTATAAACTTATTCCATAAAACAAAGGAAAATTTGTTTTTCTTCTCCTTATGTAGAGAGAATGCTGGGAGAGTCTCCAGGGCACACTAGATAATATTATCAAGACTTTTCCTGGGTCTGGGCTGTGACTATTGCTGCCTCTGGGACAAGTCAGCCTAATACAGGAAAACTTATTTCTCTTTCTTTTTAATTTAATTTTTTTTTAATTTCCTGCCTCAATAGCTCCTAGTTCCCATCCTTACAAAATTTATGGTAATGAAAAAAATGTATGGTAAGCTAGTAAGTAACATACTCATACGATTGCAAATTTTGATAAATGTTATATAAGAAGAAAAACAAATTCTATTATACAGAATATGTGAGTGTGTATTAGTCTGTTCTCATGCTGCCATGAAGAAATACCTGAGACTGGGTAATTTATAAAGAAAAGAGGTTTAGTTGACTCACAATTCCGCGTGGCTGGGGAAGCCTCAGGAAACTTACAATCATGGCAGAAGGCACCTCTTCATGGGTGGCAGGAGAGAGAATGAGTGCAAGCAGGGGAAATGCCAAACCTCTTATAAAACCATCAGATTTCATAGAGTCACTCATTATCATGAGAACAGCATGGGGGAAACCATCCCCATAATTCAGTTACCTCCACCTGGTCCCACCCTTGACATGTAGGGATTATGGGGATTACAATTCAAGTTGAGATTTGGATGGATACTCAGAGCCAAACCATATCAGAATGTTAGGGAAGATGTGACCAACTTTTAATTGTGTAATCAGGAAAGAGTTTTTAAAAGGAATGACATTGCATCTGAGACTTGAGGAGAAGTGTCAGCTTTGTGGAGGGAAGGAAGACAGGCACAGGAGGTGGGAACAGAATGTGTGAAGACACTGAACTCCAAGGGGACAGATATATTTAAGAAAATGAGCATAGGAGAGTGTGGCTAGAGGATGACAAATGAGAGAGAAAAGCTGTGAGAGAAAGGAAGTCAAAATTCCCAGTTTCTGCTTACCCTGATTCTCCTATCCTCTTTAAAATACCTAAATTCTGAAATATCCAATAGCATGGAGAAAAAAAATGATAAAGCAGAAATATATGCTTTAATTTCATAGAAAGGCCCTAAGATGCCTGTGGACTTAGGAAATCTGCAGAGATAAAAATTAATGTCTTAGCACTAGAAAGTAGAAAAGATTTTCCCAATATTGAGAGGAAGAAAAAACCAAAATGAGAAAGAAGGAGAGAGATCAGTAGAGCTCAGGATGGCAAAGTCATACACATAGAAATCTCATGGAGAGGAACATCTGGTGTTGGCAGCAGAGGACACCCATGGCCCCTAGTTGGCCATGAAGTGAACACTGTGACCGATACATGGAGCTATGGAAGAAGTAAACCAGCACTTGTAGTCTGCCCAAGCTCCATCTGAGCAGCTGGCAGGGCCTATGCTCACCATTCTTATCCTTGTCATCCAGCAGCTCTTCCCTCTCTTTAGTAAATATCGCTCACTGATCACCAAGGAGCAATGGACGTTTACACCCTCTGGCTTTGCTCTGCCAAAAAGCTACTGGCCTTTGTACTGAGACTATATAACATAGTCTCAGTTATAGCCACTATAACATAATGTCTTTTCTTCTTCATGGTCCAGTGAGAGAGAGGAACCATAAGCCAATGGAAAAAAATAAAGAAAGAATAAAAATTTTAATTTCTATGACTGCAACATACTTTCTTTAAAATCTACCTTTATTCATTCAGTACATGATTATTTAGTATTTGTTATGAATTAGGCCTGAGCCAACCATCCAGGAAGACACATCTTGAGCAGTTGTGTAGGATTCGTGGCATATCATTGAATTTCTTCATTTGTATCTTATTTCCGGTCAACTCTGCTGAAAACTGCCAACATCTCTATTCCTTACTTTAAGTAGCTTCTTTAGCATTTAACACTCAGTCCTTTTGATCCTGCTTCTATACATTGGCCCATAAAACCGCTACAAGTTACACATCTTCTCTTTTGGTATGGTCTGGTATCCCTGCTTTTTAATTCTGTTGTATCTCTGTCTGCAGGGCATGACGGTTTCTATTGGTTTGGGAAGACATTGTATAACACTACAGCTGATGTTTATACCATTCTGTGTAGTTGCAGACAGAGGATTTTGGCTCAATGATCTCTTTAGTTACTTGTTATTCTTGTCACCACTTTATCAGCATCTGTCAGGCAGGGACACATGCCGTCTCTGTTTTGTATGACATGATTGTCCTGGGTATCTAACGACGATACCACAATCCCCACAGGCACACACTTAACACTGATCATGATGCGGGTGCTGAGACCTGCTCATCAAACCTTTCATGAATTACAAACATTTCAAGTTGGACTCACATTTTATTTTTAATATATTTTCAAAATACCTTGAGATCCTTCAGCATGATAAAATCCTATCGGAGTTACAGTTGCTTTTGTTGCAGTTCTGAGCAATCAAATGCATTGAGTCACCCTTGAGTGACTGTGATAACCATGGCATTTCTAAAGCAAATGTGGAAGGCTTTTATAATGCTGGCTTAGGTGCTATTCACATCACAAATTCCATATATATATGTAGGTATATTTATGTATATATGTAAATGTATAGGTAAGATTTGATACAAAACAGTAATAAACATATTTTAAAATATGTCTGATTTTATAAGATTGCATTTGATACAAGTATATCAGTATATATTTATATATATTTCATTTTTATATAAATATATATTTAAGTAGCATACATTTTAAAATGAAATCTTATAAAATCAGACATATTTTTAAAATTTCTATTACTCTTTGATATCTAATCTTACCTATACATTTGAAACACAATACATATTTGATAGGGTTTATTTCTTTGATATTTTAGTAATTTCCAACATAGTATTTTGTAATTGTAGTTGTGTTTGGCCTAAGGGAAATCCAAAGATTAACCATATGGTCTATTTAATTGGTCCTGTGGGTTTTATTCTTCAGAATGTGCATTAATACAGAAACAGGCAAAGCACAAGAAGAGCAGGAGGCACCAGGGGATAGCTGAAAATGTACTGGTGAGAGTAAGAAAGTTCAGTTCTTAGTCCTATACTTAGTGCCTATACATATATATATACACATATATGTGTATATATATATATAATTTATTTTTAAAATAAAGACAAAGGATAATTCCCTCTCCCTGCCTTCATTATGATAATTTTTCTGAGAAATGACAACAAAACATGTATGTGAGAATACACATAATAAAATATTATGCACATGGAAGAAATTATTATTATTATTGTTATTTGCTTAAAAATTGTTAAACACACTTAAGCAAATAAACCAACTAGGGATGGCATTTAAATTTTACTTATTTTTAATAAACTAAAAACATTTAAGTTGAGAAAAATTATTATTTATCCACATATCCACACATTGAATGAGATGTAAAATAATGCTAAATCTGAAAATCATCTTTTTTTGTGTCATACATTTATTCCCACTCTACAGTAATTCACCTATTAACTCTCCCTGTCCTTGCACCCAGTTTAGTTTGGGTGACCAGGTCTTGGCCTCAAGAGATAGAATGGGTCCATGCTAATTATGGTTATCTCGTTTCACCTGTGGTGGTGATATGGTTAAGGACTAGACATATGACATAGCTCTGGGAAGGGGAGAAGAGAAACAGAGGTTGACTCCTGGGCTCTTTCTATTTATTTAATGTTTAATTTAGCAGAGATGGGGTCTTGCTCCATCACCCAGGTGGGATAGCACTGACACAGTCATAGCTCACTGCAACCCAAGCAGTCCTCCTGTCCTGGGTTCTTGGTGGCATCAATAAGCCAACAGATCAACTCTTTGACTTCTAGTCACTCAATAGCTTGCTAAGTTACAAAAAATGACCTTAAAGTTTAGGTCAATGTTAGTTGGATTTTTTGTTTCTTATGGCTGAAGGCATCTGAAATCACTGGTGTTCTGATCCTACACTTTCTGGCTCCCTTAGGCCCATAAACACTCAATGGTTACCTATGACACCTGGTAGTGTGCTCTTTTCTCTCTGGTACAGTGACTGAAAACTTTTGAAATTATTACTTCCCTGATAACCTGGATCCTTGAGTGACTCTGATAAGGCAGAACACTATCATCTAGCATGAATAGAATGTAAGTCTTTGTTACTGCAAGCCACATGTGTTTTGGACTTTGTTACGGCAGCATAATCTATCTTGACTTGATTGATATGACACCTTCCCACAAATATGTTGAAATTTTGCCCCTTGTCCCTCAGAATGTGACTTTATTTGGAAATGGGTTCACTGAAGGTTAATCAGTCATAATTCAAGAAGATGAAGTCATACTGGAATAGAATGGGTCCCTAATGCCTTACAATTGGTGTTCTTGCAAGAAAAGGAAAATTTGGAGACAGACACACAAGGAGAATGCCATGTGATGACAGGTATGTTGAATTGTTGCAAATACAAGTCAAAAAACACCAAGGATGGCAAAAACAAAACAAAACAAAACCCTAAAGAAGCTAGCGGGAGGCAAGGAAGGGTTCTTCCTGACTGATTTCAGAGAGAGTATGACCCTGTTGATACTTAATTTGGGACTTCTGTCTCCGGAAATGTAAGGCAATAATTTTCTGTTTGAAGTAAACTGGTGTCCAGTACGTTGTTATGCCAGCCTTAGGGTAATACAATCAGATAAAGCAGTGCTATTTTCATTGTTGTAGTTATTGTGTTATCTTGTTTTCACTCTTTGTAATCATGACATTAATGTCCTGCAGAAAAGGCATAATGGTCATGACCATTCCCACCTAGTAATTCTTTCAATAGGACTTAGGAAATGTACTCACATAGAGAATCTTTAAAGAAAGCCAATTTTTACAGAGTAGTGACAGATTAGGAGTTCATATAATAGTTTTATGTGATCTGAGTGACCAAAGTGATATCTATCTATCTACTCTGTATATATGTATATATATATGAATATATATGTAGATCTATACACATATAGTTACATAAAACTACCTATACGTATACAGTTAAGTAGCCATTTTTAGTGTCATTCATGTAAATAAGTGGTCAGAGTAGTTCAGGTTAGAAATCTTCTCTCAGCCTGGGCTTCCCAGAAGCAAAAGAGTCCAGGTTTCCTCAGCAATACATCCCTAACCATTGGCAGCTCCATCTTAGGCAGCATTTTTCCTAGGACAGATTTCTTGCCTCTTTGAACTACTGTTATTAACACCCTGTCCTCTTGTCTCTATGGGCACTGAATTTATCTCTGATATTCAATATCTGCTGGACCTCATCCTGGTTTATGCTGACCTAATCACACTCTTCTCTGAGGACCTCCCTTAACTCTCTGGTTCATGCTTACTTCTGATTGCTCCCCTTTCCTTGGATGTATTTGAGAGTAAAAGTAACGCAGGCATTTTGCCATTACCCTGTACTTTTCTGAAAATTATGATGTATCCCTTAGTCTTTCCACCAGGGAAGAGGAATTCTAGAATCAAGAAAACAATGTATTTGTTTTTATTATTTTTTTTAAATTTTAGATTCAGGGGGTATATATGCATGTCTGTTACATGGGTATATATTGACAGTGGTGGAGACTGAACTAGTGTACCCATCACCCCGATTTTTTTTTTCTTTTGAGATGGCCTAGCTCTGTCACCCAGGCTGGTGGGCAGGGGTGTGATTGTGGCTTACTGCAGCCTTGACTTCCTGGGCTCAAGGATCCTCTCACCATAGCCTCCCAAGTAGCTGGGACTACAGGTGCCTGCCCAGGTAATTTTTGTATTTGTTTTATAGAGACAGGATCCCATTTTGTTGTCTGAGTTGGCCTCAAACTTCTGAGCTCAAGAAATCTTCCCACCTTTGCCTACCAAAGTGTTTGGATTATAGGTGTTAGCCACTGCACCCAGCTTGCCCAAATATTAAACATTGCACCCAATAGATAATTCTTCCTCACCCTGTTCCCACCCTCCCCGCTTATGGAGTCCCCAGTGTCTATTATTTCCATCTTTGTGTCTGTATATACCTATTGTTTAACTCCGCCCTTATAAGTGAGAACATGTGATATTTGGTTTTCTGTTTCTGAGTTAGTTCATTTAGAATAATGACTTCCAGTTTCATCCACATTGCTGCATGGGACATAGTTTCATTCTTTTTGCATGGGGAAAAAAGTTTATTTTTCTTTCTAATTATTAGAGCTACACCCTAAAAGAAGGACTCATTAATAGTTTATAACTAGTTGGATTTTCTGTCAGCAAAAGCATAATAAGAAATAGTAACAAACAAGATAAAATTCAGATATCTGTGATCATATAACAAAGATTTATACATTATAAATTATAGTTACTATTTTACAGTATTTTGACACAATTGAAGCCCTAATTAATTGGTTCTTTTTATATACCAATGAGAGCATTCAGGATATTAAGTTCATAAATCAAAATGATTTTTAAATGTCACTTTTATTTTCTATGAATGAATATGAGATAATAATTGGATATCACTACACAAGATTTTGTGATTTATGTTTGTATGGCAACTTTCTTTTGTTGCCAATGTTTAGGAAGCGAAGCCTTCTTCCTGCATCTCAACTTAGAGTGAATCATCTAGAACCACAATCTGTGGATGTAGCCTTTCTCTGTTTTCTCAGGACTGAGGTTTCTTGGCCCTTCTTTAATATTCTGATAAATAGGAGTGGTATCCAGTTATATCTTTCCTAATTTGAGACCCTGAGAAAAGGGGCCTCTATTGAAGACTAAAAATAATTTTAAAATAGAGAATGTTTATAATTTGTCTAGACAGAAATCAAGATGTTAGAGCTTGGCAGAACCTTACATGCTTCTACTTCCTTTATTAGTTTTAATTTAGATAAATTACTTTAGTGACATTTTATGAAACCTTTATTTTCTAGATGAAGAAAAGGATGTTATTTGGCGAGTGACTGAGATGCCTGTGATTTGAATAGAAGATTTCCTAGGGGTTTCCTGGCATAGGAGTAGCTTAAGATATTAAAGAGGTTTGACTCAGAGAAGGAATGATTTAGCTATTGCTTAATATTTTACAGGCTTTGTATAAGAAAGACTTGATTTTTTTTCTAAATAACACCAAAAAACAGGATGAAGAAAAGAGGGAAATAGTTACTCAAACGATGTGATTTCTGCTAAATAATAGCATCCTTTTGAAATATTATACTTCCTTATTATGTGACACGTTCAGATCAAGGATGAAAGACCATTCTTCAGATAATATGAAGATGTTATTCTTTCATTGGATGGGATTTTGGCCTAGAAAGCTACTAAAAGGCCACTAAATGTTCTGTCATTCTCCAAAAAAGACTTGGCCAAACTGTTTAAATTGATAAAGTAATTACCATAAGTGAAAGGAACTCTGCTGGTGGAATGGGCTTGAAGAGCACATGTGTGGTCTGAGGGAAAGAACACGGACTTTAGGATCAAATCCACCTTGCTCTGGGCAAGTTTCTATAGGTTTCACAGTAAAGGTTTCAACATCAATAAAACTAATAATGCTCACCTTTCAATGTTTGATAATTGACAGAATTGCAGCTATTAATTATAAATTAATTATATGGTAATAGAATGAAATAAATCATGTTCTCAATCAAATGTCTTTATATGACAAAAAATAATCAATTGGCAATAGCGTCATGACCTTGCTGATTAAGTGAGAGTACTCTTTTTAATTTAACTGTATTTATTTATTTTTTAAATTTTTATTTTAGATCCAGGAGTACATGTGCAGGTTTGTTACATAGACAAACTCATGTCACTGGGCTTTGCTGTTAATGGCACTGTGACATCCACAATTCCCCTGCCCTGTTTAGGCCTAGGAGCTCTGTTGAAGTGGAAAAAAATGCCTTTGCTTTGTGCGTGTGTTTATTTTCACTGTTGCTCTTTCTCTTCTCTTGTAACAACCAATTACCTAGGAGCAATGTCAGAACAAAACCAGATTTTAAAAGTTATTAAGCAAATCATTTACAAATTCTTCCAAAGGGCACATAGATGCATACAAATAACCCTACTCACAAACTCCAAATGTTCCCAAGTTGAAACTATCATCTTAATCTTGCATTACAGCCAAAGGTGAATGGACCAAAGAACTATTATCATTCTGGTTAATACCCATGGGATGTCAACCAAGGAACACAAACTCTGCCCCATTATGTACCTTTGTTCAGTTTGCTTGTTTAAAAAAACTCATCTCTTTCTGTATAACTCTTTGCAATACTTTTCTCTCTGACATAGCTTTGAAGTTTTTGCTTTGACGTTGTATGAAACAGTTTCAACCCAGGATAGGCAACATTCTTACCCTTAAGCTTGTCATCCTAAATGTCATCTCTGACCCTCATCATTCTGTCTCAGAAATCTGGTTCTGTGAGGAACAGAGAATCTTTCTGATTCCCGCTGCTATCTTTTTATAGGCAGCAGAGCTGGGATAGAACTGATGCTTCCTCAAAATAGAGGATTAAGACTATTTGGTGGTTAAGGGAATTGGTAATAGCCCTGCAGTGTTATGGGTAGGGTTTTGCATATATTTGAGTTTGAAAAGAAAATAAATGACCGGATCTTGAACTTCGGAATCCTTGACTTGATTTCAAAGACTGAATCAGATTCAAGGCAGAAGCAAAGAAAACACATTTTAGGAAAGATCATGCTATATTGTCCTACTAGAAAAATCTAATAGAATAATTCTAACTATTTTGGAGAATGTTTGTACAACAGATAGCTTTTTAGAATCCTTGGAATACGTGAGGGAAGATATGTACTTTGAGTTGGAAATACTTCTATTTCTAACTTCCAGTGAATCAATACTGTTTGCCTGAATATGATAGTGAATAATGTTTGTCTGAATATGAATATCAGCCTTAAACACCTACATTGTCAAAAGCAAGTCACCTCCTCTCCATTCCCAGCAGTAAATATGAACACTGAAATACCTATAAATATATTGATATAGTGCCATGCTTCATATATTATGCAACTTATCAGCACAGTAAATGCATCTCCAGAAAAGAATCCCATTCCTACCAAAAACTAATTACCTTAGATACAAAATTCAGTATCCTTTCTAAATGCATACATTTGCACATGAGAAGAGTGGTTGCCATTGCGATTTGAGCTTCCATGCGAGCCTAATTTAACTCTAAAACTAGACACAGACTCTTTTAAAATTAGGTGGTTTCCAGAATGTCTTATTGAACAAGAATTTTGCATGGGATTTTGCCCATAGTTAAACTGCTGAAAACTGCTTGAGGAGTAAGACTCCTTTATAAAGCCTGGGCCTTTGTGCATGTCTGCCCCTAGTTTACTAATCCACACATTTCTTATGCTTAATATAGAAAAAAGAATATGGCAGATATAATTCTAGAATACTAAAAATGTGTAGGTATATGGCCAAATAAAAAGTCCAGGTAAATTGGCTCTGTGTATTACTGTATATGCATATATTTCAAAGTCCCAAACTCTTATCTGCACATCACAATCCTGTGAGATATCCAAACCTGTAAGGACCACTTTTGAATAAACACTGAGTCTTATCTTGTTAGTTATCCCTTAGGCCCACACTTTATTTACATGGCTTCTAAGAATTTACTACTATTCTAATGTAAAGTGGCAAAGAAAGATGATGCTAAGGAAGAGCGGAAATAAGAAATGATATTTTCTTCTCATCATACAAAGTAGAAGATAAGCCATTCACCCCATAGATACTTTTTTTCTGGGACCCACCTACATTTCTGCCTAGCTCTCAGGTTTCAGGCCCACCCAAGAAAGCAGGAGGCCCCAGGCAGGTCTTTAACCACCAACCACTGGGGAAAATAAATCTTCAGTGTTGGAGAATCTCACAGGTACACGTCAATGTGCCAAGGGAATGACACAACTTTTGCCTCTTTGTAAAGGACAGACCTTCAGCAGTGAGTACAATGTTAGAATTTCTTCCTGCGAGGTTTAGAAAGAAAAAAAAAAAAAAAAGCAAAGTTTATGCTTTCCCTAAAGACCAACAGAAATCAGGTTCCACCAACTGCATTAGAAAATTCTCCAATTGTCTACACAATGTGAAATCCATGAACGAGGACTAGGGGTGTTTGGAAAGTCAAATATCTCTTTCAGACCATTAATTAGGAGAATAGGTTAAACAAAAATCAAAGTATAATCAACTCAGAAACAAAAATAGTTTTGTTTTCTTTAGGTAAGCCTTTAAAACAGCATTTTGCCTTGAGGAAGTTATATAATCACACCCACATATGTCACACAATAAAGAAAGAAATTGCCGTTGGTCATCATTATATTTGAATCTCAGGATAGCTCACAGTTGTAAGTTGCCAGCACAGCATGTATTTTATTAAATTATTTTTAACAATATTATTTTATTAAATTGTTTTTAACAATATTAAATTAAAAGCCAGGAGCAAGTGTCAGGCCACTTCGTGGTCCTCTTTCTTACAATTTCCTCAGTGCCGAAGTGTTAGAAGATGATAATACTGAAAATTTCTTCATCTATAAGTGATATTTCAGAGGCACTAAGATAAGGTACCATGTTTCAAAGTCATTGCATCAATTAATTGTTTTGCCAATTCCCTTGGGCAGGTTTATGAAAATTGGTATGTTTCAAATACAACTGGCCTTGTGTCATGGGGGAAACCTGAAGCTTGAAGTCAGATCATCAATATTTGGTTCTACAACTTTTGCTTAAATCTGTATAAGATTGACCAAGTCTTCAAGTCTACTTTTTACTTTTTACTATTATAGATAATAGTAGGTCCTTGCATAGATTATTCTGTGTAACAAATTCTTTAATGTTATGACATAGAATACTAATTATGAATTATTAGGCAAATCTTAGTTATTTTGTAGAGAAGCCTAAAAGTTTCATGTCCCACACTATAAGAATTCTCTACCTACTATTCTCTTTTAGCATTTGTAATTCCACATAATTTATTCCCTTGGGCTAAGTTATCAAAACTTTTAATTAAAATATAATTTTAGTGTTCTTAAGTGATAATGGCTATTTTGTAGATAAAAGATTAAGACTTTTGATCTAGCAATGTACATTGATTATGCATAGTTTGTGGTAACATTTGCAAAAA
Organism: Macaca nemestrina; assembly: GCF_043159975.1. Taxonomy (NCBI): domain Eukaryota; kingdom Metazoa; phylum Chordata; class Mammalia; order Primates; family Cercopithecidae; genus Macaca; species Macaca nemestrina. Next base: position 84,094,886 of record NC_092137.1, on the reverse strand, counting down.
TATGCTGTAAAAATATCATGCATGGTAAAAAAAAAATAATAGAAAATAAGGCAACATAAACCAAATAGAAATAAAAGTTGCAAACTAGAAATTCATGTCCAGGGGCAAAAACATGAAATTTGCCAACAATTAAATTTAAATTAAGTTAAAATTTGCCAACAATTCAAAATTAGGATAATTCTTTTTGTTTTTGTTTGTCTGTTTATTTGTTTGTTTTCAGAGTGCAGTGGTGTAATCATAGCTCACTAAAGCCTCCAACTTCTGGGCTCAAGTGATCCTCCTACCTCAGCCTCCTGAGTAGCTGATACTATAGGTGAGTGCCACCACACCCAGCTAATTTTTAAAATTTATTTCTATCTTTTACAGCCAAAGTTTACCATATTGCTCACTCTGGTCTTGAATTCGTGGCCTTGATAAATTCTCCCACATCAACCTCCCAAATTGCTAGGATAATTCTTAGAGAAATATAATGTCTAGTTTTTTTTTAATAATTAGATTAGAAAATGTAGAAATACTTGACATGGTTTCTAGAGATCAACCATCCTTAGAAACTGAGTAACAGGCACAAATTAGAAAGTAGATGTACACTTTCTAATTTGCTACTATCTCCCATTACCTCTTTCCTTTTCATAAAAGTAAGTTAATTGTCTGGTTCCTGAATTAGTCTCTGAATGACAATTGGAAATCTATTAACCCAATTCAACAAAGACAAAGAAAAAAGAATAAGAAAATATGAACAAAGTATTTAATCGACAGATTCTAATTGATGCATGTGGGCCAGAGATTGACCACTATTCTAATGTTTTATGTCCAAGAACATGAGAGCAAGTTACCTATTAGTGGTTATGCAGTCTCTCTGAAAATAGCACATTTAAGCAACAAGGTAAAATTTTTCTTTACATTGACCACTTATTAGTGTATGCTATGATGAGGCTGGGGTAAGGTGTGGCATAGTGAACTGTCAATATTTGGATCACATATATGTTCACAAAAATTGCTCACGTGCCAGAGCAACAACAAGCCAGGAGAGGGAAGATGTTGTTCATGGGAACCAAACAAGAGATGCAAGTAAACTAGTTGTGCTGGGGTCTTATCTTGAGAAACTGTGCTCAGTGATGGATTCAGAAATACATTGTGAAGATGAGCTAAATCATTCAAATGGCTTCCACTGGGGAAGAAGAAGGAAGGAAGCGTAGGATCCAGATTTGTAAATGAAATGAAACAAATTGAAAGCACCAGTGCAAAACCTGGACGTTAGGACTGACTCCATGTAGCAATAGGGGTTAAGATAAAAAGCCAAATAATAAAATATAAGGAGAATAAGCCCAGTAGTATGTAGCAGGAGCCAATTAGCTAAAATAATAATTAAAATCCTAAATGTGTTTTTCCCCATAGGTAAATCCATCATTCTCAATACTCAAAGTGGGGAAGGCTGATTTTTTTTTTTTTTTTTAACTTTTAATTGAAATTTTTATTTGCTTTTGGTACATTAATTCTACAGTTAATCAGCACACAACTTTTATGATTCTTGCATATCAATCATGAGTAAAATTGTGCTTTAGTTTTTTATTTTCTATTCCATTTTGTTTAATTAATTAATTTCGCTTTTTTCATAAGTTATTGGGGTACAGGTGGTATTTGGTGACATGAGTAAGTTCTTTAGTGATGATTTGTGGGATTTTGGTGCAGCCATCACCTGAGCACTATACACTGCACCACGTTTGTTGTCTTTTATCCCTCACCCAACTCCCACTCTTTCCCCCAAGTCCCCAAAGTCCATTGTATCATTCTTATGCCTTTGTGTCCTCATAGTTTAGCTACCACATATCAGTGAGAACAACATATGATGTTTGGTTTTCCATTCCTCAGTTACTTCACTTAGACTAACAGTCTCCAATTTCATCCAGGTTACTGCAAATGCTGTTAATTCATTCCTTTTTATGGCTGCATAGTATTCCATCATTCATATGTATATATCTTTATCCACACATGACGGATGGACCTTTGGGTCGGGTCGGTTCCATGATTTTGGTATTGTGAATTGTGCCATTATAAATATGCATGTGCAAGTATCTTTTTTGAATAATGACTTCTTTTCCTCTGGGTAGATACTCCATAGTGGGATTGCTGGATCAAGTAGTAGTTCTACTTTTAGTTCTTTGAGGACTCTTCACACTGTTTTCCATAGTGGCTGTACTAGTTTACATTCCCATCAGCAATGTAGAAGTGTTCCCTGTTCACCACATCCATGTCACCATCTACTGTTTTTTGATTTTTTTTTTTTTATTATGGCCATTATTGCAGGAGTTAGGTAGCATCGTATTGTGGTTTTGATTTGCATTTTCCTGATCATTAGAGATGTTGAGCAGTTTTTTCATATGTTTGTTGGCCATTTGTATATCTTCTCTTGAGAATTGTCTATTCATGTCCTTAACCCACTTTGGGATGGAGTTGTTTTTTCCTTACTGATTTGTCTGAGTTCGTTGTAGATTCTGGATATTAGTCCTTTGTCAGATGTATAGATAGTGAAGATTTTCTCCCACTCTGTGGGTTGTTTGTTTACTCTGCTGACTGTTCCTTTTACCATGCAAAAGCTCTTTAGTTTAATTAGGTACAAGCTATTTAGCTTTGTTTTTATTGCATTTGCTTTTGGGTCCTTGGTCATGAAACCCTTGTCTAAGCCAATGTCTAGAAGGATTTTTCCAGTGTTATCTTCTAGAATTTTTATAGTTTCAGGTCTTATGTTTAAGTCCTTAATCCATCTTGAGTTGATTTTTGTATAAGGTGATAGATGAGGATCCAGTTTCATTCTCCTACATGTGGCTAGCCAATTATCCCAGCATCATTTGTTGAAAAGGGTGTCCTTTCCCTACTTTATGTTTTTGTTTGCTTTATCAAAGATCAGTTGACTGTAAGTACTTGGTAATTGCCTTTCTTCTGCTCCATTTGGGTTTGGTTTGTTCTTGTTTCTGTAGTTCCTTGAGGTGTGACCTTAGAATGTCAGTTTGTGCTCTTTCAGTCTTTTTAATGTAAGTGCTATGAACTTTTCTCTTAGCATCACCTTTGCTGTAATGCCAGAAGTTTGATAGGTTGTGTCATTATTGTCATTCAGTTAGAAGAATTTTTTAATTTCCATCTTGATTTCATTTTTGACCCAATGCTCATTCAGGAGCAGGTTATTTAATTTCCATGTATTTGCATGGTTCTGAAAGTTCCTTTTGGAGTTGATTTCCAGTTTTATTCCACTGTGGTCTGAGAGAGTGCTTGATATAATTTCAATTTTCTTAAATTTATTGAGGCTTGTTTTATGGCCTATCATATGGTCTATCTTGGAGAAAGTTTCATGCGCTGTTGAATAGCATGTGTATTCTGTTGAATAGCATGTGTATTCTGCATTTGCTGGATGAAATGTTTTGTATATATCTATTAAGTCCACTTGTTTGTTCCAAGGTATAGTTTAATCCATTGTTTCTTTGTTGATTTTCTGTCTTGATGACCTGTCTTGTGCTGTCAGTGGAGTACTGAAGTCCCCCACTATTATTGTGTTGCTGTCTGTCTCATTTCTTAGGTCTATTAGTAATTGTTTTATAAATTTGGGACCTCCAGTGTTAGGTGCTTATATGTTTAGAATTGTAATATTTTCCTGTTGGACAAGGCCTTTTACCATTATATAATGTCCATCTTCGTCTATTTTAACTGCTGTTACTTTAAAATTTATTTTGACTGATATAGGAATAGCTACCCCTGCTTGCTTTTGGTGTCCATTTGCATGAACTGCCTTTTCCCACCCCTTTACTTTAAGTTTATGTGAGTTCTTATGTGTTAGGTGAGTCTCCTGAAGGCAGCAGATGGTTGGTGAGTTCTTATTCACTCTGTGGTTCTGTATCTTTTAAGTGAAGCATTTAGGCCATTTACATTCAATGTTAGTATTGAAATGTGAGATACCATTGCATTCATCATGCTTTCTGTTGCCTTGTTTTTTAATTTTTTTTTGTACTTTATTTTTTTGGTTTTTGTTTTTGCTTTTTAACATGTATTTTTGTTTTATAGGTCCTGTGTGATTTATGCTTTAAAGAGGTTCTATTTTGATGTGTTTCCAGGATTTGTTTCAAGATTTCGAGCTCCTTTTAGCAATTCTTGGTAGTTGTGCCTTGGTAATGGTGAATTCGCTCAGCATTCGTTTGTCTGAAAATTACTGTATCTTTCCTTAATATATGATTCTTAGTTTCACTGGATACAAAATTCTTGGTTGGTAATTGTTTTGTCTGGGGAGGCTGAAGATAGGGCCCTAATCCCTTCTAGTTTGTAGGGTTACTGCTGAGAAATCTGCTGTTAATCTGATAGGTTTTCCTTTATAGGCTACCTGGTGCTTCTGTCTCACAGCTCTCAAGATTCTTTCCTTTGTCTTAACTTCGGATAAACTGATGACAGTGTGCCTAGGTGAAGATCTGTTTCTGATGAATTTTCCAGGTGTTCTTTGTGCTTCTTGTATTTGGATGTCTAAGTCTCTAGCAAGGATGGGAGAATTTTCCTCGATTATTCCCCTGAATATGTTTTTCAAGCTTTTAGAATTCTCTTCTTCCTCAGGAACCCTGATTATTCTTAAGTTTGGTCATTTCACATAATCCCAGACTTCTTGGAGACTTTGTTCACATTTTCTTATTCTTTTTTCTTTGTCTTTGTTGAATTGGGTTGATTCAAAACCTTAACTTTGGACTCTGAATTTCTTTCTCCTACTTGTTCAATTCTATTGCTGAGACTTTCCAGGGCATTTCACAGTTCTAAAAGTGTGTCCAAATTTTCCTAAAGTTTTGATTGTTTTTTCTTTAAGCTATCTGTTTCCTTGAATATTTCTCCCTTCCCTTCTTTTATCATTTTTTTTTTCCTTGCATTGGGCTTCGCCTTTCTCTGGTCTGTTCCTGATTAGCTTAAAAACTAACCTCCGAAATCCTTTGTCAAGTAAGCCAGGAATTCCTTCTTGGTTTGGATCCATTGTCGATGAACTGGTATGATTTTTGGGGAGTATTGATGAGCTTTGTTTTGTCTTATTACCAGGATTGGTTTTCTGGTTCCTTCTCATTTGGGTAGGCTCTGTCAGAGGGACTGTCTATTGTTGAAGGCTGTTGTTCAGATTCTTTTGTCCCATGGGGGGTTCCTTTGATAACAGTACTCTCCCCCTTTTCCTATGGATGTGGCTTCCTGTGAGCTGAATTAACAGTGATTGCTGTCTCTCTTCTGGGTCTAGCCACCCAGCAAGTCTACCCAGCTCCGGGCTGTTACTAGGATTGTCTGCACAGAGTACTGAGATGTGAACCATCTATGGGTCTCTCAGACTTGAATACCAGCACCTGTTCAGATGGAGTTGAAAGGTGGGGGGTGGTGCAATGGACTCCATGAGGGTTCTTATGCTTTAATGCTCTATTTTTGTGTGATTGCTTCCTGCCAGGAAGTGGTGCTTTCCAGAAAGCATCAATTAGTATAGAGAAGGACAAGAGGTGGGTAGGACTCTAGTACTCCCAAGATTATATGGCCTTTGTCTTCTGCTACCAGCGTGGATAGGGAAGGACCATTTGGTGAGGGCAGAGCTAGGCATGTCTGAGCTCAGACTCTCCTTAGGTGGGTCTTGCTGCAGCTGCTGTGGGGGATGGGGTGAGATTCCCAGGTCACTGGAGTTGTGTACCTAGGAGGATTATGGCTGCCTTTGCTGAGTCATGCAGGTTATCAGTAAAGTAGGGGAAAGCCGAAGTCACAGGCCTCACCCAGCTCCCATGCAAACCAAAGGGCCGGTCTCACTGCCACCATGCCCCTACCAACAGCCCTGAGTCTGTTTCCAGGTGGAGGGTGTGACAGGCTTGAAAACTTGCCCTGGGTTACTCACCTCCAGCTGCCAGAGAAAAGGGCTTAGTTCTTCCCCTGCCTGTGGAGTCTGCACAACAGATCTGTGCTCTCCCTCGAGTTCTGGCCAGGAGGCTTCTCACCCTGTTCAGACTGTTACAAAGTTCAGCTAGAGATTCTCTTCTCCCTGTGGAGTTATACCCCACGCTCCTTTGGTCACCCACCTGATGGATCCCTGCGGTGCCAGGAAGGAATGTCCCTAGCAAGGGGACACAGCGAGTTCCCAGGGCATTTCTGCTGCTTCCTCTACCCCTGTATTTCCGCTCTCTAAATTGGCTCAGCTCCAGGTAAGGTCGGAAACTTATCCCGCAAACAGACCTTCAGCTTCCCCAGTCCAGCCTTGTGCTGAAGAGAGGAGGGTCTCCCTTTCCCACTTCCACAGTTGGGCACTCACTGTATTTGTGGTGTCTCCCGGGCCCTGCAGGAGCAGTCCACTTCCTTCAGAAGGTCTGTGGGTCCTCTCCTGAATTTCTGGTTCAAAGAGAGAGAGGATGTAGTGGCGCACACTTGGAAGCTTATTAAGAAAAGGTGAATAGACCCAGCATAGGAGCAAGGGCCAACACACTCTTGTATTAAGATGATTGAAATTGTCTCTACACCACACACATGTAAATCACCGTTAGTGATTTAAATTCGTTTTAACCCAAATCCAAAATGTGTTTATGAGGAAGACAATGTGGTAAGTGGGCTATCTGAAATATTTACCTTCCTTTTATTTGTGATTCACGTGGAGTGGAGTTTCTCAATTTCAGCACTAGAGACACTTTTTGGTCAGCTAATTAGCTTTGTTGTAGGTGGGGGCACTGTCCTATGCATCGTAGGGTGTTTAGCAGCATCTGTGGTCTCTGCTCACTTAATTCTAGTTAACACCGCCTCTCTACCTCCCACCCTAGTTGTGAGGACTAAAATTGTCTACAGTAATTGCCAAATGTCCTGTGGGAGAAAACTAACCTCCAGGTTAAAACCATTAATGCAGAACATGATGAAGAAAAAAAAAAAAAACACCTAAAATGGGATTTGGTCAGAAAGCCATGGAAATATAACCTAAATTTCCACCAATTCCAAGTAGTTTTGTTCTGTCATCATATACAAACTATGAAGGTGGTATTTTTTTTTTTTTTTCATGAAATACCAGTTCAAAGTCCTCAGTCTCACTAAATTATAGTAACAACCATATGATAAAAGATGGTTTAGTCATTAAAATGATCTCATAGAAGAACGTTTAATGTCATGAGGAGATATTTACAGAATCTTAACAAGTTGGGAGAAATTATAATGCACAATGGTATTGATGTCTCGTTCCAACACTCTATCTGCTCTCAAGGAGGAGTGTCTGCAATCCATGTTCAGAAAGGGAAATGTTTTTCAGCAGATTGGTTACTCCTCACCCAGAGGTAGTACTAGGAGGACCTTAGAAAAACATGTTTTTTTTTTTGTTTGTTTCTTTGCTTTTGCGTCATGTTGATCAGTAGAATAAGAGAACCAATATAGACATACAACTCTGTGATATACAACTTCTGGATCATTACGTTGACCAAAGATAATAGACAAAGCAAAAGTTTAGAGTGCTCCAAAAATCCTTAAACATGTAATCTTGAATATTGTTATTTACATAACAATATTTCCATCTTTTATTATCTTTTTTGATTATGTGTTGGTTAATTCCCAGTTCCTCCCCCAAAGTTCTGTGTAATTTTGCATAAAAATTACTATTATATGTATTCCTCTCTTTATGTTACTATTTTCTTAATCGTGGGAAGGGTCATAATGTCTTAGGGAAAGGTCTACAGGGGCATTCTTGGAAGTAATACATTAATATTATTTTATATTTGAATGTTTGTGAAATCAAGTTGGGCTTCTGAATAAAACTATATTTAGGTTGTGTTACATCTTATCAATCGAAAGTCCGTTAAGGGGACTCAGGGTTTCCCTCAGCTTTTGAAATATTGTCCTGCTTCTTGGCAATAATATGTATTTCTGTAGATTATAAATATTTCTATATTTTTATATCTGAAATGCTATTTGAACTTGAACATCCAAATAGATTAGGTTGTTAGTTTGGGTTCTTATTATTTCCCATTATAATAAAGAGGTATCAATGATATTAATTAAATGTGTGTGTGTGTGTGTACATGTTTGCTCAAAAATTTTAATTTTAGCCTTCTGCTGTAGTATTCAAGTTAATTTAATTTTGGTTTCCATCACAGTCTATCTTTTTACATTATTTAAAATGTATTATTTAATGTACAGGAAAAGTCATTTAAAAATGACAAATATAATGAAAATATTTTAGAACTAAATAGAGTTGGTGGTTGTCCAACATCATGAATGTATTAAATGCCACTACATATTCACTCTTAAAAAGTTAATTTTATTTTATATGAATTTAATTTTAATAAAAATTACTATATTGAAGTTTTTTCTTAATGATATCTCCAGTGTGTATGTATACACATGCTTTAATATGTAATGGAGACAATCACAATCAGTTCTCAAGAGGATTGCTACATGAAAGTAGGCATTAAATACCATTGAGTCCAATACTTTTGCTCTGGTGCTTCATAGATGAAGAAAGGGAATCAGGAAATGTCAAACAGAACAGATTCACTATTGTTTGTATATGTGCACAAGGATTTTTGCTGCTAACACGTTTGTCAATTACTGAGCTAAGCCAAACCCTCATTTAGCAAAAGGGCTATTAAGGCCAAGAGAAACAAATGTTTTTTCCAAGGTCAGTCACTTACCTTGTACCAAAGCCAAAACTGGTATTCTTATCTCTCAATTTCTTAGTAATGATCCTATTCCAAACACATTAGCACAGTGTCTAAATGTGTACTGAAACAAAGAATGGATCAAAGGTATTTGTTTGTGGAAGTATGTAAGGAACCTATCAGTGAAGAGTTTCACCCATCAAACCTCACAGAAATAACCATCTGACGAGGAAACAGACCTATACATAGATGTTTCCTTGCCAAGGAAGAATTCCACACTGCCTTTGGATTAACAAATGCAATGAATTCAGCATTTTGGTCACACAACACTAGAGCAGCGGCAATGATCAAGGTAGAGGATGAGCACACAGAATGTTTTAGTAATATCTACTTTAAGAATATGAAGCATATGATGTCACTCCAAATATGGCCAAAGGACTGCAGTGCAAAGATTTTCAAAAGGCATAGTAAAGCAGGTGGGGAGTTCTGTTTCCAAGGTCAGTGAGCTGTTAGGCATTGATTATTGGCTTCATCCTTCTTAACTGTTTATGAAATACTTGTCAGTAAAATGTCCTTTGGTATGTTAAAATTATTTTTTCTTGCTTTTTTTTTATTTATTGTGGTTATGTATACCATAAAATTTGTCACTTTAACCATTTATAAATGTACAATACAGTGGCATTGATAATATTTACAAAGTTGTGCAACCTTCACCACTGTCTATCCAAAATTTTTCATTACCCCAAACAGAAACTGTACCCATAAGGCAATAAATATTCTTTTATCTCCCCATTTCTCTTGGATCCTAGTGACTTCTAATTTTTTTTCCTTCTCTATAAATTTGTCTGAGGTATTGCATAAATGGAATCACTTATTTGTCCTTTTGTGTCTGGACTCTTTTTATATATAAGACATTATTTTTCAGAGCAGTTTTAGTTTCACAGCAAAACTGACATCATCAACATCCCACACTAGAGTTGTACATTTTTTGAAGTGCATCTTACATCGAAACCTCATAATCACCACAGTCCATTGATTACATTAGAATTCACTCTTGGGGTTGTACATTCTATGGGTTTGAACAATGTGTAATGAATTAAATGATCCACCATTATAGTATCAAACAGAATAGTTTCACTGCCCTAAAAATCATCCATTTTCTGCCTATTTGTCCCTCCATCCCCTCTAACCTTTGGCAACCACCAATATTTTTACTCTCTTTGTATTTTTGCCTATTCTGGAATATAATATGATTGGAATCATACAATATGCAACCTTTCCAGATTGACTTCTTTCACATAGAAACATGAATTTAAGTTTCTTCCATGGCTTTTCATAACATGATAGCTCATCTCTTTATAGCACTGAGTAATATTTCATGGTCTGGCTGTTCTAAAGTCTATTTATTCTTTCACCTATTGAAGAACATCTTAGTAACTTCCAAGTTTTGGCAACTATAAATAAAGCTGCTATAAGCAACTATGTGCAGGTTTTTGTGTAGAACAAGTTTTCAACTCCTTTGGGTAAATATCAAGAAAGCAAACAAAAAAAAATAAAGGGAAATAAACAGAAAAATAAGAAGAAGCAAGAACAAAGAACGAAAAAAGGGAGAGAAGAAAAAGGAAATAAATGGAGGAAAGAAAAGAAAGACAAATGAAAGGAGAAGGAAAAAAGATTGAGAGCCTAAGAGAGGAAGGAAGATGAGTAAAGTCTGCTGCCACTTCCACAATGGCTTATAGTGTTAAAGAGACATGTATAGAGCTTACACATATGTGAAAGATAGTGATTGCAATGTGACTGTTAAGCTTAGGTCTTGTAGCTAACTGTGATGGTTAATTTTATATGTTAACTTGATTCCTGCACAGGATGCCGAGATTGAAAATATTTCTCTGTGTGTTTATGAAGATGTTTTTGGAAGAAGTTAGTATTGGAATCATGAACTCAGTAAAGCAGATTTATCTCCCCAGTGTGAGTGGACATTATAAAATCTTTTAAGGTCCTGAATGGAACTAAAAGGCATAGCAAAGAGGGATTTATCCCTTTTTCTTTCTGCCTGGCTTTGAGCTGGGCTGTTAGTCTTCTTCTGCCCTTGGACTGGGATTTACACCATTGGCCGACCTGCTTGTCAGGTCTTTGCACTTGGACTGAAATTAGAACTCTGGGTCTTTTGTGTCTTCAGTTTGCAGATGGCAGATTGTGGGACTTCTTGACTTTCATAATTGTGTGAGCTGATTCTTCATAATAAATCTCCCTCTTTCTGCCTTTGTCTCTGTATCTGTCTCTTGATAGATGATGGATGGATAGGTAGGTAGGTAGGTAGATAGATAGATAGATAGATAGATAGATAGATAGATAGATAGATAGATAGAATAGGTCTATAGATAGATAGATGATAGATTAGTCAATCTCTTATTTTCATTAATAATGTTGTACAGTGTCCTCGTGTTCTCCACTTACTAACACACTATACAACAATATGAATATATCATTTTGTCTCTCAGTCTCCATTTATTATGACACAATCCAAGAGTACATAGTTAAATAAAAAACTATGTATTTTTCTGCATTTACAGTGTAGCCCTTTACTCACATTTCTATGTGGGTTCTCTGAGAATGATTTGGATGTGAGTCAAAGTGTAGTGAATGGTGTGGCAGCTTTGTGATACTATAAGCCTATCAAGCACGGTCTGTGGGGAAAAATAAATTGGTTATGGGTATTCTTTACACTCCAGAAATGAGTTAACCTTGTTCTTTCTGTCAAGCACTGTGCATAATCAACATGCTTTTGACTTTGATATAGACACGCATACAATGCTCTGTTAGATTTGGAAGTTACTTGCATTTATTTTTATAGGACATAGTAAATATGCATTTGTAAGTTATTATATTCAAAAATAGAATACATTTAGATCATTTTACAGTTCGTAAGGGAATCCTCACATGTTGCCGAGTCATCAGCTCTCTAGGGACACCTGAAATTGCCTAATTTAGTAAAGAATTCCTCCCCACTTAATCTGTTTCTTTTAAGTTTTCATAAAAATTTACTTGTGAAATCTATAGGTTTCCTAGAAAGAGTTAAAATAAGAGTCATATTTCCATGAATAAAATAATTTTAATGGTTTAATTAGTTAACAGAGTTTCTGAAAGTTAAATAAGTATCAGTCATGTGCCTGGATAAATGCCAGCACCAGGCCTAGGTCAGTAAGAAGTGCAATGACTTTATGCACATATGCATGCACACACACACACACACACACACAAAATGACTCTATCTATCTATCTATCTATCTATCTATCTATCTATGTGTATAATTGTCCAAAAATAGTCAAACATGCACAATGGACCATGGGCTTCCTCTGAGGAGCCAGTTTTGAGCACACTAGTAACAGGTTATAATGGGTAGGCACTTATTAGGCAACAGTGAATCATTGATCTTTTACTTATGCACTGGAGGTCTCAAGTGGCAGCTGAGTTTTTCTTTTTTTCCTAATTTATCTTTTGAATATCGCATGAAGACCTGACTTCTGAGCTCTAAATTTGGATCCAAGAGGATACTCCCTGCATACTCCCTGCTTCATCAGCAGCAGCATCAGCAGCAGCAGCAACAGCAATATCAACAATGTCAACATTTTCATCATCATAGCTACTGTTTTAGTGGGGTGTCTATTCCAGCTCCTCTTCAAGACCCTTTTTACACCAGTCTTTAATAATAATAGGGCCATTATGATGTTCAGAAACTATTCCAAATCAAAATGCCCAAGTGTATAACAGTCTGTGAGATATCAAAAATCAAATCAAGATTTCATAAATAGAGACTTTATTCAAAAGAATTTTTGCAAGGAGTGTTGAACGGACTATTGCAATAGGAAAAATGCTCTCATGATAAGATCTACAAGTTTCTCAAGAATTAGACAAAAAGGGATTTTCTTTTATAGGGAGGAGTAAATAAGGCTAAAAAGAGCCAGCTGTGTGGAAGTGGGATGAAAGCATAGTATTATCAAACAGTTGATCAGAGGATGTTTTATTCTGATGCCAGCCTGTTCTCAAGAGGGGCAGTTGGATGGCTTGGGCTGAGGGTGGGCTAAAGTTCAGGGACCTTGAAGAAGAAGAGGAACTTAACTGAAGTTTGGTTAACAAGCATTTTGTTTTTGTTGATCAGTGGGGACAAGCAATTTAGTTCATCATTTATGAAACAAAGAATGGGAGTTTGAAGGTTCTGTGTCTGAACTTGTAGTAGGTTAAACAAAGAAGGCTCCACATCTTTGATCTAAGTCGTATCGGGAGGGCTGTTCCTTTGGTTTATGCCTTTTCTAGAGCACAGAAGAACAGAGCAAATTCCTAACCTTGACTGTTTTCTAGACTCTTAGGGCTCCTGCAAAGTTCAACATTTTCAGATTTATATTCATGTGTGTCCACTTCTACATCTCAGAAAATGGCATTTTTTCTAACAAGTACATGTGGTCTTTGGAAGAGTGTTGTCAAATTGTAGATAACAAGATCAGCATTTGCCTTAATGCTGCCTACACATATTTGTTGCCCATGGGGCTTTCATAACAAATATAAATGGTATTTAATATTTCCAGTGATGTATTAATTAATCAGAATATCAAAATTGGTACAACTATTTCTCCTCTTAAACATCACCTTGATAGTTTTCTAGATTGTAAAGGATCTGCTAAAAATCTGCAGCCAGGCATGTTTTTCTCAAGGATGTTTTTTAATATAAATAGATAAAATTGGGAATTTTCTTTTTTTTTTTTTTTTTTTTTTTTTTTTTTTTAGGAGATTATTGTATTCATCCGAGGTAGAGATAATGGTAGTCAGGATTAAAATACTCACAGTGATAATGGATAGATTCAAGATAAATGATAACTATTGAGAGAGAGGAATCACAAAGACTTGGTGATTTCACTTACTCTATGTTCATTAGCTGTTTATATATGTTACTGCCTTCTAAGATTTAGATCTAGATTCTGCTGGTAGCCTGGTGCTCAGATTCCAGGAACACAGAACCCTTGCAAGAGCTGGAAGAAGAAGGGAATAAGAGCAAGCTCCAGTGCGGTGTCTTCCCTGTCTGGAACATAGAGCTTTCCTGTGCTGAGTAGACTCCCAGAAAATGGCTCGGGTTGAGTCCAAGGTCATGGCTGGGGCGGGGTAGTACTGGTTTGGAGTGTTAGAGACAGCGTGGTAGCAATGGCGTTCTCCCCAAAGATCTCACCCTTTGACTAGGAGGTGGGTTTGCATCCTGTACCGCTGAGGAATGTTACAGGCTTGTGAGTTACATTTTAAAAAGTATTTTATCAACACTTCTAGAGTGGAACAAACTCCAGTCAATGCCACATGTGTTTTCCATGTGCGTTCCAAGTGTAGAGAGTAACCAAACAACTCTGTATTGAACTTGTCAGAATATAATAAAAAATTCCGCTAATTACTTCAGCATGAAGCCTACTGAACACTCTCCCTTACTCATCAGAAGCAGGTCCTATTAGTGAGCACCTTGGCTCAATAACACCTCTTCATTTTATTTCTTGGATAACTGCAAAAGCTTATCTTTCACTGAAAGTTTTTCTCATTTTTGGATCCTTTATCCCCATAATAGTCATCATTTTTTAAAAAAATTTATTTATTATTATTATACTTTAAGTTGTAGGGTACATGTGCATAACGTGCAGGTTTGTTACATATGTATACTTGTGCCATGTTGCTGTGCTGCACCCATCAACTCGTCATTTACATCAGGTATAACTCCCAATGCAATCCCTCCCCCCTCCCCCCTCCCCATGATAGGCCCCGGTGTGTGATGTTCCCCTTCCTGAGTCCGAGTGATCTCATTGTTCAGTTCCCACCTATGAGTGAGAACATGCGGTGTTTGGTTTTCTGTTCTTGTGATAGTTTGCTAAGAATGATGGATTCCAGCTGCATCCAAGTCCCTACAAAGGACACAAACTCATCCTTTTTTATGGCTGCATAGTATTCCATGGTATATATGTGCCACATTTTCCTTTTTTTTTTTTTTTTTATTTGAGAACCATTTATTAAGTTCCTACCATATGTCAGGAAATTAGACACTGAGGTTACAATGTTGAGTTCCCTAAAAGAATTCACACACAATATGATCAGAACAATAGACATAGAAATAAACAATGAAGTAAATACAATTAGAAGGATTAATGCTGACAAGAATGGTGCCACATTTTCTTAATCCAATCTGTCACTGATGGACATTTGGGTTGATTCCAAGTCTTTGCTATTGTGAATAGTGCTGCAATAAACATATGTGTGCATGTGTCTTTATAGCAGCATAATTTATAATCCTTTGGGTATATACCCAGTAATGGGATGGCTGGGTCATATGGTACATCTAGTTCTAGATCCTTGAGGAATCGCCATACTGTTTTCCATAATGGTTGAACTAGTTTACAATCCCACCAACAGTGTAAAAGTGTTCCTATTTCTCCACATCCTCTCCAGCACCTGTTGTTTCCTGACTTTTTAATGATTGCCATTCTAACTGGTGTGAGATGGTATCTCATTGTGGTTTTGATTTGCATTTCTCTGATGGCCAGTGATGATGAGCATTTTTTCATGTGTCTGTTGGCTGTATGAATGTCTTCTTTTGAGAAATGTCTGTTCATATCCTTTGCCCACTTTTTGATGGGGTTGTTTGTTTTTTTCTTGTAAATTTGTTTGAGTTCTTTGTAGGTTCTGGATATTAGCCCTTTGTCAGATGAGTAGATTGCAAAAATTTTCTCCCATTCTGTAGGTTGCCTGTTCACTCTGATGGTAGTGTCTTTTGCTGTGCAGAAGCTCTTTAGTTTAATGAGATCCTATTTGTCAATTTTGGCTTTTGCTGCCGTTGCTTTTGGTGTTTTAGACATGAAGTCTTTGCCCATGCCTATGTCCTGAATGGTACTACCTAGGTTTTCCTCTAGGATTTTTATGGTATTAGGTCTAACATTTAAGTCTCTAATCCATCTTGAATTAATTTTCGTATAAGGAGTAAGGAAAGGATCCAGTTTCAGCTTTCTACTTATGGCTAGCCAATTTTCCCAGCACCATTTATTAAATAGGGAATCCTTTCCCCATTTCTTGTTTCTCTCAGGTTTGTCAAAGATCAAATGGCTGTAGATGTGTGGTATTATTTCTGAGGAATCTGTTCTGTTCCATTGGTCTATATCTCTGTTTTGGTACCAGTACCATGCTGTTTTGGTTACTGTAGCCTTGTAGTATAGTTTGAAGTCAGGTAGCGTGATGCCTCCAGCTTTGTTCTTTTGACTTAGGATTGTCTTGGAGATGCGGGCTCTTTTTTGGTTCCATATGAACTTTAAAGTAGTTTTTTCCAATTCTGTGAAGAAACTCATTGGTAGCTTGATGGGGATGGCATTGAATCTCTAAATTACCTTGGGCAGTATGGCCATTTTCACGATATTGATTCTTCCTATCCATGAGCATGGTATGTTCTTCCATTTGTTTGTGTCCTCTTTTATTTCACTGAGCAGTGGTTTGTAGTTCTCCTTGAAGAGGTCCTTTACATCCCTTGTCAGTTGGATTCCTAGGTATTTGATTCTCTTTGAAGCAATTGTGAATGGAAGTTCATTCCTGATTTGGCTCTCTGTTTGTCTGTTACTGGTGTATAAGAATGCTTGTGATTTTTGCACATTAATTTTGTATCCTGAGACTTTGCTGAAGTTGCTTATCAGCTTAAGGAGATTTTGGGCTGAGACAATGGGGTTTTCTAAATATACAATCATGTCATCTGCAAAGAGGGACAATTTGACTTCTTCTTTTCCTAACTGAATACCCTTGATTTCTTTCTCTTGCCTAATTGCCCTAGCCAGAACTTCCAACACTATGTTGAATAGGAGTGGTGAGAGAGGGCATCCCTGTCTTGTGCCAGTTTTCAAAGGGAATTTTTCCAGTTTTTGCCCATTCAGTATGATATTGGCTGTGGGTTTGTCATAAATAGCTCTTATTATTTTGAGGTACGTTCCATCAATACCGAATTTATTGAGCGTTTTTAACATGAAGGGCTGTTGAATTTTGTCAAAAGCCTTTTCTGCATCTATTGAGATAATCATGTGGTTCTTGTCTTTGGTTCTGTTTATATGCTGGATTATGTTTATTGATTTGTGAATGTTGAACCAGCCTTGCATCCCAGGGATGAAGCCCACTTGATCATGGTGGATAAGCTTTTTGATGTGTTGCTGAATCCGGTTTGCCAGTATTTTATTGAGGATTTTTGCATCGATGTTCATCAGGGATATTGGTCTAAAATTCTCTTTTTTTGTTGTGTCTCTGCCAGGCTTTGGTATCAGGATGATATTGGCCTCATAAAATGAGTTAGGGAGGATTCCCTCTTTTTCTATTGATTGGAATAGTTTCAGAAGGAATGGTACCAACTCCTCCTTGTACCTCTGGTAGAATTCAGCTGTGAATCCATCTGGTCCTGGACTTTTTTTGGTTGGTAGGCTATTAATTGTTGCCTCAATTTCAGAGCCTGCTATTGGTCTATTCAGGGATTCAACTTCTTCCTGGTTTAGTCTTGGAAGAGTGTAAGTGTCCAGGAAATTATCCATTTCTTCTAGATTTTCCAGTTTATTTGCGTAGAGGTGTTTATAGTATTCTCTGATGGTAGTTTGTATTTCTGTGGGGTTGGTGGTGATATCCCCTTTATCATTTTTAATTGCGTCGATTTGATTCTTCTCTCTTTTCTTCTTTATTAGTCTGGCTAGTGGTCTGTCAATTTTGTTGATCTTTTCAAAAAACCAACTCCTGGATTCATTGATTTTTTGGAGGGTTTTTTGTGTCTCTATCTCCTTCAGTTCTGCTCTGATCTTAGTTACTTCTTGCCTTCTGCTAGCTTTCGAATGTGTTTGCTCTTGCTTCTCTAGTTCTTTTAATATCGATGTTAAAGTGTCAATTTTAGATCTTTCCTGCTTTCTCTTGTGGGCATTTAGTGCTATAAATTTCCCTCTACACACTGCTTTAAATGTGTCCCAGAGATTCTGGTATGTTGTATCTTTGTTCTCATTGGTTTCAAAGAACATCTTTATTTCTGCCTTCATTTCGTTCTGTACCCAGTAGTCATTCAGGAGCAGGTTGTTCAGTTTCCATGTAGTTGAGCGGTTTTGATTGAGTTTCTTAGTCCTGAGTTCTAGTTTGATTGCACTGTGGTCTGAGAGACAGTTTGTTATAATTTCTGTTTTTGTACATTTGCTGAGGAGTGCTTTACTTCCAATTACATGGTCGATTTTGGAGTAAGTATGATGTGGTGCTGAGAAGAATTTATATTCTGTTGATTTGGGGTGGAGAGTTCTATAGATGTCTATTAGGTCTGCTTGCTGCAGAGATGAGTTCAATTCCTGGATATCCTTGTTAACTTTCTGTCTCGTTGATCTCTCTAATGTTGACAGTGGAGTGTTGAAGTCTCCCATTATTATTGTATGGGAGTCTAAGTCTCTTTCTAAGTCTCTAAGGACTTGCTTTATGAATCTGGGTGCTCCTGTATTGGGTGCATATATATTTAGGATAGTTAGCTCTTCCTGTTGAATTGATCCCTTTACCATTATGTAATGGCCTTCTTTGTCTCTTTTGATCTTTGATGGTTTAAAGTCTGTTTTATCAGAGACTAGTATTGCAACCCCTGCTTTTTTTTGTTCTCCATTTGCTTGGTAAATCTTCCTCCATCCCTTTATTTTGAGCCTATGTATGTCTCTGTATGTGAGGTGGGTCTCCTGAATACAGCAGACTGATGGGTCTTGACTCTTTATCCAGTTTGCCAGTCTGTGTCTTTTAATTGGAGCATTTAGTCCATTTACATTTAAGGTTAATATTGTTATGTGTGAACTTGATCCTGCCATTATGATATTAACTGGTTATTTTGCTCGTTAGTTGATGCAGTTTCTTCCTACCCTCGATGGTCTTTACATTTTGGCATGTTTTTGCAATGGCTGGTACCGGTTGTTCCTTTCCATTTTTAGTGCTTCCTTCAGGGTCTCTTGTAAGGCAGGCCTAGTGGTGACAAAATCTCTAAGCATTTGCTTATCTGTAAAGGATTTTATTTCTTCTTCACTTATGAAACTTAGTTTGGCTGGATATGAAATTCTGGGTTTAAAATTCTTTTCTTTAAGAATGTTGAATATTGACCCCCACTCTCTTCTGGCTTGGAGAGTTTCTGCTGAGAGATCTGCTGTTAGTCTGATGGGCTTCCCTTTGTGGGTAACCCGACCTTTCTCTCTGGCTGCCCTTAAGATTTTTTCCTTCATTTCAACTTTGGTGAATCTGCCAATTATGTGTCTTGGAGTTGCTCTTCTCGAGGAGTATCTTTGTGGCGTTCTCTGTATTTCCTGGATTAGAATGTTGGCCTGCCCTACTAGGTTGGGGAAGTTCTCCTGGATGATATCCTGAAGAGTGTTTTCCAACTTGGTTCCATTTTCCCCCTCACTTTCAGGCACCCCAATCAGACGTAGATTTGGTCTTTTTACATAATCCCATACTTCTTGCAGGCTTTGTTCATTTCTTTTTCTTCTTTTTTCTTTTGGTTTCTCTTCTCGCTTCATTTCATTCATTTGATCCTCAATCGCTGATACTCTTTCTTCCAGTTGATCGAGTCTGTTACTGAAGCTTGTGCATTTGTCACGTATTTCTCGTGTCATGGTTTTCATCTCTTTCATTTCATTTAGGACCTTCTCTGCATTAATTACTCTAGCCATCAATTCTTCCACTTTTTTTTCAAGATTTTTAGTTTCTTTGTGCTGGGTACGTAATTCCTCCTTTAGCTCTGAGAAATTTGATGGACTGAAGCCTTCTTCTCTCATCTTGTCAAAGTCATTCTCCGTCCAGCTTTGATCCGTTGCTGGCGATGAGCTGCGCTCCTTTGCCGGGGGAGATGCACTCTTATTTTTTGAATTTCCAGCCTTTCTGCCCTGCTTTTTCCCCATCTTTGTGGTTTTATCTGCCTCTGGTCTTTGATGATGGTGATGTACTGATGGGGTTTTGGTGTAGGTGTCCTTCCTGTTTGATAGTTTTCCTTCTAACAGTCAGGACCCTCAGCTGTAGGTCTGTTGGAGATTGCTTGAGGTCCACTCCAGACCCTGTTTGCCTGGGTATCAGCAGCAGAGGCTGCAGAAGATAGAATATTTCTGAACAGCGAGTGTACCTGTCTGATTCTTGCTTTGGAAGCTTCCTCTCAGGGGTGTACTCCACCCTGTGAGGTGTGGGGTGTCAGACTGCCCCTAGTGGGGGATGTCTCCCAGTTAGGCTACTCAGGGGTCAGGGACCCACTTGAGCAGGGAGTCTGTCCCTTCTCAGATCTCAACCTCCGTGTTGGGAGATCCACTGCTCTCTTCAAAGCTGTCAGACAGAGTCGTTTGTGTCTGCAGAGGTGTCTGCTGAGTCTACAGAGACTGGCAGGTTTCCTTGAGCTGCTGTGAGCTCCATCCAGTTCCAGCTTCCCAGCAGCTTTGTTTACCTACTTAAGCCTCAGCAATGGTGGGCGCCCCTCCCCCAGCCTCGCTGCTGCCTTGCGGGTAGATCACAGACTGCTGTGCTAGCAATGAGGGAGGCTCCGTGGGTGTGGGACCCTCCCGGCCAGGTGTGGGATATGATCTCCTGGTGTGCCTGTTTGCTTAAAGCGCAGTATTGGGGTGGGAATTACCCGATTTTCCAGGTGTTGTGTGTCTCAGTTCTCCTGGCTAGGAAAAGGGACTCCCTTCCCCCTTGCGCTTCCCAGGTGAGGCAATGCCTCGCCCTGCTTCAGCTCTCGCTGGTCGGGCTGCAGCAGCTGACCAGCACCGATCGTCCGGCACTCCCCAGTGAGATGAACCCAGTACCTCAGTTGAAAATGCAGAAATCACCGGTCTTCTGTGTCGCTCGCGCTGGGAGTTGGAGACTGGAGCTGCTCCTATTCGGCCATCTTGCTCCGCCCTCCAAAATTGGGAATTTTCAAAGCATCCTCTGAGAATATAGACCAAAGGAAATGGTATATTGCTATGAAAGCAGCAAAGACAACACTATAATATTGATGAAACACTGTGCAGGAAAATTGGAAATATATTCAGTAGTATTTCACTCCTAAGTTTATTGTCTATATTCAAATTCAGTAATTAAAAATGATATCCATTCACTTTAGGGTCTGAAAGTATTTTAAAATATGTCAAAAATTAATTTCAATAATAGCAAATCTGAATTGGATATGCAGAAACCCAAATTCCAATACTCTTGATGTGTGTGGATACATGGGTATATGTACACATATATACATATATATGTATCTCCTTATGTATGTGTATGTGTGTTAGTATGTATAGATATAATGTGTGTATATACACAAACCACATATATATATATATACAATCCACATTGACATGTCATTGGATTCTCTTTTGAACACATTATGATACTCGCCTGGGTCTCTCATTAATGAGAAGAATAAAATCTTTAAAATTTATTTTAATCTACATGATTTCACCTTTTTAGGAAATCTTTTTTTCTCCAATAAAATTGATTTATAAACAATAAAACTGACATTTGAAAACTGTTTTTTCTGGTTCCAAAGTCTAATGGTTTTTGTGTGCTTTATGTCACCTTTTCTCCTGTGAATCTGCGGAGCTGGGGAACAGTTACATGCATTCTCACTACACAGAAAGGAAATGAGAGAGCATTTCCTCTCAGAGACAGAGGCAGTATGGTTGTTTAAATGGGATATGCAGTCCTGAATCGCTAGTGTTTGAACTTCTTTTCTGTTAGTCTTTTTTACTAAATAATTAAACTGAGATGATGTTTTCCTGTAGAGGGGATACGGGGAAAACTTTGAAGTGGTACTGCAAAGTAAAGAAAGAAATAGCAAGAGCACTTTCAAAAAGACAAAGCAATAGAAGAGAATGAAGTGTGATGAACACCAGCCAGAGGATTTGAGGGCCGGGATGAAGAAATTTGATTAGCTAGCTCAGGGGAGAAAGAAATCAAAAGGCAAGGTAAGCCATTTGAAATCATGAATTGAGGAAAGCCCAAATTCAACTGGGGCAGGAATTACATTTTCTAAGCCTCATAATACTCTTTTCAGCCAGATAGGTTAGAAAAGAATTATTCTACTCTAGCCTCCACTGATCTAATAAATATCTACCCCCTAACATAATAGTTTAGAATTAAAATGTAAAATAAAATAAAATCCTAAACAACAGGACTTTTGTACATTGTTGAACCTTTATTAAACTATTATTAATAAATTGGTCCAAAATATATCGCTGGAACCACAAAGGTGATTCAGCTAAATACTGATCAAAAAAAGAGAAAATCAAGAAAGAAGATAATAAAGTTGAATTCAATTATAATGGTTTATTCTGTTACTGAAAAAAAAAAAGACTAGGAAAAATGACTCTCAAAAATCCTTATTTATTGAATTTGTTTCATCTGACCACTGCAGAGCTAATTTGACACAGGCTACTATTTCATCCTGTTAGTGCGACTGCTATAATGGCAAAGTGAACCAAATATTCTAGATAAATGGTTGATAAGTTATTGACAAAGATGCTTGAGCACTAAATACTAAACTGATCTACAAACTGAATTGTATCTTTGTAGAAGAAAGAGGAGCTTAGAAATAGAATAGGGCTATTTTGGGTAATGGTCTGCAACCATAGACTTGCACAGCCTCCAGGAAAATTACCATATTAATTCTTTGATTCAGTGTTTGCATATTCCCTCAAATGCATTTCAAAACATCTATGTGCACAGAGTTTCATAACTTGCAAGAATGATGGTGCTGTCTTTGTTAAGGTCAAGATATGGCAAACATTTATTAAATTGATTTGCCTTCAGTTTCTTTCAAAATACAGAATGTCAGTGGCTAAGAAAAAGATGTAGAAAAGAGGTAATTTTTGATGCTTTTTCTTTCCCATCAATTTTTACTTAAGAATATATTTCCAAGTGAATTTCACACTCTTGTTTATTTTATAGTCACATGGAAGAAGTTATAACATGTTCCAGATAAACATAAATCATATATAAATGTGTTTTGATATCTTTGTATTTTTCTATGAAAATTCCTTTGTGTGATAATTTAAAGATGTTTTTAGTTTCTAGAAAAAAATCCCTTTGACAAACATTAAACCACATTTGCAAGAAGCTCCTGGAGTACCTAATTTTCATTCAGAATCATTTCAACCTAAGCATGAATTTATAGGTTTATTCATTAACTTTTTCACATTTTGAACAGATATTTATTGAAGAACCTGTGTGTCCGGATCTGTGGTCTGTACTCTGAAGGTAGTATTAAATGAGACAAAGGAATCCCAGTAGGTTCTTAATCTCTAGTAATGGTTAGTGTAATGGAAGACACAAATTTTAAGCGTACAATTATTTGACTTACATTTTGTAATGTTGTAAATGAGATGACATCTATAATAAAAATCTTACTTGGTATTGCGATTAGGTGTTATATACTCTATATTATTTTAAAATTAGTTTCAAAAATTAAGGCTAAATTTATATGGCTGTTTTTAATTTTATTTCAATCCTTGCCTGAGTTTATGATAAGCACTTTCTCTTGGAAATAAAAATATGAATCTGAATTTAGACAAATGTGAAAATAGCTTGGGTGAGACACTTTTCTCATATTGTCATTTTAAGGAAAGTATATAAAGAGTTATTTACAAAGATTTCATTTAAGAAAGACAATTTTATATGGATGATAGAAAAACTCCAATGTTTCAAAATCTAACAAAATGATAATTTATTTTGTAAACCGTAGCAAACAACAACAAAAAGACAGAAACAAATATCTAAGTAATTCATCAATACTTAGAAACATAATTATACATTTCTAAAGTGATTTCAAATTGTTTTAATTTCATTTGGAAGAGTGTATATGACACTAATTGGGAAAGTTCTGGAAAAGGTGTAAGATGCCAGAGATGAATTTGAAGATATACTCACTAAAACTTTAAGATTCTCATATAAGACAGATCAGTAAAACAAAAAGGTTATTATTAGGTCATTGGCAACAAATATAGATAAATTTTTAAAATGCAGGAGCCCTATCTCATATCATATAACAAAATATATCACACATGTATTAATGATATGAATTTAAATTATAAAATTGTGTGATGGCTAGACAATTTTAGTCAAGGTCTTTATATTACTGTGGTGAAAAATAACTTCATAGGAAATATGTCAGAAAATTCAAAGCATAAGATAAATTAGACTTAGAAGATGTAAAATATCTGTATGACAAAACTATAAAATATTTTTAAATGATGAAAAATATGTTACATATAAGAGAGATTAAAGATAATTTTTTTTTTTTTTTTTTTTTTTTTTTTTTTTTTTTGAGACGGAGTCTGGCTCTTTGGCTCAGGCTGCAGTGCAGTGGCGAGATCTTTGCTCACTGCAAACTCCGCCTCCCAGGTTCAAACGATTCTCCTGCCTCCCGAGTAGCTGAGAATACAGGCACCCACCACCATGGCAGGCTAATTTTTGTATTTTTAGTCGAGATGGGGTTTCACCATGTTGGCCAGGCTGTTCTCAAACTCCTGATCTCAAGTGATCCGTCTGTCTCGGCCTCTCAAAGTGCTGGGATTACAGACGTGAGTCATCACACCCAGCCTAAAAATAAATATTTTAAGGTATACTTAGCCTTCACAAAAAGTAAGGCACTCTAAAGAAGACAAAGAACACGAGAAAGAAACAAATGGGCTAATTCAGCTGTCCACATACATAAGACTTACCAACTGCAAATGAATATGTGAAATGACTTAAAGCATTACAATTAATAAAATGAATACAAATAGAAGCAATAATTTTGTCTTTCTACAAATATATATTGACTGTTCTCTGTCAGGTTTTGTTTTTAAGGTTTATGAAAACATAAGTTACATTACTATAAGGCCCAGGAAGAAGACAGAGAAGGGAGTAAGTGTGTGTGTATGTGTCTGTGTGTAGAAGAATAAGAGATGGGGAATGTTTACCAAAAATATGGTAATTAGAAAATTAATGTGCAAGCAGATTATATTGAAATGAAACTTGAGAGATAAAGAATCATGCAGATAGAAGAGCAACTGGCTTAAGGTAAAACAACTGAATTATGATGATAAAGAACACAGAATTATTTCAAAATATAAAGGAAACTAAGGTGGCGGGGTGAAATAAAGTGAAAAAAGAAGTGGAAGGGGGTGAGGCTGAATGGATACATTTTTAGATGAAGGGAGTGGCATTGAGATTTGGAGCTCAGGCAAGGACTTCAGATTTCACTATGTCAAGGAAAATCATTGACGAATTTGGGGCTCGGGTAAGGCTGCTGTGTGGAGTCTATGCTTTTGAGGTGGGATGGCTCAAAACTTGGACTATGAAAGATATGCTTATAGGTGAAACATGCTCACAACTTGGAGCCAGATAGTAATTGCTTATCTGGAGAGAAATGGGAAGCTTCACATTCCATTGTAGTAGTAATAACAGGACTTGAAGAAGAATAAGATATGTTTAGACAAAAAGAAGACATGAATTAAGGCTAACGTTTTAATTTTTTTCTGAGCAATTAGATAGAAGGTTTATTGATTGAAATGGTTCTGACAAGATCTCCTGAATCAGCTTCACTGAGTCCTGCATGTCCAGCTCCAGGAACTGCAACTTCTCCTGAAAGCCTCTCATAGCACTGGGTTGGGAGTTGGTGAGAGTCATTCAAGAGTTAGGGTTTGTCTTTCTGGGTCCCAGTACTCTCCACCTGTTCTAATTATCCTTGTTCTTGCTATATTAGGCTTTCCTTTCCCAACAGCTGGTTTGGCAGACCTGTTGTGACTTTAGGCACAGTACCAGACACAAGATGATAGTTCTGCCTCGACTTCTCCATCAGCTCCACTAATCTCTGTCATAAACCTCTCCTTTTTCATCATGTGTAGTTGTGCTGCTTCTCTGATCAAATTCTGATGGATCCAGATGTTTCTGTCCATACAAAAGAAATGAGAAAACATGATTACAGATGAGGCAGATTCGTAGGCATAATAAAACCAAAAGATGAATTTTATGTGTTTGTCCCCATTTTCTCACTAAATTGTGAGACAAAACAATAAGCTTGGTTTTAACACAGGGTGGAGAGATGGGGTTTCCCAGAGCTGGGACCAGATTTACTAAAAAATGTACCAGGAGATCTGATCATTGTCCAGTGAAATGTGTAGCAATTAATTTATAATGATATGTTGGATTGTATCATTTTTTACTCAGGATTAGCCAACTGACAAGTCACCAAGCAAAATTCCAGCTGGGTTTCGAATTTTAGCTTAGCAAATACTGAAGAGATTTGAAATAATTAATATAAATGAGGCTATCAAATATTGGTACTTATTACTCCTGATTTCTACTGTGAATTAATGTAAATTTTCTAAAGCATATTACAATCATACTTATACTAATAACTAATTTTATAAATCATATTGTCTTAGCAAAGATTATAATTGAACAAGGAAATAGTAGATGATTGATTTTTGTAATTTTAACTTGCAAAAATCATTTGTACTGGAAGCAGAATCTATTGAGCTACCTAATGGCAAAACATTGTGATAACAGAGTTTATAAAATTTTAGTTAGAAAACCAGCTAAATATTTAAACTTTCATATGTAAGTGTGACAGCACAATGCAATAGCAAACTGAAAAACAAAATCCACGTGTGTTCCATATGTATTAATAGACATAATTACTCTCCTTGGTGTTAATGGCTGTGTGGCAAGTAGTGCTAATATGCAGAATTACAATTTTTAAAATATAGGGCAACATCTTTTATGTTTATGCTTGTGATCATTCATTTTCTTGTAGTCCCTCCCCATTGTCTTGATAGACATTTCCTCTAGTGGACAAAAATATGATCACTCCAAATCCATTTACAATGTGCTTTTGGAGAATAAATAATTTAAGTAATTTCATTCTGCATTTGAAAATAATATTAATAATGCAAAGGTATTTACACAACAAAAGTCACTGAATTTCCCAAGGATCCCCTCTAACTCTTCAGTTAAGTACTTATATGATTAAGGAACACATTTAGAGACAAGCACACAGTTGTCTATTACTTTGAAAGTCACAGAATGGAGATAATGATCAATATGTGAATGTGTACCCATCAATCAAACACTAATCAGAGAGCTTTTGATACATAATTTCAAAGACATACAAATTTCTCTTTTAAGTACCTGCATTGGTCATGTTGAACATATTTTTGCATTTTAAGAGTTAGATTGTTTCTTATCTTAAACACTTAAATTTTTAAAGATTTTCTAGACAAAAAATATAAAACGAGTTGTTTTGCATAGGTTATCTTTTGAGTATGATTAATGGCAGTAGTAGAAAAAAGCATTAGTGCTACTAGGATCATTTTTATAAAAACAACAAATACTTTAAAGAAACTGAATGGGGAAAAAAACACCATAACTGTTATCAGTGATTACTTGAGGCAATCAGTATTATTATGGAATTTTACTATTGATTTTTTCTTGGTTTTAAACCTAAAAGAAAATCAACTCTACAAGAAAATATAGCATATCACAATAAGCATCCATATACTTGCAATCAGGAATTTAAAGCACTTTATATATTTAATTTAGATATTCTTAATTTTTATTGTCATTTGCTTTTTATGCAATAAGCAATTGTTATAGGAAATGTGACAAGTAAATGGAAATGTACATGGAATAAGAGATTATTAGAAAAAGGACAAAGTACACACATCTTTAATTTCAAAAAGAATAACTTGAGCCAAAGTGGAGTCATAGAGTATGATGGCATGTTTGTGGAATGGTGAAAAGTTAAGTTAATTAAGAGAATAAACCTTAGCTGTTAAGGGGAGTGGCTCCGAGAATTTGAGATCTGCCGAAATGTTGTGAGGTTTGGATTCCAAGAAGAGATTGCAAGCTAGGATTTTATCCTTAGGCAAGTAGAAAACAGAGAGGATTAAAGTGAATGCTAATGTAATTGGAAAAGCTGGGTTGATGGAACAGGAGTGCAGAGCAAGTACTGTCATGGATCACAAATGGATAGTTGCAGGTGAAACTGAGCCAACGATAAGCCAGTGTCATCTGAGATTTCACCAGAGGGAGAAAAGTGTTTTCTACATATTAAAATTGCTTCTGCTTTTTTTTTTTTTAGAGTTGTAGAAAATTAGATATTTTTAATTTTTGAAAAGCCGTTATTTTCAAAACTTCCATTTTTCTGTTTCTCAAAAATATAATGACTTTATTTTTCCTTTACCAGGAGACATTCTGATTGTCCACAGTGATGTGTCCTTAAACAATTGCCAAAACTTTTCAGATACAGTTTGACTCTGGAGTAATCTTAAATCTGTTTGATGGTCCTTTCTAAAGTGATGTAGTTTTGTTTTGTTTTTTTTTTTTTTTCATTGTTACGTTTTATTGGCTATGGATCAAAAAAAATCTTACAAGTTTTCATTTTTCTAATGTGCTAAAGAAAAGGGTGCCAGGTTTTACCTTCCATCCAGTTTATACTCTTATTTAAATCTTGTATTCTAATGATTATTTTTATCTGACAAACATTTGTACTACGATGTAGTTTATCTTCATAACTATATTCAGCCACTAGGTGTATTTTTTATTTTTTTTGTCTCATGCTTTTTCGTTTTCTTGAATATCAAGAGCATATTAATTGGTAATTTCTATTGTTTTGAAGGAGATCCAATTGTAGGTAAAGTCAAAAAATGCGCAATTTGATGACAAGTAAAACATTAACTCCAACACACAGTATCAGCCACCAGCGTTCCTGACACCTTGAAGTTCAGTCAGACTTATTCGCAAATCATCACAACATACCATTAAGTAAAAGAGAATCTATATTCTGACTACAACTGTCACACCATGATAGAATGTAAATCTGACACTAGCCACTTTGAGGTAGCATTAGATTCCACAGGTTTAAGGGAATGGTCCCCAACAACACTGCCCCCACTCAAGTGCCATCCACCAAGTGGGGGATCCCTTGATTATTCACACTTTGGACCAACTGAGTACAAATCTAGGGGGGTTTCATAATGCCCCTCAAGTTGGATAATTCTCTAGAAGGACTCACAGAACTTTCTTCACACAACACACTTGTCCTCACTACATACTGTACTCTATTTAAGAACTCTCATTCATATTCCACCCAATGTAAATGTCTCCTTTTAAGATGATGTTTTCCTTGATCCTGGGTAGAATCCATCAACTCTGGGCTATTTTTCAACATAGTCACAAGGACTTCTATTAGGCATTTTTATTGTGTATGTCTCTTAATAAAGTCTCGCCTCCTTGAAAACAAGGCTTATATCATTTTTCACTCTTTATCCCCCGGGGACCAGCATTGTGTCTTTTACACACCTGCACAAGCACACACACACACACACCCATATATATATATATATGTACACACACACACAAACACACACATACATAAATATCCTCATATATTTGGGTATATATGCATATACTGACATACCTTTTGTGTGTGTATATATATGCCACCATATGTCCATCTCAAGGTAAGATATATATATCTATATTATATATAGATATGTAAGATATATAACCATATATACATATACATATATAGGTATATATACACACACACACAGACATACATACGTATATATACACACACATATATATGTATTGCCTTATGATGGACATATGGTGTGTGTGTATATATATTTGTGCATATATATATTTTGTGTGTGTGTGTGTGTGTGTGTGTATAGTAGGTGGTCTTGAATTTAAGGAGTTTTCTTTTTTCGTTTTCTTTTTTGTATTTTTAGTGGAGACGGAGTTTCGCCATGTTGGCTAGGCTGGTCTTGAACTCCTGACCTCAGGTGATCTGCCTGCCTTGGCCTCAAAAGTGCTGAGATTACAGGTGTGAGCTACTGCGAATTTAAAGAGTTTTCTAATAAATTATAAAGTCAAATTATGTCTTCTCTGTCTTGCTTTCTATTTTTGTAATAACTTCTGTTTCTCTTGCTATTGCCAACTTACATGAAAAATGGAAGATAAGGGGTTGTTCCCCTTCTCAAATGTCTTGGATCACTTGCAGTGCCTACTGACTATGAGCTTATTATCTACCACCAAGAATAGCAATAACTACTAGGTTCCGAGCCCTGAGAGAGGCTTCATTGATTTTTGTGACTATGGGAAAAGAAAATACTCTGAGGATGATTACAATCTTGAAATACTTTATTACTCCTGAGCTGATTCCCCTGTTTTCTTGGAACACATTTTCTCTTTACTTCAAAGCAATGAAGACCCAGAGAAAATTCATTAAGGGATTTGTGTCTGTTTCTTAATTTAATATGATGGCTTTATTACTATTGATGATGACATGCAAATATATAGAGAAATATACCTAGTATTGGGCTTGAGTTCATATTGAATTCTTGCACTGCAGTTTTATAAAAATGTAATCAGTTATACAGAGGATTATATTTGCTCCTTTATATATTCTTCAATATGCTAATACAAACTTGAGTACCCAAGAAATATGATCACCTGACTAATTTTCAATGACTAATTAAGTGAGTAAGAAAATTCGTAGGCTGATAGAAATTAAGGAACTTGCTAAAAAAGTGTGGAAGCGTTCTGAGAATGAGAGAGAGAGAGAGAGAGAGAGAGACATTATCTTCAGTTTGACAATTGCTTGACCCACAAGAGAGATTAAAGAAACTTTAACCTGAGACCAAATGATGGCAACCTCAATGTGTTATCAGTCACCCATACGATGATGACCTGTGATACTTATCACAATGTGAGCATTTAGGCGATCATATTAAAGTAAATGCTGGGATATGGTTAGTGAGGCAGGGGCTATTATTTTTTATTTATGACAAACTTTCTTCTTTACATAAAGTTGAGTAGAAAATTTATGTGAGAAATTACCTTCAACAAAGAGAGTGCACGGCATCAGGTTTGTTATTTAAAAATGACAAGGAATCACTTATTATTTTTACCTACTAGACTCTTAATAGACACCTAATTCTGTTGCAACATATCATTAATGGCTCTGTAAGAAATGGAACAGGGGATTGTCTTTTCTTGAAGTAATTGAAGTACCAATGTAGGTAAGCCACAAGGGAATCCTCTGTAATTAGATGGGTGATCTTATCAAGCTTGATAATGTATCTCTCAGAATAATTTTTCTTAATTAACCCATCATAGAATTTCAAGTCTTGACACTATTCTACTAATAAAAGGAACTCAACTATACTAATAAATTTTTAAAGACAGGCTATTATATATATTTTATTGAAGTGGATTGCTGCATGAAATCTGTTAAATGAAAGAGGCAATGTGAGAAGAATGTATTGGATAAAGTCAGATATCCTAAACTTTTCTGTCATTTCTTTTAAGAAATATAATTGCTAAAGAGAATGAAATTGTCAACACATAATTTTAAGAAGTAGACAAAGATTTCATACGAAATTCTAAAATTAATAGCACTATGATATTCAACAAATATTGTAGTTCATACTGAAGCATTAAAATTAATATATCTAATCAAGTGTCATTTGTTATTTCTCAAATGTAGTCTTTCTTCATGAAGAGCAATCACATATTGATTTTCTAGTTAATACATCTTGTTTTTAAAAGCACCTTAGTTTCCAGAAAAATTGAGCAGAATTATAGAGTTCCAATATGCCTTGTCTTTCTCCCACAAAATTTATTCAATCATTAACGTATTGCCTTAGTATTGTTCATTTGTTGCAACTGACAGACTGATACTAACACATTATTATTAACTACATTCTGCATAGGATAGGGTTCACTCTGTGTTGTACAGTTCCATGAGTTTTGACAAAAGCATATTGTCATTTACACACCATTATAGTATTATGTAGAATAGTTTGACTGCTCTAAAAATATCCTGTGCTTCACTTATTTATCTCTACCCAACTCCTCAAACCACTGGCTACCACTGAGCTTTGTACTGCTCCAGAGTTTCTAACTTTCTTGCAGTTTTTGTCACAGATTTGTGATCATGGAGTCCGTAGCCTTTCAAGCTGACTTATTTCACTTAGCAATATCAATTTGTTTCCTTCATGTCTTTTGTGACTTGATAGCTCATTTCTTTTTACTGCAGAATATCACATGGATTGTCCATTCACCTATTGGAGGACATCTAGGTTGCTTAAAGTTTGGGAAGTAACATATAAAGCTGTCAAAACATTTGTGTACAGGCTTTTGTGTGGACATGATCTTCAGCCTTTTGTTAAATAGGAGTGCACTTGCCAGACAGTATGCTGAGACTGTATTTAACTTTCTAACAGACTGGCAAACAGTCTTCCAAAGTGGCTGTACCACTTTTCATTCTCACCATTAGTAAATAAGAGGACATTTAGGTCTACATCTTCACCAGCATTTGGTGTTCTCAGAGTTTTGGATTTTGGCCATTCTAATGTGTGTATAGTGATATCTCATTATAGTTTTAATTTGAAATTTAATAAAATATGATATTGAACATATTTTATATGTTTATTTGTTATTTTAAGTCATTTTTAATGACTATCTTATATCCATGTTAATCAGGTTGTTTTCCTGTTAAAGAGTTTTAAGAGTTCTTTTTATTATGCAAATGTTTTTATCCCTCTCTAGGGCTTTTTTTTTTTTTTTTTTTCCTTTGCTGTTCTTTTTTTCAGGGCATAAGTTTTTAATTTAAGTAAATATCAGCTTCTTCTTCTTCTTTTTTTTTTTTTTTACTTTCATAGAGCATGTTTTTGGTATCATATATAAAAACTCAATACCAAACAAATCATCACCTACATTTTCTTCTATACAGATGGTCCCTGATTTAAGATAGATTAACTTTCTGTTTTTCACTTTTAGTAAAGTATTCCATAAATTACATGATTTTTCAACATTTTATTATAAATAAATTTTCTGTTAGATAATTTTGCCCAAATGTAGGCTAATGTAATTGTTCTAGGCATGTTTAAAGTAGTCTAGGCTAAGCTGTGATGTTGAGTAAATGAGGTGTATTGGATGTATTTTTGGCTTACAATATTTTCAGCTTATGATGGGTTTATAAGGATACAATTCAATTGTATATCAAGAAGCTTCTGTATTACCTAGCAGAAATCTTAAAATTTATTTTACATTTCTCTTTAAGATCTATTTTGATTTAAGTTTTAAGACATAAGTTCTGTGCCAAAATTTATTTATTTATTTATTTTTGGTATTTGGATATCTGATTGTTGCAGCACCATTTGCTGAAAAGACTATTCTTTCTTCATTGAATTGCCTTTCTTCTTTGTCAAAGATCAATTGACTGTATTTATGTTGGTCTATTCCTGGGCATCAATTTGGTTCCACTGAATTACTTGTATATTCTTTTTTTTTTTTTTTTTTTTTTTTTTTTTTTTTTTTGAGACGGAGTCTCGCTGTGTCACCCAGGCTGGAGTGCAGTGGCCGGATCTCAGCTCACTGCAAGCTCTGCCTCCCAGGTTTTTACGCCATTCTCCTGCCTCAGCCTCCCGAGTAGCCGGGACTACAGGCGCCCGCCACCTCGCCCGGCTAGTTTTTTGTATTTTTTTTTAGTAGAGACGGGGTTTCACCGTGTTAGCCAGGATGGTCTCGAACTCCTGACCTCGTGATCCGCCTGTCTCAGCCTCCCAAAGTGCTGGGATTACAGGCTTGAGCCACCGCGCCCGGCCTTACTTGTATATTCTTTCACCAATATCAGACTGTCTTGATTACTATAGATTTACTCTTAATCCATAGTAATAGGTTAAAGTTGGGTAGTGTCAGTTCTTCAACTTTGTTCTTCTTCAGAACTAAGTTGACTATTCTGAGTCTTTTCACTAATCTTCATAATTATTAGAATTAGCTTGCAATGTCCACAAAATAATTTGCTTGGATTTTAATTGTATTGTATTGAATCTATAGATCAAGTGGAAAATAAAGGTTATCTTAACAATATCATCTATTCATAACCATGGGATATCTGTTTATTTAGATCTTATATGACTTCATTGGATTTCTGTAGCTTATCTCATACAGATCTTTTACATTCTTTGCTACACTTAAACCTAATGATATAATTTCTTTGGTGCCAATATAAATAATATTGTCTTTTAAATTTGTGTTTCCAAGTATTAATTCCTGGTATATAAGAAAGTGATTGATTTTTGTACATTAACCTTTTATCCTGAAACCTTGCTGTAATTGTACATTTCTTCCAGTAGTTTAATTTTTATGCTCTTGCTGTTGATTCTACATTTTCTATGTTGACAATCATATCATCTACATTCACAATCATATCATCTGTTGTTTTGTGAACAGATTGTACATTGAACTCTCAGTACAATGTTGAATGGGAACGAAGAAGAGACTCTCTTGTATTGTTGCTAATCTTAGATTGAAAGCATTTAGTTAGTCGCCATTAGGTATAATGTTAGTGTTAAGTTTTTGTTGATGTTCTTTCCTAAGTTGAGGCTATTCCTCTTTATTCCTAAGTTGCTTAGAGTTTTTAAGATGAATGAATGTTGGAGTTTGTCAGATGTTTTTTCTCCATCTATTAATATGATTATATGATTTTTCTTCTTTAGTCTTTTGATGTAATGGATCATGTTAATTTTCAAATGTTGAATTAGTTTTGCACATGTGAAATAAATTGTACTTGTTCATAGTAATTCTCTTTATACATTTTCAGATTTAATTTGCTAATAATTTGTACAGGAGTTTTGCATCTGTGTTCCTGAGAGATAATGGTCTTTCATTTTCCTTTTCTGTAATTTCTTTGGTTTTGGGATTTGGATAACATTGGTCTCATAGAATTTGGAAGTAGTCTTCTCCTTATCATTTTTGAAATAGATTGTAATGAATTGGTGTTATTTCTTTCTTAAGTGTTTGGTAGAATTTATCAGTGAAACCATCTGGACCTGGTACTGTCTGTTGTGGGAGGTGATCAATTATTAATTCAATTTCTTTAATAGATGTAGATAGGCTTAGTCAGATTACCTATCTACATTGTATGAGTTTTGTAATTTTTTTCTTTCAAGTTGTTCCATTTCAAGTGTGTTTTCAATTTGCGAGTATAGAGTTGTTCATAATATTCATTTATTATCCTTTAATGCCTATGGGTTCAGTATGACAACCTCTTCCTTTTTCGATCTTGGTAATTGTTATCTTTTTTATTTTCACGTTTAGCATGGCTAGAGGTTTATCAATTTTATTGACACTTTCAAAGAGCTATCTTTTGTTTTTATTGATTTTCTGTGTTTTTCTCTGTTTTCAATTTAATTGATTTCTGCTCAAATATTTATATATTTTTCTGCTAGATTTAAGCTTATACTGCCTTTCTTTTTCTAGTTTCCTAGTCTGGAAGCTTACATGATTGATTTTATGTTTTTCTTCTATTTTAACATACAAATTCCACGCTATACATATGCCCCTAAAAACACTGCTACAGCTTCATCCCATAGATCTTGATAAATTCTTTTTAAATTTTCATTTATTTCAAAATATTTTTAAAAATTTTTCTTGAGACTTCTTATTTGACCTATATATTATGTTGTGGCTTGATCTCCACATATGCTTTATATGTTATTTTTAGGCTACCTTTTTGTTACTGATTTCTATTTTATTTACTGTTTTATGAAAACAAACTTCGTATAATTTCTTATACATTTCTTAAAGAGTGTTTTATTGTCAGAATGTGGCCTATTTTAGGAAACGTTATATGTAAGCTTCAGAATAATGTGTATTATGCTGTTGTTGGATGAACAATTTTATAAATGTCAATTAAATACTTTTGACAGATGGTGCTCCTTAGTTCAAATAATTTTTATTCATTTTCTTTTTGGTGTATATGTCAATTACCAAAAGAGATGTGATGAAATCACTAACTAAAATAATTTGTCTGTGTATTTCTTTGCATGCCTGTAAGTTTTTCCCTACTGTATTTGATGTATTGTAGTTAGATGCATGCATGTTTATAATTGTTATGTTTTCTTGGAGAATTAACTACCTTTTTACTATGCATTGTCCCTTTTTGCCTCTGCTAATTTTTCTTGTTCTAAAGTCTGCTTGACTGGAATTAATACAGTTACTATTTAAACTTTATTTTGATTTGTGTTAGCATGGTATATAATTCTGAATATCCACATATTAATCTGTTTCCTTATATTTAATGTGAGTTTCTTATAGACACCATATAACTAGGTCTTGATTGATTTTATTGACTTAAGTAGTAGTTTTATGATAAATCTTGAAATTACATAGCATGAACTTTCCAACTTAATTTTTGTTACTTGAAATTAATAGTGATTATTATAGATCATTATCTTTATGTATACATTTTAGAATGAGCCTGCCAATTTCTACAAAATAAATTACTAAACTTTGGGACTGCATTGAATCTATATGTCATTTTGAAAGGAATTAGAAAACTCAACAATATGAATTCTTCCTATACATAAACACAGTATATCTTGGTCTTTTATTTATTCCAATTTTTTTTTTCTTTTGAAACGGAGTATCGCTCTGTTGCCCGGGCTGGAGTGTAGCGGTGCGATCTTGGGTCACTGCCAGCTCTGCCTCCCGGATTCATGCCATTCTCCTGCCTCAGCCTCCTGAGTAGCTGGGACTACAGGTACCTGCCACCAAGCCCAGCCAAATATTTTGTATTTTTTAGTAGAGATGGGGTTTCACTATGTTAGTCAGGATGGTCTCGATCTCCTGTCCTCATGATCCGGCCACTTTGGCCTCCCAGAGTGCTGGGATTTCAGGTGTGAGCCACCGCGCCTGGCCCCCATTAGGTTTTTTAAGTTTTCAGGCTATTAATCTTGAATGCATTTTGTTAAATTAATATGTAAATGCTATATGTTTTTCAATAGTATTGCCAAAACTAGCTTTACATTTAAATTTTCAATTAATAATTAAAATGGAATTAAAATTTATGTTTGTACTTTGAGCTTATATCTTGCTTCCATTTTAAGCATATTAATTTGTTCTAATATTTTGTTATATGTTTGAGATTTTCTACATAGAATATGATATCATCAAGGATTCTTCTTTTCTTTCTTTAATTTTTTTTTTATTTTTGTAATTATCCATTTTATCCTTTTATCCTTTGTACTGAATACTCCAGTACAAAGTTAAATATGAGTAGTGGGAATGAATGTTATTACCTTTCTCGCAAATTTAAGTGGAAGGTATCTGGTATTTTATCAATAAGCATTATGCTATTTTGAGGTAGCATACATGCCCTTTGTCAGATGGAAATTTCCTTTAATGCAGATGTTGGCAAACTAAAACCTGCAGGCCAATTCTGATTCATGTATTGTTTGTATATGATCTGCAAGCTATACTTCTAAAGGCCTTTTATTTTTTAAGGACAAGAAGATAATCTACAAGAGACATCTGTAACCCATAAAGCCTAAAGTATTGATTATCTAGCACTTTACAGGGTAAAAGATGCTTATTCTTGCTTTAATTTCTAATTTTTATTATTTATTATGAATAAATTGTAATGTTATCAAACTATTTTCCTGCCTATATGGAGATGATTATATGATTATATATATGAATATATAGATAGATATTATAAATATCAATGATTAATTTGCAGATATGGAGTCAATCTCATATCCTTGGGATAAACCTTCCTTAGTTATAATTTATAATACTTTCTATATTTAATGAACTCAGTTTGGTATTGTTTTGTAGATGATATTTTTGTGTATGTTCATGAGGGATATTGGTCTACAATTTTCTTATAATGTCAACATCTGGTTTTGAGGTCAGAGAACCTAACTTTATGAAATGAGTTGAGAACTATTCTCTTCAGTTTTGTGTAGAATTGGTATTTATTTTTACTTAGATATTGGGAAGAATGTACTTTTTAAGCTACATGGGCTTGGCATTTTGTTATTGAAAGGAGTTAATCACAAATTAAATTTCTTTCATAAACTATTTCCCTTATCTCAATCTTGAGGGAGGTTTGTTAGTTCTTATCTTTGAAGGATTTGTACATTTTATATATATATATTCTTGACTTTATTGTCATAAATCTATTTATAGTATTCCTTTTCTTTCTTTAAATGTCGGAAATATCTGTGGTATCATCTTCTATCTTATTCATGATATTGTGAATTTTGTCTTGCCTCTTATTCTAGATCAATATAGACAGAAATTTATCCAATTATTTGGTCTTTTTAATTAATCAGATTTTGTTTACATTGATTTCTTTTATGGAAATTCTACTTTCATTTTTGTTTATTTGCACTTTTTAAAATTTCCCTTCTTCTATTTTTTTCTTAATTTGCTTTTTCCTAAATTTTTTGAGGTGAAAGCTTACATTATTGTTTTAAGATCTTTCATTTTTTTTCTAATATTAGCTTTAATGCTGATAAAACAATATGCTTATAAACTACACATGGGACAGGAGTAGTCTCAAAAGGTTCCCCTTACCTAGACATCAATCTGTAGTTGTTTTCAATGGACACCTAGGTTCACTCCCCTTCTTTTTTTATCTTTCCAGTATCAATTTCCTCTATCTCTAGTATCAGGCCCACTGATTTTCCCATGGAGAACTGTCCTCCCATTGTGCTCAGTGTTTGTGAGACAATGAACCAAGGAATGCTTCCTCTAGCCAAGAGCATGGCACATTTATTTTGTAGTTTATTCACCAATCCCTATTAAACTGATACTATGTTTTAGACACTGATACAGCCGCTGGAGATCCAGTAGTAAACCAAACACTAATGATTCTTCCCTCATTGCACTTAAATTTTAATGTGGAATTCACACACTAAGTAGATAAGTAGTTTATCATAATGGAACTTAACTTCAGATGAAGAAGTCTTAAGATTCCAGTTAGGACATTTGGACTAATTCTCTAAGAAATATGAATGTTGATTAAGACAAAACAAGGACAGAAATAATTGTAACTGGCTGGACTTAAGGACTCTTTATTCCTTCGCTCTATATAATCGGAAATACTTTGATTTTTCTGCAGTGTGAGGGCTGAATTTTTCTCCTGTGTCTTTGATTTTGTGAGCACCTAGTATCCTCCATATCAATTAATTTTTGCTAACATTATTTAGGGTTAGTTTCTTTCCATTGTATCCAAGTATTCTAATCAACATGGTGTTAAAAATACTTCTGAGGGCAATAGATTAATGGAATGTTGGAGGATGAGATGCTTTTAAAATTTTCCCTTGCTGTTTCAAGTGTAAAATTAGAGTGTCGGCTTAACATCTCTTCATAGATATTCAATTCAACGAGTTAGAAATATATTTTAGTAAATCATCGTATCAAATATAATTTACCAAGGACTCTATTTTAATGTCTGAATGTAGCTTATACCTACCATGATTAGGGTCATCGCCACCTTATATGATAATCATTATTTTGTGCAGTCATCTACCCTTAGGTTTTCGTCCCTTTGAAGGTACATACCATGAATTATTCATCTTTATGCCAGCTTCTTGAGAACTGTGTGTGATAAATGATAGATCCTCAATAAAGATATTTTTGTAATGAACAAAAATGATGGCATTCCATTAACACAATTTTCCAGGTTTCTACATTAAAATAAGAATATTTTCTCTCCCATATGTTCATTTAATGCCAGAGTTCTAGCTTTTTGTGCATATTAAAATTTTGTATATCTTTCTGCCTTTAACCCAAATCAAAACGAAGTAGTCTTGAGATTTAACTAAGTATGTGTACATGTGTGTGTTTATTTCAATGATAGTATCTAAGATACAATGATAGTATCAGATTATT
Organism: Macaca nemestrina; assembly: GCF_043159975.1. NCBI lineage: Eukaryota > Metazoa > Chordata > Mammalia > Primates > Cercopithecidae > Macaca > Macaca nemestrina. The sequence continues at coordinate 84,055,532 of NC_092137.1, read as the reverse complement.
TAGATGACTACCAATTTATATTCAGTAACTCTATACTCTTTCAGAATCAGCATTTTTCTTTGACTTTACAATTGTTCTGGCACCCAAATTATGACTTTAATTGTCTTAGGGTAATGAGAAAAGAAGCAAACTTAATAAGTAAAACATGACTTTGTGCCAAGTGAAAGCCAATTGATTCACAGCATGCTTTACAAATGAAGTTTCCACAGTCCTTTGAGTAGAGAAATGTGGTGGGAAATTAAGTTCTCAAAGGGCACAGAAAAGTAGCTAAGTGCTGACTCAAAAGAATCTGTACCATGGCAGTCAATCGCCTATTCCTATGGCGAGTGGCAATGTAGCTCAGAAATACCCTCAACTGACACTTTTTTTTTTTTTTTTTTTGAGACGGAGTCTTGCTCTGTCACCCAGGCTGGAGTGTAGTGGCCGGATCTCAGCTCACTGCAAGCTCCGCCTCCCGGGTTTACGCCGTTCTCCTGCCTCAGCCTCCCGAGTAGCTGGGACTACAGGCGCCCGCCACCTCGCCCGGCTAGTTTTTTTGTATTTTTTAGTAGAGACGGGGTTTCACCGTGTTAGCCGGGATCGTCTCTCGATCTCCTGGCCTCGTGATCCGCCCGTCTCGGCCTCCCAAAGTGCTGGGATTACAGGCTTGAGCCACCGCGCCAGGCCTCAACTGACACTTTTAATAAATGTTGTTGATTTAAATTTTATTGGTTTTGTAGTTTTTCTTTTATTTAATGTATACATATATTTTAGTTTTGTGGTTATATAGAAGTTGTAACACCAGGAGTTTATACTTTGGTTTGTATTTGTACAGACTTAAGTAATGTTATAATCAAAATAATTTAACTCAATATTGAGAGACGGAGACTTCTTTTCCCTTTTAATATGGCTTTATGTATTAAAATTAAACAGTGTCCTAGACCAAAATATTTATTTCTAGAGTCAAATGTTTTAATAGAATAAAAAAGCAGGGGTTTAACTCTGAAAGACCTGATACATTTCCTGCTAGAGATTGCTGGGCAAGAATGTAACTGAAAGTTTCTGTCTACCATGTTTTATGTAATTATATTATTATCACTTTTTTATTTCTATTTCATCTCTCAGCTAATATTCTAAATAAAAATATAACCTCAGTCACATTACTTTAAAGTTTTATGACTTATTTGCCATATTATTATTAATATCTCTTATAAAATTTACTACTTTTTTTTTTTTTTTTTTGAGACGGAGTCTGGTTTTGTCGCCCAGGCTGGAGTGCAGCGGCGCGATCTCCGCTCACTGCAAGCTCCACCTCCCGGGTTCACGCCATTCTCCTGGCGCAGTCTCCAAGTAGCTGAGACTACAGGCGTCCGCCACCACGCCCGGCTAATTTTTTGTATTTTTAGTAGAGACGCGGTTTCACCGTGTTAGCTAGGATGGTCTCGATCTCGTGACCTCGTGATCCGCCCGCCTCGGCCTCCCAAAGTGCTGGGATTACAGGCGTGAGCCCGCGCCCGGCAATTTACTAAATTTTTTAACCTTAATTATGAAATATTAAAATTTTTGATGCTTTCAAATAATGGAAAAAATACAAAAAACTCTGCATTCTGGAGAAGAAAAATTGTGTCTGGATCTCTTCTATAGTACTTATTAATTTCTACCACCTTCCGTAGCATGGGCTCTGGGCTGTAAAATGGTTTTGTGTATTCCATTAACTAGGCCTACCTGGCCTTTATCAATTTCGGGAATAATAATATGACAAAATAGGGAGCCTGAAGGGAGCTATCTCATTCTATGGGACAAAGGAACTTGGAAAGCAAGTTTTTTCAGGACCAAATAATTCTGAATACATTACAAATCTACTACACGGATAGTCTTGTAGCTTAGCATATATAATTAAAGCATACATTAAAAATTAAAAATGAAATTAAAGCTATTTTGCTATGATTTCTGGAGAGCATTAGGTTGTAAAGGTGATAAAAGGTAATGAGAGCATCATTGCCAGTGGCAGCTGAGGCAGAGATTACACAGGGACTAACCGGCATTGGCAGTGCTGTTGGTGCCAGTGATGGTGCTGACCACAGCAAGAACACTGGGGATGAGTTCAGTTGTTACTGTGGCACGATTGTCCATGTTAGCAATAATGTCAACTGTGCTAGTAAATGCATTGATTTTTATTCAAAAGTCATGTTCCTGCCAGAAGCATTGGTAGAGGTGCTATGGATGACAGCATCAACATTAGCCTCTTCAGCATCTTTGGCTGTGGCCATTAATGTCAGCTTCTAGGCGTTCAAGGCATTTTTAAAAATTGCCAATTTCGGTATCAAATAACTGGGAGAGACAAAGGCAATTAATGTATTTGTAGCATTTTTTTCTTTCACAGAATCCTTCTCTTTCGCCCTTTTGGAAATCTCAGTCTAAGTCTCTCTGCTTTTCTTTTTCTTCATCTCAGTGTCAGATGGTTGCAAGCACGGACACACACCATTGAAAGTCAATAGAGAATTCATAATATGATCTATTATTAGCTATGTTTAAAGCAGCACTTAAACAGTGCGTATTTCTCTATTTTGCATTTGCCAAAAAAGCCAAAATTAGAGAAGTATATAAGAAAGTAAATAACAAATGTCGGATGAAAGAGGCTTGGGTTTTAGTGCACACTGGGACAGAAATTCTGGAAAGCAATTTGGCTACACTTAGTGAAATTAAAGATGTTAGGACATATGCCCAGGAATCGCACATATATTTCCATATAGATCATTAGGAAGCTGTCCATGCGACACTGATTGTGGAAGTACAGAGGAGAAGGCAGCCTATGTTTCCATTATGAGGGGGCCATGGCTAGAAGATGAGCTGATGTGTTTCATGGAATGCTCTAGAGCACATAGAAGACAGGAATTAGATACATTTTCATATCAGAAAATAAATCATATTGAGTGTAAGAAGTAAAGAAGGAACAAAGGAATAATCAAATGTATTAGAATGGGTGTTTATCAGGTGAGAGTTCTGTGGGACTAGGCAGGAGAATATACATAAAACAAAATAAGCCCAGAATACACCTTGCATGTTCAGGTTATGATAATATTTTATAAATTAATAAGTATTAACTAATTTGTCTAGATGGGAAATTAAGTATATATATTTTATATATCATGTATTTATATATATATATATATATATATATATATTTTTTTTTTTTTTTTCCTGAGACAGAGTTTCATTCAGTTGCCCAGGCTGGAGTGCAGTGGCATGATCTCACCTCACTGCAATCTCTGCCTCCTCGGTTCAAGCGATTCTCTTTCTTCAGCCTCCCAAGTAGCTGGGATTACAGGCACATGCCACTATGCCCGGCTAATTTTTTTGTATTTTTTAGTAGAAACAGGGTTTCACTATGTTGGCCAGGCTGTTCTCGAACTACTGACCTCCAGTGATCCTCCCGCCTGGGCCTCCCAAAGTGCTGGGATTACAGGAGTGAGCCAGAGCACCTGGCCGGAATATTAAATATTTTTAAATGAAAAATTTATGTAAACTTCTTTCTACTTTGTGCACTTATTTAATTTACTACACAGAGAAAGTAAAATGTCAAGAAAGAATACCTACCAGGAAAGGAAAATAATAGTTCCACAGATAATATAAAAGTAACTTTAAAAAGAAAAGAGAAATTTAGGTGTATGACCTACATCAGAGATATTTTAGCTCTCTCATGAGTTTAGTTGCTGGCAGAAAATTGTTGGGCAGCCAAGCAAGAAATTACAATGGGCAAGGAATTGTTTTCTGAGTGTTATTTTAGACTAACCACTTTTAAAATGTTCAAGTTTTCTTTGAGTTATTGTTGATACAAATTGATTTTATTATCACAAATAAAAGCACAAAACTTACGTTTAACCAGAGAAAGATGAAGAGGAAATGAATGAAAGTTGCAACAAGCACTGAACAAATAGGTGTTTCCCCTTCTGGATAATTATAATAGTTTCATTAGATTTAACATGAATCAAAGCAGAAAAGAAATTCTCTCTTTATAATTTTTAGTGACTTCATTCTTCTGAAAGGTTCAGAAATTACAATTTCCTTAACTCAAGAATGCAAGACATTGTATTGTGTTCCTCAGCTTAACACATAGCAGCAAGAATGTTTGGGGTGTGTGTGTGTTTGTGTGTGTGTGTACTGAACGACAGATGAAAATGAGGGGAGAAATGAAGGTGAAATGTTTAATTTTTCCAGTCCATTATCATCATCATCATCATTATTATGCTGGGGAGAAATAAAGATTATTAGGTATGTCAGTATGTGAGTATACTTCATTCTGAGCAGTTTGAGAAATTTGCCTATTTTTTTTTCCTTCTCCACACAAAATATGACCCAGACACGACCAAGGAAACACTGATGTGATGTCTATTAGCAGTCATCTTATAACAATAAGAGAAACCATGGGTAGCACCAAGACACAGAGAAGAGCTGCAAAGTTATGGAGCCAGTGACTTGAAACTTGTGTAATACTGCATTTCCAGTTATGTAATTGCAAATAAGCTTTATTACTGTTAAACATGTTTAAGTTGAAATTTTGTTACTTTAAGTCATAGCAACCAATTTAATACAAAACAAAAACCAATTTAATACTAACACAAAATGCTGTCAGTATTTAAGAACACAGTTAAATACTCTATTTTAGAACATTAGTGGAAATGAAGAAGAGTTTGAAATGTTATATATCTGTTGCTTACTGAGCGTATGTTACATGAATGTACCAGATGAATGATAATCAATACTCCCATATTTTACCATAACCTCTCAATGTACAAATATGATAGTGTTAAAGGAACTAGAGTGCACTTAACACAAGATCAACCATCTAGGCACAGAGAAAGGATTTTTGAAATAAGAACATTTAATAGACAGAAAAAAAAAAACCACAAACACTTAATATACAGAAAAGAAGAAGCAAGAGAGCAAAAGTCATAGGTGAGGAAGGGGAGACAAGTTGGATTGGTAAGGTAAGACATTTTTTAAAGGAATTAAGTTAATCATTAGTATATCATTGGTGTTTTGTTTTGTTTGTTTTTTTCCAGAGTAGTTTCAGAAGTAGAGGCAATGAATGAAAAATTGTGCAGTGGAAATAAATGATAAAACACAGCAACATTTTAATAAGGGGGTAGGTTATAACATAAAAGGGAGTATCAGGCTTTAGAAATACTTAAATATACATCAAATCTAGCTCAAAGAGTTAGGGCAGGAGTAGAGACTGAATATCTAAGAAAGCATTAAGAAACGAAGCACTATAATACACGTCTGAGTATTTAATTTCAGAAGACAGAGTTAGCATTAGCTCTTTTGGCAGAAAGAAATTAAACCCAAATATTCACTTGGAATAATGGAGAAACCAGTTATGTCTGAAATTATAAAAACAATTCCCAGAAACTCCCTGTAAAACTAGCAAGATATGAGAGCAACTGCTTCCAAGCATTCCCAAACCATAGCAAATCTATCATGCCCAAAAAGGTGCTGATGTAAGACTCAGACCACCCTCTACCAGCCTCCAAACTAAGCTTCCTCTGCCTTCACATATACCTTGCAAATGATTGTCATGTCACAGGTCAGCATTCCAGTTGCAAGAGAGAGTGTGTGAGTGTGTTAGAAAAGCAAATTGACAATGTTGGGCATTTTCAAAATGTAGAGAGAGATTCAGGAAACTGTGGACAGCCACAAATGATAGATACCATAAAAATCCTAGAGGAAGTAGAAAGATATGGCAGGCAAAGCACAGCAGAACTTAAAGCAAAGATGTTATAGTAGAATTGATGACATACCTAAATAGTTCTTCATAATCCTAATGAGCATTTGATTTGTTGTTTCTAATTCATCGGTGATGATTTTGACATACATCACAAATTTCAAGTTATTTAATATATACATTGTTACCGGTTTTTGACATATTAACTGTCTAAGCTTTTTGGCTTTCCAAGGATGTCACAATCAGGAATTAAAAGAGCATGGTGGATAGGGTATCCTTCTGCAGCCCTTTTTGAGGATATGTAGCAGCAATAAGGTTAGGGACCAAGAAACTAGCTCTTAAGGGGCATCCTGATTTGATTGAGTTAACCAATGTAGTCTCTCACCTAAATTATTAGTTGCTTTACCCAAGAAATATATACAGTTCATCCTCTCTGTACATGGTCTGGATATATACAAGTTTACATTACTATGATTTTGTGAAATAACACCAATCCCCCAATACATGGTTCAAATTTTAGTTACCATGGTATATTAATTATGAATAATTGCATAAAACACAAAGTTTAATGCTAGCTCTTAAGTGCACAAATGACGACGTAAATGACATATGTATATCATGATCATTCATCAGTCACATCACATCTTTCAAAGTCCATTAGTAGTCACTGCACATATGTTTTTCAATTCATGCAAAGTATGTATTTCTGTTAACTTCTTGTCTTTCAGTGAGAAAACCACGTGACATTAAAAAAATGTGGGTGCATAATAAAAAGGATTTGCCAACAAAAATGACAGTCAACAAAGAAACAAAAAGTGATAATATTAGAGGTAAAACTCAAATTGAACATAAAAGGGGTTATAAAAAATTATCTTGGGAATGCTGGCATGGCTGCCAGTGGAAAGATTCTAGAAATGCAGCCAAAGAAGCCCAGTGAAGGTAAAGTTATCAATGTAAATAAAGAAACTGTTAGTGACAGGCAGGATGACGACATCACAGATGAAATGATACAGCCAAAAAGTTCTCATTGAGGAAACTCTCAAAAATTAAAAGTGTGAAGGATAAAATGATGGAAGCGGATCCAAACATAGCAAGTAATATGACAACTCAGTAATATGACAACTCATCAAGACAGAGCAAAACTACTGTCCTCATCTTAAGTGACACTACAGTAACTTGGAATGCAAGAAGAATACAAGCACTCTTCACACTACTCAATACACTTTTTTTAAAAAAAAAGAAAGAAAATATTTTAATTAGCAATGTTTCCAATGTTTTAAATTATGGCTTACTAAATATTAGTTTTACTAAATTTTGAATCCCCTATACATTTATAACTAATAGTAGAGAGTTTTAAATATTTTGACAAAAACTTTTAACGGTCATCAAACAATCATAATTGCTTTGCATGACTTTGGTTGACATAGACAACGTTACAATCCCATTTAGTAAAAGTGAGGACTCCCTGCAATTGACATGCCCCCGAAACAGAAATAGAGTCACCATTTATCAAGATTATAGAAGAGGTAGAAGAAATAATGATAGGTAAATTCAACAGCAGCAACATAGTTGCATAGCTGGATCTAAGTCAAGTTAAAAGGAATAGGGAAGAGATTCACTAATTCTACACAGGAAAAAGATGGAATGCAGAGGGGGAATTTATTTATGCATGTTGAAGGGAGAATTTTAAGTTTCTTTGGAGAGTTAACAACAATATAATGACAATCTATGTATTTCTTTATCCATTTATCTTTCAATTATTTATCTACCAATTATCTATCTATCATCTACCTTCTGTCATCTATCTACACTAGGTAAAATAAAAAGGTGAAAATAAATAAGCTGCTGTATGCAGACAGATCACCAAGAAATGAATTCAAAAATAAAATCAGAGCGAATGGAAATCCAGAAAGAAATTGACTGAAAAATAAATGTCACCTCAGCATGTCAGTGATCAGCAACTGTCAGAAGAAACTGCAAGGAGAGACCTCTTCCAGGGAGCGATTTCCAAGCTGACAAGGATATAACAAACCTGCAAGCATATTGGAGTAAATGAGTCCCCAGTTGGTTAAGAAATACTTTACAATCAGAACATCTCAAAAATGTGTATAAATTTTCTACTATAGAGAATGTTAAATTAGGAAAAGGAACAACCTTGATATTGTGCACTTGATTTCTGAGCCTGCCAAATCTGTAATACCCATTATCCCTAAAAGCATCCACTCTGAATGTGATATTTTTCTTCCTTCCTTTACTTTTTTTTGTGTGAAAATATTATTTTGATAAATATCACTGTTCTCGAATGAAAAATGAGAAAATTGAGGGTTTTCACAACTGGATCAGAAAATGCAGAAATCAATATACTTCAAGCAAGGCACTGAGAAAAAATGGGATGCTATGTCCACAGTAGAAGGTACACAAGTAAGGCAGGGCAAGAGAGAGACAATGAAATGCTATTATACAGTCTTTGTTGACATGAGTTGCCTTCTGCCTTCTAGTCCTATTTTAAGATGCCCTAGCAGTAAATGAGGTCAAAGTTGGTGGTAAAGTTGAGGTTTTACTTTGAAGCATTTTATTATTGAGAAATGGTGTCAGTTTTGAGTTGATTATACTGAGTTATTGCTTAGAAAACCATTATAATTTAACAAATCATTATTCAGTATTTATCATACTCAAATAATAGTTTGCCACCTTATAATGAAAGCAATAAAATAATAATAAATATTTACATCACCTTCAGAGGTACTTATACTAAGGTGGTATTTACCACCGTTAGAAATATTATGAGGCATCTCCTAGGCAAAAGTTAAATAAGATAGTGAAATAACTTGCCTGAGATTTCAGGTAAGGCAGACAAAGTTTCTCTTTTAATCAGATCCTGTGTTTTGGAAATGAAGTCATAGTTATGTGAGTAGATGTATAGACCCTATAGCTTAGGCAAAAAAAAAAACAATGAGAAAGTGTGCGTGTGTGTGTGTGTGTGTGTGTGAAAGAGAAAGAGAAAGCGAGAGACAATAGACAGAGAACAATGGAGGCACTGACCAGAGCTTCAACTTTGTTAAGGAGTCATGAAAAATCAATAAACATATTTCATACTTCATATTGCATATTTCAAAAGCCAACCTGAAGAAAGAAGTCTAAACTCCAGCTCTTGTTTCAATGAGCATTCCTTGATTCTGGGCTAATTTACTACAAATAATTCCTTTGCCAAGGCATGATGCCAAGGAAATCCAATGAAGTATGTTTCTCTTAACAGATATCATTAATTGATTTCCCTGGAAGTTAAAATAAAATAATAGGCTACTTGCCTTCCCTTCTTTACCTGGGGTCATTTCCCACCCCCTACCCTGAATAAAGGGAATGTATCACTGGTCAGTTGCTTGAACTCATTTTCCCCAATCATCATCTCCTTCCTATGATCTATCATTCACAAAATTGTTTAAGAAACCTGGGGCATCCATAGTCCACCGAAACAGGCAATCCTGTTTCCAAATGCTGAATAAAGATACTTGGGGAATCTAAACAATGTGCTCCAAAATCAGATTCTGCGCTTTAGCCATATTTATATATGTGCAAATGTTATAAAAAGAGATAAAACAGATATCTAGATTTACAGATGTCCTCCAAATAGCTCAAATAAACAATGGTAATAAAAGTAAGAATTAATGAGATAAAGGAAAATATGACATGAGAGGTATGAAGTGGTGGGAAGAAGAGAGAGCTACATCTTATTCCAGAAGTTATCTGATTGATAACTTCCGGGCCCATGAATGCTAACTGGGCCATCCATACACAGTGTATGTTGAGTCCAAGGCTAAGTATGGCAGGGGAAGGACAGCATTCGAATCTATGGCAAATTAGCATGTTGAATGTGATAATTTTTGAATTGTGAAATGAATTACATAGAAAATGAGTTAAGCGTATATGTACACTTACTAAAAGTCATAATGCATATACCCAATGTCTTTTAAACAGTGTTCTTGTTGGCATCTCAGAAGTCCATCCTAGGCCGGGTGCCTGTAATCCCAACACTTTGGGAGGATGAGGCGGGTGGATCATTTGAGGTCATGAGTTCAAGACCAACCTGGCCAACATGGTGAAACCCCGCCTGTACTAAAAATACAAAAACTAGCCGGGCATAGTGGTGGACACCTGTAGTCCCAGCTACTCGAGGGGCTGAGGCAGGAGAATCGCTTGAACCCAGGAGGCAGAGGTTGTAGTGAGCTGAGATTACGCCACTGCACTCCAGCCTGGGTGACAGAGCAAGACTCCAACAAAAAAAAAAAAAAAAAAAAAAAGGGCCATCCTTTCCAATCCTCCCATCTGCCCCTTCCTAATGACAACCATTATGCTGACTTTCAAGTTATTTTGCTCTCACTCTCTCTCTCTGTCTCAGTTTTTGCCTTCATGTTTGTTTGTTTGTTTGTTTGTTTTTTGTATTTTTACAATTGTACTCCCAACTCTGTTTGCTAAATGGAACAGGATGTAACCTTATGCATCTCAGTCAGCTTATTGCTTTTTAAATACCATATGATGTTGGTGTTCTCTTTTTAAAAGGGAATAAAAAACGAAGCATAGCACTCATCATCTTATAAAGATTTAGATAAGTAGACCATTAGACCCAATTCGAATAGGTTTTCTACTCTTGGTTGATGTAATAACCAAGTTCTGTGATTGACAAATCAATAGGCTCCTTCAAATCAGAAGTAGGGCTGATCAGAATTTGCAATCTTAATATTTCTTTGAGCATTGTTTGTGTTTATTGTCCTGTTCCTGCACTTCTTTGATTTACCACTTGTTACCTTACCTAGCCATTCAGTGCCTAATGGAGTGCCTGGGTGTCCAGCATCACCATTCTTCAGCTTCTACTGTTCCTAGGAAATACTGATTATGTAGGCATATGTATCTTTTCCTTCTAGAAAAATTAGCACTGCTCTGCACCTTTTAGAGAAGTAATATCCTATAAAGAGGTAATGTGCTATCGTTATCACAAATATGGTATATTTCCAAAAGGGGCAAGATGATATACAAAAACCTAAATAAATAAATTAATAAATAAAAATTTGGTATCATTTGCCCATCAAATACTAAAATCATGTTTGGAAACCATTGGGAATATTTTGGTGGAATTAAACCAATTTCACCAAAATCATTAATATTTTTAGTCTTTCACCCAGTACATAAACAAGCTAAGACACAAGATATTGTGTGGATGTGTGCGGAGCAGGCTGCTTTTGGGTATCTCATTAGTACTTTTCAGAATTCTAGGGGAGAGAGCAGTACTAAACTGTGAAATTCAGAGAATTAAAGATATTTCCATGCTAAGCAGAAGTAATTTAGACATATAAGAGCTACTGTATTAGATATGCACTACTAGGTATGCACCAAACAATATTGAAGCTTGTTTATATGATTGCTAGGAAAACCAAACCAAACCAAAACAATCAGCAAGCATAAATTCAGGAGCTAAAAAATTGGTTTCGGGGATCTTCACTACTATATTATTCAGCCATAAAAAGGAATGAAGTACTGATGCATGCACCAACTTGGATGAAGCTCAAAAATCTTATGTTAGGTGAAATAAGCCAGACGTATAAAGTGATATATTTTACCATTCCGTTTATGTAAAATATCCAGATTAAGTAAATACATAGAATCACAAAGCATATTGGTGGTTTCTAGAGGATGGGGACTGGGGAGTGGGTAGTGACTCTTTATTGGGTATGTGAGTGTTTTTTTTTTTAGGGTGGTGAAATGTCAAAACTTGATAGAGGTGATGATTGCACAACATTGTTCAATATCTCTATTAAAACTGTTAGATATTTATATACACATATACTTAAAAGCATTCACACACATACACACACACACACACATTAGATTTTCCACATTAGCTGCATGGCTTTCTTCCATTATACCTGCTGCTCCTCTTTTTGCATCCCATCTATGTTATTGGATTTTTCTATCATGTGTTCATTCCATATGACTTGGGATACTTCTTTCCCGAGGCTCTCTTCTACTTGAAGACTGTGGCATATTGTAATTTAGGTCTGAAGGTTACATATGACCAGTGTGGAATAGTAGGACTGGGCTTAACGTTTCTTCAGTTTTCTCACTGTCTGTCCAATCGCTTCATTCCTTTCTGGACCTCTACATTCTAAACCATTTGATTAGTTCGAATCCTCACCTAGATCACTGCTATCAACTCCCACATGGAGTCCTTAACACCAGTTTCTACCTGGATTCATTTTCAAAGTTATTCTTATTTTGCTTCAATTTTTTTTTTTTTTTTTTTTTTTTTTTTTTTTTTTTTTTTTTTTTTTTTTTGAGACGGAGTCTCGCTCTGTCGCCCAGGCTGGAGTGCAATGGCCAGATCTCAGCTCACTGCAAGCTCCGCCTCCCGAGTTCACGCCATTCTCCTGCCTCAGCCTCCCGAGTAGCTGGGACTACAGGCGCCCGCCACCTCGCCCGGCTAGTTTTTTGTATTTTTTAGTAGAGACGGGGTTTCACCGTGTTAGCCAGGATGGTCTTGATCTCCTGACCTCGTGATCCGCCCGTCTCGGCCTCCCAAAGTGCTGGGATTACAGGCGTGAGCCACCGTGCCCGGCCACCTTTTAAAATTTCTCTGAATTGTATAAGGTTGCTATTTATCCATTACTTAAAGTCTTTCCATAACTTGATTCTAAAACATTCTGGATCTCGTATCTATTTTGAAGGAAGAGTTTTATAAAATTTATAAACTTTTGTAGTTTAGCATAATTCAGAGTTTCCATTTCTTCTTACATCAAGTGTTTTTTAATCATAGTTTTCCTTTATATTTAGGATTTTAAAACTTTTTGACTTCATTTTATGTTAATTTTTTAGTACCTTAATTCTTGGGCTATAGTTTACAAAGTTTATTGCTGACTTATTTTTATTGTGTTGGATACACATGAGTATGTTGTGGTTTTTCTCTGATATTTATTTGTTTTTTACTTACACAAACAGCCTCCATCAGAAGTCCTGTGGAGACCCTGGGTTGTAGAGTTAGCCAAAGGGATATTGACATGGCAGTACTCAGTTTCTGACTTTTCTGGTATTCATTGTTATGGGAGGAGTTTATACTTTACTGTTTAATAACAATCTGTAAGAATTTCTGGTTTCATTGGGAGTACACAATTTTATGTGTTATATACTAAGACTTAATTCTTGACTTGATTTCCCACTCTGCCCCATCCTGTACCCCATTGTTCCATGTGAATCCAACATGCTGCCATACGCATTTTTAAAATAAACCTAAATTTTCCACATCCTAGCTTTATACAGGGTGTCAAATTCCAAGTTTTCATCCACAGCCTTTAGTCATGTCCCATGAGGTCACTGACATTCCCACTTTTAAGTTATGGATTTTAAAAAATATTTATGCCACTTGGGGATATCCATTCCTTCTTTTTATGGTTGACTGGGTCTTTCTAATTTATTCATTCATCTGTCCATTTACCTATTGACAAGTAGCATACCATCAAGTAGGAAAGACTAGATAGGACCCCAACTTCAAGGCAGTCTGCCGTCTCTTTTCAACGTTTCCAAACATATCCTGATTTATTTCACTTTTATTCAGTGTTAGACTTGCAATTGGTGTATCATTAAATGTGACAATATTTCCAATCCTGTTCCAACTCACTTGTCCAGCCTCCTTTTCTGCCCATGTTCCCTCATTTTACAAGGGAACCCTCATCATAAAAATTACTCACTGAACATTACATTAAATACTTGCACATACCCTTCTCTCACTTTGGAGTGATTTCTTCCATGCTTTGTATATGACTTACATTTTAATATGCACTTTTAATGCCTTATCATTTGCAAAACCATAACTGATTTAATTATGTTATGTTACTTCGTGTGATATCTTACTCTTGTGTAATTTATAGCAGTAACTTATTTCAGATTAATATTCGCTCATATATGTGTTTCCCTTAGTAACTTTATTTTCTTTGAATAAATGGCAATATGTTAGTGTTTCATCTACATATGTACATATTGCCCAGGACACATACTAAACATTTTAGAAATAAATGAAAAATAAAAATTTGATGAAATGACTTTCCAGTACATTTTTTATCAAGATCCGTGCTTTCCTTTCATTAGCCATCTCTTTATCACTTTCTTAATCAGGCTTTACACCTGAAACCCAATTCATTCGGTTTTCAAGTTATTTCCTATCCAATAGATTCAAGGTTATTTTTGCATATTGGTTTTTAATCTCCCAGCTCAGCATTACAAGTCAACCATAGCTTATAGCCTGCTCAAATTTATTGTCTTGGATTGACTCCAAAAAGTGGTAATGATTAGCACTCCATCCAGTGAAAGTCAATATCTGTAGTCTGAACTTTTGAGAAATTGTCAGTAAAAAAAGAGAAATGTACATACTCTAATTGTAAAGTGAGAATACTGAAGTTTGTCCAAAAGCCATTTATTTTCTATTTGGGAGGCAATGGTCAGCCATAATGTAGGACAAACTAAATGTTGTTATATTTACATATGGGCCACTTTGTTATTTTTACTATTCCCTGATATATGAACAAAGAAATACTCCTGCTCACAGTATTTTATAAACTCATTTTGATGCAGAGGACTTCCTCCCAAAGCCAATCTGTCTTACACTGCCCATTTCTAATAATGTGAAGTGCATTATTGCCAAAGGTCAGGACATGCTGGCACATTTTCAGATAATTCTCTATGCTCTGGCTTAGATAAATATGTATTTTGGCCCATGTAGAAATAATTGTTTTCTATCTTCTATTTCAATACAATTCGCTCACAAGGACAACATTGATCAGATGCTCAGGACCATTTGGTGGAGATGTAGCAGAAATGACTAGCTGAATGTCTGTCTTACATAATAGTTGAGGCCCTTTTCAGGAAAGGGAAATGGAAAGAAAATAAAGAACAATAGCAGCAGCATCAACAATCAAAACTCAAGTTTAAAGTGTTTGCTTTGTGAAAGGCAATGTGCTAGGAACTTTCCATACAACATTATATTTATACCTCATCATAACTGTTTAAAGCAGCTATTCTAATTCCTGCTTTAATTGTGAAACAGATTAAGTCTCACAGTAGGTAAATGTTTCCCTGGCAACAGCAGATACGTGAATCTAGAGTTGCTAGATTTCAAAAACTATTCTTCTTATGGGATATAATTCCTTTTCAAATGTAAGTTTCTACCCTTCTAAGATTTTTTTTTTTTAGCATTCAGAATGGATCCTAAAACATTTTTGAGGGTTGTGAAAACCCTCAATGTATTTTTATGTTATTATGAAAAAAATCAATGTTATAAAGTGCAAGTTTAGTATTTCCACTTAAAAAGCTAATCAAAGCATATACATTAACTAATGGTAGGTTTAGAATACAACCATTAAAGAAGAGGATGCTCTCCTTTAAGGAGACTTATGACTTTTCAATGAAAAATATCTAAAATTTTATGGCAATCAATATTTAGATAAACTTCCTCTGTATCTTCCACAATAGTGCACACTTTATTAAATAACTCTACTCTTGACAATGACTTTGTAAATTTGATGTGAACAACAACTTTAATTGGCCCCATTGATTGAAATACTTGTACGTCCTCATCTTTTACTGCTTAAAAACATTTAAGGAAAACTATCAGAAACTATTACAGTTAGAACTCTGAAATAAAATTTGGGCCAAATAATTTTTTGATACTATGTGTTCAAATATGTGGATGTTCAAATGACAATGAAATGAACAGTTAAGTCAGATTTGGACATATGTTCCATGCTAACTGCTGCAGAGTCCAACTGAGTGATCTGCGTCTCCCTTGTCCCTGTCTTACATATGTTTCCATTAGACTAAAATCCCAGGTTGCCTATAACCTATTACTCATGCCCCAGTTGATTTCTTGAATCATAAAGCTGTATAACATTTGGAAGCCTTAATTAGATGCTCTTGCTTTCTGAAAGAACAGTTTTAATGTTTAAAATAAGAAGCTGAAAAGGAAATAAAAACACCTATACCAGAATGAACAGACTGGGGAATTTGTTCTTTATGTGTATAAAAATGAAAGGAAGAAAAGAAAAACTTTACAGTAAAGTTTAGTCAACCAATCAACAAATATTCGTTAACTATCTCTTGCTAGGTTGGCAATTTCTAACTTTTACAATGACTTCATCTATAAATTTATTCTGAACTATAGACTCAATTAATTCTATTAATTTCAGTTATTTCTTTTGTATCCTAATCTATCACTGCTTAAAAGCATTAAAGATAACTATCAAAAGCTGTCAGGTTTGGAGCACTGAAAGTAAGTTTAGCACCAGTAATATTTTCAATGTGTTCAAACATTTGGATACAAATAAAGAATATAAAATTGTATAACCACTAATCTCAAAAGTGATCATTGTATAGTGAGTGTCTTTGCCTTTCTTCCCTAATATCAGTTGCAGGCATTTAACCAGCAGATAGTCCATTATGAAAAACTGTATTTAAAGAAAATAGTATAAAATCTTCAATGGTAAGATTCCAGTAGTTGGATTGGATGGTCTTTAAGATTCTTTCAGTTCTAAAGCTAAATGCTTTGTCAGATTCTGAGAGTTCTTCTCATAATCTACAACGAAAACCATGTAAAATAATTATATTAAGTAAGTGCCGATGAACAATCCATTTACCTTTTAAACATTCGTTGTCAACTTAAATAAACAGATTTAGTCTGTCCACACATATGTTATAGTTATAGAAATAAATGAGCAGAGGACCATCCTGTGAAGTGTAGTTGGAAGGTCTTGGGAATGGATACACACGGCTTTTAAATACATTGCATTTATTTTTATTTTAAAAAATAAATTGTATTATATATATTTCAGGGTTACAACATGATGTGATGTGATACTCTATTTTTAACATGTTTTTTTCTCTCTATCACAAAACCTCTAGAGATAGTCAAAAAATACCTGTGATGCATTTGAAGTTTCCTCTGCCCCTCATGCTAACATACTCCAGGATGGATTCTTCAAATCATTAATGACATACTAGAGTGAATATTAGAGTCACTGTAGAACCAGATTTTGAGAGAAGTGAAGAAATTGTAAAATTACCCTTTCTTTATTCTTTTCCTTTCTGTCTCTGAGGTCTACAATAATAAGCTTAGAGATGTCTTTTAATTCTCTTTCTTTTCTCAGCACTAGACAGCTGGGAAGGGGAAAAGCCTGAGCCAGGGAAAGGGAGTGAGAACCTGATTAGTGTTACCTCTGGACTGAAAATAAAACCAACTAAAATAGCGAAAAGAAAATTCTTTGTTTCTTTTCTCCCAAGATCATATCACCAGAATACAATTTAGGAAAGATTTTAGAAGAGGAGAGGATTCAAGTATCATGAATGTGCTTTTGATTGAACCTACCCTGCATCGTGTCTCTCAGTAATTTATTCAGAAGAGGAATAAGTAGAAAGTGGTAAAGAGTGATGGTTGGTGACAATACTCCCTTGTCACAAGATGTCACTTATGTTGTGAATGAGGGTCTCCCAGAGAAGATCACCTATGAGTCATGACTTGAAAGGAGTCAGGAAGGGAACCACATGAGTATTTTTTCAGGCAAAAAGAATGTCAAGAACATATTTCCTAATGCAAAGTTGCATTTTGTGTTTCAAAGAGTAAAAAGCAGGCCAGTGTGGCCAGAGAGAAGGACCCTTGGGAGGGAGGGATAGAGAACAAGGTAAAGGAGCTAGTCTGAAGCCAGAACACAAAAGATAACAAAGACTGTATTAAGACTTTGTTTTTACCTCTGAAGGAGGTTGGGAGCCATTAGTGACAGGGTTTTACGTTTTAGACAGTTACTTTTATTCCCATATAGAAAATAGATGGTGGGGTAAAGAGCACAACCAAAGAGACTACTGAGGAGAACAAACATAACAGGCTGGAATAAAGAAGAGTGGTAGAGAGGAAGGGCTTAGATTCTGAATTTATACTAGAGCAGCATTGGCAGGATGCTTTTAAAGGGTTACATATGCACCACAAAAGACCAGGTGAGTGCCATTGGATTTGATGGGCTGAAGAAGACAAGAAATAGCTGCATTTTTATTATTATTATTGTTTTTTTAAAGGCTTGGATATGGGAAATAGAATTCAAAAGTTTGGATATAAACATGTTTGAGGTATTTATTAATGCTACTCTAGAAGATTGGTCAAATGTGAATCTAAAATTTTATGTAACCTTTGCGCATAGTATTTATCAATGAAGCTGGATGAGACCCTATGGGAAGTGAGCATAGAATCAAGAACTGAGTCCAGGTACTCCAGCAGTTAGAGGTCTGGCATGTGAGGAAGAAGGAGCAAAGAGGACTGAAGAAGAATATTCAGTCATCTTTGATTGAAAAGAATGATGAGGGGAGAGGGAAAAATGGAGGATAGGTGATGGATGATTGATGACAGCTAACTAGATGGATAATAACTAGATATACAAACATACACAGATATGTAGGTAGGTAGATATTTGGTGTTCAAATAAAAACTACATTTAAATAAAAAATGAGACAACAAATTGGTCAAATGCAGTTAAATAACTTCAATAAGGTGAAAACTGAACAAAAAAAAATATTGGATTTGCAACTTAGAAGTCATTGGTAAAATTGATAAGAGCATTCAGAAGTGTTAGCCATAGGAATCCAACTAGATGGGAAGAATAAGAAATGAACATGAGGGTATCAATAAATCCTTCACAAAATTTTGCAGTAAACTGGAGTAAATTAATGCATGATGATTCACTACAGTCTACAGAGACATTAAAGTGTGTTTACATGGAGTTGAATGGGAAATGTTTGATGTCTCTTTCCCACACTGGACTCTAAACTTCCTGAAGGCAGGGATATTATTAGTGCTCACCACTTGCAGGTTTGAGATCTAGAGTTCCTGACTCATGTGAATTTCACAATACATATTTGTTGAATGAAAGAAGACTGTGTTGGATTTGATTCTGACCAAAACACCTTTTTCCTCTGGTTCCTGTTAGCATGGCATAAACTACTCAACCTGACACTCCACGTAAGAACCTAAGCAGGTTTCTGCATGTGGCATTCATTAGCCTGACTTAAGACATGTTAGAAAAAGAAGATAAAGAACAGTGAAACAATTAAAGAACTGAATCCTTCCACTGAATCCCAGTGCAACCTGGACCTCCTGGCACATTTAGACAGAAATACAAACCTTGGGGACTGTCTATTCAGTTTCCTCATTATGTTATTAGAATATACAGTAATTGTGATTGTAAGCAGCAGTTGGTAAACAACTTTAAGACTGAGCCTGAGGGAACTAAAAGAGAAGAGCAAAGAAATAAAATCAAATTAGAAAGTCCAGAGCTGCACATTAACATTCAGAGAGATTAAATGTTTTCTTTGCTGTTAGAAGAAAAAAAAAAAAAAATGTCGGGCCTGTGCTCATCCTATCGTCCTGAATTTGGATAGAAGGGAAATCTGCATTCCAAACTGAAGATCATCAGTTTTGCAATATGTTACTAATAAAAAATAAACAAACCAAACCACTTCTTCTAAATCTATTGTGTAATATTTCCATATGGAACTGACGAAACTGGCACTTTATTCACAATGGTCCTGTAAAGAAGGATCTGAGTGCACAAACTCCTACACTGAAGAACCCAGGATGTGAGTTATCTTTGAAAATGTAAACATATCTAACAAATTTATGTTTCCTATACTGCACTTCAAGGCAGCATTATCAATATGCAGCTTTATATTTAGGGAGTACTAGGTTCTATAAGACTGTATTCTCAGTGCATTATGTGACTTGATTGCCGTACTTATCATTTGAATAGAGAATTCAGCAAAGAAAATAACAAATAATAAGAATAATAAAGGAATACCCATTGCTAAGCCATCGGAGTAAGGCCAAGGGAATGAAATTGAGCTTCCATGAGTTGAGAAAGTCTAGTTAGGTTTTGTATGCCACTGAAACTTTTAATATTAACATAATTGAATTGCTGATTACTTTTCTTTCTGAGTTAGAAAAGAGCAATCTAAAAATTGTTTTTATTTTCTGCTATGTGCATTCATTTAAAACAAAATATGGTTGTTTTAGACTGACTTCATTTAAGGTCATAAATATATCCTTAAAGAACAGTATTGTGAACTCAAAATATCAGAGATAGGTGTTAGTCAATTTAGAAAGTTTATTTTGCCATGGTTAAGAATGTGCCCAAGACACAGCCTCAGAAGTTCCTAAGGATGTGTGTCCAAGGTGGTAGGTGCACAACCTGCTTTTACACATTTTAGACAGACATGAGACATCAATCAGTACATGCCAAATTTACATTGGTTTGATCTGAAAGGGTAGGACAACTCTGGGAGCGGGAGTGGGTATCTTCCAGGTCATAGGTAGATTTGAACATATTCTGATTGGCAGTTGGTTGAAAGAGTTATTATCAGTAGAAAGGAATGTCTGAGCTAAGAAAAGGGGTTTTGGAGACCAAGATTTTATCATGCAGCTGAAGCCTCTAAATAGAAGGTTTCAGAAAAAATAGACTGTAAATGTTTCTTATCAGACTTAAGGTCTGTGTTGGTATTTATCCTGGAAAGGTATAAGGAAGCACGTCATATCTCCATTTTCCATCATGGCCTGAACCAGACTTTCTGGTTAAATTTTAGAGTGCTCTGGCCCAGGAGGGAGTCCATTCAGATGGTTGTGGGGGGCTTTCAAATTTTATTTTTGGTTTACGGTGTCTATACAAACTCTTGGAACTCATCATATATCATATAATGGGTTTTGACTAGTTTGGAGAAACGGAATATCATTCACATTCTATTCAAAATGTTCATATGTAGAAAGAGCTCCTAGTAATCTAGTTGACTTTCTCATTTCACAAATAAGAAATCTGTGCTCACAGAACGGAAGTGACTGTGCAAAGCCATAGAAATTATGAGAGAACCACAGCTCATTCCATGTTATAGAAGTATTCCAAGTGCACTAGAATACATCGTGTCACATTTCTCCTTGGTATCTACCTTAAGAATAAGGGACAAAACAATTTCCCCCTTTTTAACTCGGACACTGTTGAACTTACAGAAGCTATTTAAATATAAAAGTACTATTTTTGATGAGCTCCTTAAGTATATAGCCATCGCTTTAAAAGAAGATTTTCTTTCACTTTTTCCCTGAATATTCCTTATGTCAGCTCCTTGTTTTTTCATAGAAAATCCTTAGGACTCAATGATATTGGCTCTTTATACAATTCTGTCTAAGCACCTGGGCTAGCAGAAAGAGAGACTGTGTCTTTCTTCCAGTTATTTTTTCTCAGGTTGTAAACTAAGTTTCTGATTATAACTTCTCATTAAGAATGGCTTTCCACCTATTTCCCCTTCAGTATTGTGGAAATAAGCAAAGACCACCTAAATGAATGAGTACAAACAGAAGCTATTTAATCAGAGTTTACTTCAGCAAAAAAGTAAGCCAACATCACTTACCTTTAACAGAGGCTCAAAGGCAGGCAGCAGAGTGAGACAGCTTTATGGAAAATAGAAGTCCCAGCTTACCCAGGTTTTAGTGTTTGAGGTTCCAACCATACAAGTTGAAATAGGAAGGGTATCCTTGGGTCATATGCATTCAAAAGAATTCCAAATCCTTCCATGCTAGATTTTATGTAGATTTATGGAATTCCTGAAGCACAGCTCTTATTTCAGGTCAGGTTCAAGGTTTAAATTTTACAGCTGCTCAGTATACCCAACTCATACGAAATATGAATATTTAGAGTCATCTTGCATTGGGGGTTTTAGGAGAATCATCTAATAAAGACAGGGAGGCTGAAAAAAGGGAAAAGGAGGGAGAAATATAAATAAATACAGAAGGAAAGAGATCAGAAAGATGAGAAGAAGAGAGAGGACACTACATATGAAGGTAACTGGAGGACAAGGAAAGGAAAGATTTCCAAGGTTAATGAGTCAAGTTTGTGGTTACTTAATTTCATCAAATTGTTCATTAGCTTTGGAAAACAAATCTGTTAGTGAAGCAAATTTTGATTCAGAATTTTGTTTGGAGGATTCTGCATAACCATAACAAATGTTGTCTATTACGTCTAAAAATATTAATCCATATATTTTTTAAAATTCCTCTCAAATGAATAATTTTGTTCAAGTTAAATGTTCTTCAGACTGGCTATTGAAGTCCAAATTGCTCTTGATAAAGTAATGCCATTTGGAGAGATAAACACAAGAATTAGTGTTAGAGTGAGAGTACATATATGAATCAAGTGTTTTTCCTGGAAGAGAAGATTTATACTTAGGCCTCTCTATAAGAGAAGGTAATATTTGGTTGAAAGTGAAGCCTGTGCACTTCGTGACTTAAGCTCTCAACCTGATGGTTAGCCACCTCCAAAAGCAGACACAATAATCTGGGCCCTGTACAGGCAGAAAACCAAAGACAGTGCTCTATGCATAAAAGTCATATTCTTAGGACAAAACATTGAAACACAAGGAGAACCTCATCCCACTTAATTTATGACACATAGCAAAGTTTGTTCAAACTGTCGCTTGTCTGATGAGAACCTCAAGCTTGCTGGTCTGAAGGGCAGGCTTGAACAACAGGTTTAGAGAGCAAAATAAGATTCAAAGAAATGGTGTGATTTCACCAGGATGACAATCAAATAGTAACATAAAACAAATCTAAGTATCAAATTGAGACTAAATTTGAGAAACTCAAGACAGCAGGATTCAGACTGAGCACAGACCTAGCGCAGTAGTCCAAGCTTCACAAGCCACAAACATCTAAGTTAAAGAGTTCTCTCAAAATCTAGGGCTATTATAATGACCAGGTCTTGACTGAACATACAGAGCAACTATGGCATTCCCACATAAAAGAAAGACTACACAAAAAGTAACAAACAAAGGCAATTTTGTCACAAGTTGCTCTAGTAAGAGAGCCACTACTACTGCATTTTTTTCAGGAATTCAAAGGCAGGCAAATGAGTAGGAAAGCTGTATAGTGATTAAAAACGGAAGGTTTTAGGTATCTGTCATTAGAGATTGTTGGCATGGAGAACCTGGAGTCATGCTAACAACAAGTGGTTCATCTTTATGACTGATTTGGAGATCATATTTGATTTTCTCTGGTTGACTCTGAGCTGAAGGTGGCAACAAAAGAGAGAAGCTGCCGGTCACTGACCAAAGCCTGATTGCTCTGGGACAATTGTAGCCGAGGTTGTTGTTTGTCCTCTGGGCTAGTTGCTATAGAGTTTGCAGGCTGATGTTCAGTTGTATATTAGAGTTCTGTGGTCATTTATGGTCTGCACATTTTTTATTTATGTATTCAGTCTATCAGTAGCTTGAATTTCTTAAGACTTGAACTCTTGTTTCTTTCCTGTAATACCTTCTCTGAAATTTCCCATACATTGTTATAAAAATACAAACAGGGTTGCAGGTTTTCCAAATGTTTATAATGAAGATGCTATTGTTTATCTTATTGGGAATTCAACAACTTATAATATTCCTGTCCCCTTCCAGGCAACGCCAGATCTGACTAGACACTTTGCATGCAGCAGCAAATTAGTGGGCTCCAGACTGTGGGTCGGGTGCTGTAGAACATCCAAATGTTCTACCACAACATTCGAAACTCAGGTTTCACAAAGCAAGGCCTTTACACAACAAGTCTGTCTATTTCTGTGGACTCCTTCTTGACGGGTGTTTATTACAGTCAAATTTGAGACATGATATTTTAAGAAAGCATCTTAAAACATATACTATTAGTTGTACAGGATGGTATAGAATTCAAAAATTACTGAGCCATGGCATCTTAAAATCACAAGAGACCCCTAACTTTTTAAGCCAACCTCTTCATTCTGTAAGTAAAAACAGTAAAAACCACAGAAGTAAAAATGTATTCTCAAGATTTTGAAGCCATAACAAATTCACGTCAGCTACTAAATGTTTTGATGAAAACATATCTTAATGTAGGACACACTGCGCTGCCTTTGCTAAAGTATAATTTTTGAAAAATTAAAAATTGACCCTCATACAAATATAAAATAAGTACATGTTAAATATTTTATTATACTTATTATTTGAAGGGATGAATAAAATGGAAAGACTCCCCCACGGGGCATATGAGGTATTGAAAAGTGTATCAATGATGTAAGAAAAATTGCTGAGTTATACACAAAATTTGCTAGTAACCTACAGGGAACAAAACCTTAATATTTAGGGTTATCATATTTTACTGTACATAGATAATTTGCATCTGAAACAGACAAAAATCTGTTAGTTAACATGTAATATTCTGGAATATTCATTAAATAGGCAAAAATATCCTTTGAAAGAGCTGGTTAGCAATGCTCCTTATGATGTTAAAAGGACACTGCTTTTCTTTTTGATTTCTTGCACATTTTTCCTTAAACAGATATTACTATAGGCAGATTAATTACATGCTGTTATGCCACATGTAGAAGAATGAAACTGGGCCCCTACCTTTCACCGTATGCAAAAATTAACTCAAAATAAATCAAAGATTGAAATGTAAGACTTCAAACTATAAAAATTCTAGAAGAAAACCTAAGAGATACCCTTCTTGACATCAGGCTTGGCAAAAAATTTTTGACTAAGTCCTCAAAAGCAATTGCAATAAAAACAAAAATTGTCAAGTGGGACCTGATTAGACTAAAGAGCTTTGGCACAACTAATAAATAATCAATAGAACAAACAGCCAACTTACAGAATGGGAGAAAATATTTGCAAAATATGCATATGACAAAAGTCTAATATCCAGAATCTATAGGGAATTAAACAAATCACCTACCAAAAAACAAATAACCTCATTTAAAAAATGGGCAAAGGACATGAACAGACACCTCAAAGGAAGACATAAAGCTGCCAACAGCCATGAAAGAATGCTCAGCGTCATTAATCATAAGAGAAATGCAAATTGCAACCTCAATTAGATACCATCTCATACCAGTCAGAATAGCTATTGTTAAAAAAAATCAATTAATAACATAAGCTGGTGAGGTTGTGGAGAAAAAGAAACACTTATACACTGTTGGTGGAAATGTAAATTTAATTTACATTACACTTATACACTGTTGTATACACTTATACAACAGTGTATACACTTATACACTGTAATTTACATTATACAACAGTGTATACACTTACACACTGTAATTTACATTATACTTATACATTATACAACAGTGTATACACTTATACACTGTAATTTACATTACACTTATACACTGTTGGTGGAAATGTAAATGTAATTTAGCCAGTGTGGAAAACAGTATGGAAATTTTTCAAAGAACTTAAAACAAAGCTACTATTCGACCTGGCAATCTCATTACTAGGTGTATATTCAAAAGAAAACAAATCATTCTACCAAAAGACACATGCACTCATATGTTTACTGCAGCACTATTCCAATAGCAAAGACATGGGTTTAACCTAGGTGCCCATCAGTGGTGAACTGGATACAATATATCCATGTAACAAACCTGCACATGCACACTCTGTATCTAAAATAAAAGTCGAAATTATTTTTAAAAAGTTATATTTTTATATATTATTATATTGTAATTTAACCTCTAGAAATAAGGTCCTTTTTAGCTTTTATGCCTCCAAGATTCATATTTCTGATTTCTATTATTCTTCTTGATTTTAAGACTTTTTTTCTCTACAGTCATCATTGATCATTCTGATCTTTTCTACTTTGTAAGTGTAGTTTTACTTCTCAATAATATGATTCAACCTAGTTTGTTTTTGAGTTCAGAGGGAAAAAGTACAAGAGTCTATTTTATGGATAGCTTGGGGAATAACACCTCTGAGTCTCCAATCAATGCATGGTTTCCAGAGATGGTTTTTGAGTCCAAAGTTTGCATCTGAAATGAATTCATGTGAGCGCCAGGAAGAAAACAATCACTCACCCAAAGCATCTCAGGTTTCTAGACAAGTGCACACATGTTTTTAATGTTTTCTAAGTGTTTTAACATGATAGACACTACGAGGAAAAACCAGCAACAAAGGGACAATGATCTTTGAGATTACAATATTTAAACATCTGTAATTGTGATTGCCAGTAGGTAGCCATGAGCTACATGTGGCTATTGAGCAGTTGAAATGAGGCAAGTATAAATTAAGATGTGATGTGAGTATAACATACCTTCTTGATTTTGAAGACCTACTAAGAGGAAACAATGTAAAGTATTTTAATAATTTATAAATTAGATGGAAATTGTATTTTTATATATCGAATGAAAGAAAATGTATTATTAAGATTTATTTTACCAATTTCTTTTTACTTTATATATATGGCTGGGAAAACTTTTCTAATTACGTATGTGGCTCACATTTGTAGCTTGAACTATATGTCTGTTGCATAATAAGCATGTAACAGGGAAGCACAGACACAAATTACAATGCACAAAAATGTAAACTGATTCACATTTTAAAAGTAAACAATTGTAGAAATTGATAACAAGATTAAAAGTGATACAAAATTTGAACACATCAAAATTATTTTTCTCTAAATTTTTCTCTAAATTTTAAATAAAATACTTCATTAAACTTTTCTGGTTTTTTTCATTTTGATTATGGATCTCTATATGTATATATATTACACATATATAGTATGATCTATACATACATACATAGATACACTTTTAAATCTGATGTTTTTAAAAGTATGTATTATTTTATTTAAAAAGGCAAATATTTTTATATGACTGTATTTAGTAGAAAGAGCAGTGGACTTTGATCAGGAGAACAAGAGCTCCACTGGGAGCTGTGAGTCATAATACTTCTGCTATTCTTCCTTTTCTCATACATGCAATAAAAATGTATTTCAGGGCTGATGCTCAGCTGAGATGTACCAGTGAGTATGCTGGATATCGCCTACTCTCGGTGACCTGGCCATTATTAATCTGTGGATGCTATGTGTTTACCAATATTTAAATATCATTATTGGAAATTCCTACCTTATTTGATTGTTGTAAAAGTAATATATTAGTCCATTAAAGTGTTTTCAACATCAGAATGATCAGAATAGCAACAACAATAATAACTAACAATATATGAAATGTAACCAATCTATCTTAAATGCTGCAGGATTTCAAAAATTGACAGCATACATTCTTCCAGAATGTCTAAACCTGAAGCTGGTCATAAACAAAAGGTTATGGATCTTTTTGTTTCTTTTGTGCTTGAACAAAAATATGAAATACAGAATTTGAATATTTTATCAGGTTCAAAATATCATCCCAATAATTTGAGAAATTATTGTAACATTTCCTACATTAATACTCATTTTTCAACAAAATGCAGAAGAAACAAAAAACCTTTTGCTCTAAAATATCACATTTTGGTAAGATATCAGCATTTAAACAAAATAATAATGTGATGAGCCAGTTATCTGTAATAGAGTCTAATGAACTTAGAAATATTAGAAAGAGGAAATCTGAGGGTCTAGAAATGGAATAATGGCCATCCAGGTGTATTTGTGGCATTTCTGACTATATATGCTCTAAAGACAGTGTGACAAAATGGAGGCATTATACTGTAGTGCAGGGCATGTATGCGGAGGAATCATGGTCTTATTTCGCATAAATCTTACTAGACATCTGAATTTGGGGTTTCTGCTGCATATTATCAAGAAATGGTAGCAGCACTGGATAGCTTTTCTGTTAAGTGTGTCAGTACTGAACACTTAACAGTTTAAGCTCCAATCATCAAGGTTATATGTAACCATGATTCTAGGATTAGTTCTAGGGGCCTTAACCTAAGGAAATCAAGAATTTGAACATAACTTCTAAAAGAGCATGTAAACCTGCTCATCTATCCCATCTAAACCTGGTTTTATTTAAGATGAGAAAATATAACTTAATAGTCAAGGTGAGCTTCTCCAAAGGAAGTATTGGAACTTTTTTTTTTTTCCCTGAGTCCATTCTGCGTTCAAAGGAGAATAGGTCCTTAGATCATCTAAGTAGCTATGACAGTAAACAGAAAAATACAATAATTAGGAGAAGAATCTAAAAAAAAGATTCCTTCTTAGATGCAAGTATTAATATGTTTATTTGTGCATGCTTTCACATATTAATTTATTAATTCATCTCTGCCCTCAGTTAACTCTGAGTTCCACACATTGTGCATAGATGCTAGGGAAACAGACTTGAATATGGCAGTTTACTCATTGGGAGGAGATCATCTTGTGCTGGAGAAAACAAACGTAGGAATAGTTAATAGTAACAATAACTATTGCTATTATTATAAAAGATACCAAATATTATTTACACAAGGGAATAGGACTCCACAAAGATGACATTTAAGATGATATCAAGGATGTTTGTAAGTTGGTTGGTGAAAGAATGGAGAGGCAGGAGTTGAGTAGAGAAAGGAGGCCCTTTCTACCAGAGAATAAAAACTGAGCAAGTGCCTGAAGATTAGAAACAGATGATGTTTCTGGAAAGAGCAGGTGATTCAATCACACATTTATCTCATAGTATTTTTGACCACCAGTTGCCAGGAACACTTTTAGATGTTGAACTCTTAAGATGATAAAATTATGTTTGCATTTCTTCAGAAATTTACTATCTAAACCTTTTATCAGATTATCACAATTGTTAGCATTTCCCAGATGCCAAGGTATTTCTGCCAGCTTTCACTTACTTTTTATGGCACAGTGTTGGAAACATATAATAACTCACAAGCTCTATAGTAGCTGAACTTGGATTTGATTTTGTCCTGGAAATCCTTTTCAATGAAAAATAAATATATACCAAAATCATCACCCATTTTTCACTGTTCATTTAGAGATTCTGGGAAATCTGAGTTTTTACAACACCGAAAAGAAACAATCACAAACCCCTTCATTGGTTTATTTTTGTTTTCTATTACTGCTGTAACAAAATACCACCAATTTAAAAATATAAAACAACATCAGTTCATCATTTTATCATTCTGTAGGTCATAAGTTCAAAATAGGTCTCAGTGGGCTTAAATAAAGGTATCAGCAGGGCTCTTTTTGTTTTGTTTTGTTTTATTTTCTGCAACATCTGAAAAAGGAATCAATTTCCTTGCCCTTTTCAGTTTCTGGAGGTCACTTGCATTCCTTGGTTCATGGTCCCTTCTTCAACTCACTTCAGTCTCCTACTTCCATCATCACATTTCCCGGTATTACTCCGAGCCTCCTGTCTCCCTCACACAGAAACCCTTTTGATTATCTTAGACCTACCCTGTTAATCTAGAATAAATCTTCTATCTCAAGACCCTTAATTTAATCGTGTCTACAAAGGTCCTTTTACCTTGTAAGATAATGTATTCAGAGATTCTGGAAATTAGGATAAAGAAATTTCGGTGGCCATTATTCAGCCTATCATAGTATGCAGTCTGGTGACAAAGATCTGTATTCATCTTACATGCAAAATTAATTACCACATCCCAGAAATCTCAGCCCCTTATAGCACCAACTCTATGTCCAGAATCTCATCTTAATATCATTAGTTCAAAAGGCCCAAGTTTCCTTATCTAAATAATCTAAATCAGGTATAGACGAGACTCTTGGTATGATTCATCCTGGGAAAAAAGCTCTCTCCATCTGTGGACCTGTGAAACTAGAAAATAAGTTATCCTACCCAAAATACAATGTTGTAACTGGCATTGGATACCAGAATATAGACATTCTTATTCAAAACAGAGAAACTGTAAGGGAAGTCACCATCCCAAGCAATTTTTAAAATCCAGCAGGGCAAACTTTGTAAGATTTTCAAAGCCTAGAGAAAACATCTGTGACTCAAAACTCTACTTTCTGGGCCGAAGGTTCTGTCCTCTGGGCCCATTACTCTGCTGTCTGAGAAATCCTCCTTTTGTCATGAAGGGTAATGCATGTTTGCAGCAGAATAGTTTTATTAATCTTATTTTCTGCCTACAGAATTTTGGAAGTCAACAGTCTTCTCTCATTTCATCTTTTCTCTGATCCTTTCAGTACAAGTTGTCAGTATTTCTGCTGGCATGACAATATCAAATAATTGTGGATCTTCTGTGTATGTTACAGGGATTCATTCTATTAGTCAAGAGGCTCCTCCAAGGTTTAGGAAAGGAGTAGTATATTTTCCTGCCTTTTCCACCTTTAGGGTGCGATTTTATTTCTGGATTTGTGCATGTTCTATCTTCATCTTCAAAACAAGCAATGGCTGAGTCTTTCTTCAATTGCAACACTCAGACACTAATTCCATGGTCACATTTTCTTCCTTAAAGTTAATTCTTCTGGCTTCGTTGTCTACATTTAAGGATGCTTGTGACTACATTGAGCCCATCCAGATTATCCATGTTAACACCTATGGCTTAAACTCAGCTAACAATCTTAATTTTATCTGCAACCTTAATTTTCTCTTACTATGTTACATAATGTATTTACAGGTTCCTAGGATTAAGACATGGACCTCTTTGGGTGCCCTTACTCTGCGGACCACATTGTTTATCAAGCTTTAAAACTCTCAGGTAATATTGGGTAATACTATGCTCACTACCTGGCTGATGGTATCATTCCTACCCCAAACTTCAGCATCACACAATATAGCCATATAACAAACTTGCACGTGTATCTCCTGAATTTAAAATTAAAGGTAAAATTATTTTTAAAACAGGATTAGACTATGTAATCATAAATGCACAAGACCTAAAAATAAATATTAGAATAAAATAAAATAATATAAGCAATGAAGCACAATTATAATTTATATATTGGGAAAGTTTGATTTTGATAATTTATTCATGTAATAAATACACTGTGCACACACTAAAATAAAAAAATATTTAAAAACAGCACTTTTGTGAAAGCTATAAAGTGAAATATGCACAAAATAATATGACTGTACCTCAACACAAAACAATGTAGCTTATTCTTCATGTTAGCTCTAGAGAGTAAATACTTAATCTTGGGTTTTCATGCATTGCTAGTGGGAGTATTATCATTACTGAGACTAATTTGGTGATACCTGAATAAATTTAGTATAAACATATTCTACATTAGTAGAATTTCTGCTTCAAGGACATAAACTAAATACATTTTTACTTTAATCCATAAAGACCACGTATAAGGATTTTCCTTGTAGTACTATTTATGTAGCTGAGAGCTGGAAGCAATCTGGGTTGTCAATGTGAGACGGAATTGGTAAAAATCCCTTATATGAGAGAACTGTGAAGAAATTATGAACTATGATCTATTAGATGTAAATAATAAACCAAGAGTGGATTTTAAAACATACTGCCAAGGGAAACTCATTGCCACAAATTATCATTTACATAAATATAGAAATGTAGTCAACAATATACATTTTCCAAGAACACATATAAAGGATAGACATCAAACATTAGCGTGATTGTCTTTTGAATAAGGTACGTAATTAACATACTTAGTGACTGCGGTATTCAACTCCTGAAACAAACAAAAAGAGTGAAAGGAAGGAAATGAGAAGAGAAAGGGAAGATAAGGAAAATAGAGAAACAATTCTTCAGCAAAACTTATTTGAGGGCCACGGCAAATAAAAACAATTTCTGGCAAATGGAAATGAATGAAGAAAGATGGATATATAAGAGGATCTGCAAACTTTTTCTGTAAAGAGCCAGATAATAAAAATACTTTAGACTTTGCGGGCCATGTGTTCTTTATTGCAAGTACCACATAGTGTGAAAGCAGTCATACAAAATGCGTGAGCATGACTGCACTCCTATAAAACTTCATTTACAGACATTGGGATTTGATTTTCCCATAGCTTTGGTGTATAATCCTACTTCATGGGCCATACTAAAACAGAGATTGGGTCTGGTCAGAGGTGTTCTGTGGGCTGTGGCTGGTATAGAAACAACAAAAAAGTACTAGGCATCCCTCAGTTTGACTAGAACAACAATTTAGCTTTCTCCTAGTGGTTTCAGTGAGCCAAGATCATGCCACTGCACTCCAGCCTGGGTGACAGAGAGAGACTCTGTCTCGAAAAAAAGAACATTAACTTTCTGTTGAATAAAAATTACTCAGTAATTGTTGATGCTATTATTTAAGATCTCTTGAAAATTTTCACCGAAAATAGTTTTATAATTTTGGATTATTATGCTCATGAGGACCAAAAATTTACTAATATAGGCAAATTAATAAATTGTAACTTTGTCTTAATCTTCTTTAAAAATTAAAGAGGGCTGGCTGGGCTCAGTGGCTCATGCCTGTAATCCCAGCACTTTGGGAGGCTAAGATAGGCCGATCACAAGGT
Organism: Macaca nemestrina; assembly: GCF_043159975.1. Lineage (NCBI taxonomy): Eukaryota > Metazoa > Chordata > Mammalia > Primates > Cercopithecidae > Macaca > Macaca nemestrina. Next base: position 84,023,591 of record NC_092137.1, on the reverse strand, counting down.
CAGGAGTTCGAGACCAGACTGACCAACATAGTGAAAGCCCGTCTCTACTAAAAATACAAAAAGTTTCTGGGCGTGGTGGCGCGTGCCTGTAATCCCAGCTACTCAGGAGGCTGAAGCAAGAGAATCACTTGAACCCGGGAGGAGATGGTTGCAGCAAGCCGAGATCGTGCCATTGCACTCCAGCCTGGCTGACAGAGCGAGATCCCACCTTAAAAAAAAAAAAAAAAAAAATTGAGGAGGGCTACTACTCAATAAATAGGCCCCAGGATATGGCAAATTTTGTTTTTCTCAACTGTGTTTGTATATCACAATTTTCATTCTTATCTCTAGGGACTGGGCTCTGGAAATATATTAAAAATTATTTGCCCATAACAGCAATACATTTTAGACCAAAGATCTGTTTTATATTCTAACAAGATTGAGGGAGACTGTTAACGTTAATGAAATCAACCTTGAGATTCTATATGCCACTTTGGTTAAGGTATACCCTTGAGGCAATAAGAGTGGCAGTTAACTATGGCTGTACATTAAAGCACTTAGGGAATTTTACCAATTCCCATGTCTAGGGTCCACTCCACACAAATCATATCAGGTTCTCCAGGAGCAGAACCTATTAAAGTTTTTTAGATTATTTTAGCCTGCAGGCTGTTTGAGTACCACCTGGCTAATTCCCAGCCTACAAAAGAGAAAAGCATATCCATAGACCACAATCTGATGAGACTGAATATAAGTCGTTGGCATATCTCAGCAAGTGAAAAGACTTTGACATTCTCTCAAATGTGTAAGGGATAAGAAACATTAGCAATAAGTCTATTATATAGTCTATTTTTCTCTCTCTCCATATGTGTGTGTGTGTGTGTGTGTGTGTGTGTATGGTCTATATATATAGAGAGAGAGAGACCTTGACCTAGAGGGTTCAATCTAACAATTTTTTTTTATTTACAATGGTGCAAAAGTGATACACATTTAGTAGAAACCATACTTCAAGTGCCCATACAGTCATTCTGTTTTTTTACGTTCATTACAGTGTACAAAAATTGCATGAGATATTCAACACTTTATTATAAAATAGGTTTTGCGTGACATGATTTTGCCCAAATATGGTGACGTTTAAGGTAGGCTAGGCTAAGTATGATGCCCACTACAATAGATGTATTAAACATATTTTCAACTTAATAGTATTTTCAACTTACGATGAGTTTACCAGGATGTAACTCCATTATAAGTTGCAGAGCGTGTGTGTATGTGTGTGTATTTCAACTGTAATGCCAAAAAGGGAGTTTCTTCTTTTCACTAGAGCGTCCCACAGCTGCTGATGCATGAGGTTGCACATTCACATTTAGACTGTGACCCAAAATAGACAATATTAAGAGCTCATGATAAACTAGATATTTGTGTCAGTAATCTGGCACTCACTGAAAACCATAACTTCAAAAGTCACAACTGAGAAACAGTAATACAGGTATATATAAAATTACCAGAAGAATTTGCTATGTGTTCATCTATTTGGGTTTGTGGCTTCCTTGAGGTTTCATGGAGGCTTTTCAGATATCTCTCAGACTCCTGAAATTAAATTTCCTGAGATTATATTTAAAAAATTAGAGTTGTGTGTACAGATATAGTATATAATATGTGTATTATATTACATATGGGTATATGTATATGTGTATATATAGATATATAATCTGAGGAGAGCATCCACAATTTTCATTAAATTCTAAAATATCCAAGAACTCTCACTACCCTTGTCTCTCATCTACTCCCCTCTCCTCAATAAAATTTTAAAAAGACAAGAAAAAAAAACAGCGAGACTGCTATTTGAGATTCTTTTAATTCTAATACCCAACCATGGATTAATCTGCATCATGAGAAAATTGCAACAGAAAACTGCACCAATCACTTAATTCTGGCTCGAACTATAATTACTTAAACTGAATTTTACTTTGGCATGATGTCTTAGAGAAGCAGCTCTATAAATATTTTCTGCCTTGTTTACTGAAGATAATTTACACTCAGTTAAATCATATACACTTTTACTAAAACCCTTGTGGAAATTTTCTCTTTTTCCTAAATGTCAAAAAATTGGGCTATTTCTTGTTCCTGCTGAAGATCTTACTTGTTTATTCTTTAAGGATATTGTGAATTTTACAAGTGACCATTTTTGTTTTAATTTCAACATGCAGAGAGATTGCTTCTAAAGAACAGAGCTCATCCCTAGATATAAGACTGGAGCATAAGGTCAGGGTTGACACATGACATAGACTAAGTAATGCAGGTATTCAATAATCAATTTTGAAATTCCCTCTATTTCTGACTGTGTGACCTGGGATTCGCAGCTGAATGACAGAATTGGTTTCAGGTCCCATAGGTTAGCCAATTCTACGTACAGCAAAAGAGCAATCCTCCTTTTAACAACCCAGATATCGTGGTGCTAAAAAAAAAAAAATTTCATTAAAGAGCAAGTTCTACAACAGCACAATTCTAAAGCTTCTGATTGTTTTCCTCCTCTGTAGACTTCAGTGTTTAAAAAAATCTTTGTTCATTTTTTTAAATCTTTGTACTGTCTAAACATAAAATGGATAATTAATTTTAAAAGTTCAGTGAGAAATGATCACATCCCCATATAAGGAAAGGACTTTGTTGAGTATACACTATACGCAATATTGACTTAATTGCTTATTTTTTTACTAAAGAGATGAATTTCACTATTTTTGAACACGTCTTGCCAATGCTATAAACCCCTAAAAGTGGATAATTTTAGTAACCATCATAAGATTATAATTATATAACTGACAAAAAAGGAGTTCATATTCAATGTATAAACAGTGTTATTTAAAAAGAGGAAGGTTCATTAGATGACGTTTTTGGATGACTTTTTTGGATGCTTTTCTCCCTAGGATGACACTACAGTTGATGATAAAATCTTGCTGAGCTGAAAATAAACTTTTTTTGTTGTTGTTTTACACAAAGTGCCCTTAGCTCTAGAAAAGATGACTATCCAGAGACCCTGAATAAAGACAGCTGGGCTGTTCAGAAAACAATTAATGAGAGAGCATCATGAAGATAAATTTGACCTGAAAAGTAAAGGTCTCAGTTTTTAAAAATATTTTAATATTTGAGGACTGCTTTATGTCTAATATTCAGAATGCCATTAGAAGATTGCCTTTAATTTTCTTATACAGTTGGAAACCATGCAGCCATTTGGCTAGCTGATACTGGGTAACTTTGCATTTTGGGAAGACTTTTACAGTCTGAGATTATCTTCTAGGTAATTATTAAAATATAAAATGGCTTTTTAGACTAGGCGCAGTGGCTGAAGCCTGTAATCCCAGCACTTTGGGAGGCCGAGACGGGCGGATCACGAGTTCAGGAGATTGAGACCATCCTGGCGAACACGGTGAAACCCCGTCTCTACTAAAAAAATACAAAAAACTAGCCGGGCGTGGTGGTGGACACCTGTAATCCCAGCTACTCAGGAGGCTGAGGCAGGAGAATGGCATAAACCCGGGAGGCAGAGCTTGCAGTGAGCTGAGATCTGACCACTGCACTCCAGCCTGGGTGACAGAGCGAGACACCGTCCCCCCAAAAAAAAAAAGAAAAAAAAAGTTATTTTTTTCTTTCATGCTTAAAAAAATTAATAGACATTTTTTCAAGCAGTTTTAGGAAAAGTTGTACAGTAAGTACAGAAAGCTTCCATATAACTTCTCTCCACCCCATACTGAACCCACACTTTGTTAAAATTGATGAACTACCATTAATAGGTTATTATTAACTAAAGTCCATAATTTACATTAAGTTCACGCTTTGTGTTGTACATTCTGTGGACTTTGAGAAATACCTAATGTCCTGTATCCACCATTACAGTATTATACAGAGTTATTCTACTGTCCCAAAAAGGCTCTACCCACTCCCTAGGCCCATGTCCACCTCTGATATTTCTACTTTCTCTATGCTTGTCTTCCCTACATGTCATATAGTTGGAATAGCACAGTTTGTAGCATATTTAGACTAACATATTTCACTTATCAATATTCAACTAAGGTTCCTCCATGGTTTTCTGTGATTTGATAGCTCATTTCCTTTTATAGCTATATAATATTGCATCGTCTGGATGTACCATGCTATGTTTATCGATTCACTTATTGAAAGACATGTTGGTGGCTTCCAATTTTTGGCAATTATGAATAAAGCTGCTATAAGCATTCATATGCAGAGTGTTGTGTGAACATAAATTTTCAAATCACCTGGGTAAAGATCTAGGAGTGTGATTGATTGCTGGATCCTATGGTAACCTTATATTTAGCTTTATAAGAAATTGCTAAACTGCTTTCCAAAGTGGCTGCACCATTTCGTATTCCCACCAGCAATGAATGAGAGCTCTGTTGCTCTGCATTCTTTTGAGAATTTGATTTTGTCACTTTTAATTTTTAGCCATTCTAATAGGTGTATTATAATATCTCATTGTTGAGGTAGGTTTTGAACTACTGATATGTCTGAAAATAAGGGCTTTGGAGCCCGTGATCCTGGCATTGCAGTTTGGTCTGATACATCTTAGGTGTGTGATCTCAGGCATATTCTTTTAAAACACTGTGAGTCAGTTTTCTTACCTGTAAATAGGATTGATGATATTACCTACTTCATGGCATTACTGCAAGAAAGAATGAATTGATTTGCTTAAAGTGCTTAGAAGTGCTTGGCATGCCATAAGTTTCCATAAAGGTTATCACTGGCATGGTGTAGCTAATTTTAGAGAAGAGAAAAAAAAATAAGTATTTTGGCCAAATTTGCTGGTTTAGAAAGTAGTGCCACCAGAATTTAATTTCAGGCCTGTCTCCTGAGCTTATGTTCTTTCCAAAATTCCATGAAACTTCTGAAGTTGAAAAAAATAGTACTCCCATATACAAAATTTCTTGGCATATCTGGTCAAGTGTGAAGCAATTAAGTCATAGCTGTGCATTCATGCTCAACTCAAGTTGCCTAAAAAAAAAAAAAATGAAGGCTACAGAGTGTATCTTTGGGGCCATCTATTCCTCTTTCCCTGCTAATAGTATCTCCAACAATTTCATTTCTCATTGCTCTCTGCCTTCCCCCTCTAGCTAATCAGAAAGCTCTGTTGTTTCTGCCCTTTCACCCAATGTTATAATATACCTATTTAAAAAAAGGTCCTATATACAGATGTTTGTATTGACACTCTTATTGTTACTATTTTGATTTAAACCTAAGAAGAGTGATTACAGAAAATAATGCCATTGCTTTGCACATATTTGTAGGTTGTTGAATCTACAGTGCTTTCAGTATGTTTAAATTAATATACTTGCAATGCATGCAGAAGACATACTTGGAAGCATGGGTCCAAATCTTGTTTATATTTTTTATTACATTATACCTGTTACATACCCCAGCATAAATCAGTCACTTGAAAGGTATATTTGAGTGAATGAATGCATAAGTGACACATGGTCTGAGTCCACTATCTCAGAAAGAATATGCCATATCAATCACACACAACAAATTCTGGAGATCTTTGTTCCTAAAATAGAATATAAAAGAGAGAACCATCGGATTTCTGGGACCTTGCCTGGGGGAAGCTTTTCTGCCAGCTCCACACCCTGGAGACCTGTTTGAACTATGCAGAGTTTTCAATGGAAACAACGAAGATTGCTAATCCTAACCCATCGTCAGTGCCAATATCTTTGTTATAGTCTCAGTGTTCATTGTTTTTTATAGACAATTGGAAATATATTATTTCAACATATTTTTGTTTGTAATTTGTCTAGTTCTTAAAACAGCAAACTTTAATTTGAAATAAATTACGTATCACTTATCTGTCATATTAGTGGCTTTACCAAATAAATGGAGTTCATCTCATGAAAAAACAATCATTTTGTTTTTGCTGCTGTCAGTCTTCTAACACTTAAATGAAAATCTTAATTAGGTAATACAATTACCTGTGCTATTTTAGATGAGACATTCCAAACTCAATGTCAACTTTTATCAATGCCTTGTTGTCATCATTTGAACAAGTTATTTCCATGTTTGGAGTGACAATTGGTTTATATTATAACAGTATATAAAACAGCTTATTTGCAACCCCAAAAGACACAGTGTCTCCTGTTTGTAGTATTTACATACACATCAGATTCGCATGTACACAACATTTTATTTCACTTTTCTCACTTTTAACTGAGTCCTTGTATTGCTACTACTGTCTTGCTTGTACCAATCCCCTTTACAATGTATTTTAATTTATTTTAATATGCTAAGGTTTGAGAAAAAGTTATAACATGTTTGTAAACCCTAAGGAAATAAAGCAAATAAACAGTTTATAAGCTATCATGGTCTATCCTACTTAACTATGTACTTAGCTTTCTCAGAAGCATGGTTTTGGAATGCATAATTTAGAGCATTGGATGTTGCAAAAGGGTTGCATCTTTAAAAGATGCCCTAACCGTTTGGAATGGAAGATGCTGATTTCAAATATAACCTTGCCACTTATGAGTTTTGGTAGAGTAGATGTGGAATGTGTTCAATGTTGACTAACAATAGTATTCCATTGATTATATTTGTCTTAGCTTCCTTTTGTGGAAAAAGCGTGGTTGGTTTTTATTGCTGTTTCCTGTAGTTGGTCATCTTACAGAGCTTTGATGTTACTAGGAACTTGTCATAGAATTAAATAGGTTGCCACAGAATTAAATGTTTTATTAGTACATATAATTTACTCTCTATTTGTGTTGTTTCTCAAATACACATTTTTTTGGACCCTAAGATCCCAGAAAGAAAAAAAAAATGATGCCATTTTTACTTCTTGTATCCTCCCACTTGATTAGGTGTTAATGGGGTCACGGATACTGGATCTGGCCATAGCTATGGTCTGCTAAGTGGCTCACTCTGATGAGTAAATCATATTAAATTATGCCAATGAAGCTATACAGAAAGGAATAGAGAAAACACATTCTTCCTTGACTAATACGCTTTTCCAGTTGGCTCCAGGCCATTATAGCATTTGTTAGTCCTGTGGCAGCTTCCATAAGCTTTTATCACTGGACCCTAAGTTCTGTGGGCTTCTGACTCAAATTATGCTCTGCTGTGGGTTCTACTCCTTTGAGAGCCATGAAATGAAAAAGACTCTCTTTTTTTTTTTTTTTTTGAGACGGAGTCTCGCTCTGTCGCCCAGGCTGGAGTGCAGTGGCCGGATCTCAGCTCACTGCAAGCTCTGCCTCCCGGGTTTACGCCATTCTCCTGCCTCAGCCTCCCGAGTAGCTGGGACTACAGGCGCCCGCCACCTCGCCCGGCTAGTCTTTTGTATTTTTTAGTAGAGACGGGGTTTCACCGTCTTAGGCAGGATGGTCTCGATCTCCTGACCTCATGATCCGCCCGTCTCGGCCTCCCAAAGTGCTGGGATTACAGGCTTGAGCCACCGCGCCCGGCTGAAAGAGACTTTCTAAGAGTTATTATACAGCTGATCACAAACTCATCAGGCATTAAATTTCAACATTTTCTCTATTTGGGTCTCTGCCTTGTTCTAAGTGCTGAGCAGGACAAGGAATAATTTATTCCTATTTGTACAAGATCAATGGCATATTACAAAGAAATATGTATATATATATGTAGAAAAACGAAGTGCAAAATATTGTGATATAGAAAGAAGATTTTAGAAATTTTATCCAGTCTGGGCTGAATTAAAGTTTTAGTGGAAGAGGCTATGTCTGAGCTGGACATTTAAAAATATGTACAAGTATGAAGAAAGAATAAGTTTTAAATCCTCCATGCCAGAAAAAAAAAGCTTCTCTCTCTACTAATCAAGTTATTTTATAAGAACACATTGTTTTTTCCTTGATACCCTTAGACCTCTATCTCCTAATCCTCTTTAGCAATCTTTCCTGTGCATCCAAATAGTCACATATGACATTTGCCTTCCATACAAAGGTGATTCCATAGCATGCATGTTTTAAAAGGTTTTGACTAATTGGATAGAAGATGAAGGTCAATGGCTCACTTATTATTTCAGGGTTGTTATAAGACTTGACTCTAGTGAGACTTGGCTTTCAAGGGTGTCCTCACTAACCAGCCTCACCAAAGCTAAGATTCCACTGTCTTTAATAAGTCCCGTTAGCATGATCCACTTGAAAAAAAATTATGCCTTGCAGTTGATAGTAGAGATCTTTCTGCAAATATTCCAGTAAAATTTCTTCTATTTTACTTTAAATCTCTCTTGCCTGTTCTTCTTTAAGAGCCCGAAGGATTTAAGACTTTTCCTCAATCATTTAACCTGGCATTGTATTAAGGTAATCAATGACCTGTGTCCTGAGTTTCCTTCCACTGCTCAAGTTCATGTACTCCACATAACAATCAAACAGTGTTCCTCCATCCCTGTGTGAGCTACATCTCCTCTGTGCCTTCCTGCATGCTGAGTGTTCTGTTTTATCATGGCCACGTTTCAGTATTTATAGATATTTTCCCACACATGCTGTACATCAGCTATCTGGGTTGCATGTGGGAAACTGACAGAATTTCACCTGGGTTATTGGGCCTGGGGATAAGTTGAGTAAATTTAAAGACAGTCATTTGGATAGACATACAAAGGAAAGACATGCTTCAACTTTGTTTGCTGTCAGTGGATGCACATTCCATGGGGAAAAAGACTTTGTCTATTTTTCTTGTTACTCTTACCTTAGTCCTGATCACAGTGAATCATCTTTATTACATTAAATTATTATTCATTGAATTAGCGAATATATTAAAACCAAGCAGATCATTTAACTAGTTGTTTATTCAAATGATCTAAGTATAGATGAAAGAAATAACAGGAAAATAGACAAAAAAGGAAAACAAGAAGAAAGTAAACAATTATAGAGAAGTAGATAGGGAGCAAAGCCTGAAAAAGTTCTTACAGTCTTGAAGCTCAGCTAAAACTATTATTTACAGACTTTCCATGAGGTTAAAAGTGGGGAGGAACTTATTGAAATTGCTGACCCAGCAAGGACACTATCTTGAGTTGCAAATTATATTTACATTTTTAAATGCTGGTCAATTGAAACTGTGAATTATTCCACTCTCCTCTCAAATAGATATAATCTCTTCTTTTAAATTTTATATTTCAAAGATTGACTGAGCTGTCTTATTTTGCCTTCCAAGCTATAATATCTTTGAAGGCAACCTTTATGGCTGATTGATATTTGCTTTTTGCCTCTTGAGTTCTTCTGTAAGGAATGGCTTCTCCCCAACAACTGAGTGCATGAGTGCTGCTGAAGCTGAGGGAGCAGAATGGCTCCAGTCCTGAGGAGGAGTTTGGGAATGCATCGGAGGAGGTCAGCTTCCCAAAGAGGCATGCAGTCTGGCTGTGGGCTGACTTCCAGTCATGCCAGTCTCTTTCTCCTAACATTTTGAACCTTAACGGAGATATACTACCTTTGATTAGTTTTTAAGGAGAAGCCTCATAAAAAGCAAAATCTGTGTGCCAGATCTTTTACTTGAAATACAGTGTAACTGATGGCCCTTCATTAGCATTTTATTGGTACCCTTTAAAGCACTCACTGGACAAAACATACCAGAATTTCTCTCTCTGTGGAATGTATCACTGTTGTGTCAGACTCTCTAGTTTACAAACTTAAATGTAGAATTCTTAAAAATGTACTCCTTTGAGAAATATAGTTCCTTTGGTGTAGGTGTTAAAATAAATATATTTTGAATTTCTGATCCCTTAAAAAATGTTTAAGTTTGCATTTTAATGTACTAAGCACCTAAGGGAATAAACAATTTTTGACAGATCACTTGCACATAAGGGACACCTTATGTGCAAGTGATCCCACATAATTGAATAAAATATAAATAATCTCTTTAACAATCTTTTGACCGGTTAGTTCAGTGACTCTGTATCTTACAGTATCATTATTGCATTGAAGGTTGGGTAGTCATTGATGAACTTGAGCATTCAATGATTATTTCTTTCTATGCTTATAAAGAGTTCGTCAACATGTTCTAAAGGGAGGAAATACAATGCTGAGTAGTCAGTTGTACTGCTGAGATCCAGTCTAGGCTCCAGTATTTAGCCTCTTTGGCCTCTGTTTCCATGTCTATAAAATGGGGATCATGATATCATACATTTTAGAACTAAAGATGCCATCGATGGAAAAAAAAAATATCTCATACCACTAATAAAAGGTAATTAACAGTGTCAATTGAAACATAACTCATTATTTATTGTGAAAAAAAAGTAAATCCAAGAAAAGCTTCAGACTCAAGGAAACAACAGTTCTCTATTTTGTTCCACTCTCTTAGCACTTAATCTTGTATTGGCTGCAAAGTCACTATGATCGATTTGCTTAACTTCAATTTCTGTGTCTCATTCTATTATCTTCTTGTAGAATTTTTATTTCTGTCCTTTTTTATCCTTTGAGTTTGAAATTTGTATCATGACTTGGACTATGGAAATCAAAGAGAGGCTGTAACTCCTCTGAGAAAGTGCATGTGTGTTTGTGTGTGTGTGTGTGTCTAAAATAAAATTTTTTATTGAAGGGGAGATGGAAAAATAGAACAGACCACTGTAAATTTTCTTTCACCTCTAGTATTCTATAATCTTTGATTAAACTGTTGAAAATAATCAAACATTATAATTTAGTGGTCACATTTAGATACACTTTAAATGGCAATGTAGGGGTTTAATGTCACCAAACCATTGGGAAAGGACATCAATTAGTTCAAAGTCTGTTTCACAACTAAATTTAGCAATATATTGGAATTAACACATAGCACTCTGTTATAACCCACTAGAAGTGTCCAGAAATAAAGAGCACCTTGTATTGATATTTTAATCTGAATGCACCCCATAGCAATGACTAACTTAGTTATAAGAAAAAGATGCCCATAATTGTGTTAGATAATAGAAATATTATTTTCTTATGTATCTATTTTACTGTTTCATTCAGAAAAACATCAGATAGGACAATGTTTATATATTTTTTTACATTTAAGAAAATAGAAGATAATAGAAGATACAGGAACACTTGGAAAAAGGAGATTATAATTATAGGACAATTGATGCTGGTATTTGAATGAATCAGCCACATATTTTCAAATCACAGCAGTATATAAATTTATTATTCTTTGTGGTCTCTACTCAGACTTTTCTTGACAGAGCCAATCCAGCAACAAAATGCAATCATACATTATAAGTGTTTGCCTCACAAATTTTGCAGATGCCATCTTGAGTGAGTGATTTGTCAGATTTCTACCTTATACCACTCTGTTTGGTTCATTGCCTCATTAGCCATCCCCCCTTTGAAAATCATCGACTGATGGATCCAGAATGAATTCCTACCTCAAGTAAACCAGAAAGTATATTTTGGAACACACTGCAGTGTTACCATGCATCCATCCCATGCCTAACACCAGTTTGTGGTTTGGGATCTCTCTAGAAATAATAACAATAGTCTGACTACACTCAATTTCTTATAAATTCTTGGAAATTACATTTAAAAATTGTCACAACAATTATTTATTTATTTATTCATTCATTCATTATTTATTTATTTTTAGTTGGACGCCCACGCTGGAGTGCAATGGCATGATCTTGGCTCACTGCAACCTCAGCCTCCTGGGTTCAAGCGATTCTCCTGCCTCAGCCTCCCGAGTAGGTGGGATTACAGGTGCAAGCCACCATGCCTGACTAATTTTTGTATTTTTAGTAGAGACGGGGTTTCACCATGCTGGCCAGGCTGGTCTCAAACACCGGATCTCAGGTTTTCCACCCACCTCAGCCTCCCAAAGTACTGGGATTACAGGCATGAGCTACCACACTCAGACAAAAAAAAAAAAAAAAAAAAAAAATTCTAAATGTTGACTTAGCAACCCAGAAGAACAAAAAGGACTTGTACATTTTGCTATCCACAATTGAAAGAGTTTGACAATAAATTGATACTAACATTAACTTTCATTCATAGTATGTAATTACTTTTATCAGAAGGTCAGTGGGATTCTTCACCTGTTCAAAGTGCTAAGACAATTTTAAATAACCCAAGGGAGTGATGTCATGGAAGTGGTAGTACAAATCCCAGAATCTAGGAATATCTCTCTCTCTCTTTCTTTTTTTTTCTGCTTGAACTATTAAGTCTGTGTGCTGATGTTCACTCTCTCACAATAATAGAATGAAGCCTTTATTATTTTTTGTGTAAAGTATAGCTATTTAGATTTGAAATATAAGAATTTGCAAATATGAACACTTTCAAAAATAGCTCAATGTTACAGTCACATGTACAGTGACCTCCCTCACCAAATAGTTATATCACTGGAAATAAGTATTTTTAAATGATACATTGAATGGCATCACACATATATGTTCATTATAGTGATTTAATTTGTGAACTTAAAACATGTACTAAAGATGTACTTTGGTGAACGTACCCGTTTTAATCTTATTTCAAAATTATACAGTATTCAACCTGGTTAGTACCTGCAGATATGTTACAGTTTTACATGGTGAAGTTTACATTTTATCAATGACCCTGGCAGAGAAGTAAACAGTAGTTTGGAATAAATGTGTGTGTGTGTGCACATGCATGTGTGTGTTGTGTGTGTGTATGCATGAAAAAATGAATGTGGAGTGACCATAAACCATAATATAGTTGAGATTAACTACATTAGTGCATATACAAGACAATATTGCTCATAATGGTCATGGCAAGAAGGAAGAGAGGGAATGCAAAGGATGGTGTGGAATTATCAATTTGGAATAAGAAAATTTATTTTGTATATTATATTAGCATATGTTTCAAAGTATGTAACACAAAGACAACCACATGAAATTATCTATAATCTACTTCTATCAATTAAAAAATAAATAGAGAATTATATATACTTGCATATATTCATATGCGTGTGTGCTTGTGATTATAATATACAGTAAAACTTGTCATAAAGTCATAGTGAGGTAAAATACTTACAATTGTGTAAAATGTCAGTGTTTTTTAATATGATGCAATGAATTGATTGAAGTAGTTAGCCACTGAAGTTCCAGGGTCAGGACAGGTAATGTAACATCATGCTGACCCAGTTGCTGTTCTCTATTCATTTTTTAAAGGATCATTTTTGGAGTCTGGAGTTGGCTGAGATTCTAGAGACCATTTTTTTTTTTTTTTTTTTTTACCAGCATGATTTAGGGAGTTTGAACCTACAGAATACAGGGGAATATGAAAATCCAGCCTTTATCTACACATTATTAGAGGGTCATCAGTCCTATCTTTCCTATCCTAACCAGAAGATAAGATTTCAAGTCACTGGGCAAGAGAAACGCAGAGAAAAGAAAGGATTATTAATCCAATTATATGTGACCTAAAGTTTTAAAGGAATGTGTTATCCTGGAGTTTTGCTGTATCAATAAACAAGCCAAATGGCCAAACATCACAATTAATAAGGTTGTAAAGAGACCATAACTCTTAAACCCTGTTGGTGGCAATGTTAAATGGTGAAACCACATTGAAGGTGAATGTGACTTTATCTCACACAGCTCAAGATCTCACAATTCCACATCTAATTATATGCCAGAGATAGGGTGACAAACAGAACTGGTTTACCTGGAACTAAGTGATTTCCCAGACAAGAGATTTGGAGTACTAAAATCAGAAGGCAAACTGGCAAAAGTTGATGACCCTAAACCCTGGGAGAATTCCGGCATGTGACCACAAAGAGGTATGAAGCACAGTGCTCCTAGCAGCACTGTTGACAATAACCGATATTGATAACAATTTTAGCAGCCATTAACAGACAGAAGAATGATTAAATGGTTACATCCTTAAAATAGAATACTTGAGAGCAGTAAAATAAAGTGAATGACAACCAAATATATTGACATGTTGAATTTCAAAACTAAAATTTTGGATGAAAAAGTACTGTCAGAAACGATGTTTCATTTGGCTTAAATCTATACAATGTTTTACAACTTGTATAATACTATGTTAAGAACATTAAAATATGTAATACAAGTATAAGTAATTATTAGCTATCAACAAAATGAAAATAAAAACCACAATGAAATACCACATCTTACTGACTAGGATGGCTATACTCAGAAAAGACAGATAATAACACTTGTTGGCGGAGATACGGAGAAAAGGAAACCCATGCACTTCTGATGAAAAAGTAAAACAGTACAGCCATGATAGAAATCAGTGTAACAGCTCCTCAAATGGTTAAATACATGGAATCATATGATGCAACAATTCCACTCCTAGGTATATATCCAAGATGAATGAGAACATGTTCATATAAAATTTTGTATGAATCTTCCTAGCATCATTAATCATAATTGCTAAAAAGTAGAAACAACTCAAAATGTCTATGAACTGATGAGTGGCTAAATAAAGTGTGATGTGTCTATACAATGGAAAATTATTTGCAATTAAAATAAATGAAATACTGACACATGCTACAACATAGATGAACCTTAAAAAGTTATCATTTGTGACAGAAGCTCAATCACATATCACCATATATTAATATTTTATTTATATGAAATGTCCACCATAGGCAAATCTATAGAGACAGAAAATAGACAAAAAAGTTGTAAAAATGTGAACATACTAAAAGCTATTGATTTACTTCGTTTACATTTGTGGTAAGTTGCATGGTATGTGAATCACATCTCATAAATGCTGTCCAAAAAAGTACTAACAGAGAGTTGGGGATAAAAATCAATCATGTGAGGGCAGTAGTTACCTCTGAAAAGGAAGAAAGTGGTTGTGGTGAATGAGCCTGAGAGACTTTCAAATATATAGGCAAGATTTTTGTTTTTCAATTTTGGCAATATATTCAAGGATATTTATTTTATTATACTTTATAATGGCTTTTATGTTTCAATCATTAGAGAATAACATTAAAAATTTCCAGCCAATATCTGCCAATGGTAACAACTCAGAGACTAAAGAAAAACTAAATAAAGCTCAAGGATATTTGTTTTATTATACTTTACAATGGCTTGTATGTTTCAATCATTAGAGAATGACATTAAAAATATCCAGCCAATATCTTCCAAATAGTAACAGGTCAGAGACTAAATAAAGTTCAAAACACAATTCCATAGTATCCTCCTAGCTTTACGGAGATGTTCCTAAACAGTTGTTGGTGCAGACAGATGTCAGCTTCCCTTAGATTATTGACAATTTAGCAGACTTTTTCCTCGGTTTTTGTTTTATTTAATTGTGCTCATTTGCAAGCAACCTGTTAAATGTATTCATAAAAGGCCAAAGCGGAAGGAGGGCATGACATCACAGATGAACCATGCTGATATGTTCGGACTTTCCGACATACAAAGCTATTTGTGTAAACACTAAATAAGTACAGATATTAAATGAACTGGTATCTTTGAAGTTAAAGATACTGATAGGAGGGGGAGTTGGAAAGAGAATACAAAGTAGTGGGTCCTTGCAGGAGTGCATTTTAGAAATATAAATTTGAAATGAAATCTCACAGAATGTTTGATCCACCCATGACAATGATAATTACATAGTAAAACAATAAGAAAAGACTGTTTTCCAATAAATATATGTCTTGACTTTGTGACAATATATGGGACCATTTTCAGTTCAGCTACTCTGCTCTAATTTTCCAAGCTCCTATAGCAGCTAATTTTTCTGCAAAGTGTGGGAGTCTTGACTGACACTACATTAGAGGCAACTTAGACAATCCCAGACTCAGCTGAAGGCAGAAATTATGAAGTTATTTTTGCTTTCTTGTTTTTTCTTTCAGTATTCTCCCTAAGCTTCTCAGGGACCGGGTAAAGGACAGCCAGTGTAGGAGAAGCCAGATGGCCAAGGTCTCTTGGAAACCTTTAGCCATGATTGGCTAGGAGGGATTTGAGAGAAACACCACCTTTAAGTTTCACTAATAGGAAAGAGCAGTGATGGCAAAACTTTCTGCCTACCTCTCCCTTTCCCATAGGGTTGACTCTATTTTGTGATTATTTGAGGCCACGCAGCATTAGGAAGATCCATATACCTCTTCTACACCAAAAAAAGGCATCAGGCTCTGACTGTGTTCTGAATGTGACTTTACATTTTGCTTTCTATCCCCTTTCTGAAGACCTCCTTTTTTTCCTCTGTGAAATAATTCTGCTTCTAATGCCTATCGGGTTTCATATTAAGTGATTAGAATACTGTCCCTGACTAATTTTTTTCTTTCTATGCAATGGTCTCTGGACATCATTTTGGCATCTTTCTAAAATTACATAGTTTTCAAGCTGTAATGTTTGTTACTCTTTTGTTTCCTACTAGAATGTGATTTTTTTTAGGGGAGGAATAAATATTTTGAATAATAGACACCTAAAAATAATACATGAATGAAATAGGTTTATGTGTTTTAATAGACTGTGTGAATACACATTACTCTATTAAAGTGCCCTGCTTTGTCTACTTTTAATGTCAAATGATCTCTCTCGTTGCTTTGGAATTCTCTTCATAGCAGTAATACTGCATTATAAATTTAATCTTAATTTTATGGCTAATGATAGTGACAAATTCTGGTAAAAAGTAACAGAAGATCGTTGGAATTAATGAATAGAATTAATCCTTCAGTATCACAATATTGAGTTAGCATAATGCATTAATACATTTGTTCTAAGAATTGTCTTAATAGTAAATAATAAGTTTAATGTAATATGTTTCAATAAAAATTATAAAATTTGCTTTAATATTTCTAAAATAATAACATAAAATGATGTTGATCTGGAAAGGCAGAGGACAGGCTTTAGATTCAGGAAGGTCAGCTATAACATATGAGTACAGCAGTAACATAGATCATGTAAAGTAAAATATATGTGACATATAGGACTTAATTTTCCCTACTCTGTATACCCGCCCCCCCACCCCCCATCTAACCTTAGTTTCCTCCTCTAAAAAAGAGCTGAAATCACATTGACCTCCCTTGGACAGGAATCTTAAACCACATATATGCAGGCCAGTGATTTGAGTTCTGGGTTTTATTTTTTAGGTGTCCCATCTGCTTGCTTACTTTCTTAATTTTTAGTATTTTGACTTCTACTCAAAGTACATATGTACTCTAATTCTGATTTCTTCAAGGTTTCTGAGTCCTTTGTAGAGACCATATCATTTCTTAACTTTAGGACTTCTATCGTCTCCTACTTGTAGAAAACCAATGATATAATATGGTTGCACAAGTAAATAAGAATTTCCTTATATACTTTTATCTACAGTAGTAGGCACTTACTAAGTTCATTGAGTAAAACAAATGCAGTGCCAGTGTCCAGGAAAAATAACAACGACAGTCTTTGTTTCTTCAGATCTTTTGCTACTAGAGTACTGCCAACTGGAATTTGCTACATATTTTATCTTATGTATAGATCCAAATGCAAAATCATCAAGGATTCCTGGACATTTGCATCTGTCTCTTCAGAATGTACATCCAATATTCAAGGGAAGGTTGTTTTGCTGCTTCAGTTACATGGCTGTGGATACCATACAGACTGAAATAGAAAACTGAGCAATAAAAGCTCAAAAATTGATCTAGGCCTACACCAGCAAAGGAAAGAAAAGAATCAAGATTTAGTTTCTAGAAGTATATGTGGAGTACTTATTATATTCCAGATAATTAGTTCTTAAAAGAGATTTTATGAACTTCCATGGGTTATTATATTCCACTCCTACGACAGTCTTGTAAATCCCTCAACTTATCTAACAGGGCCCTTATCTTATGCAGATTCTGAAGGTAGGGACTCTTAATTTCAAGTCTGACATTACTGCTCTTTAAATGCATGTTACATCATGCTCACAATAACCTCAAACCCCTGAGATCAAACAGTCTTCCTGCCACAGCCTCCCAAGTAGCTGGGACTACAGGTGCATGCCACAGCGCCTAGTTTATTTTATTTTTAATATTTTATTTTATTTTATTTTTGTGGAGATAAGGTCTTCCCTTATTGCCCAAGCTGGTTTCAAACTCATGGCTTCAAGTAATACTCCTGCCTAGGCCTCCCAAATTGTTGGGATTACAAGCATGAGCCAACATGCCCTCTCAGCATTTTATTGTCTAGCTAGTACTTAGATTTCCTCAACTATTGGACTTTCTCAACTCTGTAGGTGTCCTCATCTCTAAGTGTTTTAGATTTACTAATATTTGGAAGTTACCAATGTATAATAACAAATGTAAAATGATGGTATGGCATCTGTTGCTGTTTATGCATTGCTAATGGCTTGTCTATTTCATGTAGCATGATATAGAGCAGTGTTTCTTAAAATTTTGCACCTGTTTTGACACAGATGGCCAGGCCCTACCTCCAGAGTTTCTATTCCATAGGTCTAGAATGGAACTTGATAATTTGTATTTTTATTGAGTTAAGAGGTAATACTGGTGTTGCTGGTCCAGGGACCACATGTTGATAATAACTGGTATAGAACATTGAAGAATTGACTTTATGAGAAGTGTGTTGTTGTTGTTGTTGTTGATGCAAGAATGAATTATGCAAAATAATCAGAAGTGCTCATCTCTGGTAGACACATAGAACTTGTACTGCATCCCAGGACATTGATAGAGGCCACTGGGAAGAAGCTGGAGCATGGCAAACTTCAGTGACGTGTTTTTAACTTTACATGACTGACTTTGGAATGAACAACAACTATGATAATATAGGTGCTAGGTGGCTTGATGTAGGTTTAATGATATCTCAGAGATGCTTACATCTGGAAGATAGTGCTAAATAGTTTGCTGGGCCAAGGGGTGCCCACAATAAGACGTTCAGTTGTGCTAATGCCTGGATGGCATGTTCTGTTGAAGCAAGGCCTAAGCAAACTAGTCTCACAGGTAGCAAGTTGATAAGATTTTGACAGTGTTTCTGAACTCCACTAGGATTATTTCATGCTCTGATATTCCACCAGCATGTCCTGAGCCAATGCATATACTTTAAATGAACATGCTTGTCTGCAAGGCAACCCACACCTGGAACTCAAGTCTGTTTGAGGACTTTGTGCTATAAAACCTCCTTCTGGCATTTTTCTCCATCTCTTTCTCAAATTTGTGTTTCCTAACATGAGCCTACACCTGTACTCTCAATATTCAGTAGATTTGAAATGCATTATTTTCTTAAATACTTAGGATGATCACTTAGATATTGTTTTCTATGGTTCTGTCACTTTAAGTTTCTTGGGAAAAACCAGGTCCATGATCATGTACTACTTACTATGCTGTGGCTCTTGAGGGCAAAGATCCAATTCCTGGTGATCATGCATCAGCCTCCCGAGTAGCTGGGATTACAGGCGCCTGCCACTACACCCAGCTAGTAGAAGAAATACTACTTATACCAGCATTTGGCAATTCTGTGAAGGTTGAATGCTTGTTAACTTCTACACTCATTGTTGAGTACTTCATATGTTTTATTTCTTTGTAAAAATGAAGTATCTTCACTATCAAGGTCAGGATCAGACACATATTATGTACTCATAAATAGCCAATGATTTATTGGCTAAATTATAAGTGGGGTAGAGACGTATTTTACTCAAAGTATTTACATATTTAACATAGTTGTAAGAGATGCAAGGAAAAGCTTTCCACACTTAAATAATGAAATCAGGATAGATCAATATAAAATAACATATTTTAATCCATTATTCCCTTTCTACTCTCCCTCAAATTAAGCTTAATAATAGAATGCAAAACTGGACAAAAAAAATAGGACTTTCCACTGCTTAAGTAAGTACTATTGCTTTAAATTATGGATTCAAAAAATAAAACATTTGAAATATTTCTTCTGTACTTCATTGCTCACTCCTCATTCCCCCAACACCCCCCCAAAAAAAAACACCTTTCTAAGAAATCTCATCTCTAAGTTAATAGGTTTCTGTTTCATTTTTTGCGCCACGTGAGTATAACAATAATAAGAAAACAATTCGCAATGTCCGAGTACATAACGGAGACATCATTAGCCCTATAAAGTGGTAGAAACGCAACGACAATCTATGTCGGTGTCCTTTCCAGCAATTATAATTACAATACTCTAGGGGTTCATGTTTAACAAAAAACAGGAAATTAATCCAATTATTTATTTTCTTTCTCGGGTTTTTCCACTCATATTTGTTGATTTTCTACTATGTTTTTACCAAGGAATTGTGCTAGATGATCAAGAACTACCAGTTGTGATGCAAAACGCCAAGGGAAAGATATAGAGAATCCGCTGTTTCCTCTTTCTCCTAACTCCTCTGCATGAATTTTAAAATAAGAAAATAAGATTCACACTTACTTTCAAGGTTTAACTTGTAAAATAGCCACTAGAAAGAACAGGTCATCCTCATTCAAAGCTCTTTTTAAAGGTAGGATATGTCCCAGGATAATATTTGGCATTAATCTTGTTGAAGGCATTGATAAATAAAGTGAAAATGTGCTATTCAGGTGGGAACATAAAAAGAAGTTAAACCGAAGGCCCAAACATTGGCAGGATTCTTAATGGCTAGAGGCTTTCATATACCTCTTAATGTAGAAATCTATATATACTTGATTAGACTTCTGATTATAATTTGACCTTCAAACTCCATTTATCTGCATCAAAAATAATGTCTTCACCAATGAAGACACATATTTTATTTCTTGGTGGCTATATATAGCTATTTAAATGAATTTTGGTCTTTGCATTTCTATCTTCTATCAGTTTTGTAAGCCTAAGTCTCTTCATGGGGGTGGGTGGTAACTACCTCACATTGTATCAATGCAGATTGCCTAAACATATCGTCTAAAAATCCCGTTGAGAAGTTCCATCCTGAGTACAAGTGGCCTTGTTCCTAATTTTTAAGATTAGTCTCCTGTTTCTTGTCTGACTTTGGAATATGATGACACTTAAAGGTGTGTTTATCCTTTTGAGTACATGTATGAGTGGCCTGTTAGCAGGTTCCAGATGACATACCACTGCCAACTAAGGCAACTGCTTTACATTCAAGGCTTTGCAGTCAAAGGATTGTAACATATTGTGAATATGCCATAAACTGCAACATACAAATTGTTCTTGTTTTGCAGCAGGAGGGTTCAGGGAAAGCTTCTTTAGAAAAAAAAAAAAAAAGCCATTTCAGCAAGTAATGAATCCAAAAGACGTGATGGCATCCAAGAGAAATTCAAAGTGATTGAATATGAAGACTGGAGACCCAAACACACAGGGAATTTATGATGTTTTGAGTGTAGATAATGACCGTGACTAAAAGATCACAGAGCATAGAGGACTGAACCTTTGGATAGCTCCACGTCTAAGAAGTGAGAGAAAGAATAGGAGCTAATGAAAGACGCAAAGATGCGGTCAGAGAAGTAATTGTGAAAGAATATGGTATAGTTTTAAGAAAGATGAAAGGAGAGTGAAGTCTAAGAACAGAGTATCCCATATTAGAAATATACAGAAAGTTCTAGGCCAAGCAGACAAAAAATAGAAAAAAGAAACTGAAAAGCATCTCTATGTTAAGAGCTGCAGATAATTGCTGGCATTTGAAATAAAAAGTTTCAGTACTTGCTTCTCCAAATGTAATACTGAGCTGGCAGGGCCTTCATATTCTTTACATTTTTATTACTCTTCCGATCTTAATTGGGAACGGTTGCCCTCCCCTTTATTCACTTTATGGCATTACAATCATAACTACTTTGAAAGTTTTTCAAAAATAATTACATGATACAGGATCAAGTAGGAAAAAAGATCTATAGGGAATACTTCACAGTTTCTCTTGGCAACTATATTCTCATTATCCTGAGACAGAACTCCATTTACTTTCATAAAGTATGCCTCTCACCCAGTAACTATGAAAAAATTCAATTTCTCAAGTATGATTGATTTTTATTTATAAACCTTTTGAGACCAAATGTGGAATATTCCTTGACAGAAGTTAGTACTTTTTTCTCCAAATAAATGGAAAATCATGTTCAGAAAATATCTCCATTTCATAGATTTTTTTCGATGAATGCAGAAAAAAATAGTCCTCACCCTATCTTTGATTTGCATCCTTGCTTTTTGTCAGTAATAAGACTGGATTTGGTGTTTCCAAGTTGTTAAAGTGTTTATTTTCTGAAAGCAATAGAACTAGCTACAATAATTTCCTACTGAAACTGAGGGAGCAATTCGTGGGACTGGAACACAATCTCAAGCTGTTATCGTTCTAAGACCAGCCTCCAAGTACTTGAAATATCCCCCTGAGGCCAGGCGCGGTAGCTTGTGCCTGTAATCGCAGCTACTCAGGAGGCTGAGGCAGGAGAATTGCTTGAGCCCTGAAGATGGAGTTTGCAGTGAGCCGAGATCATGCCACTGCACTCCAGTCTGGCCGACAGAGCGAGACTCTGTTTCAAATAAATAAATAAATAAATAAACAAACAAACAAATATCCTCCTGAGAGTTTTCATTCTGAATGCTGTGGCCTTGTTCCTAATTTTTATGATTAGCCTCCCATTTCCTCAGCAGTTTTGCCTGTAATCTTATGCTTCACTCTGAAAATGTTATAGCTCCAAATGCTTACAGACGCCCAGGCACACTTCATGAGCAGTACCTAGCATTGAGATTGGCTACATGTCACATGTGAGCAGGTTGAACTGGGTTGGTGGTAAATGGGGATTCAAGCTTGGGTAGGAGGATATGAACCTGGGGCAAATCAGTGGTTATGAGAATAACTTGTTGTCCCTGCTACACTCAAATAATCTGATAACAGGGGTGACAAGCCTGATGCAAATCTGGAGTAGAAAAATAAAGGAGTGCAAAAGAAAGATGAAAAAAATGCATGCCTTAGTTGTTCTGACCTACTAAACTGTAACGTAGATTCAGGAAATTGTCCCAATCGAGACTGAAGTGGATGTACATTTGTCTGGAATGTTTCTACAGAGTGGCCTGCAGGGGACATATCCTATGAGCTGGTTTGCATAGAGAATAGGAGATTTGGGAAGATTATTCGCAAGAGAAAAGACAGAAAGTAGTGTAGGATTTTCTCTGCCTAATGTGCCATTATGACTAGTTTCTTAGTTCCAAAGTGAGGAACTGCAAGCAAAATCTGAAGGGTATGTATTTGTGAATTATTCTGGGAGGGCCATGTGTACAAGTGGTATTGCTTAGCTTCCCAAGTGACAGTGTTTGACACAGTGGCATAGAGACAAATAATATGTCCACATTTTGAATGATGTCTCTGAATACTCGTGTGTTGTAAACTTTGAGAGAGCATCTCTGTCATTTGACATGGTTCTTTACAGCCATGGCTAGAGTGAAGTATATCCAAGAAATTCCATAGTCAAGAACAACAAATGCCAGAAGAATAAGGGAGGAGAAGTGATAACTGCATGATGCCTCTCTCTGATTGAATAGTTGAAGGGCACTTATGCATCCTCTGCAGATGCAGTCAAAGTATAGATTCTATGTCAGGTCGTGATAAAAAGGTAACCTGTGAAATTAGATCAATCTAGTTGTGAATAGACCAATATTACATTATTATTCTTAATTATGGTAACTGACACTATTAAAGTGTCCTGATTTTAGACAATTTTATGTCTTTAGCACAGATAACAGGTCAATGAAACTCATTATTAGGGTAAATAATGTGCATTAAATTGTCCCTGGTCATAAGTTCTTCTTATGTACTGATAGGTGCCCATCTATTTCAGCTTATATCTGTTTAAACCAGTTAAGAACTGGTTTAAGCTCTAAAACAATGACAGCATCAATAGAGATTTCAAGATCTGATGAAGATTAAGAATTACACATTTCACATGTAAATGCAGAGGGTAGTAAGCATATTTGAGCAAAGGAAGTATGTGGTATTTATTAATTAGACTGATCTCCAGTTTTTGTTTTTCTCTTGTTTTGGCAGCCTTCAGT
This sequence comes from Macaca nemestrina, assembly GCF_043159975.1. Classification (NCBI taxonomy): domain Eukaryota; kingdom Metazoa; phylum Chordata; class Mammalia; order Primates; family Cercopithecidae; genus Macaca; species Macaca nemestrina. The sequence continues at coordinate 83,999,773 of NC_092137.1, read as the reverse complement.
TTCATGCTGAATGTGTAAACTGTCTTCAGGATCTCAGAGTCAGGGAAGTCAAACTTATAGGAAAATAACCTTAAAGGAGTAAAAGGACAAACAGGATTTTGAAGTACTATCCACTGGGCAGGGATTGGGATGTCAGGACAGATGATAGATTTGATGGGGCATGATGGTACAGTGATGGTATAGTGATGGCAGCAGTGATGGTAGAGTAATGCATAACCTGTGCTTCAGCTACATTAATTAGGCAAGTTACAATTGGGACAAGTATTAAACCACGGAGCAGGTAGATTTCATGAGAGAGAATGCCTTCACTGTGGTGAAATATAAAGGCCACTAATAATTCTGTAAGGTGAAATCTACAAACTTTTGGAAACTCATCAAGCTTACTGATACCTAGTCATCATTTGGAAGAGACCCTATCCGTACCAGAATAGCTTCCTGTTGACTAGAGAGAGTAACAGTTCAGTCTTAGTTGTGTGGCATTTTCTTTGAGAGGGAGGCTGGTAATTTGGAGAGGAATTGGAATGGTTCATAGACTGTGACCACAAAATGAATGTGATTTGATGGTTTGGCATGTTCTTTGTGCAGGACTAGTGTCATACCTTCTTAATGGTTTCCCTGCAAACTATTGCAAATGCTACCAGCAAATTCAAGATCCACAGATCAAATCTAGAAGGTAGTAATAGTGTGAATTTTTTGCAAACTATCTAAGATAATTTGTGAATTTAGTCAGGGTATCAATCAATGAATCCCGAAGTTTGTTTTCTTCTGTCAATAAAGCCTAATGTATTATTGAACTAATGTGGTATTAAATTTAAGAAGACTGCATCCAATAACTTGAAAGATATTCAGAGAAAATATGTATTGATTGGAACAAAACAAAAAGTTCTGTTTGGTGAATAGTACAATTTATAAGGAACTGATAACAAATGAAAAAGAAATGGCTTTAGACAGCTCAACGTGCATAACTTTATATGTTCGCATTTCACAAATATTAGAAATCAATAGATCTATTTAAGAACGTCAGGGAGGAATTAGAATTGCAAAATAAAAAATAGCTAAGAGTATCAATGCTAAAGAATTTTTCTATGGTTTATGAGGACAAGTTAAAACATTAAAAATTGGTTTTGACAAGACAGAAGAAAGTGTAAAATATGTGTTAGTATTACCACTTCATAAAATTAAATTAGACATCTCAAGATTTAAAGTAAATCTCTCCCCACTACAGATACACCCATTTTTCTCTAGCCCTTTAAAAGCCTTTTTTATGGGTATCTGAGAAATGAGGAATTTATTGACAGTCTTTTACCTAGAATTTCTAGATGTTGAAAGTGCCCTCTTTTTTCATGAAGTCATGGAGATTGTAGAACATGAAAAACCTTTAGTAAGCAAGATAAAATTCTCCCTCCAAACTGAAGATGCTATCATATATGTGAAAAAAAAGGATCTTGTTTTGTCGGATCAAAAAGTAAAAAGAAAATCATGAAAAATTAGGAATGTGCTTCATCCTTTTTTTTTTTAGTATAACTTTTTTTCAGTTCTTATTAACATGATATATGCTCATTTAATAGTTGATCAGAAGAAATAAGTTCCAAGAAATAATCAACAGATAACTATATTTTCTATTGTTCTGTCCAGTGGTATCTTAGCAAACTGGCTTTCTGGAAAAAAAAAAAAAAAAAAAAAGTAGTGTTTGCCAATTTCAGTTGTGTAAATATTCCCAGCATGGCAAATTTTAAGCTTCCAGTAGTTTAAAAATAAGCTTACAAAATTTCCAAAAATGTTGCATTTAACTCACATGAGCTGGTATATTCCAGCTCATGCAACACCATCTACATAAACATAGTGAACACGTCATTGAACATCGCTTTAGACACCATGCAATGTTTTCAGGCTAATAAAAAGAATGGATAGATTGCTAAATAACACTTTGTCTTTCTGTGCCTGACATATTTCACTTAATATAATGTCCTCCAGGTTCATTCATATCCCAAATAACAGGACTTTTTTTCCTTTTTTAGTGCTCAATAGTATTCTACTCTGTGTATATACTACATTTTCTTTATTCATTTATCCATTAATGGATGCTTCGGTTGATTCCATATCTCGGCTACCATAATGCTGCAATAAACTTGGAGTGAAGATATCTCTTTGACATACTGATTTCATTTTATTTGGATATATAACCAGTAGCAGAATTACTAGATTATATAATAGTTCTATTTTTAATTTTTTGAGCAACCTCCATACTGTTTTTCATACTGGCTGTACCAAATTATATAATGTACCAAATTCTTCACTTAGAGTGTGCAAAGATTATGTTTTCCCCATATACTTGGCAACATTTATCGTTCATCTTTATGATAGTAGTCTTTCTAAATAGTGTGAGGTGATATCTCTTTGCAATTTTAATATATGTTTTTCCTGATGGTAATAGATATTGAGCATTTTTTTTCATATACTTGTTGGTGATTTATGGTATCTTCATTTGAGAAAGGCCTATTCAGGTCCTTTGCTCATTTTTAAAATCAGATTATTGGCCAGGTGCAGTGGCTCACGCTTTTCATCCCAGCACTTTGGGAGGCCAAGGCAAGTGTATCACGAGGTCAGGAGTTCGAGACCAGCCTGGCCAACATGGTGAAACCCCCATCTCTACTAAAGATACAAAAAATTTGCCATGTGTGGTGGTGCGTGGCTGTAATTCCAGCTACTCGGGAGGCTGAGGCAGGAGAATCGCTTCAACCTGGGAGGCGGAGATTACAGTGAGCCAAGATGATGCCATTGCACTCCAGCCTGGGCGACAGGGTGAGACTCCATCTCAAAAAAAAAAAAAATAAATAAATAAAAATAAAATCAGATTATTATTAGTAGTAGTACAGAGTTGACTGTCTTCCTTATTTATTTTGTATAGTGCTATGACTTGAATGTGTCCCTCAAAGTTTATATATTGGAAATTTAATTCCAAATGCAACAGTTTTGAGAATTGGCACCTTTAAGAGGTGATTAAGCCTTGAGGGCTCTGACCTCCTGAATGAATTAATGCCCTCATCTCAGGGTGGGTTAGTTATCACAAGAGTGGGTTCCTGATAAAAGGATGAGTTTGGCCTCAGAGACAGAGACTCTCTCTCCGTCTCTGTCTTGTGAGTATTCTCTTGCCAGTGATGCCACATGTTACATGTGGCAAGAAGGCCCTCACCACGTGCATTCTCTTGATTTTGTACTTTCCAGCCCCCAGAACCGTGAGCCAAATTAGCTTCTATAGCTTATAAATTACCCTGTGTGTGGTGTTGTGCGGAGCACAACACAGACTAAGAAAAATATTAACCCTTTAACAGGGAAATGACTTGAAACTGTTTTCTCCTTTTCCATAGGTGATAACTTCCTCAGCTGACTGTTTCCATTGCTGTGTAGTACATTTTTGTATATGGTATGAGATATGGGTCTAATTTTATTCTTCTGCATGAGATATCCAGTTTTCCCAACACCATTTATTAAAGGGATTGTATTTTCCCTATTTTGTGTTCTTGGCATCTTGGTTGAAAACGTACTGTAAATGTGTGGATTTATTCTGTTTCCTTGGTATATGTGTCTGTTTTTGTGCCATACAAGGCTGCTTTAATTGCTATACCTTTGTAGTATATTTTGAAATCAGGGAGTGTGATGCCTCTGGCTTTGTTCTTTCTGCTCAAGATAACTTTGGTTATTCAGGGTCTTTCTGATTTCATAAAAATTTTATAATTTTTTTCTATTTCTGTGAAAAGCATCATTATAATTTTGATAGTGATTGTATTGAATCTGTAGATCACTTTGAGTAGTATGGACATTTTAACATTATTAATTCTTCTAACCATTATCACAGACTACCATTCAATATATTGTGTCTTCTTCAATTTCTTTCATCAATGTTTTGTAATTTTGAGTGTACAGATCTTTCATCTCATTATATTCATTCCCAAATATTATATATATATATATATATATATATATATATATATATATATGCCTCTGGCTTTGTTATTTTATTATTTCATTTTTTTGTTTAATCAGTATTTCATATATATATATATATATATATCTCCACCAAGTTAGACCTGCTGACCATCTTGAAAGATGAAGTCATGGGACACATGAGATTGAACATAATTTGAGCTATGAAATAAAAGTAGTTTTCAGTTATTGAAATATAAAGATAAAACAGGCTTTCTAAATCTCTGAATTTAATGTCAATATCTATATAGTTGCAAAACTAATACTAAATTTCAGGGACCCTGATGACCACAATTATTCTTATGAATATCATTCTCTTCATACCCTTGACTGTTTCAGAACCTTGGGGTACTTCTTGTGAAGGATAGGCCTGGGTAGTTTCAGATGGCTGTCCATGGTAGCTGGGTGAGCAGAGAGAGACCTCAGAGGCTGAAAAGAGATATGTTAGAGAGTTGTTGGTAGGTTCAGGCAGAGCCACCACATACGTTTAACTTACTTCAAATCTGTTAGTGTTGTTCTTATTTCCCCTAAAACTTTGCTCTCACTATAAATATTATTTTTTAAAATAGCTGGTTTATTACCCAAAGAACTAAATTAAATTTGCGTAATGAAGAAAAATAGTCACTGACATTAATAATTGAACATCAATTGAACAGTAGAAGAAATAGTAGACAAAACATAGTTTAGGGGAGGTTATTGATTTCAGGCAGTTACCCAGATTATACATAGAACTATATAGAGACATGAAATGTGAAGGAAATGTCAAAAACCATGGAGTTTAGATTGAAAAGACACACAATATACCTAACAGGAGTTCCAGAAATAAAGAAAATAAATTAAAAGTGGGAAGGAGAACAATCCAGTGTTCAAAAATAAAATTTCAGTTATCAGAAAGAAAAGAAAAATCTTGACCTTTTCTTGAAGAACTCATGATTCTACCACAAGATAAGAAATAACAGTCCTATCTGGGCAGACTATACAAAATTATGTGACATCAGAGATGCAGCATCAGAGACAAAAGGGAAAATCTAAATAGCAAGATAGGAAAAGATTACTTAAGTTGAAATTTATATGGATAGCAGATGTATTATCAACAAAATAGATGCTAATGAGGAATATGTTCAACGTGGGAAGTAATTAGAGCGATTTTAATTAAAAATAAACAGTGAAAATTCTAGTAATCAAGTTTCAAGTTAAAAAATTATTAAGGCCTGGATTTCAGTAGGAAGTTTTTTTGCATATAGACTTATGAAATAAAGATAAAATGGGATATAGAAGATAATGCTAAAATAAGAAATAAGTAAATGTGTTAGTAAATGTAAGAATGACTTAACTGCAAAAAAGTTAATGACTACAGTGGGGGAAATTCAAATAATATAAAATAGGAATACTAGAGAAAAGAATGTGGAAGATACTGGGGGAGTTGATAAGACTCATACATTCTTCTGTAGCAGCATACAGTTCCTACTTTCTGCCACCCAGGCTGAAGTGCGATGACATGATCTTGGCTCACTGCAACGTCCACCTCCAGAGTTCAAGCCATTCTCCTGTTTCAGGTTCCCAAGTCGCTGGGATTACAGGCACACGCCACCATGCCCAGCTAATTTGTGTTTGTGTGTGTATTTTAGTAGAGATGGGGTTTCACCTTGTTGCCCAGGCTGGTCTCAAACTCCGGAGCTCAGGAAATCCACCCACCTTGGCCTCCCAAAGTGCTAGGATTATAGGTGTGAGCCACCATGCCTGACCCCAGGTAGGCCTTTTAAAATATAAAATGCATATACAAAAATATAACAAGGTGAGGAAGGCCAAACAAGAATTTAGAAAACTACATTAAACTAAGAAAAGTTAAGAAAGGTAAAATAAATATACAAATAAATGTATTTTAGATTAAACACACCATCTAAAATAGTAGAGTTGTTTCCAAATACAAAATTACTTATTCGATTACATTTACTTGATAAAAGCTATTGATTTTTTACATTGGATAAGAAATACATGTAACTCTTTAACAGGCATATCTAAAATACAACCAATTTAACATAAATATTTAACAGGCATACTTAAATCATAAAAAGCAAAGTGAAAAATGCTATGTGGTTCTTTACAGAAAGTTTGCCAGCCCTGGCTTTCAATCTTTGAGAGAAAACCATAGACTTCCAAGATGACATCAGATTAGAGAAAGATTTATTTTAAAATCCTCAGCTTTATAAAATATTTTTAAAAGCATGAAAATTTGACTACATTGTCAATAATCAAACTCTTGACAGGATAATTATGTAAACAAAAATTAAATATAAGACAAAGGATTTAAAATATGTACAATACACAAAACTGACAAAGGATTAGTAACCAGAATATATATATGTTTCTTATAAATCATCAATAAATAATAACTCAAAAGGAAATTGTATAACTGATATTAAGAGCGTTCAAATAAATGGATGGCCAATAAATACATCAAGAAAGGTCCAGACTAACTAAAAAGTAGAGAATTGCATATCAAACTATATTATCATGAAATATTGTCAGAGCAGCCCAAAACATTAAAAATTTGATATATAAATATTTTGGTAAGAATGATAAATGGAAACTCTCATATTCTTCTGACTCGAGTCTAAACAGCTACAATTTGAATAGCCGTTAATCAGTATGCATTTAAATTGAATGTATACCTGCATCTGACCTGTCAATTCCACTTCTAGTATAACTAATCTATGAAAACTATGGGGAAATGTGCTTAAAGTCATTTACTGCAGCATTGTCACCAGTAGCAAAGTAAAGATATAAAGTAAATTTATTATCAAGATTATCAATATAGTAATGGATCTATAATGTGGTATGTTAATGTAGTAGAATTCTGCAAAACACTCAGAATTGGTGATCTAATAATCCCCTGGCTATCTATAAACATAAGTCACAAAAGCAAAATGATGAGGGAAAAAAAGCAAGGTACAGTGGTATTTGTGATGCACTATGAGAGAATTCCAATAATGGGGCATAATACATGGAAGTTCAATAAGACTCAAAGGAAATACAGGAGAAGCGTGTTCTATCTACAACTTGGTAAGCAGGTGTGCTGACAGCATTAAAGGAGCATGTTTTCCTTTCAAATTGGAACTTATTCCAACACAAAAAGAAGGTACTGACATTCTAAGACATACAAATTATTAAGGAAATCTGTCATATCTTCTCTTGAACCTGTACTAATTTCCTATATTAGCCAACCATTTTCACAGGGAATGATGACAAAAGAAAATGGAAAGATAGTGCAATCCATATTTCCTTTTTCTTTTAGTCCTTATGTACTCATCAACAAGCTGAAAGTAGAGAGGACTGTTAGGACGTGAGGACATCAAGAATGTCCAAGCTCAAGAATAATACATTTTATATAAAATATAATAATTATGGTAAATCTCCATGTGAGTTAAATACTGTTATATTTACATTTAAATCTGACATTGCACAAAAAAGATGAACTGTGAATTTCAGTAATTTGTTTATATTTTGCATTTTCTTAGAATGCCATTGAACAGCAAATAAAAAATACAAACACACACAAGATAGGTCAATAGAGAGACCTATCTTCTCTGTGTTTAGAAGAAAGAAAAATTTATGATATTTTAGTACTTTTAATGAAACCATTCTTTCTGCTTTTAGAACAAAGAATCTGTTTTCATTTGCATTGTTTCTTGCCAATTATGTAGATGGCCTTAAGTGAATAGAGATCAAACAAGACAATAACTTAAAACAGGAGCAATAGTAACTTTCAAATTTTTCTCCATGAACTGCCAATGTCCCTCAGTCTGTTCACATACTTCTAAATGTTTTCCCTCAGTTCTTTAGAATAACAAGCTAGACCATGCCAGGCATTCTTGCATCTTCTTGATTAGATGTAGATTCCAATGAAGTAAGCTTTAATTTTGCCATGCTGCTCTTTAATAACACCCTTACCATCCATACATTGTGATAAAAAGTACTTAATTTGGCCGGGCGCGGTGGCTCAAGCCTGTAATCCCAGCACTTTGGGAGGCCGAGACGGGCGGATCACGAGGTCAGGAGATCGAGACCATCCTGGCTAACACGGTGAAACCCCGTCTCTACTAAAAAAAATAGAAAAAACTAGCCGGGCGAGGTGGCGGGGGCCTGTAGTCCCAGCTACTCGGGAGGCTGAGGCAGGAGAATGGCGTGAACCCAGGAGGCGGAGCTTGCAGTGAGCTGAGATCCGGCCACTGCACTCCAGCCTGGGCGACAGAGCGAGACTCCGTCTCAAAAAAAAAAAAAAAAAAAGTACTTAATTTATTTTAGATTTGAGGGTGCATGAGAAAATTGGTCACATGAATATATTGCAAAATGGTGAAGTTTGGGCTTCCAGTGCATGCATCCCTCAAATAGTGAACTTTGTACCCAACAGGTAATTTTTCAACCTTCACTCTCGTTTTACCCTCCTCTCTCCTGGAGTACCCAGCATCTGTTATTTCCATCTTTCTATCCATTTGTACCCATTGTTTAGCTCCCACTTATAACTGAAAACATGTGATATTGATTTTCTGATTCTTAGTTAATCCTCTTAGGATAATAGCCTCCAGCTCTATCAATGTTGCTGCAAAGGACAAGTTTTCATTCTTTTTTTATGGCTGCATAGCATTCCATGGTGTATATGCACCACATTTTCTTTATGAAATCAACAGTTGATGATCATTTAGATTGATTCCATTTCCAGCAATTCGATGACATTGCTATTGTGAATAGTGCTACGATAAACATATGAGTGCAAGTGTCTCTTTTAGATAATGATTTTTTTTTTTTTTCCGTTGGCTAGATACCCAGTAGGGAGATTACTAGGTTGAATGGTAATTCTATTTTTAGTTCTTTGAGAACTAAATTTGAGAAATATTCGTATGGTTTTCCATAAACGTTGTACTAATGTACATTTCCACCAACAGTGTATATATTCCTTTTTCTTTACATCCAAGGCAACATTGATTGTTTTTTGACTTTTTAGTAGCCCTTTGACTGCTCTGTGATTGTGATTTAAATTTTCATTTGTCTTATAAATAGTGATGTTAAGCCATTTTTCCTGTGCTTGTGGGTCATTTGTATATCTTCTTTTGAGAAATGTCTATGTTCTTTGCCCACTTTTTAATGGTGGTGTTGGAATTTTTCTGGTTGAGCAGTTTGAGTTCCTTGTAGATTCTAGAAATTGCTCATTTGTCAGAAGCATAACTTGCAAATATTTACTCCCATTCTTTAGATTGTCTGTGTAATTTGTGGATAGTTTTTTTAATCTTTTTTTTGGAATGCAGAAGATCATTAATTTATTAAGTCCCATTTGTTTTTTGTTTTTGTTTTTGTCTTTATTGCTTTTGAAGGTTTCATAGTACATTCTTTGCCTACTGCAATGTCAAGAAGAGTTTTTCTTAGGTTTTCTTCTAGAATTTTTGTAGTTTCAGGTCTCATATTTAATTTTTAATCCATTTTGAGTTAATTTTTGAATATAGTGAGAGATAGAGATCTAGTTTTATTCTTCTGCATATGATTATCCAATATTCCTCACACAATTTATTGAATAAGTTGTCCTTTCCCCATTGTTCATTTTAGCTAACTTTGTCGAAGATCGATTGGTTGTAGGTATGTAGCTTTATTTCTGGGTTCTCTATTCTGTTCCATTGATTAACGTGTCTATATTTTTACCAGTACCACACTGGGCAGTGGGAGCACCATGGAAGATGACAGGATTGCAGGGCCTGGGCTTTCAGAAGGACTCTAAGCTGTAGCTGAATGGTTCAACAGGAGCAGGATGACTGCTCTGCAGGACTCTTACTGGAAAGGTGGGACCCCTCAGTGGCAGAAGCAGAGGCAGGCAGCTGTAGGGGGCATGGGCTGCTCACACATTCCTCTCATAGGGTCAGCAGCAGTGTTCTTCTTTCGGAAGTGCTAAGGTGCCAAGTTTCCCTGCTCCCTCCCTGCCCTGATTGCAGCAAGAGCTGAAGTAGTGAGAGCAACTTGTTCAGGAGCCAATGGGCAGATCACCAGCTACCGGGGGTTGGACTCCCAGAACAATGCCAGATCACAGCCAAAGTGCTCAAATAAGGGCAGGGAAGCTACTATGCAGGTCTGTCACTATTGAAGGCAGGCACTTCTCAGCTAGAGCAATGGAGACTGGCAGCTGTGGGTTCATGGCCTGCTTCCCTCCCACAGAGCAGTGGTGGATTTTGCTGTTGGTGCACACACAGGTGCCAGTTTCCCCTGCTCCCTTCTTGGCCTAGCATCAACAGAGTTGGTGGAAGCACTGGTGGTGGCAACTGCTGTGAAAGCCAAAGGTCAGGTCAGTGGCCTGGAGAGGTTAGACTCTCAGAAAAGCACTGGCCACATGTAATCCCAGCATTTCGGGAAGCCAAGGCGGGAGGATCACCTGAGGTCAGGAGTTTGAGGCCAGCCAGGTCAACATGGTGAAACCCCATCTCTAGTAAAAATACAAAAAAAAAAATTAGCTGGATGTGGTGGTGCGTGCCTGTAATCCCAGCTACTCAGGAGGCTGAGGCTGGAGAATCTCTTGAACCCAGGAGGTGGAGGTTGCATGACCTGAGATCATACCACTGCTCTCCAGCGTAGCTGACAGAGTGAGACTCCATCTAAAAAAAGAAAAGAAAAAGAAAGAAAGAAAAGAAAAACACTGGCCACATCCATGTTGCTCATGCTAGGACAGGGCAGATAAGCTGTGGACCTGGTGCTGAAGAAGGCAGCCACTGCTTAATGGGGAGTAGCAGAGGCAGGCAGTCATGTGGTGTGCAGTCTGCCCATTCCTCTGTGCCATGGCTGTAGTACCTGTCTTTGGGGCATGTAAAAGTGCCCAAAAGTGTTGGGGTAGTGGCATTTGGTGTTGGGCTGATCAAGGATCAAAGCCCAGTGGGACTCCACATGGGCTCAAGCAGTGCCTCTCCACAAAGGGAGCTGCTTGTACACTCCACAGTGTACAAGCAGCTCCCTTTGTTAGTCTGGTTTGGAGGGTACAGGGGTATGGGCCAAGTGGACTCTCAGTAGCTAGGAATGTAAAAGTCCATGGCAGAGGTGTGGAGTCTCGAGTGTTTCTTGCTCACTCACCCCTTTCCTGCATCAGGGAGCCTCTTCGGCTCCACACAGGTCCCAGCTCAGCAGGCTGCCTGGCTTCAGTCACCTCTGCTCTCTGTGAATCCAGTCATTTCTTGGTGAATGCCTGTGTGCTCTCTTAGATGCACTTCTCAAAGTGTTAATGTTTACTCACTATTTTGATGCTTCTTCATAAGTTGCTTTTAGTCATCGTGAAGCTGAACCCTTATCTATTATTAATAGTAATTGTAGCAAAATGGCAGGAAATATGTTTAGGCAATTGAACTTTTTAGAGACCTCTTCAATGACCTGTAATTTATATTTAAGGCTTTCATTATTCACCATCAAATTTTTGCAGAATACAGTCAACCAGCTATAGAATTCATCTGTTCTTAAGTAGGTCCCATGAAAGTGTGTTTTTGAAGTATAGCAGTTGCAGTCCACAAATTCTCTTTACTTCTATTCTTTCTCATTTAAGAAGTGTTCAAAGCAGTTTTTGAGTTGTATTTTTTGCTCTTAAATGTTTTTCAGCAATTGCAAATAGATCATTTACCTGTTTTCATCTACAGCTGCCAAGTCCACATGACAATTACGAATGGGTTAAAAAAAGGAGAATTGATTTTTTGTTTTCAAAGACAAAATCTACCCAAGTGCTTCTCTTGCATAAATCTACTTGATTCAGTTCATGATCAAATGACATTGAAATATCAAAATTATAATAAAATTACAGGCTTTGCAATTACACAAAGGAATGTATTAAACTACTTTTGGGAACTATTGTATGTAATATTGCATACTATTTTATGTAATATAAAATTGAAATTTTTAATTACTTCTGAGTTGATTTATTTACTCACTCTACTGTGTCATCAGAATTCTATCTATCTCCAATCTAATTTTTGTGGTGTCAGACCCTGTTAAGTCTGACTTCTCTCGTGCTGAAAAAAAAAAAAAATAGCTTCTGAACTTCTCAGTTTTATACATGAACACCAAATAGTGCAAAAAAGAAATCACAAATAATTCAAAAAAGAAAGCTTCTGATAGTGCTCTCAGAAGAATAAAGAATTATTATTTTGAGATGTCCACAGTAATCCTTATCTCAGGTCTAATGACATTAATTAGATTAGGGGACAATTCATAAATCCATCATTTTAATGAATGAGAATTTTATGACAATTTTAAAATCATAAGTTACCTGAACCAATAACCCAGGTGTGAGCAGTAGAATAATTCTGAATGAATTATGTAAATAAGAAACTTCCCTAATTCTAAGGCTAAGAACAATATTCTCATCTCTTTTTCCATAACAATTACATTTTTCACTACATTTAGTCTTCTATAATTATTTTGCTCAAACCTTCGGAAAAAGACTGTTAAATACATACATGCACCCCACACATATATACTACACAAATAAAACTAGTCTGAAAATTATAATACCTATTTAAACCGTAGTTGACTACCTAAGGGTAAGAGTGTGATGAGTGAACTCATTGCTTCAACATTCAAGTTGCTTCACAATTTGACTCCAATTTCATTGTCCAGCTGTATTTCCTACTTGTTAAATGTTCAGTGATACGAGAGTTTTCACCGTTCCCTGAAATGTCATGCCTTTTCATGATTCTATGCTTTTCATGTGTTCTTTTCTCTGCTTTAAAGTCCGTTCTAAAATGATTCTACTTCCAGAAGATTTCTATTCATTATTAAAAACTCATAGCATCTGTCTGAACTTATTTGATTCATTTACAAAATGTAATCACATTTTTCATGTGTTCTTATAGAATTGTGAATGTTTGTTATTATACTTGTAGATTATTTGATTGTATATATTTGCATATATATGCAAATTATAGTTTTAAAAGTATAGTTAAATAAATTGTATACCTATTTATTTAAATATGTTTTAACTTTTATATTGACTTATACACCAGACTTCAGCATAGAAACAATCAATATTCAAAATAAATTTCTAAGCTAGATGAAAAAATAAACTTCAAAAGAATTCTTTAATCTCATTAATACTTTAATAACATGAATATTTTCCAAAAGAGCAATATAACTACACAGAAACTCAAAAGCAGAACTTACATAGCAAATACTAGGTCATATTTATGAATTTATATTATTGGTGATTGAGTTAATTTGAAGAATTTACCTGAACTTTAGAAGCGTTGTACATACTTTGCTTCTTAAATTGAAATAATTGGAATATTTTAAGGCCTTATTTAATAATTTAAAATAAAACCTTGAAACTTAATCTGATATAAATAAGAATATAATTTGTTTTGCTAGTTTCTTTACACTGATTCTTAAAAGTACTGGTGTGCATTCAGTGTACACCTACTGAATAATTCTGTGTTTTACTAGTATATGAGAAGTTATAAATAAGTATGGGAGTCATAAGTATAAAACTAGTCTGTGGCTTCTTGCACAAAGCATGTGTACATATATGACTTTATGTAACTCATATTGCATATATACCACCTTCAAAAGTATGGTAGAATCAATAAGTGATATGAAAATTCAGAGGATTTATAGGCACATGAATAATCAGATACATTAACTTGAGGAATTTGAATTTATAATGTATCTTGGGTTTTTTAATTAATGAAGTTGTAATGTCATATTTTTAAAAACTAATGGTAAACCAAGATCACTCTTTTCATTGTAACTGTATTAATTGCTCTAAATATATTGAGTGAACCTCTTCAAAACCACTTAGGTAGATTTATTAAACACACGCTTATGTGAAGTGGGTTTGGGTAAGCAATGAAGAGTTGGGTCAGTCTGAGGATTGTCATACTAAGAATCTAGGTGTTGTGAAGGTCACATTAAGCTTATTAGGATATAGGGTCCACTTTAGAGGTTAAAAATTAAAGCCCTGGCATAGGGACATGAGTGTGAAATTAGTTTTCAATCCCCTTGATCAGTTTATAGAACAGGAGGACACATGAAGAGCATTAACAAGAGTCTAGCCTTGAAGGAGGCTAGGGGACATACCACAGTGATATTCAGAGCCAAAATCTAATTAGAGAAAGTAAAGTTCATAGGGGAAAAACAATCAAAACAATGAGTTATTTAATGAGCATTGGGGCAGATAGGCAAGTTATACATTATAGGGCAGGGACATTTGTTGTTTGGATAAGTCATCATAAATTTGAAACATTTATTATCTCCATGTGCCTGGATTGGATGGGCATTGGATAACATGATCAAGTGCCAAGGTTATAAATAGCTAAATTTTGCAACTGAATAGGATAAGAAGAAAGAATAAAAATTAACTTGACATTGAGAAGACATTAACAGACTTTTCAAATAAAGCAACCTGGAGGGTTGTGGAGCTGGTGTGCTGACGTGCTTAGAGATTAGTTATGAAGATCTGCACTACAAACCAGAAGAGAGGTTTGGAAGTTTGGCAGGATTTACAAGTCAATTACGTAGTGTCTAATATGCAGAATGCAGAATGCATTGGAGAGCTCCTAGAGGTGATCCATGAACACAAAACTTATCTGTTCCTACAGCAACTCAGTGGACTTAATAAGAATGTTAAGAGAGGGATGGCTTCTCTGAACATGTGTTCTCCACCTGAAGATGAAACAGACAGAATACTGACAATTTTAGAAGTTTTAGAATTTACATAACTATTTTCTTATAAAATATGTGTCATGATTTACCTGCTTTCAAATTTATTCTTCTCTAGCCATTTCTGAGAATGCTTGTAGGTTGGGCAAGGCATCTATTCAGTAAGTTGCGTGTTCTGCTTGAAGGATGAATAAATATTCATAATAAGTGAAGTGGTGTGTCACTCACTACCAAAATATCAATTTCATCTAGCCTATACAACAATTCATATATTCAGTGAAAAGCACAAATTTGACACAAAGATGAAATTTGTGGCCATTCTGTCCTCACATTTCACACCAGGGTATAATTCATCTTTTATCTACAAACTAGAAACTGAATTGGTTAGAAAGGTTCCAGATACTCTATGGTGACATGAAAAAATTTATATGTAATCTTAGCACCCATTCTTATCAAAAAGTCTGAAAGCCAAACTAGTAAGAATTCCATCAACAGATCTAGTTTTTATAATGGTATGTCTTATGCAGCATTTCCATAAAGCCAATTAATCCAAAATGTAATATGTTGGACTATTAAATATGACTATAAAATATAAGTCCTAGAAAGAGAAGAAATAAAAACAATTTACTCGGTGAAAACCATACATAACCTTCAGATTTAGATTTAGAAAGAGAATTGCTAATAAATATCTCTGCTTTTAAGTAAATCTAAAGAAAAAGGGAGTTATGTTTTACATGTGTCTTTGAGAGTTTAGCAAGAAGAAAATTAATATTTAATAAGCTGTGTAGATTGGTTGCAGGCTTCTGTGGTATGACTAAAACTCTTTGATGGATGGAATTGGGTCTACCAATGAAACTGACAAGCAATGGATTTCTCCATGTATACCATTGTTGAAAGCTAAGACAACTTAAGCCACCATTCTTCAAAGGATTTAAGTAGAATAGTCCCAGAAGGACATCTGGGTTGGAACTGGCAGTATTGAATGTCCCAGTCATACATTATGAAAAGTATACACTGCCCTAAAGTTTAATTTCACATTTGTTTCTCCTTCAGACTGAGAATAAAACAGAGATCATCACGGACACTAGACATAAAGAATAAACATAATTTTTCAGAAAACTCTGAAAAGAGCTAATAGTATCAATAAAGTGATTTTAGAAACTATGGGCTTAAATACAAGCAGCACAAAGGTATCAGATCAATGTGGGCAACACATTTACATGAAAAATGATGTTTTAAATTAACATTCTACTTCTAACATTCTACTTCTACATTCTACTTAGAATTAACATTCTAACTTTTTATAGTAGTGATGAGTACAAATTATGTAATTTTTGCATTATAATATTAGCTTCAGGAATGGCAAAGACACTCTAACTCTCTGAAGTATCACTGTGTAGAAATAATTTTGTTACTGCAAGTCAGGTAGTCATACAATATTCTGGTGAAGACTAAATTCCCATGTAGAGATATTGAATAATAGACTTATACTTTTTTGCATTATAGAAAACATTTGAGTGTAAGTTACTTCCCATTTATCCTCATAGGCATAATTAACCCCATTCTGCAGATGGAGAATTTATTTTTGTAAGGTTCGTAGGTAAATCACACATCTTGTAAAATTAGCTTAATTGAAATGAAAAAAATGGTGGGTAATGGAAAATGGCTCACACATAAGGCCAGTTACTTCATTCTAATCCTAACCACTGGCTGACCAACTCAGAAATTAAAGTGATTTAACTGTTCATATATGTAGTCACTATTAGACTATATTGATTAAAATAATTTTAAAGTAAATATAATTGGTATAATTGATAATTAAAATACAAAAACTAATGAGAAGGCAGGTTCTCCCTTATTTTTATTTCTTCCACAAAACAAAAATAAATTACTGTCAAATTCTAATAATTTTAATTCTAAGTTGATGACAATTTTCCATGTGTATTTGTACAGAAATCTATACATAGTAGGATTTTAGATTCAGTGGTACTAAGTAAATTTTCATATTAGCTTTGACTTTTTTTGTTTTGTTTTTTGTTTTTGTTTTTGTTTTTGTTTTGAGACGGAGTCTTGCTCTGTCACCCAGGCTGGAGTGCAGTGGCGTGATCTCGGCTCACTGCAAGCTCTGCCTCCCAGGTTCACACCATTCTCCTGCCTCAGCCTCCCAAGTAGCCGGGACTACAGGCGCCCGCCACCATGCCCGGCGAATTTTTTGTGTTTTTAGTAGAGATGGGGTTTCATCGTGTTAGCCAGGATGGTCTCGATCTCCTGACCTTGTGATTCGCCCACCTCAGCCTCCCAAAGTGCTGGGATTACAGGCATGAGCCGCCACATCCAGCCTGACTTTGACTCTTTTTAATAAAACAAAAGCAGTTACTATGATGAGGATGTATTCTTAGTTGAGATTCCCTCCTAACCTCATTGCAAGTAATTAAATAGATGGCATTCTTTCATTTTTCAACCTGATGTTTATCAAAATAACTTAAAATAATTTAAGAATCTTAAAACAATGTATATTGTCACATATTTTACTTCTATGTTTTAAACTTCACAATTTATCATGAGCATTTTGACTTATGAGACAATAATTCCTAAACATTTAAAAATTGAGAAAAATATTTTATGTATATGCATATATTTACCACTTCTGTTACTCTTCATTTCTTTAAGTAGATTCAAGTTTCCATCTGCCATTATTTTCTTAAAGTGAGAACAATTTTTTAGAATATTTCTTTCAGTTCAAGTTTGTTTGTAATAAGTTCTCAAAGTTTTTGTGTTCCGAAAATAATTTTTTTCACCTTCATTTTTAAAGATATTTTCATTTGATAACGAAATTCATGGTTGACAATCTTTTTAAAATTCAGTATTTTAAAGATGTTATTCTATTATGTCCTGATTCATATTGTTTCTGACAATAAGGGACATTTTAAAATTGTGTTTCTCTTTATGTAATGTGTATTTACTGCCTTACTGCTTTTAAGTTGTTCACTTTATAACTGCTTTTTAGATATTTAATTATACCATGCCTTGATATAGTTCTCTTTGCATTGTGTGATGGTTAATACTGAGTGTCAACTTGATTGGATTGAAGGATACAATGTATTCTGGGTGTGCCTGTGAGGGTGATGACAAAGGAGATTAACATTTGAGTCAGTGGGCTGGGGAAGGCAGACCCACTCTTAATCTAGTGGGCACCATCTAAGCCTCCAGCGAATATAAAGCAGGCAGAAAAAATGTACAAAGGCAAGACCCGCTGAGCCTCCCAGCCTACACCTTCTCCCATGCTGGATGCTTTCTGTCCTTGAACATTGGACTCCAAGTTCTTCGTTTTGAGACTCAGACTTGCTCTCCTTGCTCCTCAAGCTTGCAGACAGTCTATTGTGGGAACTTGTGACCATGTAAGGTAATACTTAATAAACTCCCGTGTGTGTGTGTGTGTGTGTGTGTGTGTGTGTGTGTGTGTGTGTGTGTGTGTGAATCCTATCAGTTCTGTCCCTCTAGAGAACCCTAATTCACATTGTGTTTGATTTTATTGAGTTTAAGGATTTATTGTTTTTTATTTTTCAACAAATAATGGCATTTTTCAGCCCTTGTGTAAATTTACTTTTATGCTTGTGTCCTCTCTTTTTCTTCTGGGGCTCCAATTATGTTTGTTAGGCCACTTGACATTGTTTCATAGAGCAATGAGGTGTTGTCAATTTTTCAGGCTTTTTCTTCTCTCTTTGTTGCAGTTTGGATAATTGTATTGCCCAGCTTCAAAATTTATTATTAATTTTTTGGCTGTATTTAATCTGCCCTTTGTCCATTTAGCAGATTTTTAAAATTTTCAGATATTGTATTTTTCGTGTCTGGAAGTTTCCTTTTGTTTTTTATATCTTCCTTTTTATTGATTTGTTCAAGTGTTTTTAAACCATTGAGCATATTTGAAAAAGCTGTTTTAATGTCCATGACTACTGATTTTATTATCTTTACCATTTCTGTTTCTGTTTCAATTGACTGACATTTCTGTGTTTTGGCATATCTAGCAATTTTTAATGGAATAATTGGCATTATAAATATTACATTGTTCAGTATTTGAATGTTTCCTTTTATTAAAAAGTGAAGGTGTTTTGTTTTGTTGGGAACTAAATTTAGCTGTGGATCAATATTTTAATTTCAATACTTGTATTAGGTTTTGTTATAGTAGGTCTAGAATCATCTAAAATAACACTTCAATCTAGTGTTAGTTTAGCTCTACCTAAGTCCTGATGTCTTTACCAAATTTACCAAATATTTAGTTTTCAATAATGATTGTCTCTCTGTCTGGTCAGAACTTAATCTGTTTTCCAACATTGTAGCAGATATGATCATTCTTAAGTTTACAAATCTCCCATATTTGTACCTTGCTCAGTTTTGTTAAGTTTAAACTTACGAAAGCCTAGTTTAGTGTTGAATGCATGGGTTCCCTTTATATGAACTGTGGTTGGGAAAGTACTACACAATATAAAGCTGAATACATCACTAAGACTAAGAAGCTACCTTTTCTTAGTCTTGAATATTTTTTTACTTCATTCTATAAATGCTGTTATTCTTAAGGACTCAGTTTTAGAATTTTTGTCTTGTCTTTATTTATTCTCCATTTGGTCTCATTGAATTCCATTAATGATATATACTTTATATATCATATATACTTCTAAATCTATGCTTCATTCCATATCTTTGTGCTGAACTCCAGATGCATGAATCAAACAGCCTGTTCAAAGCTTTACTTGAATTTCTAAAAAAACAAAAACAATCACAGTTGGCATGCTCCCAGTAGATCTTGATTTAACCTCTCTGACTTCCTCCCTTTTCGGTACTCTGCTTTACAGTAAATGATAACTTCATTCACCCCAGTGCTCAGGAGAGAAGCCTTATGAGTGATCCTTGTATTGTCTTGGTTTTTACATACTCCGTCTTTACATTTTCAGAAAATGCTTTTGACAACTCCTTGAAAAATATTCTTAATCTGATATTTTATTCATCTGTGGCCACCATCATCGTCCAGACTACTATCGTTTCTGACCAGCACTACTACAATAATTTCCTAAATAGAATAACTACTTCCAATCTGTTCCCATTTATCTGTGTACCACATGGCAGACTCAATGATTATACTAAAATGAAGTGATACCACGACATTCTCCTATTTTTAAACTCACCGCTGGTTTGCCATGACGTTGAGGATATAAATAAAAGACTTTCTGAACATTCTATAATAATTTGCCCTTTACTGCCACTTGAAATTTATATCTTATCATCTGCTTGTTTAAGCTGATCTATTTCATGCTGGCTTTTAAAATATTCCTAATACATGCCAACTGTACTGCCATCTTAAGACCTTTGTGGTTATTTTATTTGGCTAAACCAAATGTCACCTAGACAAGGTGTGAATTAGTCATTTGGATATTAAAACACATGCCAAAAAATGATAAAATTCCTTAAAAATTGCTCTCAAATGAAATCAATAATGCAGTCTGTTTCTTCCCCTCCTTTTCCATTTATTAGACCTGTTTTATTTTTGTATGTAGTACTTAACAGTACATGAAATTATACTGTGAATTTATATCTTTTTTATTTATTTTCTATTTCTCATAATAGAATAGACACTTTTGAAAGCAGCAAGTGTATATTTCTGCTTCAATTTTTTACTCCGAGTGCATAGACTTTTGACTGGCATATACTAATACTCAGTTAATACTGGATGAATAAATGCACGAAGGTATGGGTGAATAGATAGAGTAACATATTATGCCTAACTTACTGAGAAGTGTGGACTCTTCCTCATATTAGAGGCATAGTTTGTGAGTGGGATATAATCTATGTACATTCTGCCTGTAGCTGGGGGAGGATTGACATACACACTTCTGTGGCCACCACCACTGGGACTGCAGAGGATTAGACCTGAAGTTATTACAGCACTAGGTCTTGCTCAAGGTCCATAGTAACCACTGTCTGGCTACCACCTATGTTCTCTCAAGGCCCTGGGACTCTACAGTCAGCAGGCAGTGAAGCCAGAAAGTCTTGCATTCTTCCATTTAGGCTGATGAGTTCCTCCAGGTCCTGGGCAGGTCCTTTGGTGCTGTCTAAAAGCTAAGACCTGGATTCAAAAACCTTACTGCTCTATTTTATTGTAGCTGAGCTGTCACTGAAACCACTAGGCAAAGTCCTTTTCATTCTTTCCTCCCCTTTACACAAGTAGAAGAGTCTCTATTTAGGGCCACTGTCCAACACCCACAGTGAATACTGCCTGGCTATGGCCAATGTTCATTTGAGGCCCAAAGGCTTCTCAATCAGCTTGAGGAGAATGCTTCCAGGCCTAGGACCCTCTTTTCGAGGAAGTGACCTCCTTTCTGGCTCAGGGCAGGTCTAGAAATGCCAAGGTCTGGAATCAGGGACCCCAGAAACCTGATTTGTACTCTAACCCCACTATAGCTGAGCTGGTGCCTAAGCTAATTTTTGCTCCTTATCAATGTGCATCGTTGTATGGATAATTCAATTAGGTGTTCCTGTGAGGAGGATGATTAGTAGAGGCTTCTATTTGGACATCTTGCTTCACCTCACTTCTATTTCTTGGAATTTTTAAGGTAACTTTCTACAAGACCAAATTATCACTTGTGTATTGTATTATCCAAGTGTTTTAGATATTCTTAACCACCTCCTGTGGGTAGTGAAATCCAGTGTTGGTAAGTTTTAAAATTTCATAAAAAATAGTCCTCACAGCAGCAGCTTTCTATGGCTGATTCACTCAAAAACAGTTTGAAGTTTGTTTGACAGTGATCAAAGGCACATATTCTGTGGAATTAATTTAATGTATTTAAGATTTCATATCATCTGCAGAAAATATCACATGTACCTGTCTTGCTCATGAGGTAGGATGGTAGTTAAAATCCCTAATATTCTCTGATTGATCAATCAGGTACCTGGTGGTAGGTTGATTATATTAGACAGTCTCCGTTTTGGAAGTGAAACATTTTGTTCTTACTAGAATAAACATTTTCTTTAAATACATATTTGCCTTCCTCATATGCAATGCTGTTTCTAAAACTAGTATCTGTGGACTTGCAGAATACCTCATGTCCCAGTATTTCACACAACATTGCTTCTGATCAAGGAACTCACTTCATGGCAAATAAAATGCAACAATCGTCCCATGCTCATGGAATTCAATGGTCTTACCCTGTTCCCCAACATTCTGAAAAATCTGGCTTGATAGAATGATGGAATGGCTTTTTGAAGACTCAGCTTCAGCATCAACAAGATGAAGCCAAATCTTGCAGGGTTGGGGCAAAGTTTGCTGAATCAGTGTTTGAAGAGTAGTTCTTTTTATCCTGTAGCCAGTATTCATAAGAGCAAGAATCAAGGGGTAGAAATGGGAGTGAAACACTCACTATTACCCCTAGTAACCCACTAGCAAAATGGTTATTTCCTATTCCCACGACATTATGGTTTTCTGCCTAACTGGTCTTAGTTTTGTAGAAAAGAATGCTTCTACTAGGAGATACAATGGTTATTCTATTGAATTACAAGTTAAGACTTCTACCTGACTACTTTAGGCTGCTCATGGCTCTGAGTCAACAATCAAAGAAGGGAGTTACTGTATCCTGATTAGCGAAGAGAAACTGAACTTCTATATGTCTGGGACTCAGGAGATCTCTTAGATCATGTCTTAATATTACCATGTTCTGTGATTAAAGTCAATGGAAAACTGCAGCAATCCAATCCAGCAGGACTACTAATGGCCCAGATTCTTTATGAATAAAAGTTTGGGTTACCCTACTAGGTAATGAACCATGCTTAGCTGAAGTTCTTGCTGAGAGCAAAAATAATACAGTATGAGTAGTGGAAAAAGGTAGTTATAAACACCAGCTACAACCTCGTGATCAGTTACAACGAGTTACAGAAATGAAGATGGCAATTGTCATGAGATTTTCTTATTATTTTGTTATGAATAGGTCTGTGTGTGTGTGTGCATGCGTGTGTAATGTCTTTATTTTCTCCTTTCTCTTATACTCTTATTATGTAACATAAGGTTTGCTAACATTACATTATAGTATTTAGGTTATATTTAGGTTACAGAAAACTCAGGAGAAGAATAAAAAATCACCGAGAGGCTTTACATCCTCTTCTGGGGAAGCAGTTACTGTATTTTTTGCTTTGCACAGAATAGTTGTATCATGTTAAGTGGAAATATAATCTTGTTATTTTCTTTATTTGGAAATGAAGTACAGTTTATGGATATGTGTAGGGCTATCAAGTTGACAAGGGGTAGACTCATCATAGTTATTTGTATGTTTCAACTTGGCTGGGCCACTATCCTCAGATGTGTGGTCAAACATCTGGGATGTTTCTAAAACAGTGTTTTTTGATTATATTAACACTTAAATTGGTGGACTTTGAGTAATGTAGATTGCCCTTCATAATGTGGGTGGGCCTCAATCAATAAGTTGAAGGCCTGAAAATAGAACAGAAGACTGGCCTCCCATCCTTCCACCAAGAAGGTATTCTGCCACCAGACAGTCTTGAGACTTGAACTGTAGCATCATCTCTTCCTGGGTCACCTTACAAATTTTGGACTTGCCAGCTTCCATGATAGTGAGAAACAATTCCTTAAAACTCTTCCTGTAAATATTCACATTATATTGCTTCTATTTCTCTGGAGTACTCTGAAAATATAGGTGGGCACTTACATGAGAAACAGATGTGCTGAGTAGAAGAAAAAATGTTAGAATAATTTGAAATCATGTAAAATTTAGGCAAGTGTACCTCAATTTATCACGGAACAGTTTTTTTTTTTTAATTTTTTATTTCTATAGGTTTTTGAGGAACAAGTCGTATTTGGTTACGTGAGTAAATTCTTTAGTGGTGATTTGTAAGATTTTGGTGCACCCATCACCCAAGCGGTATACACTAAACTCATTTTGTAGCCTTCTATTTTTTACTCCTTTCCCACCCTTTCCCCTCGAGTGCCCAAAATCCATTGTATCATTTTTATGCCTTTGCATCCTCATAGCTTAGCTCACACTTAGGCATGAGAACATACAATGTTTGGTTTTCCATTCCTGAGTTACTTCACTTAAAATAATAATCTCAAATCCCATCCAGGTTGCTGTAAATGCCATTAATTCATTCCTGTGTATGGCTGAGTAGTATTCCATTGTGTTTATATACCAGTTTCTTTATCCACTCATTGATTGACGAGGATTTTGTCTGGTTCCATATTTCAGCAATTGGGAACTGTGCTGCTATAAATATGCATGTGCCAGTATCTTTTTCTTACAATGACTTATTTTCCTCTGTGTAGATACCCAGTAGTGGGATTGCTGGATCAAATGGTAGTTCAACTTTTAGTTCTTTAAGGAATCTCCAAACTGTTTCTCATAGCAGTTGTACTAGTTTACATTCCCACCAGCAGTGTAGAAATGTTTCCTTTTCACTGCATCCATGCCAGCATTTCTTTTTATTTCATTATTATGATTATGATTATCATTATTATTATAGCCACTCTTGTAGGTTTAAGGTGACATCACATTGTGGTTTTGATTTGCATTTCCCTGATCATTAGTGATGTTGATCATTTTTTTCATATGTTTTTTGGCCATTTGTATAACTTACTTTGATAATTGTCTGTTCATGTCATTAGCCCACTTTTTGATTCAATTGTTTATTTATTTCTTGCTAATTTGTTTGAGTTTCTTATAGATTCTGGATATTAGTCCTTTGTCTGATGTATAGATTGTGAACCTTTTCTCCCACTCTGTTGGTTTTCTGTTTACTCTGCTAACTGTTCCTTTTGCTGTGCACACGCTCTTTAGTTTAATTAAGTTCCAACCATTTATCTTTGTTTTTCTTTCATTTGCTTTGGGATTCTTGGTCATGAAGTCATTGCCTAACACAATGTCTAGAGGGGTTTTTCTTATGTTATGTTCCAGAATTTCTATAGTTTCATGTCTTAGACTTAAGTACTTGGTCCATCTTGAATTGATTCTTGCATATGATAAGAGATGAGGATCCAGTTTCATTCTCCTACACGTGGCTTGCCAATTATTCCAGCACCACTTGTTGAATAGGGTATCATTTCCCCACTTTATGTTTTTGTTTCTTTGTCAAAGATCAGTTGGCTGTAAGTATTTGGGTTTATTTCCCGGCTCTCTATTCTGTTCCATTGGTCTATGTGCCTGTACTTAAACTAGTACCATGCTGTTTTGGTGACTATGGCCTTATAGTATAGTTTGAAATCAGGTAATGTGATGCCTCTAGATTTTTTCTTTTTGCTGAGTCTTGCTTTGACTATGTGGGCTCTTTTTTGGTTCCATATGGATTTTATGATTGTTTTCGCTAGTTTTATGAAGAATGATGGTGGTGTTTTGATGGGAATTGCATTGAATATGGAGATGATGGTGGTATTTTGATGGGAATTGCATTGAATTTGGAGATTGCTTTTGGCAATATGGTCATTTTCATAGTATCGATTCTACCCATCCGTGAGCATGGGAGGTGTTGCCATTTGTTTGTGTTGTCTGTGATTTCGTTCAGAAGTGTTTTGTAGTTTTCCTTCTAGAGGTCTTTCATATCCTAAGTATATTCCTAAGTATATTGGTTAGGTATATTCCTAAGTATTTTGTTTGTTTGCTTATTTATTTATTTATTTTTGCAGCTATTGTAAAAGGGGTTGTGTTTTTCGCAGCTTGGTCTCCATTGGTGTATAGTAGAGTTACTGATTTGTGTACATTAATTTTGTATCCTGAGAATTTGCTGAATTCATTTATCAGTTCTAGGAACTTTATGGAGGAGTCTTTAGGGTTTTCTAGATATACAATCATATCATCAGCAAACAGCAACACTTTGAATTCCTCTCTACTGAACTGGATGCCTTTTGTTTCTTTATCTTTTCTGATTCCTCTGGCTAGGACTTCCAGTGCTATGTTGAATAAAAGTGGTGAGAGTGGGAATCCTTGTCTTGTTTCAGTTCTTAGAGGGAATGCTTTCAACTTTTCCCTATTCATTATTATATTGGCTGTGGGTTTGTGATAGATGGCTTTTATGACATTGAGATATGTCCCTTGTATGCCAATTTTACTGAGGGTTTTAATCATAAATGGATGCTGGATTTTGTCAAATGCTTTTTCTGTGTCTATTTAGATGATCCAGTGATTTTTGTTTTTAGTTCTGTTTATAATAGTAACAGTTTTGAAATTATTTAAATAGCCCAGACTAGAAATTTATTTTAATAAATTATGATATGTTCACATAGTTTAAACTAAGGAATAACTAAATATTTTAGAGTTAAAATATCATTGATCTTCAGTGAATTGACAAGTGGGTAATTTTGGGTGGTTTAATTTTTTGAATTCACCATTTATTGCATTTTTCTTTTTTGTGATTATATATCACTGATTTAAATAACTTTTCTTAAATAAAAACACTAAACATTCCTGTAATATAACTATATGTTGGTTTCAAATTCTTATAATTAGTTGCAATTTTATTTGTTCCTGACACGTGGCTATAAACCTTATGCCTTTTGTCTTCCTGTTTTTCCTTCCTGTATTCCCACCAGTACAAGAAAGCAGCCATAGGTGAGAAAGTGAATTTTAATTGCCTGTGACATTATGAAATATCAGAGAAAGTTGTCACCTGGGATTTTTTTAAGTACACTTTTCATTTTAATGCATGAACAATCTGTTTTCAACAAGATCTTATTTTTACCCAAGAGATCTCATAAAATTATATTGTTAATTGTCACACATGACTATATTTAATTTTGACATAAAGTGTTTATGAGTAAAAGACATCGGTGTAATTCAATGTAAGACAAAAAGTCATGTATGCGAAAATTCATATTAACCACCTTTAAACCAGAATTACAAAAATACGTATATATGCAAGTCAGGGGAATGAATGGCAGGTTTATTGCTTGCTCTGATACTTGTTACCTGTGGCAATATTCATTCCTTCAATACTTATTTTCCAATATATTTGAATAGAGCTACTGAGAAATGTATACTGAACATTATAATTGCTTTTCTAATTTTTATTTGAGGTAAAATATATATATATATATATAATTTACCATCTTTATCATTTTTAAGTGTACAGTTCACTGGTAATAAATACCTTATATTCTTTTTTTCTTCTTTATTTCCCCACTCCCTCATACTCTTCTTAGCCTCTGGTAGTCACCAATCTAGGCTGTATCATCACGAGATCCACTTTTTGTATCTTGGCTTATTTCACTTAATATAATGGCTCCCAGTTCCATCCATGTTGCTGAAAATGACAGAAAAAAAATGTAGTATATATACATAATGGAATATTATTCAACCAAAAAGAAATGTAAAATCTCCCCATTTAGAAGCTACCTTTGTATTTGATTATTAGACTTATCTAAACCCCTTAGGTTAACATGTAGGCTGTGCTCCTCTTTACCCCTGACATATTTTCAACAATGCTCCTGTTTTTCTACCTTCTTTAGATAGAATATTAAATAATTGAATGTAAGTCTTTCTCCTTTTTTAAAATATAGAAATATAAAGCTATGAATTCTGCAAACTTTATAGATTATTTTCTATTATCACTCTGTTCAAAGTATTTTCTAATTTATCTTATACTTTTTTATTTAATGTGTTGATTACTTAGAAGTGTTTTATTTAATTTCAAAATATCTAGGCTTTCCAAATATATTTGATTATTAATTTTACTATAGTATAAATAATCTATAATTCCATTTTTCAAAAATTTTTTATGAGTCATTTTATCTAGTATATACCCTATTTTGTAAACATAAAATGCACACCTGTACAGAAGGTTTATGTTCCAAGTGTTAGACGTATTCTCCTCTAGATTATCAATTATTTCAAGGCAGTTAAAATAGATTTTCTGACTTTCTATGCCTTTAATAAATTGTTGTCTTATTCTGTAAATTGTTGATATAAGATCATTAAAATCACCTTGCTATCTACTGAATTGTTTGCCTCCCCAAAGTCATATCTTGAAGCCTTAACCCACAATGTGACTGTGTCTAGAGATAGGGTATTTAGGAGGTAATTTAGGTTAGACAAGGTTATAAGGGTTGGGCCCTAATCTGATAGGACTGTGGTCTTAGAAGAGTTGCATGCACGCGCGCGCGCGCACACACACACACACACACACACACACAGAGGAGAGAAGCGGGGAGAGAGAGAGAGAGATTGCACCCTACCATGTAGGGACACAGAGAGAAGACGACATCTGCAAGGAAGGAGGAGAGACTTCACTAGAACTTGGCCATAGTGACATTCTGATCGTGGACTTCCAGACTCCATAACTATGAGAAAATAAAAACTTCAGTTGCTTTAGGACACCTGGTCTATGGTATTTTGTTATGGCAACCTGTGCTGACAATCACATTCCTGTTATAACTGCAGAATCATCTATTTTACCTTTAAAGGTTTCAATTTTCACTTATGCATTTTGAAGTTCTGTTATTCAAAACATATATAGACATGATTCTTATATATTTGTAGTAAATTTAAACTTCTATTTTTAGGAATTGTTCCTCTTTTCCTCTGGTAATATTCTTGTCCTAAAGTTAGTATTTCATATATTTAATTTATTTAACTATTTAGTATATTTGATATATAATATTACTTTTGCCACTCAGTCTTTTTATGCTTACTATTGGCCTAAAATATCTTTTTCTATACATTTAGATTAAAACTATATATTTATATTTCAGTGAATCTTTATTTTCCATTGGCATCTATTCTATTTTTAATTGTAATATCTAGACATTATTAAATGTATTTATTGACATATTGGGATTTAAGTTCACCACATATTACTATTAATTTCCTCTATTTTTCAGTTCTTTCTCTTTTCCTCATTTTGTTTTGATTATTAAATTTTGGGTCATTATGGTTTTAGATATTTAGAATTCCACCTTAATTTATTCATTGGCTTTTTAACTATACCATCTTCTGTTTTCTCTAGGGATTAAAATATATCTCTAAATTTTACAGTTTTTTAGAGTTAATATTGCACAAATTCATTTAAAATGTAGAAGTCTTGCAATAGTATAGATCCTTTAACTTACATCATTTATGTTAAAATTGTCATGTATTAAACCTCCATATATTAAAAACTTACAGCATAGTCTTATCATTTTTTATTTAAATGGTGTTATATGTTTAAAACAAATTAACAAAAATTATTCATTTATTTTACCCTTGTATGTATCATTACTGATGCTTTCTATTGCTTCCAAAATATATTCTTTTAATTTCAATTTGAAGGAATTCCTTTAAGTTTTCTTGTTGGATAGTTCTTGCAGAAAATACTCTTTGTTTTCTTTCATCTTGAAATTATGTAATAATGTGTTTATTTTTCAGATACATTTTATTTCCTGGATGGAGGATGCAGCCTTCACATCTTATGCCTTTTTTTTTCTGGTTGGTGATTAATATTTCTCTAAATCTTTCAGTATTGCTTTTATTTTTATTTTCTTGGTGTTAATAAAGATATTGTTAGCATTATCAATAATGCTGATAGTAGTTACAGAATTATTCTTCATGACGTTTACAGAGCTTCTTGAGCCTGTAGATTTATGTCATTTAGAATTTTGGAAATAATTAAAGCTTTTTAAAAAATATTTTCTTTTCTATCCCATGCTCTTTTATCTCTCTGGTTTAAAAGTTATATGTGTGTTAAATCTTTTCGTATTTTCTCATATGTTCCTCAGATTTGGGTCTTTTTTAATCTTTTAAAATCTGTTTTTCACATCGGATAATTATTATTGCACATCTTTAAATATGCAGGCTTTCCTATATCATATCCATTCCCAGTTAAGCATACACAATAGTTATTTTTAAAGATTTTAATTTTGTGAATTCCAAATTGTATTTTAAACTTATTAATCTTTCTGCTGTGTTTTTCCATCTTTTTATTTATTATGGACCCACTCTTCCCTACTTCATGAATATGATTATAAGAGCCTTCTAAAATTCCTCATCTTCTGATACCTATATCTGAGTCAGCTCCAAGTCAATCTCTATTATTATCTTATGGCTAAGTCACATTTTCCCATTTCTTCTTGTAAGAAGATTATTATACTACATTCTTGACATTGTACATTTTATTTGTGAAAAAATGATATTCTATTGTTTTCTCCTAAAGAGTATTGATTAGTTTATTTAAACAGGTAATTTAATTTGTTTTATCAACATACACATTCTATTTTGAACAGAATGTTTACAATATCTTTATTAATACTAACCAATGTACATTTTTTATCTTAAAATTGTAATCACATATTCACACTCTATTTTTCCCAGAAATTTGCATACTCTAATGTTCTTAAAATGTGTGTTATTTTTGAAAATTGCCCATTTAGGTTTTCTGTTTTTGTTTTTATTATTCTTTATAAGAGTACATGCATATGTGTTCATGTGTGTGTGTACATATAAAAAGATTTCAATGAAAAATAATTATTCTGAGATTTACCATCTTAGCATGTTATCATTGCACATTATATAACAAATAGTAACTAAAGTAATGCAAATGTTTAACTGCTTAAATATAAATGAGAATAAAAATTAAAATTTTATTAGACATTTATCTTTTAATGAAATAATGAAATAGATGTTTTTCAAAATTAATTTACATATCCATGGACATGTATTTATGATATAGGGTCACCATCCATTTTCTGGATGGTACTCTGCTTTTTATTTTTATAGAGCCGAGTTTTTTTTTTTTTTTTTTTTTTTTTTTTTTTTTTTTTTTTTTTTGAGACGGAGTCTTGCTCTGTCGCCCGGGCTGGAGTGCAGTGGCCGGATCTCAGCTCACTGCAAGGTCCGCCTCCTGGGTTTACG
Organism: Macaca nemestrina; assembly: GCF_043159975.1. NCBI lineage: Eukaryota > Metazoa > Chordata > Mammalia > Primates > Cercopithecidae > Macaca > Macaca nemestrina. The sequence continues at coordinate 83,969,252 of NC_092137.1, read as the reverse complement.
CCCTTCTCTTGCCTCAGCCTCCAGAGTAGCTGGGACTACAGGCGCCCGCCACCTTGCCCGGCTAGTTTTTTTTTTTTTTTGTATTTTTAGTAGAGACGGGGTTTCACCTTGTTAGCCAGGATGGTCTCGATCTCCTGACCTCATGATCCGCCCGTCTCGGCCTCCCAAAGTGCTGGGATTACAGGCTTGAGCCACCGCGCCCGGCCCCTATAGAGCCGAGTATTAAGAACCAATAGACCCATAATTTTGGGTCATTAGAGCCGAGTATTAAGAAAACTTTTACATAAGTTAAAATGAAGGGAGTTTTAATATAGAAATATCACTCAACTTTTTATACTTTTAATTCACCTGTCAAAATTTACGTAGTGACCTATTTCTAAAATGTATTTTCATAGAGAAATCATTATTAAATCTTGCTATACAATGTTATAAAATAATTGGTCTTGGAGTTAGTGTATAACTTTGTTTACATGTAAATAAGCTAGAAACTATTGACCTATTTCTTTGCAGGAAAAAAGGGATAATTGTAAAGGTAATTCAAAAAGAGAGAAAGACCAGGCGTTGTGGCTCACCCCTGTAATCCCAGCACTTTGGGAGGCCAAGGCAGGTGGGCCACCTGAGGTCAGGAGCTCGAGACCAGCCTGGCCAACATGGCGAAACCCCATCTCTACTAAAAATACAAAAAAATTAGCCAAGCATTGTGGCGGGTGCCTGTAGTCCCAGCTACTGGGGAGGTTGAAGCAGGAGAATCACTTGAACCCAGGAGGCGAAGTTGCAGTGAGCCAAGATCATGCCACTGCACTCCAGCCTGGGCGACAAAGCAAGACTCGGTCCCTCCCCTGCCCCCGCAAAAAAGGGAGAAAACTATTTATCAGATTGTGTTCAAAAAACCTTTAACACATGAAGTAGAATTTTTCACAGCTTACCTCTGCCAAAAAGCCACCTCATATTATATTTTGTAAGAGACCCCAAAAGTTGGGAGAATCCTGCTTGTTCTAGTTCCTAGATGAGCAGAAACAGTAAACCATGTAATTAAGGTCTTATAACTCCCACCCCTAGAGTTTCCATGATGGTGGACAGTCATTCAAAGTAAAGAAGGCTTGGCTTGGATATAATGTTGGACCCTCAAGGAGAAACTTTTGCTAGCCTATGAGAAAAGTGTTGCCACAAAACTTTCTGGGACTTTTAAAATTACAAATGTAAATACAGAAATAAAAAGGAAACAAATGAACTATCATGATTGGCTAATATTCTTATGTCCAGTTCTTTTTTTTTTAGACAGAGTCTTGCTCTGTTGCCCAGGCTGGAGTGCAGTGGTGCAATCTCCGCTCACTGCAACCTCCTCCTCCCAGGTTCAAGCAATTCTCTGACCTCTGCCTCCAGAGCAACTGAAACTACAGGTATGTGCCACCATCCCTGGCTAATTTTTGTACTTTTAGTAGAGATAGGGTTTCACTATTTTGGCCAGGCTGGTCTTGAACTCCTGACTTCAAGCAATCCATCTGCTTTGGCCTCCCAAAGTGATGAGATTACAGGTGTAAGCCACCACATCCAGCTGTGTTATGTCACACAATTTAAAAATGATCTTCTAAGCAGAGAAACAAGAAATTTTGACACATGATGCCCTATTCCTTGAGCTTAGTCTGGATCTGAGAACTGAAACCGATATATTTTCCTGTTCTTGTGCTAAAATATTATAAAACATTTCCTCTATCGTGAACAATACTAAAAATAAGCAGATAATTGAACAAAGACGGTAGAACAGGCCTCTGAATTTTAGCACTATTAACCTTTGGACCAGATTTTTTGTTGTTGTTGTTGTGAAGGGCTATATTTATCTGGGTTCTCCAGAAAAAGAACCAATAGGAGATGAGATAGATAGATCATAGATACATAGATACACAGAGATATACAAAGAGAGAGAGAAAAAGAGAGGGACAGAAACAGAGAGGGAGATTTACCAAATATTTGGCTCTTGCAATTATGGAGGCTGAGAGGTCCAAGTTCTAGCCCAAGTCTAGGTCTGAGGCAGCAAACGAATGTACCGTCTCAAAGATAGGCAGAGAAAAAGGACTCTTTATTACTCATTATTTTATTTTACTTACACCTTCAAGGAATTGGCTGAAGCACCGTCATGTGAAGGAAGGCAATCTGCTTATTCAGACTACCGATTCAAATGTTAGTATCACTCAGAAACATCCTCATAGACACTCCCAGGAATAATATTTATCCAAACACCTGGGTGCCTGAGGCCCAGTCAAGTTGGCACAAGACCTTCACCATCACAGAGGCTGACCATTCCTGATTGGATGTGTGGCAGCATCCATGACCTCTACCAATTAGATACCATTAGTTCTCCCTTTCTCAGTTGCGACAGCGGGCAGACTGGTCAGACTGTGCGCTCGGCACAACTTTAGGGCATCTGGGCTCTGGATTTCATATGAAATTTCCACACAGAAATGTATTTGGTCCATCTCAGACCCAGACCCAGGCCCCACACATGACTAACCAGCCAAGAAGAGTAGTTATTTTGCTTTTGCTGATTTCATTTTGATGATCGTGTTGCTTTTTCTTTATTTATGTGCTGAGTTTCCAGATTTTCAACTCATCCTCCTCCCCACATTAGCCAGGATTATCTCTGGCAGCATTCTCAGCTAGGGCAACAAGAAAAGGCCACAGACTCTGGGCTAGAAAGGTGTCCCGGAATGCCAAAACTCTTGGACTAGCACTCCCAACACTTTATAGAGAGCTGCCTATTTGCCAGAGAACCCCAAGGCAGACGAGCTTTGCTTCATGCCAGGAAGCCAGTAGGACAACAGAAATAGCCTGGGCTGTAAATTAGCACAGGCCTGTCTTTGAGTGACTGCTTGCTCATCTGTGCAACCTAAGGTGGCTAAGCCATGTTCCAAGGCTTCAGATTGCTTATATATGAAATCAGAATATGATCATGTTAGTTGATTAGATCAAGTTAGTTAATGGACATGTAGGAGCTTAGAAAACTATGTTTTCCTACATTTTGGTTAATCAGTTTACGTGGCCACTATTCTGAGGAGGTAGGCTGCTTTTGAGTTTCAACTTTCCCAAGCACCTGCATTCTGATTTTGCTTGCAGTAACTCTGTCTAGATACCACAACCATATCTGGCTGGATGTCCAGGGCAGCCACCAGGCAGAGAGCTACTTACATAGATTGCTCAGAAAGGTTTCTCAAACTGCACCCTCATTCCTGACATCCATTGGTGACTCTGCAACCTATGTCTGGACACTGTTATAGCTTATGCCCTCCTTTCTGTGTTCTGGAGCCAAGTCCTATTATCAGGATTTTCAGCAAAGCACACAGCTCAAAGAAGCCTCTGAGCAGAGGCGTCAAGAGCCAGAGGAATGTGTGGGATTTCTAAAGTGAAAAGGTCCAAATGACCACATCCTCCCTGATTGAAAACAATACTTGTAGAACAACTGAATATTTTACTTATTAAAACAAACAGCTTTCATATCAATCCTTGCTTTAAGACCCTCACCCTGCTATAACCACCATTTCTTAACTACTCTTTTCATAAACTCCCTCAAATTCCAATCAATTTCCTGCCTATCATGATCTTTCTTAAAATCACTACAACCAGGACCTAAAATTCTATCAATATCTTCTCCTGAATTTGCTCTCCCTTACTGTTACAAATTAAAATAAGATTTGATTTTCTGGTGTTTTAAAGGAGGTATAGCTAAGCAATTCCAAATAATCCTGGCTTTAAAATCTGTGTGCATGAGAATAAGGATTCAAATGGAGACTCATATATTATTTTTCTCAAAAGTTAAATGTTATAAATCAAGTCACATCCATCGTCCACCCATTTTCTCATGGAGAATCCCCCAGGATCTTTCCCAGGATTGCTGTCCTGACCCAGGGGCTTAAGCCTACTGACTCTTCTGTGGGATGTCTTGCAGCCAACCTACCTGAGTGGTGACAGAGACTGTCTAAGTAAAAGCAGAAACTGAACTTACTCTCAGGACTCCTGGATGGCGAATGGGTATTTCTGAACCCAAGATGGGGACTAACCTGTCAAATTACCCAGGGACAAGCAACAAGCATGCTCCCTCCCCAGGTTTTCCTTTATGATTAAGCATTTCTAGGCAGTTTAAAGCACTTCCTAAATAAATATCATCCGACTCAAAGGGCACAGTCATCTGAAGAAGTTGGTCTGTTTAGACCTCCACTTTGGGTAATTTGGGATGCGTGATTTGGAACAAAAACAACTCCAGTTTTCAAGGGGGAAACATGCTTTGTGTTTCATTTTTTGGTGAAATGTGGTGCATTCTTAATCCTTTATGTTCAAAATCTTCTCCACAGAGTAGCCACATCAGCTTCCCCAGGTCAATATGTGCAGTCTCAGGTGAGATCTAAAAGAATGCTCAGGTGATTTATATTCACATTCAAATTTGAGAAACGTTGCTCAAAAGCAAGAGGACTGTCTAGGAGAAGGGCCTCCCTAGCTGGAAGCTACAGCATCCACTCCCACCAATTCTACCACATCAGATTGGAAATACCTGCAAACAGGAAAAATATCTGGTTCATTTCACAAACAGCAGAAGTATGGAATAAAACCCACGGCATACTCCCTGGTTAAAGTGCATTTATTAAATATTAAAATAAGGTTTCCCTTTGTTTGTTTTTAAACTTTAGGGAAAAACACCATAATGAGATTTTTCAGGAGATAATGGCATGATTTTCCGTGTGTGTGTAATATAGAAAATAGGCTATTGTGAAAACAACTTCTTTTTAAGCAGATTTGTCTTAAAATATGAGTATATATCAAGTTCGAGATTATAAGAAAGGAGGCAGTATCCATCCACAAACATAGCAGGGATTTTAAATAGGTCAAATATGTCAATAATCCCATAAACCTTGATTAATCCCACTGTATCAGTCAGGTCAAGCTGCCATGACAAAATACCACAGACTAGATGTCTTAAATCACTGAAATTCATTTTCTCACGGTTCTGAAGGTTGAAATCCAAGATCAGGGTGCCAGCATGGGCTGATTCTGGTGAGTGCTGCCTTTCTGGCTTGCAGATGGCCTCCTCCTCTCTATGTTTTCACAGGGTCTTTCTTTGGTGCATGTGCATGGAGACGGAGAGCTCTCCATACACAAAGATTGGTGGCCTTATCAGGACACCAATTCTGTTAGATTCTGTCCCTACACTTATAACCTCATTTAGCTGTAGTTATTTCCTTAAAGGCCTTATTTTTAATATAGTCACATGAGTGGGTAGAGATTCAACATATGAATTTTAGGGAGACACAATTCAGCCCATGAAGTTACTCATAGAAAAACAGATGCGTCGTTTAGTCACAAACCGTATTAGAGAATTAAATTAAATTTTTCATTTTGCCTCTAAAATAGTTTGATAAAATACAGCCTCATATTGTCTCCTAAGTTTGAAAAATAAAACAATTTGGCTTTGGACAAATGATGAGTATTATATTATTATTATTTAAAAGGTGGTATTTTTAAGGATTAATTTTACTAATTGATGTAGTAAAGCTCATTCTCTAGCTCAACTAATTTTCTTTTAGGTAAAGTGCTCATTGGAATATTTGTTTTGAGTTGTGTCACATTTTTTAAAAAGCCATAAGAAGCTAAAGAAAAAAATAAAGCATCGTTGTTTTCCCTTTATTCCTTAAAACATCTCCTAGACCAAAACAGTGAACCAAGCAGAATGCACCCAGCTGTTTGCCTATAATTATAATTTTGTTGTCATAAGGAACTACACCTCTGTAGTAGTTCATTACAAGGTATTATAATTTTGATTTTACAAGCAAAATGTCTCATTTCCTTATGGGGAAAATGTAAGTTTTCTCATATGTGTTTACTAAACTTCCTAAGAGGGTCTTTTGAATGTCTTTGGCAACAACATTATTACTTGGAAAATAAAGTTCAAATGAGCTTGTTAAATACCCATCTTGCCTTTTGGTTTTCCTGTATTTATTTCTTTAATAAGGTTATCCAATAGGAATTCTCAAGACTTGAATGAAAGATGCAACAATTACCAAACACTTCACCCTCCATCTAAATATAAAGTTTTTATCATCCAGGCAATTACCAAAGTAGCAAATGAACATTACATGGCTATAAACAAATGCAATTCAGTAAGCCATAGGACAGGGAATCTCTGTTTTCTTAAACAAAAGCAACTAAGGAAGGATAAAACTGAAATATGTGACAGAGGGTGTAATATCTACAAGAGCCAGAGGTAACAAACACCAAGACTAAAGGACCATTTCCTCCATAGATTTCTCAGAGTGTTTTGCCTGTGATCAATATGATTATCAACTTCTGGAAAGTTTAGGGACCAAGATAACTATGAAAAGCACTGAATTACATTCTTTCTCCACTCACTCTGATGGTAGATAACAAGCTCAGTGAAAAAGAATTCCCATATTTTTCATATCAATTTAATTAAGAACATTGAAGGACTTAAAACGTGTGTATCATTTGGGCCGGGCACAGTGGCTCACACCTGTAATCCCAGCGCTTTGGGAGGCCCAGGCAGGCAGATCATGAGGTCAGGGGTTTGAGACCAGCCTAGCCAAAATAGCGATACCTCGTCTCTACTAAAAATACAGAAATTAGCCCGGCATGGTGGCGCGTGCCTGTAATCCCAGCTACTCGAGAGGGTGGGGCGGGAGAATCACTTGAACCCGGGAGGTAGAGGTTGCAGTGAGCCGACATCATGCCACTGCTCTCCAGTCTGGGCGACAGAGTGAGACTGTGTCTAAAAATATGGATTATCATGATTGACAGAAATGAATAGATAAATGAATACTCTAGAAACAGTTAATTCTAGAGTAAGACTTCTAGGAATGGGAAAAAAATAAAAATATTTACTGCTAACAAAAAGCTCAATCTGAAAATGAAACAAGGGTTTATTTTTGGCATGTTGCACGCACTTAAGTTATCTATGAAATAAGAGGGAAAATAGAAATATGAAGTGCAGGACAAGTCAGATTAATTAATAGTTCTAGTTTTTGATAAGTGATGGCTTGATATTTCAGTTCCGTTACCTGCTTCAAACACTAACAAACAGTTTTGGCCCAAAGATTGCAACTATTTACCATGGAAAGGTTGTTTAAATATATAAATCTGGTTTTTGTTTGTTTGTTTTGTTTTGCTTTTTGAGACCAGGTCTAGCTCTGTTGCCCAGGCTGAAGTGCAGTGGAGTGATCAGGGCTCACTGCAGCCTTGACCTCCCAGGCTCAAGCGATCCTCCCACATCAGTCTCTCGAGTAGCTGAAACTACAGATGTATGCTACTACACCTGGCTAAGTTTTTTTTTTCTATTTTTTTGTAGAGACAAGGTTTTGCCATGTTGCCCAGGTTGATCTCCAACTCCGAGACTCAAGTGATCCACTCACCCCAGCCTGCCAATGTTCTGGGATTACAGGACGTGATCCACCATGCCCAGCCAAAGATACTAAACTTTTATAGGAAATAGAAAATGCAATCATTATTTTATGACCTATTTTAAGCCTCCTTATTTTGAATCAGACAGTACTCCTTTTTTCCCCAAATCCACCCTCTCCAAAGGGGGAAAAAAACATTTTGCATGGAATATAGAATTCATCCATACATTCTACGTACTCCACAGCAAAAGACTATTTTCATATGGTTCCTCTTCTGAATGTCTCCAAATTCGTCCTTCACCGACTGAAAACTCATTTCTTTGATCTTTTTCTTCCATTAATTAGTATTATCTTTTTTTCTTTCTAGATCTGTAATGCCCTAAGAATCCCGTTTCTTTCTAACCTTTTTAGGATGTAGTTCTGCCTCAACTATGCAATTAGTATACTCACTGTTCTGTTGATCTAATGTGGCATAGCAAATCACACCAATATTTGTGGTAAAAGCAGTATCATTTATTATGCTTATAGATTTCAGACAGAACACAGTAAGTCAATGCTGTGCAACATCTAAGACCTCAGCTGGGAAAACTAAAGTGACTAGTGGTTTCAATCAAGTGGAGGTTTCTTAACTGATATGTCTGGTCCCCTGCTTATGCTGCCTAGCCCATTTTTTCTATTGAAGCAAAAAGACAATAAACGCCTTCATGCTGTTCCTTTTACTCTCTCTGTCTGTGACCAACCTTGTTCTCTCATATGGCCCTCCTTGGTGTGGTGTTCCCCTCTCCTTTCGGGAACTGGAGGCAGTCAACAATCGTTTAACGGTAATCCTCTCCTGATTCATTGGTATCACCATATCTGAATAAAACAAAATCTGTATTTTAAAACAAGGAACTTCATGTTTTTAACATTTGAATAATTACAACTTAATAGTGTGAGTTTTCTGGAGAAAAAGCCACATGTTTACAGTGAGGGCATGTTTAGTTCAGTGGTCTCAGGCCATTTGTAACCCTCCAGTAATAGAAATGTTTAGGCACAGCCTTTACTGTCTGTCCGGAACACTGCTTTTATTTGTCATTTTTCTACTATAAAAAGGCTTTGAGATGTCCTTACTTCTATAGTTTGCACATCTCTATAATAACTATGGAGAAACGTTTTCTAAATATTTGCTGCCAGATTAGGCCAATTGTCCAATTGATCAATATCAGTATATTAACTGTTGTTGCCCAATTGATCAATATCAATATATTACCTACTGATTCCATTATTTCACATTTGTTTTTCTATTTCCTTATATGACAATAACATGAAACGAAGATTGGGTTTTTGTTCATGGGAATCAAGTATGCTAACGTATACAAAATCTGAGTTTCCAAAGATAAAATAGCGAACAGTTATTGAATGCTTATTTTGTGGCAGGCTTCGAGAATATAGAGAAAATTAGAGTACAGTTTTTGCACTCAAGTAGTGTGGGGATGCATCCATATAATCCCAACTTTGATGTTTTGTCCTCAGGAACTTTAGGTACCACTTGGTCAAACCTTCTTCGTGGCATGACGTGCTTAAGACATTTATCATTCACATAATATGTTTGCATTTTAAAAGCTGAATAAAACTTGGGAAATGATTTTTTTCTTTCAAATAACTGTGGTGATGGAAAATCCAAGAAGTCTGATGGAATTACCGGTGAATGGTTTTGATATTATGAGCAAAATAATATAATAATGTTCTGCAGTGGTTATTGACTTTGCCATATGGCTTAGAGGCAATTGTACTGATAACCCACTGAGAATTGATTTGGAAGGCTATGGATAGGTAGTACAGGGCATGCAGTTGGCAGGAAACAGTGAAGTCAGGACTGAAAAGCTGAGATATGGCAGCAGGTACTCAACCACTGCACACTTGTAAAACAAGTAGGGTGCATAGTAGATGTTCTTGTGTCCTATGCAAGAATGGAAGAGAAGAGAATAAAGATAAGAAGATACTGGAGACAAGGCAATGATGTAATGGTTCAGAGTTCTCAGAAAAGCAAAACAGATACTAGCATTTAGATTCTCATATATGTTGTCCCTCTTCCTTCAATAGCTGTTTTTCTTGTGTAGCCAATTTAAGAAGCTCTTTAATCAATAACATAAAAGCACTGAAGCCTAAAAATTAACTCTTCTATTTACTGAGGTTTGCTGGTTTTGCTGTTTTATTCACAAGCATAAAAAGTTCTGTATTTTAAGTAAGGTTTACAGTTATGACAATCAGATGTAGAAGCAAATGTAATGTCAATTATCTGTATTTGTTTTGCCCTAAATAAAGTAACCCATGAAAGGCTGCAAAACTTTCTTTTGCTGCATCGTATTACTTATTACAATAGCAATCAGGGTCTTTGTAAAGATCAGAAGCCATTATTATTTTTATACAATATGAATGTAACTTTCCAGAACATTATCTGTTTTCCAAAATAAAAAGCTGCCAAATTTTGCATTCACCTGGTGCTGAAAAGAAGTGACAGAATCTCATTTGAGAGCCAGGTGTGGTGCCTTTCTAATACAAGCATTTGCATTTATTTTCTTTCGATGTAGAAACAATCTCCTGAGGAAATCATTCATTTGGCATACCTTCATTACAAAAAGCATGTACAAATTATTCTCCTGAATTTTTATTTATCCATGTGAGATTGGATTATATTACTTTTTGAAAATATTTTATTCCTCTCCCTCCCTATACTATTGCAAGCAGGTTGCCATGTGATTTTTCTTGCTAAAACTTAAGGGTAAGGAAAAGAGTCCCTTTTAACCAGAATCGTTAAGAGCCACTGTGTCCTTCTGCAGACTTTCTTTGTTATAGTCACCACAATGTTCTAACTGGTGGCTATTCTGTCCATCAGGGTTCCTGGAGTGAGGATAATGATGTGTAAGCAACGTTCATAGGCAGCACAGAATAGACCCTTATTAGGGAGCAAAAAAACCTTAGTTTATGTATGACATTTACATATGAGGGCTGTCACTTTAGCATAGCTTGACTAATATGGTATCTATTGGTTAAAAATAGTATTAGAAATTTTTTCAAAGGTAAAATAGATTAATGTGTTCTAAGATAAAAATCAGGCCTGAGACCAAAATCTCTATCTACATGCTGAAAGAAAAGAACATAAAATGGCATGTGAATCACGAAGAGTAGGCACTATATTCTAGAAAAAGGGAGGTAAGAAGGAAGACTTCACCCAGGCAATATCTCCACACTCCATATAACTCAGAATTATTTATATTTCTGCAGTGTTCAGTCACTATTTTTTCTTCATTTTATTACATTGTTTTCTTAAAATTCCAACTTTTATTTTAGATAAAGGGGGTACATGTTCAGGTTTGTTACATGGAAATGTTGCATGATTCTGAGGTGTGGGGTTACAGATCCCCTTGCCCAGGCAGTGAGCATAGTACTCAATAGGTAGTTTTTCAGCCCTCCCCACACCCTCCCTCCTTCTTAGTAGTCCACAGTGTCTATTGTTCCCATCTTTATGTACATGTGTGCTCAATGTTTTGCTCCCACTTATATGTGAGAATGTGCACTATTCAATTTTCTGTTCCTGAATTTGCTCCATCTATGTTGCTGCAAATGGCATGATGTTATTCTTTTTTTATATGGTTACACAGTATTCCATAGTGTATATATACCACATTTTCTTCATATAATCTATAATTGATGGGAACCTGGTTGATTCCATGTCTTTGCTATTGTGAATAGTGCCATGATGAACAGATGAGTGCATGTGTCTTCTTTATAGAATAATTTGTTTTCCTTTGGATATATACCAGCAATGAGATTGCTGGGTCGAATGGTAGCTCTGTTTTAATTTTATGAGAAATCTGTAGACTGCTTCTCACAATGACTGAACTAATTTACTTCTCACCGACAGTGTTTAAGTCTTCCATTTTCTTTGCAGTCTCGTCAGCACCTGTTGTTTTCTGACTTAATAATAGTCATTCTGACTGCTGTGAGATGGTCTCTAACTGTAGTTTTGATTTGCATTTTTCTGATAATTAGTGATGCTGAGCATATTTTCATATGCATGTTGGCCACTACTGTGTCTTCTTCTGAGAAGTATCTGTTCCTGTCCTTTGCCCATTTTTTAGTGCAGTTATTTGTTTTTTCCTTGTTGGTTTGTTTAAGTTCCCTATAGATCCTGGATATTAGGCCTTTGTGGAATGCCAGAGTTTGCAAATATCTTCTCCCATTCTGTAGGTTGTCTGTTTACTCTTTTGCTAGTTTATTTTGCTGTGCAGAAGCTCTTTATTTTAATTATCGCCAGCTTGTCTATTTTTGTTTTTGTTGCAATTGCTTTTGGGGATTTATCCAAAAATCCTTTGCCAAGGCCAATGTCTAAAAGAGTATTTCCGAGATTGTCTTCCAGGTTTGCTATAGTTTCAGGTCTAACATTGAAATGTTTGATCCATTTTGAGTTAATTTTTTTATGTGGTGAAATGTAGAGGTCCAGTTTTAATCTGCTGCATATGGCAAGCCAGTTATCCCAGCACCATTTATAGAATAGAGAGTCCTTTCTACATTGCTTGTTGCTGCCCTTGTCAAATATCAGATGGGTATAGGTGTTCAGCTTTATATCTGAGTTTTCTATTCTGTTCAGTCGGTCAATGTGCCTAATTTTGTACCATTACCAACCTTTGTTGGTTACTATGGCTTTACAGTATAGTTTGAAGTTGGGTAGTGTAATGCCTTCAGCTTTGCTCATTTTGCCTAGGATTTCTTTGGCCTTTTGGGCTCTTTTGTGGTTCCATATGAATTTTAGAATATGATTTTCTCCTTCTGTGAAGAATGATGTTGGTATTTTGGTTAAAAAAAATTGAGTCTGTGCATTGCTTTGAGCAGTATGGCCATTTTTGCAATATTGATTCTCCATTTGCATGAAATTATCTTATAATTTATTTGTGTCATCTCTGATGTCTTTCAGCAGTGTTTTGTAGTTCTCCTTGTGGAGCTCTTTCAAATCCTTCGTTAGCTGTATTCCTATGTATTTCATTTCCTTTGTGGCAATTGTGAAACTGCATTCTTGATTTCACTCTCAGCCTGAACTTTGTTGGTATATTAGTTTGTTCTTGCACTACTATAAAGAAATACCTGAAATTGGATATTTATAAAGAAAAGAGGTGTAGTTGACTCATGGTTCTGCAGGCTATACAGGAAGCATGGCTGGGGAGACCTTAGTAAACTTATAATCATGGCTGAAAGTGAAAGGGAAGCAGGCACGTCTTATGGCTGAAATTAGAGGAAGAGAAAGAGGGCAAGATGTCACACAATGTTGAACAAACAGATCTTGTGAACACAAGAACAGCAAAGGGGAAATCCTCCCCCATGACCTCATTACCTCCCACCAGGCCCCTCCTCTGATACTGGGGTGACAATCTGACATTAGATTTGGGTGGGAATACAAATCCAAACTTTATAAGTCCACCCCTGGCTCCTCCCAAATTTCATGTCCTTCTCACATTGCAAAATACAACCATTTCTTCTCAACAGTCCCCCAAATGTCTTAGCTCATTTCAGCATTAACTCAAAAGTCCAAGTCCAAAATCTTTTCTGAGACAAGGCAAGTCCCTTATGCCTATGGGTCTGTAAAATCAAATACAAGTTAGTTACTTCCAAGATATAATGAGGGTACAGGCATTGGGTAAATACTACTGTTCCAAAGGAGAGAAACAGGCCGAAACAAAGAGGCTATAGGCCCCATGCAATTCCAAAACCCAGCAGGGCAGTTATTAAATCTTAAAGCTCCAAGGTAATCTCCTCTGACTCCATATCTTACATCCAGGCCATACAGATGCAAGAAGTGGGATCCCAAGACCCTGAGCAGCATTGCCTCTGTGGCTTTGTAGGTTACAGACCCCGCAGAGCTTTCACAGGCTTGGATTGAGTGCCTGCAGCTTTTCCAGTTGCACAGTATAAGCTATCAGTGGATCTATAATTCTGGGGTCTGGAGGGCAGTGGCCCTCTTCTTACAGTTCCACTAGGCAGTGCCCCAGTGGAGACTCTGTGTGGGGCCTCCATCCCCACATTTCCCCTTTGCACTACCATAGCAGAGGTTCTCCATGAGGGCTCTGCTCCTGCAACCGAGTTCTACCTGGACATCAATACATGTGTTTCCATACATCTTCTTAAATCTAGGAGGAGGCTTCCAAGCCTCAACTCTTGCCCTCTGTGCACCCGCAGGCTTAACACCACATGGAAGCCACCAAGGCTTACAGCTTGCATACTCTGGAGCAGTGGCCTGAGACATATCTGAGACCCTTTTAGCCACAGCTGGAGCTGGAGTGGATGGGATGCAGGGAGCAGTCTCTCGAGGTTGTCCAGGGCATCAGGGTCCTGGGCTGGACGCAGGAAACCATTATTCCTTCCTAGGCCTCCAGCCCTATAATGGGAGGGGCTGCCATAAAAGTTTCTCAAATGCCTTTGAGGCATTTTTCCCACTGTCATGACTACTAATATTCAGATTCTCTTTACTTATTAAAATATATGCAGCCAATTTGAATTATTCCCCAGAAAATGGGTTTTTCTTTTCTACTACATGGTTAGGATGCACATTTTCCAAACTTTTATGCTCTGCTTCCCTTTTAAATATAAGTTCCAGTTTCAAATCATCTCTTTGCTCAGGCATGTGAGCATAGGTAGTTAGAAACAGCTAGCCCCTGGTTTGAACACTTAGCTGCTTAGAAATTTCTTCCACAAAATACCCTAAATCATGTCCCTCAAACTTAGTTTTCCACAGATCCCTAGAGCAGGGACACAATGCCTCCAATCTGTTTGCCAAAGCATAACAAACGTGACCTTTGCTCCAGTTTTCAATAAGTGCTTCATCTCCATCTGAGGCCACCTCAGCCTGTGCTTTATTGTCCATATCACTATAAGGATTTTGGCCACAGTAATCTAACAAGTTTCTAGGATGTTCCAAACTTTCCCTTATCTTCCTGTCTTCTTCTGAGCTCTCCAAACTGTTCCAACCTCTGCCTGTTACCCAGTTCCAAAGTCTTTTCCACATATTCAGGTGTCTTTATAGGAATGCCTATGAATTGGTATTGTTCATAGGTACCAATTTTCTGTATGAGTCTGTTCTGTCACTGCTATAAAGAAATACCTGAAACTGGGTAATTTGTTTAAAAAAACCGATTTAATTGGTTCACAGCTTTCCAGGCTGTACAGGAAGCATGGCTGTGGAGGCCTCAGGAAACTTACAATCGTGGTGGAAAGCGAAGTAGAAGCATTCACATCTTTCATGGCCATAACAAGAGGAAGAGAGAAGGGGAGGTGCTACATACTTTTAAACATTCTCATGAGAACTCACTCAGTATCACAAGAAGAACAGCAAAGGGGAAATCCATCACTGTAATCCAATTACCTCCCACCAGGCTTCTCCTCCAATATCAGGGATTCCAGTTTGTGAATTAGGTAGGGACACAAATCCAAACCATATCAATTGGTGTACAGAAATGCTGTTGATTTTTTATACATTGATTTTGTATCTTGAAACTTTACGAAAGTCATTTATCAGCTCTAGGAGCCTTTTTGCAGATTCTTTAGGATTTTCTAGGTATAGAATCGTATCTTCAGCAAAGAGAGATAATTTGACTTCTTCCTTCCTGTCTGGATGCATTTTATTTCTTTCTCTTGCCTGATTGCTCTGATGAGGACATCCAGTACTAAGTTGAATAGAAATGGTAAGAGTGGGCATCCTTCTCTTGTTCCACTTCTCAAGGGAAATGGCTGTTTATTCATATATTGTGTTGATTTATTCATTTCCTTTTTCAACAATCATTTGTTGAGGGTCTGCTTTACAAACATTCTTCTGAATAAAGTAGTAGGTACAGGTCTCAAGACACATGGATGCTAATTACCATGAGAGAATGTGCAAGCATTTGCATAAGGAGGCAAAAGGAAATACAGGTCCAATTGGAGTGTGGAAATAACAAGGAACGGTTTCTGATGAGAAGATGAGAGGAAACAGGATTTAGACTAAATACAAGAGAAGAATTTTGACCGAAGAAAAAATAAAAGTGCATGCTGTGTTGAGCAGATGTAATCAAAGAAGGGCAATAGTTAAAATTCTAAGAATGTCTAAGGAATTGTAAGCTATTTGTTCACTGCATAGGGTATTCTAAAATTCAAGTGTTCTAAAGTAATGCTAGATGGGTAGAATGGCTTAGAAGAACTGTGAGACAAAGATCTACAGATTTGAAACTTCTGTTACCACGCAATCTCTTACAGACTTTTGTTTTTCTTTATTTAGAAAGGATATCCACAGTATAAATAGAGAGGGTTGACTTTTTTTCCACCAAGTCTTTAGTAATGACCCCCGCCCCCATTCACAAGATGTCCTGCATTAATTATTTTGATGAAAGAAAAATATAAAAATGTGTGGAAATGTACAGCTTCCGCACTGATGAGCAAAAATCTTGGAAGCTGTTGGAGCTCTTCCTTTACAATAATAAAAAGCGATCCAAACTGAAAATTAATAACTTTTCTGGAACACTTCAGAGAATAGAAGTCACACTGGATACAACCAACCCAGAATCAGAGGTAGCAGGTCATAGTAGAAATCTGCTTATATGAAGCCTTAACTGCTGGAGACATACAATGGTAGGAGCATTTTATTGGGCATTTTGATCACTTGCTGGAGATGGAGTATGGACTAACCTGAGAGTGAAAATGTCTAGGTGGCTGCAGTCTTAAAAGTGTTCTGAGTTTTACATCCAGAAATTTTCCAAGATGTCATGGTTGAGAGCCAAGAAGTTTTCTCCCAGAGCTCTGGAAGGGGAATGGTAAAACAACCATTTTAAAATATACCCAGAGAATTTTCCATAACAAATGCCTCCTCCCTTGGAACCAAGAATTTACCAAAGCCTTATCCTATCTATGAAGAAATGCATTTACCCGATTTGAACTCCTTCTAGCTTTACTCTTTCACCAGAGTAAATGAAGAGAAAGCTGAGAAACACTCGTAAAGGTTGCAACCCAGTGAAATAAGCCAACTAAATGATTGAGACTTAACGTTAGGATACAGAACGCTTTACCTCACTCATACATTACATCACATCAACAGGACTTTTGTATCATGATAGCTGGAAGAACTGCAAGAAATTGACTGGTAAAGAGACAAAAACAAAACGCAGGAAAAATCAGAAGCCTCTGGTACCTCTATTTATTAAAACATTAGGCAAAAACCTATCTCCTAGGAAAATAACAAAACCTCACTTTGTTTCTATTACCTAATACATTATGTTTTCTATTTACAAAAATTACAAATCATGCAAAAAGGAAATAAAAATAATAGTCTGAAGAAACAAAGCAAGCATCAGAACCAGATTTATATATAATATAGATCACAGATTTTAGAATACTCAGACAGGAAATTTAAAGCAACTACTATTAGTACGTTAAGGCTTCTAATAGAAAAAGGAAACCGTGTAGAAAAACACATAGATAATTAGGGGGAAAAAATGAAAACTCAAAGAATAAAAAAAATGCCAAAAGTCAAAATGCTGTTAACAGAAATTTAAAAATTCCTTTGATGGACTCAATAGAAGATAGGTCAAATAAAGAATCAGTGAGTTTGAATATGTTAACAGAAACTTCCCATAATACAATGTAAAGAGAAAGAAGTATATAAAAACAGAACAAATCATCCAAACAATGTGGAAGAATTTCAAAGTTTGCAATATGCATATAATTGGCATACCCCAAAAAAGAATAAGGGAGAATAGAGCAAAGGAAATATTTAAAATAACAATAGCTGAGGATTTTCTAAAAAATACTGATAAATACCATATCATAGATCCAGAAAGTACAGAGAACACCAAACAGAATGAATACTAAAATATCTTAATCTGAACCCAAAGTACACCTTGCTATGTGTACATAAAATAAGCCAGGGTAAAAAGGTCTTGCATGCAGTATAATTTCAATTATATGATATTATGAAAAATGCAAAACTAGAGGTACGTCTATCAGTTATTTCCAAGGATTTAAGGGAAGGAAGGAGGGTTAAAATAATGAAACACTGGAGACTCTTTAGGGCAGTGCAAACTAGTCAGTATGATACTATAATGTTGCATACACGACATTTTGCATGTATCAAAACCCATAGAATGTTCAGTTCAGAATGAACCTTAGTGTATACAAATTTTGAAAAAGTGTTTAGTAGGCTGAGGATCCCAGGAGGAAATGCAGACTGACAAAAGAATCTAACTGTATTATAAATGTATGAAACAACTTCACTTAAGAGGGTAGTAAGAAAAGTTGTTGACCTAATTAACTGGACGTCAGTGGAGGTTGTAAGACTAAAGGTAAAAGGAATTGCATATAACCTCCTTAATCTAGGTTATAAGGTTGTTCTGCAGAATACATAGGTTAACAATCATAGTACTGCTATGCATGTATATAGGTATTCATCATTTAATTAAGTAGATAACAGATGATGGGAGCTAGGTTTCTCTTTATGGAAGTAAGAGATTAAAGATAAGCAAGGGGAGGAGGCTAGAAAGATCTATTTGTTAATAGATTTCAGTTGGAGATATCAGTATGTACTTTTGCGTGTTTATAAGAAGTATTTATAGATATATATACACAAGTTAGTATACACATATATTTTCTTGCATTGTCAGTTAAGAAGGCCTAGGAGTAATGACATACCAGTAGTCAGGGGCACACCTAACACTTAAATCTTGGTTTCTAATATTATTATCCAATAATAAAACCAGGACTCTTTGGAGAAGTGGCTAATTCTAGGACTGGAGCAGAAAATATACAAGCCTGAATCTGGAACATCTTGTAGCGCCAGAAGGTATGAAAGTTAGAAATACACCACCCTGGCATATTAACTATTATGAATTAAAGGCACTTGAAAAACAGCAGGTGCAAACAGATCATTCTGACCTCTTTTCTCTTTCCTAAAAGTAGAAGATTAAATTTCTGTATGAAAGACACTCTCCCCATACTAGAAGGAGAGAGAATGTCTTCATCTGCAAGGACAATAAATCAGAACTGAGGGAATTCTGTACAAACCTTGTTAGAACTCTCATATTTCAAGCCTCTTCCACATAATTTAATTGTTTCGTTACTACTTACTACTCTTTGTCTAATTCAGTATATAGGTAACTAAGTCTAAATTCTTTGGGTCTTCATTTCTTTACGAAGGCTCCTGTGCAACTTAAAACTTGTTGAATAAAGTTGTATACTTTTCTTCTATTGTTCTGTCTTATGTTATCTTAATCCATTTTCAGTTGCAATAATGGAATATCTGAGACTGAGTAATTTATAAAGAAAATAAGTTTGTCTAGCTCATGGTTCTAGAGGCTGGAAAGTTCAAGATCAGGCAGTTGCATCTGGCAAGGGCCTCATGCTACATCATAACATGGTATAAAGAGGGAAGAACAAGCAAATGTGTGTGAAAAGACAAACTGAGAAAATCCAACTCACTTTCATAACAACCTGTTCTCACAATTACTCATTCCCATGATCATTAATCTACTCCCTCAAACAAGACATCAATTCCTCTCAATGACCTAATCACCTCTTGAAGGTCACCCCTCACAACATCACCACAATGGCAATCAAATTTCAACATGAGCTTTGGAGAGAACAAACCATACTTAAACCACAGCATATATCAATTTAATTCTCAGACTCAGCCAAAAGAAACCTGGAAGAAGAGCTTAAATCCTTTTTACAGGCTGAAAAAAACAATAATGACATACATTCATTGTGATAGTCAAAAGACACATAGGATCCAATCATAAGTGCCATCTGTGGCCACTGGAACAATTTGAATTACAAAATGGAGTAGTGTTGGATTATAACCCAAAATACAAAATAAACATACATAAGCACATACATATAAATACACTCTAAATAAGTTAATTTATGGTGAAGGGAGATAAATACTTTGTTCAGAAAAAGTCCACATAATTTATGTAGGTATTCCAGTCTCAAGTAGAGGAAACGTAGCTCCCCACTGTTTTAAGTGTGGAATGTGCATAGTGATTGACTTTCAAACTTTGCAGTATGGAAAGTGGTCAAGAGAAGAAGATTGACTTTACAGTGGCTAAGCCTGATATCCACTACCCCGGAGAGGTGTCAGGTTAACACCCACAGTAATAAATATGTTGATAGTATGTATCCTTGATATGATGTAATTAAAATGGCACCTATTTCTGTGTTTTTCTCCAATAACACATAATAATTTTTAACCAGAGAAGTAAAATCATCTGATAAATTTCTATAGGGGAATATCATATAAGAAAGCTGACCAGTACTCTTCACATTTGTCAAGGTCCTCAAAAGCAAAGAAAGTCTGAGAGACTGTCACTGTCATAAGGATCCTAAGGAAACCAGAGATCTAAATGTCATGTGGTCTTTTGAATAGCACTCTCGAACAGAGAAAGGATGTTAGGCAAAAACTAAGGAAATATGAATATGAACTCGAGTCAATAATAGTACATTAATATTTTTCATTAATTACAACGAGTGTACCATACTAATGTAAGGTGTGTATAATAAGAGAAATCTAAACCCATTCTAAATATTTAAGTAACTTTTCTTGAATAACAGCACAAAATGCTTTGTGTAAAAAGTCAGCTTCTAACAATGTTTTAAACTTGTATATATGAAATCTTATAAATGGCATGGGTTTTGGAGTCAATACTTGACTTAAATATTTATTACCCAAGTATCCTTTGAAAGTCACAGGCCACTATGCACCTTGGATTTTATATCTGTAAAATTTATGAAGTTTATTGTATCTTCAGTAAGATGATATAAAAATGTATCAGTCTGGGGTATCCTAAATCAGAAAATAAATGAAGAAGTTGTTAGTAAAGTCCCTGGCATGCAGCACTGTTAGTTTCTTTTTTTCTTTTTCCTTTTCTTTTTTATTTCCCAATTTATCTTTAATAGATATGTATCCTGTAATCAAACAACATATTTCAATAACGTATCTGTTAAAAAAGCAATGACATCTCTAAGAATACAACAACAAAAAGTAGCTTCTGGATAAATATTTTTAAGTTATTAAATGGGGGAGCATCACTAAAAGGAAAATTCAAAGACCTCTGTTAAATATGAACCATTTAAGTTATAATGCCAGGTTAATCCACTCAACTAGGCTATTATTTTGTCATACATTTATGATTTATCTGTGCTTTTAAGAAATCTGTATTATCTGCATTTTTTTATTTTTTAAAAATTTAAACATTTGTTTGACAGATAAATGTTGTATATATTTAAGGTGTACAACATAATGATTTGATGTCTATATACATTGTGTACTGCTTACCACAATCCATTTACATGTGCATCACGATAACTAATTACTATTTTTGTGTGGTGTGGGGTGGTAAGGACCATTAAAATCTACTCTCATCAAATTTCAAGTAATACAGTATTATCAACATTAGTTATCATGTTTATATATGTTTGTACATTAAATCCCCAGAACTTATTCATCTTATTACTGAAAGTTGGTGACTTATGATCAAACTTCCTCACTTCTTCTACCCCCAAGTCCTTGCCAACCACTGTTCTACTTTCTGCTTTTATGAATTTGGTTTTTTGGATGGTACATGTAAGTGGGATTACACAGTGTTTATGTTTCTATATCTAGATTACTTCACTTAGCATAATGCCTTCCAGATTCATTTGTGTTTTTGCAAATAACAGGATTTCTTATTATGGCTAAATAATATTTCTCTGTGTGTGTGTGTGTGTGTGTGTGTGTGCATTTTCTTCTTTATACATTCTTCCATTGATGGATGTTTAGGATGTTTTCATATCTTTGTTATTGTGAATAAAACTGCAATGAACATAGAAGTTCAGATATCTTTTGCAGACACTGATTTCAATTTTTTGGAAGATATATCCAGAGGTGGAATTGCTGGGTCATGTGGTCATTCTTTTTTAAATGTTTGGAGGAATCTCCATACTGTTTTCCATAACGGCTGTACCAATTTAAATTCCCATCAACATTGTACATGTGTTCGCTTTCCTCCACATCCTTGCCAACACTTGTTATCTTTTTAATAACAGTCATTCTAACAGGCTTGAAGTGATATCACACTGTTGTTTATATTTTCATTTCCCTGATGATTAGTCATATGGACCACTTTTTTATATGCTTGTTGGCCATTTGTATGCCATCATTGAAAAATATATATTCAGGCCTTTTGCCCATTTTTTAATCAGAATACTTGACTTTTTCTATTGAAATCTGTATTATCTGCATTATCTAATTCCTATATATTTTGTACCATAACCCCTTCCCGGGGGTTAATATACAACTCAGAGGTGCCAAATTTGTCATCTGCCATATTTTGACCCTGGGTTTCCAGGGATCTCCCCTCATAAGAGCCCTCTTCCCAGGAAGAGCAGGCAGTGTATCATGGCTAGGGTAATAGGTGATGTCCTCATGAAAAAATAGGCCTAGAAATCTGAGCTAAGGTCTTCCAACGCATTTCCAGCTGATCTGTCTTTTTTTTTTTTTTTCCATTTTCATGAAGCTCATATTGACCAAACTCTATTTTTAAAGAGACAAAAATAGCTGAGGAAAGAAGAGCCAAGACAGATGATAAATGTCTGATATTTAAAAGTGTTTTTCAGTTGTCTAAGGAGAGAACATGGAAGAAAGAAATATATAAGCACATGTTTCTGGCAAAAAAAAAAAAAAAAAAAAAAAGGCAAGTCATGAGCATGAATAGAGCCATTGTAGACCCAATAATCAGTTAATGCCTTCAGCTCTGTATCATGAGAAAGTAAGGGTTCTCCTGTGCTTCTCTAATGTATAGTAGGATATAGCAAGCATATTTTTCCCTTTGAATAGTTTGAAGGAATAAAATTAAAATTTATTTTTCAACATTAAAGGTTTGACATGCAATGTCAATATATAAAAATAAGACTTACTTATTTCTATGTACTTGTTTACCAGCATGGTTTATTGAAAGCTGTTCAACCAAATAGAAGCACAACAAATTTTATTGATACTCTTGCCATACAAACAATTGCACAAATATGCAATATATTATACTAGACACCTTTTCCCAGTGTACTGAAATTTTAAAGTCATTTTATCAGTATAGAATATAATCTTTGAAACCTTACTGATCATTTTGAATTTTAGACTATGTCTCCAGAAGGAATTTGACTTCAGGTCAGAAAATGCCAAACTTTAACTAACAAATAACTATTATCCTAATCCCTGTCTATTCCCCATATACTCTTGTTAAAATGTTTTCTTTCTACTGCTGTTTTTTGATACATGTTAAATAATTATTTATAAGCATTTAATTTTCAAGAGAGAAATCCAACAGAATAGATAAATTACATGTAATTCTTTCTATGTCTGAAAAGCGTGGAAAGCTGGGTTTTATAATTTGAAGCTGATTTACAGCAAAACACCAACCTTGGCTGCGTTTTTTATTTTTAACCTTAGAACAAATTTAAACAGGAGACCCTTGTGTATAGGCAAGCAGGCTCTATGTAGAAATCAATCTAAATGTCCAGATGAAAACTGTACTTTTGAAAAGGCACTATGCAGCTAGATTTCCAACGGCATGAATATTCTCCGTTTAGATGCCATGAATACAAAAATACCCCTGGCATTTAGACCATGAACAATTCAGGAGCTTGAACTGAATTGTGTGTGATTACTAGCTTTGCTCAAGCCTCTCCATGCTTTATTTAAAATGAAAGTCATTTTCTCAAAGAAAATATCTGAGTCATTTTATTTTTCTCAAAGTTATTCAAAATGACTTTAATGAGAAAGTAAGAAGTGAGGTATTTTTAGCATCTGTTAAATGCTTTTCTATATTTGCTATTGGTCTTTCCTTGGTCAGCAGAATAAACATTTCAAGAAAGTCACCTTACAGTTATCTAGGGGTAAAAAACATAAATATCTAATGCATATTAAATTATCATTGTGAAACCAATGCTAAGTGTGATATGAAAGTGTAGGCCTTGTCCTAGAAGCCTTCTTGTTGTGATTTTCTAATTATTTACTTTACAAATTAATTTTATATATTACATTTTGCTATTTTCGTGATCTCTATATTTTCCCAATTGCCATCAAATAAATATCTCTAAAGTTATTGTTCATTGTACTTTGTCACATTTTTAAGAATATATAGTTATTTGAAATGTTGTTAGTATAATAGCTCGTTTTTATGGACTGATTCACATGTAAATCTTGTATTTAGTTAAGTTCACCAGATTTTGTCAAAAAGATGCATTTATTTAACTGGCTATGGAACAAAAAATCACATGGACATAAAATAAAATATTATTCGTCTCAAAAGACTATTTTAATTTGCCCAAAAATCAATGAAAACTTTTGATAAGAAACTCGTATTAGAGATGCTTTATGTTAATAAATGTAAATTTATCATTGCTAATATAGATACAAAATTCTTTTCAGTTACTGCTATCTAGCAGCTTCAGAATTATTCCTGATATTTGCCTTACCCGTCTTTATAATTAGTCACCAAATTTTCTGATTCAGCACTTAAAAAAGAAGACCTCGAAAGATGCCTCTAGCCAAGCTTTCCACATTAACCACTAGCATTGTAATCATAGCTTATTTTTGGACAACTCATTATGTGTACTTTGTTTTTAATGTTCAACTCAGCAGTTTATAGGACAAAGTTTAGAGTGTGTCATAAACACACAACTTTTGAGAACAACTGTTCTTACCTTCTGTCACCATTAATTACCTAAACTCTTGAGGAAAAATATACTAAATATCTTGCTAATCATTTTAAATCCCATGATTCTAGCGAGAATCTTTATGGAACTGCGGAAACACTTTTTTTTTCCCCTCCATTTGCAAACTCCTGTCTGATTCTACCTTGAAAATGCCATTCCACTCTTTATGCCACACAGTCACCCTAGTGTGGCCTAAATGGTGACTTTAAAAATGAACAGAAGTGTTTTCCTGTGTTCCTCTCCCTATAAGATCATTTAACTACATTAGATATCTAGACAAGATTATTAAGAAAAAAAATCCAAAACTTGGAAAAAAGTATGAGGATAACTGCATGTCCTTTTGATTGTTTTATTTTATTTCAAAATAAAATGATCAGAGTACTCCTAAGTAGACATCTAAATTTGATACAAGTCTGGAATTATTCCAGAATACACATCTGAATTTGATATTGCTTCTTTCTATATGTTTAGACCCCTCAATAAGAAGTTACAAGTTAATTTGTAATTTTTTTCTAATAGAAAAGATAAACAAAAAGGTCACTGATTTTAGGCTGTATAAAACAGTAAAAAAAAAAAAAAAAAAAAGATTGTATCTATTAAGATATGTGGCCAGGCACGATGACTCATGCTTGTAATCCCAGCACTTTTGAGAGGCCGAGGCGGACAGATCACCTGAGGTCAGGAGATCGAGGCCAACCTGGCCAACATGGTGAAACCCCATCTCTACTAAAAATACAAACAATTAGCCGGGCATGGTGGTGGACACCTGTAATTCCAACTACTTGGTAGACTGAGGCAGGAGTATCGCTTGAACCCAAGAGGTAGAGGTTGCATTGAGCCGAGATTGTACCACTGCACTCCAGCGTGGGATGCAGAGCAAGACTGTCTCAAAAAATAATAATATAATAATAATCTAATGATAAATATTTCCTTTTCTCAAAGTTCAAAATCAGTTTTTAATGTCTTTTCATGTTTCCTTGACAATTTAATTATAATCTTTATTTTTTTACATCTTAAATCCATTAATTTTTATCATAGTAAATATTGCAACAGAAAGAAAGCAAGATTCAAAATTAGGATAAAGTAACAAATGTTTCATTGAACATCCTCGTTCAATACTTTCAGCACTGTGTTTGAAAATATAATTGGAGAAACTTCAAATGAAGCAGTCAGTCATTAAAGCAAACAGGACTAATTCCTTTGTTTCAGTGTCTCTAATATTGTATGTCTGACAATTAGGAAAAAACGAAAACTGTTCCTTGCTATAACTATTGTTATGTTGGCTCCAATTATCAAGCCTCATCTGACTCATTTTCCTCATTTTCTATGCATTCCTGTTTTAAATGTCTGTGGTATGCAGCAGCTGTTGTTGTTAAACTTATGTGTTCTTTTTTTTTTTTTTTTTTAGACTTTGTAATTCTTCAAGTAAAGTCTGAGTAAAAGTATGCCCTGTGAAACATTATTTTCCAGAAGCATCAGATATTTGATCACAGAAAAGTGTTAAAGAAGATTTGGAGCAACAGGTTTAAGATATTTTTCTAAATTGAATCTGAGTTTTATGGCCAAGAACATTTTGGTCCTTTGAATGTATGTGAGAGAAGCCATTAAAAGATACACAAGGACTTATTTTCTAAAATATTTTTATAATTTTTCAAAATTTATGTTTCTTTTATATATGAAAATAATGTAATGATGGAAATTTAGTGGCACATGGGAACAAACATAAATACATATTTGCAAGTGTATTTTTATTTTTGACCACATCCTTTTTCCAAGTATCCCTTTATTCTATGATGTCAAAATGGTTGCAATTAGGTTCTATGACTTGTTATGATGAGGCATTAACGTGACAGTTATTAATCTCTGATACGCTGAAAGGTCGTTCTTAGAATAAGGTTTGAAACACTGAATCATATTTAGAAGTGACTTGAGAATTGAAGATTTCAAATAAACATTTTTAATTTTAGATTTTCCAACTACCTCTCCTCTACCCTTCTTCTTTACCCATCACATTCAGGCTTCTGAATATACCTGAGTGTAAAGGAAATTGCAGCCAATGCAACCTCTTTATTCTTTGAGAATTTGCCCTGAATCTTTTCCTTTGTCCCTTGGCTAGAATCAGAGAAGAAATCACAGGCAATAAAAAATACATGTTCTCCTTATCTACTTCTCTCCTAACCCTATACCTTCAAGTCAGCCATAACAAATGCATTTCTGACATCCTCAGTTCTGGACTTTATTCAGATCTCTGAACTACTTCAGTGATATATTATTATTTTTTAATGTAAAGGCCATAACATAAATATAATGAGAGAGAAAGAAAAAGTAAAAACAATGCAGAACTTCCAACCTTAAAAATCTACTTTAGGCCGGGCGTGGTGGCTCACGCCTGTAGTCCCAGCACTTTGGGAGGCCGAGGTGGGCGGATCATGAGGTCGAGATTAAGACCATCATCGTGAACATGGCGAAACCCCAACTCTACTAAAAACACAAAAATTAGCCAGACGTGGTGGCGCATGCCTGTAGTGTCAGCTACTTGGGACGCTGAGGCAGGAGAATCACTTGAACCCGGGAGGCAGAGATTGCAGTGAACCTAGATCATGCCACTACACTCTAGCCTGGTGGCAGAACAAGACTCCATCTAAAAAAAAAAAAGAAAAAGAAAAAAAAAAGTCTGCTTTAAAAAAATAAAACTTTCTCCCCCACACATAAAACAATACTTAAAAGCATGTGTAAGTCTTAGACAATACTAATTATATTATATTCCTGAGTCACAGTATTTAAAATGTCTTGTTTTAGGGTATTGCACACCTTGTTACATTTTCCTGTATGTAAATGGCTCTTATCTTCTCCTTTCATTAAGCCTCATGCCTCACTCTATATTTTGTTCCATGGAAGGACCTTGAAAGTGATCAGCCTCCTCAACTCCTTGGAATTTGTGTTAAGTTCGTTAACACAATAGAGAATCTTCTTTAAAATTAATACATCATTTTGAAATGAATTCTTACCCACAAATTGATCCTTTTTTGTTTTACTAATATGAGTTTTCAGAAAATGAGATTGTTTACAGTGGAAATGCGTATAAATTAATGAATTGAAATCTGATACATTTAGAAATTAATTTAAATGTTAAGAAATAAGTGTAAAAACCTTTTAAAAAATTTGTATAACCTGTTATTTTCCCATTTCTGGCTTTAACCACTATCCCAAATTATTGTTAAATAAAAAATTATATGGCTATTGCCATTAACTTTATTAGCAATAACTTTCTACATAAACTAGAAATTGGCTTACATCCACAGACAGTATCTACATCTTTAACATAATCTCAGTGTTTTTTCTTCCACGTAGAAAACTTCAATAAATTTGCATAAATTTTATTTCATATATTATTCATTCCAAAATCAGAAGAGTTGGAGGCAATCTGAAATAAGTGGATGGTTATCTGTTACAAAGAATGTCTCTGAAAAAATTCAACAAATAGTTTACATTCAAACTTACTAAGAGGAGGCAATCTGAAATAAGTTCATGGTTATCTGTTACGAAGGATATCTCTGAAAAAATTCAACAAATAGTTTACATTCAAACTTACTGAGAGAGATATTTACTCATCTATATGAATTGCAATGTACTCTTTTTAAAGGTTTGGAACTTAATTCTTCAATAAGGTGGGGATATCTCAAAGAACTTGCCCATCCAGAAGAGTATATTAGGACTTCTTTTCCTCTTGCTGCAGTATTCAGAAAGAATGTAGAAAGGTTGTAGGGGTGGTACTAATTAAACTTCTAGCTAATGCTGAATCACCAGGCAAATTGGATGCTTTGGTGGAAGGAATTAAAACACAGAGTAAAAACAAAACTGACATACTGATAGAAGGCTTATATCAACACAATCAGATAAATGTGGCTAACTTCAGGTTTTATTTAGTAAGCAAAAGGCCAGTGCAAATTGAACAAAGATAAAAGTAGCTCTCATTTCCAACTAGAGTGTGTTTCTTATGAGTAGAAGACACAAAATGATGAGTTTTAAACCCACAAATGAATATTTTAACTATTGACTCTGTCTTACAGAGCTGAATGCTGCATTTATTCAACCACTTATCTATTATTTTTAGACATATTCATTGAAACCTACTAAAGGTCATACATTGTGATAAATCTTGAGAAGCAAATGGGTAAGAGGCCATAATCGAGTGTTTTTGTCAAAAATGAGTGCACGCTTACAATACAGGATGATGATTACCATAATTGAGATAAAAATAAGATACTGGGAGACATGAGGGAGGAAGGGAGCCATCTCTTTCTTGGGAAGTTAAGAATACTTCCACAGCTGAGGAGATGAATGAGCTGTGTTTTACCAGATAGGTATGAGTATTCTCTATGGAGAGAAATTGACAGAAGCATAGAGTTAGAAGTTTTATGTAATTTTTGTATAATACCTGTGATAGAATTTATGAGAGATGAGATAAAACCTTGGAATATAAAGTCCTTATATATTACTTACCTCTGTTAAAAAGACCAATTATTAAAATGTATAATAAAATATGCAATTAAATAGGATGATAATCAATGTTACCAACATTTCATAGAAAATCAAACACAAATAAATATATTGAAATGTACTAAATCTTAAGTGTAACTAATAATTGTAAATTCTGGATAGTCATTTAAATATATCTTAAAATCAAAATTTTTAAGTTTTTTTTTTTTTTTTTTTTTTTTTGTAAATATTAACTGCTCAGAGAGGATTCCCTTGATGCAATTGCTGGTAGAATGCCCCATCCTTTTATCCATTTAAATTGCTTTGGCTTTTTTAGAGCATTTATCTGGAACTCATCACTAGTTCCCCATTCTATTTCACTGTTTTTAAAATTGACTTTCTGCTCCCAGAAGCTCCATGAGAACTTTCGTGTTTTATTCATTATAGTTTAACTGCCAGAATGGTGCCATGCAAATTGTAAGCACTCCAAAAGTGTTTGTTGGATGAATAAGACAGAAATTGTGACATGGCACTTTTTAGTCATAAAATTGACTACGATTAAAAAGTGTAATAATGTCAACTGTTGAAGTGAAATATGTACTGTCCTCAATTAATGAGAGTTTAAGTTGAAATATCTGGTTTCAGTTGAATTTTACCATATCTGTCAAAATTAAAATCTACAACCCCCTTAAAAATCTTTCTTTCGATATATGTGTACAAATTATAAAACTATGTAAAAATTTAGGTAGCCTTAAAGTATTAAAATACAGCTAAACTATCAATCAATATAGGATAAGAAACATAAATTAGACTATATGTTTAAAGAAAAGAATAGTGGGAAACCATTACACATAAGATATATAAAAATAAAAGTTGGCCGGGCACAGTGGCTCACTCCTATAATCCTAGCACTTTGGGAGACTGAGGCAGGCAGATCACCTGACATTGGGAGTTCGAGATCAGCCTGGCTAACATGGTGAAACCCCATCTCTACTAAATACACAAAATTAGCTGGGTGTGGTGGCACACGCTTGTAATCCCAGTTACTCAGGAGGCTGAGGCAGGAGAATCACTTGAACCCGGGAGGCAGAGGTTGCAGTGAGCCAGGATAGTGCCACTGCACTCCAGCCTGGGTAATAGAGACTCTGTCTCCAAAAAAATAAATAAATAAAATAAAATAACATAGAAATAAATAAAACTTACAGATAGTAATACTAATAAAAATTAAGGCCGGCCACAGGGGCTCACGCCTGTAATCCCAGCACTTTGGGAGGCCAAGGCCTGCAGATCACGAGGTCAGGAGTTCAAGACCAGCCTGTCCAACATGGTGAAACCCTATCACTACTAAAAATACAAAAATTAGCTGCTTGTGGTGGTGTGTGCCTATAACCCCAACTACTCAGGAGGCTGAGGTAGGAGAATCACTTGAACCTGGGAGGCAGAGGTTTCAGTGAGCCATGATTGTGCCACTGCACTCTAGCCTGGGAGACAGAGCGAGACTCCATCTCAAAATAAATAAATAAATAAAATAAAATAAAAATACAATGGGAAAATAGTATGTATTGTGTAATATCATGGAAAAATTTAACATGTTATATAACTGCTACTTTACAATGGTGATGTTTCAAAACTAAAACAGTTTTCTTTTGGGTAAGTGATGTGCCCACTTGTATTATATCTTGGATAGATCTCATAAATTTGACATAGTAACCCAACCTGGGAGCAACCTTGGCAGTCCAAGCTTCCCTACTCTTCAACTGTGTTTTAGGATTACTGGTAGTATTTAAATTATTTGGAAAGCTTTACACTGGGTAAGATCTCTGATTCTAACAGTCTGATTTGAAAATCTTACCTTTACAATAACCTCATGTGCATATCCGCATACACATACCTATGCTAACTGTATGTGTATGTTTGTGAATGCGTGTGTTTGTGTTTAAAATATCTTTAAAAGTATTCATGTAAAACTCTTAAAAGGAATTACCTCTAAGGAGTTTAACTAGGAATCAATTATGAGGGAAAATGTTCTTTTCTGTTTTTTTTTTCTTTTCTTTCCTAAGTATTTATTTATTTAGAGACAAGGTCTTGCTGGGCAGGCTGGATTGCAGTGGCATAATCATGGGTCACAGTAGCCTCAAACCCTGGGCTCAAGCAATCCTCCCACCTTAGCCTCCAGAATAGCTGGGACTATATACAGGTGTGTGCTACCATGCCCAGCTAATTTTTTTCCCCCTTTTTTTTGGAGAGAAGGAGTTTCACTGGGTTGCTCAGGTTGGTATTAAACTCCTGGCCTTAAGCAGTCCTTCCACCTTAGCCTCCCAACGTGCTGGGATTCACAGGTGTGAACCACGGTGCCCAGACAGAACTCTTCTGTAGCGTTTACTTCTACATTTTACCTGTTTAAATGGGCTTGAATTGAATTAGTAGAAATAATAGTAAGAGCAAAACTAAAAACAATTAAAATATATCTGCATGTTTACAATGTAACATAAAGTAAAAATTTTAAAACAGTATAATTTACATTTTAGAAAAACTTTTGGAACTGATGATCATGGACTAGACTAGGTGAGAGCATGGGAACATCAACACTACTCTAAGATGGTCCAATAATACAGATGTGACATTAAAGGAATAGAAATACAAGTTAAACACTGATAAGAGATCCACAAGAATTAGACCTACTGAATTAGAAAAGAAAGATTCTAGTTGACTGGATATAAAGAATGAGAATGAGAAAAATACTACAAATATGTACTAACACTTTACGTTGAGAGACAAAAATAGTTTAGCAATTCTGCAAAATGCGGGATTCGGGATAACCATAGCAGTTGGTTGAGGAAGAGAAACACTTTCCAGAAATAGAATTAGAACTTAACAGTATTAGTTCCAAATTGGATTCACGGGGCAAAGAAGATGCAGTCAAACTGATTGCATTTGGAGGATTTTTCTATGAGAAGAGCAGAGGTAATTAAAATTACATAAATGCTAGGGTAAAGTAAAGCAATAGACATTGAACTCCTTTTACTTGATTAAGCAAAGTTTTTCCTTGCACGGCCTCCTTCAGTGCTCAATTTTTATTTTTATTTTTTTTTTTTACTACTACTACTTATGATGACTTTAAATGATTACATGTATGGTCAGTAATTTCATAAATTTTCTATCATTTGCTGTATACAAGTTTATAATGTTACTGTTATTATTATTAACATGGTAATATATAAATGGAAAACCAAAGTTCCACGAGAATATTATGTGGCCAATTTAACAAAATCATTGAGTGATTTAGCTATAATTTGAGCTGAGTCAGTCTCAATCATTATCCCACACTCTTAAGCATTGTACTCATGATGACTTTCAAATTCAGGGATATTTTGCATTGCTCTCAGAGGACATTGGGACATTTAAATCATCTTCATGTGAGGGTAAGCCACTTGTGAATATTTAAGAACTGGCTTAAGAACCAGGACTCTTCTGGAATTACATTCAGATTCAAATTCAAAATACTGAAACAGTAAAGCGGATGATATTGTTATAGTTCCCAAATTTTATTCTTGTTTTCTTTCATTTAAGGTTTAGAATCTCATAAGAAACTTAAAGTTGGCAAGAGCTGTAGTAAGGACAATGTAACAAATCATAAAATAATTAAGTGGGGAGGTAGAATGGGAAATGATACTAATAGGGTTTTGTATTATTCTGTTTTCACACTGCTGATAAGGAGTGAGACTGGGCAATTTACAAGGAAAGAGGTTTAATGGAGAACTCAGAGTTCCATGTGGCTGGCAAAGCATCACAATCACGGCGGAAGGCAAGGAGGAACAAGTCATATCTTACCTGGATGGTGGCAGGCAAAGAGAGCTTGTGTAGGGAAACTATGTTTCTAAAACCATCACATCTGGTGAGACTTATCTACCATCATGAGAACAGCACAGGAAAGACCTTCCGCCATAATGCAACCACCTCCCACCCACCTCCCTCCCACAACACATGGGAATTCAAGATGAGATTTGGGTGGGGACACAGCCAAACCATATCAGGTTTATATGAATTATACAATTTGCAGTAATAAGGAGAATTCTAGGTTGTTCTTGCTAATGAGAGAAATAGGGGGTTGCATTATTTTTGTCAATATGCCTCTTTCTGAGCTAGTATGGGAATATGCTGATACTTTGTCTTGATTTGATCTCATTGTTACAAAATCAGTTCATATTTTCTAAGCTGGCACTCGTGCATTTATTTTATTCTGTCTCATGTTCATTATTCTAGAATTCTCTTAGTTTCAAATTCATTGATAAGTAATCTAAAGTATGAATAAGGTGACTAAGCTTCCAGAAGCTTTTCTTCTGGAAGAAGAGAAAATAGAGAAAAGCTTTTCTCAATCTCAGTCAGATATTACTGATTGAGGAAGATAGCCATACAGGAAGTGACAAGTCTCTGAATGTAGTAAAGTTATTAGATCTTTGAATCAAGTAAAAATACCTGGCTCCCTACTAACAACTCAGAAACTTTAATTTTCCATTTACAATATAGCAAGGAAAAGTGGCTTTATATTCACTGTGTATTTTGTTCTACGTAATATTAGTTTAATTAGATTATGGCCCTTCAGTTAAGTCTTCCTTTTTGAGTTTAATAGAAATAAGCATATATCTTTACAATAGCTCTTGTGATAGGGCTTAAAATATTGGCAGATATATTTTTAAATGGATTCAGTGGTTAACTTAGGCTTACAAAATATAACCAAGCCATTTGATCTCCAGCAATTTTAATTTATACATATGCTCCAGAAACCATTTGAGTTAAATAACTTAGACTGGATCATGGGTTCCTTAAGTCCTCAGCATAAAATGGCTACACTGTCTAAATATTCATAGTGGAATAATATAAATTTTTAGAAATATACTGCAGGTTATTTTGATGGCTAACTATGAACCTCATCAGCAAAATTTTATCAAGTATTTTATTCATTCGGAGTTATGAGCTGACACCTAGTTGAGTGAAAATACGGAAGAGCACATGACATCATCTTAGAATGAAAGATTATGTTTTATTTAGAAAAGCTCCAATGAACTCAAATGTGATGGTGTCATAACTGAAAGAAAATTACCCTATTAGAGTGATTTATGATAATTATAGCAATTAAATTGTTTTTAAATGAGGCGTTCGGGGGTTCACATTCAGTGTCTTTTCTAATTTTAGAGACTTTTGATGTGGAAAATCAATGTAGTAAGTGAAGAAACGAAATATACTATATATATATAGTTAATCTTGTATCTCAAGTTTCTGATGTGTATATGAATCTGAGAGTAGCAATTGTATATGAGATTAGAATATTTTCAGATTTCATAAGAAGCTATATCAAAAATAAGGTAATTATTGTGTGTTTTGTCCTGTTTTGTTTTGTTTTGTTTTGTTTGGGAGATGCGATCTTGCTCTGTCGCCCAGGCTGGAGTGTGGTGGCACGATCACAGCTCACTGCAGCCTCCTCCTCCCGTACTCAAGCAACCCTCCCCCCTCAGCCTCCTGAGTAGCTGGGACAAGAGGTGTGCACCACCATGACCAACTAATTTTTAGATTTTTAGTAGAGTCAGGGTTTTGCCATGTTGCCCAGGCTGGTCTCCAACTCCCGGGCTGGAGCAATCCACCCACCTCGGCCTCCCAAAGTGGTGGGATTACAGATGACTCACTGTCCCTGGCAATAAGGATTGTTTTATTCAATAATATATATGAGTCAGATAATTATATGCATGGAAATTTTCTGTTTTCTTTGCCTTATTTCGAAGATTGGAAATATCAACTAATCTCAACTGACAAAAAAAGAGACAGAGAATGGCATGCTATTTTTGAAAAAAAAAAAAATTTTAAGACAAATTAGGTAAAATTTTTAAAAAGATGTATTATTTCCCCAGCTATGTCTGTCTGTCTGTCTGTCTGTCTATCTATCTATCTATCTATCTATCTATCTATCTATCTATC
Source organism: Macaca nemestrina (assembly GCF_043159975.1). Lineage (NCBI taxonomy): Eukaryota > Metazoa > Chordata > Mammalia > Primates > Cercopithecidae > Macaca > Macaca nemestrina. The sequence goes on along the minus strand of NC_092137.1, from coordinate 83,934,666 downwards.
TATCTGTCAATCTATCTATAGATTATATACACACATATATATCTCTCTCTCTGGGAAAATAATACACCCACACATACACACATACATGCACACACACGCATACATATATACACATAGGTATGTGTGTATATCATTGAAAGATCTATGAATCTGAGATATTTTAATAAGATTAACATTGAAAAGCAATTTTTATTAACATGGTATTTTAGAAAAGCAGAGGCACCTTTCAAGTGTTTTAATGACGTTTTTGGAAAAAAAACACGGAATTTTGAATCTGAGATTTGAAATTAAATTATTTTTGAAATAATAATTATGTAGGTGTTCATGGAAAATAAGTAAATAAACAATACTAACTGAAATGAACATTGTACATAATGACACATTCATTAGCTTCTTACTTAAGTTTTACTTATGAAAAAATATATCATTATTCTTCATTGAAGAAGGTTATTATGTTTCTTATAGGAAGTAGAAAAAAATAATAAACTAAACAGGAAAGTAAACAAACAAAATTTCTGACTTAAACTTAATAAGTTGCTCAAAATGTTACCATTTTTAACTTGTTTTATAATTGGACAACCTTTCTTTGTACTTTCATATCGTAGTTATGTTTCTTCCTTGGAGCGAGTATGCGCATGTATGTACATGTTCATTTTTGTCTATTTCTTTTCCTTATTTAAAGAAAAAACCCTTTCTTGACATCCCACTTCCTCCCCACTCCATTCACTCTAAGTAGAGGGTTTATTTGGATTGGTCAAATACAAAGATATTTCTTAGGGTGATCAGCTATGGTAGATAAAGTGTTCAGTGCTGCAGACATCAAGGTACCTTTGACCATAGTCCTATTCTTCCTCATCCTCTCCCAACTGCACAGTGAGTCACTTCTCACAACTATAGCCTTAGAAATCTTTTTTTTCAGGCATTTAAGTCAACTCTTACTTGCACATTATTCAGCTCTTTACTTGAGGTAGTTCTCTGATTTGACTATCCCTCTAAGAATATAGGTAAAATCTGAATCTGGTCAGCAAAGTTGCCTAGGTCATGCAAAGGGAAGTTACCTTGCAATGCAGCTGAACTCCTCTAAGTTCTAGTTTATGTTAGGGGCAAATAACATGTGTTTTCTTGAATTTCCCTTGACAATATTAAGGAGAAGGGAAGAAATAGGAGATTGTCAAATTTAGGGCTAAATAGTATCTTCACATATTCAACAACCAACAAATATCTTTCTGGAATGTATTTTACAAATTATAAAATACTTTGTCCATATGAAATACATTTAGCTATCACTCTAGCCACCATAGCAATTTGTATCTATATTGGAAAAATAATTTTCCATTTTGATTCATTATTTTTGACACAAAACATTATTGATAAAATATTCTGGACATACATGTCAGAGAAAAATATTATATATATATGTATATGTGTGTATATTTTTATATATTCTATTAATAAAGGGAGCTCTAATAAGTGCAAAACTAAAAGGGCTATCACATTGAAAGAAATGTGAATCTCAGAGAACACAATAAAATGAAAAAAGAAAGTAGAAGGCAGAATTATTACACAATTCTCTGTTAATTATATTTCTACTAGCACAGTTCACCTTAACTTTAATATTTTTTATTTCTTTACTCACATTGGAAAGTCATGAATCCTGAAAATTTGATTTAAGAATTCAAGTACTAAATTACATAAGAAGTAGAAATAGAATTGTCTTTGAAATAAAATAAATCATCATCCAATATTATAAAGTATTTCCTTTCCTCTTATTGACGGTGCTACAGTTTTCCAAGACTAACACCAATCCTTTAAATCAGAAGAAAATAAAATGTGTATCTATATATAAATGTATGTTTGTTTGCTTGTGGGATATTTGTTGTTGTTTGTAAAATAAAAAGGTCATTTGCCTTGAATAAAGAAAATATATAAAAAATAATTATCAGAAAATGCAAATCTGAACCATGAGATAAAACCTCGCACTTGATAAAACTGATATATATTACTTATATAATATATATTATTTATTTTATAATTACATTAAAAATAAATAATAAATATATTATATTTGTTAATAAATAATAAATATATTATATTTATTAATAAATAATAAATATATAATATTTATTAATAAATAATAAATATATATTACATGATAGTGATTTATGATATATAATTATATATAATAAATATATATAATATGTTATATATTTTTCTTCAAAAGTTTAAAAATAAAACCACCATATACCTAGCATTTTCACTTATGGGTGTACATCCAAAAGAATTGAAACAATTCCATTAGGATCTTGAAACAATGTCTGCACTCCTATGTTTATTGTAGCATTAGCATTATTCATAATAGCCAAGGTATGGAAACAGCCCAACAACAGACAAATGGATCTTTAAAATGTAGTGTGTGTGCGTGTGTGTATTATTGGCAGATATATTTTTAAATGGATTCAGTCATTAACTTAAGCTTACAAAATAGATCAAAGCTGTTCAATCTCCAGCAATTTTAATTTATACATTTGCTTTAGAAGCCACCTGAGTTAAATAACTTAGCTATAGACTCTGAATCATGGGTGCCTTAAGTCCTAAGCATAACATGACTACAATGTCTATAGTTCTATATATAGAGAGAACTATTATTCAGCCTTAAAAAAAGAAAGACTATATATAAACATATATATGTAGATGTATATAAAATGAACTATTATCAGCCTTAAAAAAAGAAGGAAGACATTATGCTATGTGAAGTAAGTTAATCACAGAGGAACAAATAGTGCATGATTCCACATATATGAAAGTATCTAAAGTAGAATTATAGAAGCAGAAAATAGAATTGTGATTGTCATGCCATACGGTGAGGGGAAATGGGGATTTTCGCTGGGTATACTAACAGTTATACAAGTGGAATAAATTCAGAGGTCTGCTACATATATAGTGCCTATATTTAACAGTAAAGCATTGTGCATTTAAAATTTTAAGAAGGTAGATCTATGTTATGTGTTCCTAGCACACAAAAAAATATAAAAGCAAAGAGACACAAGAAAACGTCTTGATATGAAGAGTATGTTTATTACATTAATTGTGGTGATGGTATCACAGCTGTATGCATTAGTACAAAATCATCACATTTTATACATTAAATATATGAAGTTATTTGTATATTAGTTGGATCTCTATAAAGTTAAACTATATAAAATAAATATTTAAAAAACAGCAACTTAGTAAGGATTTTAGTACAAACCAAGATGGAGTCATTCCACTTCAAGTTTTCTTTCTGACTGACTCCAGTTAAAATCTGCCAACAGATTACAAGTATAAACTCCCAAAGGACTCTGAAAAATAAATAATAGCAAGTGATTAATGAGTGAAGAAAGTCAAAACTTGAAGAAATACCCATGTAGTGATGATGAGATTTTTCCTTTCCTCCTCCTTTTACCTAAGACTTGACTTGAGTAGGTAGAATCAGGGAATTGTATAACAGACGTAGACCTTAAAATCTAAGAATAGTCTACTTTTCTGGCCTGAGAACTGGGAAAGGAAAATCTGTGAGCCCAAAAATGTAAATAGAGTGATCACCTATTTGCTGTTTTCTCTTTTCTATGTTATTACCATGTTCTTGCCCCCATTGCACTAAACACTAAATCCCTATCGTCATGGGAGTAGGGAGCAGGGCACCAAGAACTCTAAAAGAACCTATTTCAATGGGTGAATAGGACAAAAAAAAAAACCTGTTGAGTGAAGAGAATCCTGATCTTTATTCTCCATTTATTTTTCTGTAGCCACATTAGCCCAATGCCAACCATTGTACAGTTGTGTGTGAAGCTAACATTCTAAAATGACCCTGTCACACTACTGAAAGAAACCAGGAAAAGGTCTCCGGGGGCAGAGAGAAAATTGCTAAAGATGTCAATCTCCTAACTCTGTGTATGGACCAATACCATTCTTCTAAGCACTGAATGTGTAGTATACACTCAAAAGATTCCATTAAAATATTTGATAATTAAATTACAACATAAACAACATATCCAAGTTTAAGAATGAACCTGAACTGGAAAATAGGAGGGACTAAAAGATCATAAAAAAGGATTTCAAACTGATCCGACATTTTAATCCATCACCTACAATAGATAACACACAATTTACAGCATGAAGTTAACTTGACTTTTTTTTTTTTTTTTTTTTTTTTTGGTAAAACAAAGAAAAAGAAATTAACAATTCTACAGAGAATTTTAACAGAATCAGAATTTCAAAACATTATGTTAATTTGATTTTAATGTTACTATGAATACAAAGATTACAACTAGGAAATCTTACCAGTTCATAACAGAGCAGACAATTAATAATTGCCAACCCAAAGATGACCCATATATTGGAATTATTAAGCAAAGATTTTTAAAAAGTCATTATCATCCTCCAAAAGATGAAAATAAACACTGTTAAAATGAAAGGAAAAATAAAAGTTAGCAGCAGAGAAATAGAAACTAATTACCTAGATAAATAAGATAAATGGCTATTTTCCACAAAAGTCATTTAAAATATGTATGCCAATATTTCAACATTATCTTGTAATATAGATGCAATATGTATGAAACTCAAACATAAAACAGAGGATCAGGAAATCTACATCCTGTAGTTGTAAAGCTTCGATGTTTTACTTGAGCTGGTAAAATAGTTTAAACAGGATGCCAAAAGTTAAGACCACTAAAAAGTTATATATATATATATATATATATATATATATATATATATATATATATATATATTTTTTTTTTTTTTTTTTTTTTTTTTTGAGACGGAGTCTCGCTGTGTCTCCCAGGCTGGAGTGCAGTGGCGTGATCTCGGCTCACTGCAAGCTCCGCCTCCCGGGTTCACGCCATTCTCCCGCCTCAGCCTCCCAAGTAGCTGAGACTACAGGCGCCCGCCACCACGCCCGGCTAGTTTTTTGTATTTTTAGTAGAGACGGGGTTTCACCATGTTAGCCAGGATGGTCTCCATCTCCTGACCTCGTGATCCACCCGCCTCGGCCTCCCAAAGTGCTGGGATTACAGGCTTGAGCCACCGCGCCCGGCCAAAAGTTATATTAAAAAACTAAAATCCAATAAATAAAATTGGATGCTAAAATATGTTCAAATAATCCTCAGGGAGGTAGGAAATTGAAAATAGTGTAATAAAAAGCAAAAAAAAAAAGAAAGGAAAATAATTGATAGACTTAAATCTCACCATATTATAACTATATTCAGTGTAAATTATCTAAACACATGAATTAAAAAAGCAAGATAAACCTCTTTATTAGCTTATATAAAACTCATTTTAAATAACATGATATAGAAAATTAGTAAAAGGATGGAAAAATATAACATGCAATCACTAATTTTTAAAATATTCATTTTATTTATATCATAGAGAGTAGTTTCATAACAAGGAAAGTGATCAGGACAGAATGTAGTATTTTGTAATAATAAATATAAACTGCCAATACACTAAAAACTCATCCTACATGTGTATACACCGAACCACAAAGCTAAAAAATACATTAGGCAAAACTGAGAGAACTGCAAGGAGAAACAGACAAATCCACAATTTTACTTGGAAATTTTAACACTTTTCTTTTAGCTATTGATATAACAAGGAGACATTAAATCAACAAGTATATGAAGATTGGAACAAAAACTATTAACCAAGTTCATAAAGCTGACATTTATACAACACTGAACCCAACAAGAGAATACACATTATTCTCAAGTGTACGTGGAACACTCACCAAGATAGATCACATTTTGAGCAAACATAAAACGTTCAGAATTATAATTGAAATAATGCAAGAATATTCTCTAATTTTAGCAATTAAATTAGGAACTAATACTATTTAAAAACCTAGAAAATTCCCAAATATTTGGAAATACTAAAAAACTTCAGATAAATCATTTGCCAAAGAGGAAGTCTTAAGAAATATTAGGAACATTTTTAATTGAATGAAAATCAAAATACAACGTATTTTGGGTACAGAGCTAAAAGCTATTGATCTAAATTTTGTTACAGCAAATGCCAGTAATATAAAATAATGAAGGTCTTAAATAAAAAGCCTAAGCTTCAAAAGCGAGAAACTAGAAAAAATGAGTACACCCAACATAAGCAGAAAAAAGGAAATAACAATAATAAAAGCAAAATTTATTATTAAAATTAAAAACTAAAAAAGAATAGAGAAGAACCAAACAAATCACAATTTAATTGCTTAAAAATATTAATAACATTATTAAAACATTAGATGAATGTTTCAATAATATTAAAAGAACATAAACATTACTAGTATCAGGAATAAAATATGGGATATCACCAAAAGATTTGCATATATTAAATTAATATTAAAGAAATATGATGACCGAAACATATGCCCATAATTTCAATGACTTACTGAAATGAACCAATTCCTAAAATGATGCAAAGTAACAAAACTCACTCAAAGATATAAATAACCTAAATATTTCTATTTCTATAAAATAATTTGAATTCATAGATAACACTACTCAATAAAGAAAACTCCAAACCAAGATGATTTCACTGGGAAATTCTACTAAATATTTAAGATAAAATTATAGGCTTTAAGCATCATTTTTCCAGAAAATAAAAAAGGACATCACAGTTTCAACTTATTTTACAAGACCAGAATTATTCTCATACTAAAACCAACCTAATACTTTGCCAGAAGACAAAACTGCAAGCCAATATCTCTCATGAACATATACACAGAAACTATCAATAAAATATTATTAATAAAATCTACCAATACATAAAAATAAGAACAAATTGTTACCAAGTGTTTATTCCAGCAATGCAAGACTTGGTTATCAGGGAAATCTAAGTTATCTAGGTTATTAAGAGAAATTCTTTAATCTGATAAAATTCATTTATAAAAATCTTACCACTTTCATCCTTCTTAGTGAAAGACTAAATTATTTTCCCCTAAAGTTTAGAACAAGGCATGGATATACCCTCACTGCTCTTCTGCAACGCCATATGGGAATTGCTAGCATGTAAAAATAACGCAGAAAAAAGAAGTCATACAGATTTGAAAGGAAGACATGAAACAATCTTTATTCATATATGACATGATTGAAATTGTGATGAATTTCACAATTGCGATGTTAACAGAAGTAATAAGTAAGTTTAGGAAGGTTAGAGAATACAAAGTTAATACCAACAAAAAATATTCAACTATATTTGAATATTTGCAATATACTAGTAAGGGGGTACAACTGGAAATCAAAGTTATGCAGTTTTTATATATGATTTAATAGCATTCCCAAGTAAAAATATACTTACATATTCATCTAACAAAATATGTGCTGGGCCTGTATGATGGAAATTCAAAACACTAATGAAAAAGATTAAATAAAGCATAAATAAATGGAGAGATATACCATGTTCATTGTTGAGAAGATGATATTCTTAAAATATCAGTCCTCCTCCAATCAATTTATAGATGTAATGTTATTCAAAACAAAATCCCAAAAGCATTTTGTGTAGTTATTGACAAGGTGATTCTAACACTTAAAAGAAGGGGAAAAAAAAAAAACAAAACTAAAATTAACACAAAAAATTAGAAAAATAACAATTTTACAAGTGTTAACCCACTAGATTTAAATAGTTAATATAAAGTACTCTAGACAGTATAGTGTTGGTGGAAGTATAGACACATTGATGAACGGTAAAGAATAGGTAGCCCAGGCCGGCGTGGTAGCTCGCGCCTGTAATCCCAGCACTTTGGGTGGCCAAGGCAGGCGGATCACGAGGTCAGGAGATCGAGACCATCCTGGCTAACATGGTGAAATCTCGTCTCCACTAAGAATACAAAAAAAAAATTAGCCGGGCGTGGAGGTGGGCCCCTGTAGTCCCAGTTACTCATGAGGCTGAGGCAGGAGAATGGCGTGAACCCAGGAGGCGGAGCTTACAGTGAGCTGAGATGGTGCCACAGCACTCCAGCCTAGGCTACAGAGTCAGACTCCGCCTCAAAAAAAAAAAAAAAAAAAAAAAAAAAAAAAAAAAAAAAAAAGAATAGGTAGCCCAGAAACAAACCTTCTAAAATATAGTCAAAAATATGTTTCTTGACAAACATACAAAAGCAATTAAATGGAGATATCATATACTTTTGAAAACATACTCCTGGGAAAATTGGTTGATTATATGAAAAAAAAAAAAAAATCAACCCCTTACCTGTTAAAAAACCTAAAACGGATCATATATATAAATTTAAATGTAAAATCTTTTGTATTAAAAAAAATCTATGACTGGGTCAGGCTGAGTATTCTTAGATGTGATAATAAAAACATGAAATGTAAAAAAAAAAAAAAAAATGGACCTCATCAAAATTAAAATCTTTTGCTCCGTGAAAAACATGATTTATAGAATTAGAAACCATAAACTGGAGGAAAATACCCAAACACACTTACTGGGATTGACAAAATTAAAACCTAGTAATACCAAATGCTGATTAGAATGTTGAACAGCCGGAACTCGCACGCTTTGCAAGTGGGAACGCAAAATGGCACAGCCTCTTAGGAAAACAGTTTGGCAGTTAGTAATACATTTACCATATGAACAGTCATAGATATTTACCAAAATAAAAGGAAATTCTTTATTTATACAAAAATCTGTACACAAATGCTCAAAGCAGCTTAATTTATAAACATAAGGAAGGAAACTCAACTATCCTTCAACTGGAGAATGAATAAACAAACTGTGATACACCAAAACACTGAAATTCTATTAAAAATAAAAAAGAACATAACATTGATACAAGAAACACACAATGTGCCCGGATCCTAAATGCATTAACGTAAACAAAAGAAGGTAGATTCAAAGGCTGTATATTTTGGAATTCTATTCAAAAGAGAAAACTACAGGAATTGGGAAAAGATAGGTGTTTTGTAGGTGTTTAGCTTATGGAAAGAGTATGATCACAAGAGGATATTATGATGAAAAATTTTTGGAAGTGATGGAACTTCTCTACATTTTGATGGTAGTAGTAGTCACCAACTATATACATTTTTCAAAACTCAAAAAAAATATTTAAACTAAATTTAAAAGTTGGAAAAAATAAAGTTATAAAGTATTGATGTAAAATGAAAACAGCTTTGCTTTTAAAATTAAATAAATGTATTAAAATGATGCAGTTGCAATCAAATCAAAGGAATTAGGGAAGAGGTTTTTCAAATGGAGCAATGAAATAACAAGAGATTCTCCTTTGTCTTCCCAACCCCCACTACAGTACACATAGCAATAACGAACATGTAAGGTGAACAATGTCATAAATGATTCTGAATTGAAAAGGTATCAAGAAATAAACTATAAAATCTGCTCCCTGGAAAAGACTGACCAAAATTGGGGGTCACATGAATGAAAAAGTAAGGCTTAGTTAAAAGAAGCGTAAGTCAGCATCCTGACTCTTCATCAGACCCTAGTCAAAAACATTGTAAAGATTTCATATGATTATATGTATAAAATGGTATATTACATAATTATTTTTAAACGTTGCTTTTTTTCTTTTGCTCAGTTTCAGTCTTGCCTTACTTTTTAGGGCAGCTCTAGCAGCACATAAAAACTGAAAGTAAAATACAGAGTTTCTACACACCATACACACCTGCATAACCTCCACCACTATCAACATTCCATAGCAGTCATGTATTTTTTTTACAATGAATAAACCTACATTGACACATCATCATCATCCAAGTCCATAATTTACATGAAGTTTAGCTGTTGGTGTTATACATTCTACGGGCATTGACAAATGTATAATGGCATGTATCCACTCTTACAGTATCACACGGAATAGTTTCACGCCATAAAAATCCTCTCCACTCCACCTATTCACCATTCCTGGACCCCACAGTGTCTGACAACCACTGATCTTTTTACTAACTCTACACACTTTTCAAGATTGTCATATAGTTGGAATCATACAGAATGTGGCCTTTTCTGATTAGTTTCTTTCACTTAGTAATATACATTTCAGTTTCCCCCATGTGTTTACATGACTTGCTAGCGATTAGTTTTTAGCACTGAATACTATTCCAATGTCTAGATGTGCCACAGTTTATTTATTAGTTTATATACTGAAGGACATCTTGGTTGCTTCCAAGTTTTGGTAATTATAAATAAAGATACTTGATTACAGTATCTTTACATATGGGAGTAAATGTGATGTCTCAATGCATGTATACATAGTATAATCAAATCAGGGTAATTACCACATTCATCACTTTAAATATTTATCATTTCTTTGCAGTGACAAAATTCAAAATCTTCTCTTCTAGCTATCTTGAAATATATGTTATATTATTATTTGATATAGTCGCTCTACTGTGTAATAGAAAACCAAAACCTATTTTTCTTGTCTAACTGTAACTGTACCCACTGATCATGCTCTCCCTGTTCCCTACTTCCTTTTATCTTTCTCACTCTCTGGTAACTATTATTCTATTTTATATTTCTATGCTTCTATAAAATCAATTATTTATATTCCAAATATGAGTGAGATCATGAAGTGTTTTCCTTTCTGTGCCTGATTTATTTCACTTAACAGAATGTCCTCCAGGTTCATCCATGTGACTACAAATGTCAGAATTCCATTTCGTTTTGTGACTGAATATTATTGAATATTATTCCACTAAAAATATACATATAGTGGAGTAATAGAGTGTCCTATATGTATATTATATTTAGTGGAATAAGGGGTTGACTGTGTTATAGTCAACCGCTTATATACATGTCATAGATGTTATATATGTGTGTATATATACACACACATACACATGCACACACACATACACATGCACACACACACATACACATATATATATAAAACATTTTCTTTATTAATTCATCTGTAGATGGGCATTTAGGTTAATTCTATACCTTGTCGATTCTGAATAATGCTACAATAAACATGGGAGTACAGATGTCTCTTAGATGTATTGATTTCATTCATTTCTTTTAGACATATACCTGGTAACAGAATTGCTGGATCATATGGTGCATATTTTTAATTTTTTGAAGTTAGATATATACCTGGTAATAGAATTGCTGGATCATATGGTACATATTTTTAATTTTTTGAACATTCTCCATACTATTTTCTGTAAAGGCTGCACTGATTTACGTTCCCCCCAGTGCTGGATAAGAGTTTGTTTTTCTCTGCATCCTTACCAGCAGTTTTTTATTCAATTATCATTATTTTGTTTATAGCCAGTATAATTTGGATGAGGTGATATCTTATTGTGGTTTTGATTTGCATTTTTCTTATGATTATTGATGTTGAACAATTTTCATATGTCTGTTGGATATTTGCATGTCTTCTTTTAAGAAACGTCTATGTAGGCCTTTTGCCCATTTTTAAATTACATTATTTGGTTTTCTTTTTGCTATTGAGTGGTTCGAGTACCTTTTATGTTTTAGAATTTAACCCTTTATCTGATTCACAGATTTTAAATACTTTCTCCCATTCTGTAGGCGTTCTCTTCACTTTATTGATCATTCTGCTGTTCAGAAACTTTTTAGTTTAATGTAACCCCATTTGTCTGTTTTTACTTTTGTTTCCTATGCTTTTGAAGTCTGACTCAAGATGTTTTTGCCCAGTCCAATTTCAGAAAGCATTTCCTCTGTGTTTATTTCTATTAGTTTTGTAGAACACACTATATTTTCTCTGTGGCATGGCTTTGTTTCCTTACTGAAGATCAGTTGACTATATTTGTGTGATTCTATCACTGGGCTTTTTATTCTGTTTCGTTGACATACTTTTCTATGCGTCAATACCACTCCGTCTTGTTTACTGCGCTTTACGGTAAGTCTTGAAGTCGAGTACTGTCAGTTCTCCAATTTTGTTCTTCTCTTTCAAAATTGTGTTGGCTGTATGTTTATTGTGCTACTATTCACAATAGCAAAGACTTGGAATCAACCCAAATGTCCATCAGTGACAGACTGGATTAAGAAAATGTGGCACATATACACCATGGAATACTATGCAGCCATCAAAAAGGATGAGTTTGTGTCCTTTGTAGGGACATGGATGCAGCTGGAAACCATCATTCTCATCAAACTATCGCAAGAACAGAAAACCAAACACTGCATGTTCTCACTCATAGATGGGAACTGAACAATGAGATCACTTGGACTCGGAAAGGGGAACATCACACACTGGGGCCTATCGTGGGGAGGGGGGAGAGTGGAGGGATTGCATTGAGAGTTATACCTGATGTAAATGACCAGTTGATGGCTACTGACGAGTTGATGGGTGCAGCACAGCAACATGGCACAAGTATACATATGTAACAAACCTGCACGTTATGCACATGTACCCTAGAACTTAAAGTATAATAATAATAATTTTTTAAAAAATTGTGTTGGCTATTCTTGGCCTTTTACCTCTCTTTATACATTTTAGAATTGTTTGTAAATATTCACAAGATAACTTGTGGAACTTTGTTTGGGGTTGCATTGAGTCTCTAGATAAAGTTGGGAAAAACTGAAATCTTGACATTATCATGTCTTCTTATCAATGAACATAGAATATCTCTTGATATAGTTATTTTTTATCTTACTTTCATCAGATTTGGTAGTTGTCCTCATATTTATCTTGCAATTACTTTGTTAAATTTATATCTAAGTATTTCATTTTGGGGTGCTTATATAAATGATATTGTTTTTAATTTTCATTTAATATCAAATTACAATTATTAATTATTGTAAAAATTTTAAATGGTAATAACAATAGGTAATATTTATTGAGAATTTTACTGAGTGTTAGACACTGTTTTGAACTCTTTATATTGGTTATCTCAATTTTTACTCCTCAATTTTTACTAAAGGAGCTATGCACCATTGCTTTCCTATTTTACAATGAGGAAACTGTAAAATGAAAATGTAAATGGAAAAGCTAAAATAACATGCCCTAATTGCTTCTACTAGTAAGTGACAGAGACAGGATTGGAACCTAAGAGCCCTGGCTCCGAAACTTTATTGTCTACCATGTCTACAGGCCACTCTAGGCCTGTGAGAGCAATTCTCAGATGAGTAAGCTACACAGCATGCTAGGATTACACTACTATTAGAAAGAATATGAAAGTGGAAACAAGAAAGCAAACAAACCTAAAAACCAAGCATGATAAGAGTATTCCTCTAAATGTTATCTGTGAAGTTCTGGATTTTAATAAACTTGAAATTTTGACTTAAATGTCTAATCTGTATGTCAAACAGGTCCAGAGTTTAGATTTATTTTTGGGGTACATAAATTAAAGCAAGGCAGAAAAACTCTTATAATTATAAGAGCTATAATTTTGCTATGTTATCAGAATTTAGACCACTGTAGTATTTAATTTGACTGTCAGTTGTATATGTAAAAATGCATCTTTCTGGATAAATGTATAATTTTATGTGTTTATTTTAAAATATAATGGCAAAGGAAAAATATTTTGCATCTTATATAAAACTGCAACTTTGATATTACTACTTCCTTGGAAGCTAGAAACAGTAAATTGGCATTGGAGTTACAAGATCTGTGTGTAATTTACAATGTCAATTGCATCGCTAAAAAAATATTTTAACCTGAATAGTCTCTTCCTTGCAGACTGTGCACTTCCACTTCACTAAATCAATCTTTTTTGTGCTTTTCTGACTTGAGTAAGCTTTAAAAACATTAGATTAGTTAGGAGGCTTAATTATCTGACAACTATGATTTTGCTATATATAGTTGTTCATAGTTCTCACTCCTTAGTGAAATCACAGAATAAAAAGCATGGCTTTTACACAAGTAGAAAAAATCCTATATTTCATAGTCAAAGGGAATTAAATGAATGGAATAGTGTTGTGCCAGGAAACCAATTGATGATAATTTATTACATACATACAACACATACACTAGCACAATATAGATATAAAATTAAACATTGAAAAATAAATGTAGGCTTCAAATATAAAGGGAAAATAAGTCCACAAAAACAGGTTCAACATAACAATTAGGAAAATGCAAATTAAGATCACAAATTAAATATCATTTACACACCTCTCAAATAAACTAAAATAAAAACAATGACAGTACCAAATGCTGGCAAGTATGAAGAGAAATTAGATCTATTGCTGGTGGGAGTGTCAAACAATAGAGTCACTAAGGAGAGTAATTTAGCAATTTTTAAAAATAATTAAGTGTATGCTTAACATATGACCCAGCAATTACACACCTGACTGATTATCCAGAGAAATAAAAAGTTATGTTCACATAAAACCTATACAAGAATGCTCATAACAGCTTTATTCATAGTAGCCAAAATGTGGAAACAACTAAAATGTCCCTCAATAGACTAATAATTAAACAAACTAAATCATATTCTCAGCAATGAAATAGAACAGACTATTGATATATGAAACTACTTAGATGAACATCAGAGATGTTATACTGAGTGAAGGAATTCAATCTCAAAAGATCACATAGTGTACAGTTCCATATATATAGCATTTTTTAAGTGACAAAATTAAAGAGATGGAGAATATGTTAGTGTTTGCCAGAGATTAGGGATGGTGGAGGGGAGAAAGTAGGCACAACCATAAAGCAATCGTTTGAGAGAAATCTTCGTGGTGATGAAGTAGTTCTGTATGTTCATTAAAGTAGTGCTTACGCATATTTGTGCATGTGATGACACATAACTTCACACATATACTGTATCAATGTAATATTCCGGTTTTGATATTATACTATATTATGTGAGATGTAAACCTTGGGAAAACCCAAGTAAAAGTTATTTGAATCTTCTGTTATCTTTGCCACTTCCTGTTAATCTATAACTATTTCAAAATAAAAAGTACTAAATATCTTAGCCTAAATTAGGATATACTTGAAATAATTAGTAGAAGGTAAAATAAAATAATAATGACCAAATAACTAAATATTTTATTTTTGAGTAATGGTAGAAAAACTAAGGATAGAAGGATAAAGCTTCATAGCAGTCTTCAAATGTTATGAGGATTAACCATTAGGTTATTGCAAAAGTAACTGCAGTTTTGGCCATTACTTGTAATGGCAAATGCTGCAATTACTTTTGCACCAACCTAATACTAATCTTGGCCTTCAAACAATGTGGATAGGATAAAGGATAAAAAGTAACCTGAGACAGAATCCAATTTTATGAAATTGACTAGAATTCCTTGAAATCTCAGTTAACTGTGAGAGTAAATTTTATGATGCTAAGTTTCCCATATGGTAGAAATTATGACTGAATGACTCAAGAACCATTCAAATATGGCCAACCATTTAGTTCCAGAAGCATGTACAAGCTCAGAGATGGACTCTTCTATCTCATGACAAAGTGGGGCTATTCCTGAGTAAATAGATAAAGACTCAATGGTAATCTACACAGAGTATGTTTTTAATTAATATACTCTTTTTCTATTATTCACCTTATTAGTGCCATTTTTAGGAAGTCGCATCTCTCCTCTACTTAGCACTACCAGAATTGTCAGAATATGCACTGAGAAGTGAATCTGACATTAATTTGCAATGAAACAGAAATGAAAAAGAGCTAAAGAATGCCCACTCCTTGCAGAAATTATGGATTTCTCCTTGATGTCAAGTTTTACTCATTACATATTTAAAAGATGTATAACAGAAAAAAAACTATGTACTTTTTAGAGCCTTAAATCACTTGATTTAGAGATAAACCAAGATGATTTTCAGGAAATAACCTTTATAATAATCTCGGTTCTGTTTTTATTTTCTGTGAATTCTTTCTTTTCTTCTGTATGTGTCTCAACTTATTAAAGATGTAGGATGTATAACTTCATTGGAAAAATAGATACGAGTTAAATCAAATAATCACTTATCTTCGGATGTTAAATTATGTTTTTAATATTTTAAAATTCCTATTCTAGAAGGATGACAATATTGAAAATAAGTGTTGATTCTCGAAAGATAGTCAGGACACTTATTGATCAAAGCTAAGCTTATACGCCTAACTGCAGTAAGGGAGAGCAACCCCTTAGGAGAGACTTAGCAGTGTCAGACCTAGAAGGGATAAATCAAGAGAAGATATTATTAGACTTTAATTCAGAATTGGGAAGAGTTTACAAAATAGTATGTGAGCTCAGAAAACTTGGGCTCTTGAAACTAGTTGGATGATCAAGCTAATTACCCTCTTAGCTATTTAGAGGTTTTCTAATCTTGTATTTCTTAGCAAATATTTAACTTATTTAACTATAGCAAGTATCTATGTTATTTTTGTTTATTCTCAATATTATTTAATATAGAGGCAGAAAAATACATTAGTTTTGGTTCACAAGCCTTCTTGAGAGAAAAATGTCATAACAATTTTTGAAGTTTTGAGTTATTTTCTCCTTTTTCATGTCAAATGTCGAACTACAGGATTTTGCCATTGTAGTTAGAATAATTAAATGGTAGAAAACTCAAGATAAAGAAATCAATATCATTTTGAATGGGATAAGAGGAAATAAAGAAGGACAAGGAGACAAGAGAGGGATTTATTTTGTTTGTGTATACCTTTTATTTCCCCCTTTATTTCTTTACGTTGTTCCAAAATACTGTATGAGGCGAGTATGATAGATACTGAGGTAAAATCGTAAGAGCTAAATCACAGTGCCCTTTAGCTGACTACGAAAAGAAGCTATAAGATACACATTATTATTTTTTAAAAATTATTTTCGTTAGTAACAAATCTTTGGGTCTAGCTCATACCCAAGAAAGGATAAATTTAGCACCACCTCTTTAGAAATTTGGAACACGTTTTAAAACCATCACAGAGGTTAAATGGTTTAGGAGTGCTGACTGAGAATGTTGAAATCTCTCATGAGTCAAGAAGTGAAACTTCATGCATGCTTATATATGTACTTTTAGCTCATGCCTTACTGGCAATGCGAATACAATCAATATACACACCAGGTCTATACTGTTGTAAAAACAGAAAGTTAATTTCAAAGGCAATGAAATTTTTGTTGATTTATCTATTTTATCACAACTTTCTCATTAATTTCCAACCTTAAAATCTATAACTACTTTCTGGAGTAAAAACCAGAGCTGGAGTTCTGGAAATGATGGTGGATTGAATTTATGTGTTTGTATCTCTTCCTTCCTGAAACCTCATCATTGTGATATACAAAATATCTTTTAAATTGGTATACATTTATTAAGTAAAAGAGAAGAGGAAAGGAGACAAAGGTAATGGATTTAAGAAATGGGGAAAAAGATAAACACGCATTAATAGATATCAGGATAGCAAAAACCACATCAAAAATGTTTAACATTATTAGTTATTAAAAAATGAAAAAATGAAAAATTAAAACCACATTATATACCATATACACCCAGAGAAATTTCTAAATTTAGAAGAGTGCTGATGCCATGTGCTAGATAGGATGTGAAACAACTAGAACTTTAACATTCGTGTGGGAGTGCTAAATGAGAAATAGTTTGATAATTTCTCACAAAACTAAACAAATAATCATATAATTTAGCATAGCAGTTCTGTGTAAGATTTCTAACGCTGCTGTAACAAATTTGTAAAAACTGGGTAGCTTAAAAATACCATAAATTTATTACTTCTTAGTTCTGGAGATGAGAAGTCTACCACTGCAGGCTCTAGAGAAGGATTTTCCCTCACCTCTTTCTCACTTCTGTTGTTTGTTGGCGGTCCTCAGCATTTTTTTACCCAAGGTTTGGAGTACAAGAGATCCCATGAGCCAGGTAATGAGCATAGTACCCAACAGGTAGGTTTTTCAACCCTTTTCTCCCTTCTTCCCTCCCCTGTCAAGTAGTCCCCAGTATCTACTTCTTTGTTCCTATCTTTATGTCCATGTGTACTCAATGTCTAGCTCTATACGTGAGAACATGCAGTATTTGGTTTCCTGTTCCTGCATTAATTCATTTAGGATTATGGCCTCCAGCTGCATCCATGTTGCTGCAAAGGACAGGATTTTGTGCTTTTTATGGCTACATAGTGTTTCATGGTATATATGTAACACATTTTCTTTATCTAATATACCACTGATGGGCTCCTGAATTGATCCTTGTCTTTGATATTGTGAATAGTGCTGCAGTGAACATACAAGTGTAAGTGTCTTTTTGGTAAAGTGATTTGTATCCCTTCAGGCATATGCCCAGTAATGGGACTGCCAGTTGAATGGTAGTTGTATTTTTACTTCTGAGATATTTCCAAACTGCTTTCCCCAGTGGCTGAACTAATTCACATTCCCACCAGTAGTGTATAAGTGTTCCCTTTCCTTTATAGCCTCACCAGCATCTGTTATTTTTTGATGTTTTAATAATAGCCATTTTGACTCGTATGAGATAGTATCTTATTGTGGTTTTAATTCACATTTCTTTCATGATTGGTTGCTTATATGTCTTTTGAGAAGTATCTGTTCATGTCTTTTGACCACTTTTTAATGAGATTGTTTGTTGAATTGTTTAAGTTCCTTGTAGATTCAGGATATTCAGGTTGGATGCATAGTTTAGCAACTTTAATTCTCATAGACATGCTTGGCTGCTTTCACTTCAATGTCTTTGATTTTGTTACATCTTTCACTTGAATCGTCTTCTGTCCTCTCTTCAATTGCTGATTCCATTTGAGCCATATTTTCGCTATGTTGCATCAGCCTGCAAAATATAATATAAAGAGAATATTACACTTCTTTCAGGCCTGCCACTACCTTTTGTGGGGCCCAGAAATGAGTACAAATAAAGATACATTTCTAAATTTGGACCATATTTCTAAATATTTAAAAATGTAATTATAGTAAATAAATGTAATAGTATATTTTATCATCTTACTTTAAAATGTTTTAAAATTTATAAAATTAAAACATACATGTAAAGCTTTAGGTTAATGTCTAAAATAAAGTCTCAGGGAATATAAGATAATTATTTTGGGGAATGTCTGTGTGTCCTTTTCATGATCACTGAAGTGAAGTTTGGATAACCAGTAGAATACAATGACTGATGATAGACAGATGGATAGCTTGTTCCCTGTAATTTACCTTTCTTATATTCATTTTAAAAGAAGTACAAATTCATTGTTATAATCAACATTTTACATAATATTTGTTTTATTGAAAATAATGGTAAAATAAAAGGCTTTTCTAAGCTGTCACAAATAAATTTTACTCTCCTGAGGGAAAAAAAAGTATAGTTAATCTTTAAACTGGAAAATAAATAATAATTTTTGTATATTTCCTTCAAATATTGGAAAAGGCTCAGTAAATACTGCTGATTATTTTATTTTATCATACGAATAGCTATCACTTGTATCACCGTTTCAATATCTTTAAAGCAATATGTAACTGCATACAGTATTAGGCTTTATGCATATTATTCCCATACATGCACATATAAAAACTTAAGATTGACATCAATTATTTAGTATTACAGAATATGCCTCATCTTACATGCGCAACTAAACTGAATTTGAGAACCTCTGGAATTACAAATTAGAATGCACAAAAAGCTAACTCTCATCTTTCCAAAGAACTTGCACCACTCAAATGTTCCTTGTAGACTTGTCTCGGAAATATTGGTACAGTGTAAACACCTGAAGGCATCAGAATGTAGTCATCAGAAAATATAGAGCATGAGATATGGAGAAGCGTTCTCCTGGGATTTGAGGATATCGTTCGTAAGAGAGTTGAAGATCACAGATCAGATGTTACTAACACAAAGTACATGATTCTAAGCACAGATCCTAGGGGTTGTTTTAATAAGTTGATTTTTTTGTGATATAGAGATCCTAGTTTTTTGTCTGTTTGTTTATTTGTTTGTTTGGTTTGTTTTTTGAGACAGATTTTCACTTTGTTGTCCAGGCTGGAATTCAATGGCCTGGTCATAGCTCACTGCAGCCTCCAACTCCTGGGATCAAGCAATACTTCTGCCTCAGCCTCCTACGTAGCTCAGAGTACAGGTGCACACCACCATAGCTGGCTAATTTTTTAAACTTTTTGTAAAAATGAGCTCTCTATTCCTGGTCCAGGCTAGTATTAAACTCCTGACCCTAAGCAATCCTGCCACTTTGGCCTCTCCAAATGCTGGGATTATAGCACTTCAAAAACACAGAGGCTGAGAAAGAAGTTTCTCTTGCTTGGATCTAACAGTGATACTGTGTTTGATTATTCTTTTTTTCTCCACTGTATTGTCCTTGAAGGCAAAGCAGAAATACATAATTTTTGTTAACTGTGCTGTGAGAAAACTAACAAGCTAAATTACTTTTCATATTCTTATTTAATAGGAAAATGGCCTACATAAATTGCTAGTAAAAGTTATATCATAGCTAAATTATTCATACTGTTTTATGTTTAACCTTTTGTTTAGATCACTATACCTAGAAATCTGCCCTAAGTAAAGAATGTTCATCTGTGCTAATCACAAACTATTCTCTAGCTCCTATTATGTAGAAGGGGCTGAATGACAACATTACAGACAATGTATTCCATATAAAATAATTTGACTATGCACATGAGATTCTGGAAGTCTCTTTTCCTGGCAATGATCCAAGTAATAAATGTTGCATTGTCTGAGGTTCATGAGAGACCATTGATCACAACACCTCAGCTGATGCACAGTGAAAGCATAGAGTCAACAAGAAATAATCCTCTTGAATTATCAATCTCTATCTCTTCCTTCCTTTTACCCCCACTCCTTTTCCCTTTTCTCTCTCTCTCTCTCTTTTTTTTTCTTTTTTAGATGAAGTTTCACTCTTGTTGCCCAGGCTAGATTGCAGTGGCACGGTCTCAGCTCACTGAAACCTCCGTCTCCTGGGTTCAACTGATTCTCCTGCCTCAGCCTCCTGAGTAGCTGGGATTACAGGCATATGCCACCACACATGGCTAATGTTGTATTTTTAGTAGAGATGGGGTTTCTCCATGTTGGTCAGGCAGGTCTCGAACTCCTGACCTCAGGTGATCCACCCACCTTGGCCTCCAAAAGTGCTGGGATTACAGGCATGAGCCACCATGCTCGGCCCCTTTTCTTTTATTTTTTTTTAAATTAATAACGTATGATACTTTCACTGTGCATAATCAATATTATATTTTGCTCTCATGACATCATAATCCTGATTTTTCACTTGATATAAAATAAATATTAACTAGTGGGTGACTTCACCAGACTCATGGAGGGGAGTGTAAATATATATAAAACAGAATTTAACATTTGGTAGCATCATTGAGAAAAATTGTTCTCAAAGAATATGTACAGCTATAGCTAAATGGTATGTGGACAAACAAAAGAGTGGGAAATACAGCCAAAACAGCTGTATAAATAGAGTGTATAGTAAATATTATTTTCTTGACATTTTATGCCAACATAAATTTCTTATTTTGTCGTATGAAATCTTTGAAATACTCCCATTATTTAAAAAATGAGTAAAAGTAATTCAAAATTTAACAAAGTATATGCGGTCAAGTAAATTCTTCTAAGCAAGTCAGGAACTTTAGCTATTTTTTCTGTTTTGTTCTTTGAAGAAAATATTTAAAATGTAAATTAAATGTAATTTTGTCAGATTATGTATGTGTGTATGTGTGTTTGTGTATATATGTGTATATGTATACATATATACACACGTGTGTGTGTGTGTATATATCGGAAGTGTGGATTAAATATACTAATAAAGACAGTTGTAAGACATTACTGAAAACAAAATAGAGTAAAAAGACATGTTGAAGTTATTGGGTCTGTGGCAATCCCATTAAAATATGGTTTTAAAAAAATGGCATTCCAATACTCTGGTTTCTCTTCAGATTGTATAAATATTTTGCCTTTTAAAAATGACATTCTAGTTACAAATTGAATGGAGTGAAAAAATATATATATCTTTATTTCTATATGATGAAAAATATGAATTCTACATGATATGGTTTTGCTCTCTGTCCCCATACATGTCTCATGTTGAACTGTAATCCCTACATGTCAGGTGAGAGAAATGGTAATAGGTGATGGGATCATGGGGGTGGATTTTCCCCATACTGTACTCGTGATAGTGAGTGAGTTCTCAGGAGACCTGGTGGTTTCTTAATGAGGCAGTTCCCCCTCACTCTGTCTCCTGCTCCCGTATAAGATGCACCTTGCTTCCCCTTTGACTTCTGACATGATTATAAGTTTCCTGAGGCCTCCCCAGCCATGTTGAACTGTGAGTCAATTAAACGTATTTTCTTTATAATTTACCCAGTTTCAGATAGTTTTTCATAGCACTGTGAAACTAGACTAATACAGAAAATGGATACTGGGAGTGAGGTACTGCTATAAAGATACCTGAAAATGTAGAATTGATGTTGGAACTGGGTAACAGGCAAAGGTTGGAACAGTTTGGAGAAGTCAGAAGAAGGCAGGAAGATGTAAAAACGTTTGGAACTTCCTAGAGACTTGTTTCATTATATTGACCAAAATGCTTACAGTAATACGGACAATGAAGTCCAAGTTGAGGTAGTCTCAGATGGAGATGAGGAACTTTTGGGAACTGGATTAAAGGTTCCTCTTGCTACACTTTCACAAAGAGACTGGTGGCATTTTGCCTGTGCCCTAGAGATCTGTGGAACTTTGAACTTCAGCAAGATGATTTAGGGTATCCAATGGGAAAAAAATTTCTAAGCAACAAAGCATTTAAGATGTAAACTGGCTGTTTCTGAAAGCATATGATAATATGCATTCACAAAGAGATGGTCTGAAATTGGAACTTGTGTTTAAAAGGAAAGCAGTGTGTAAAAGTTTGGAAAATTTGCAGCCTGACCATGTCATAGAAAAGAAAAACCCATTTTGTGGGGAGAAACTCAAGCCAGTGACAGAAATTTGCATAAGTACAAGCAGCCAAATATTAATAGTCAAACCAATGGGAAAATGTCTCCAGGGCATTTTATAGATCTTTGCAACAGCCCATCACATCATAGTCCTAGAGGCCTTGGAGGGAAAAATGGTTTTGTAAGCCTGGCCTAGGGCCCTACTGCTCTGTACAGCCTCACGACATGACACCCTGTGTACTAGCAGCTCCAACTTGATCTGTGGCTAAAATGGGGAGAAGTTACAGCTCAGGCCATGGCTGCAGAGGGTGTGAACCCCAAGCCATGGCAACTTCCATGTCGTGTAGGGTCTGTGGGTGTGCAGAAGTCAAGAGTTAAGGTTTTGGAGCCTCTGCCTACATTTCAGAGGATGTATAAAAATACCTGGAGGACCAGGCAAAAGTCTGATGTGAGGTGGAACCCTCACACAGAACCTCTACTAGAGCAATGCAAAGGGTAAATGATGGCTTGGAGCCCCAACACAGAGTTCCCATTGGGGCACTGCCTAATGGAGCTGTGAGAAGAGACCCAACCATCCTCCAGATGACAGAATGGTAGATCCACTGACATCTTGCACTGTGCACATAGAACAGCTGCAGGCACTCAACGCCAGCCAATGAAAGTAGCCAAATGAGCTAGGCCCTGTAAAGCCACATGGGCGGAGCTGCTCAAGACCTTGGGACCCCAAGTCTTGCATTAGTATGGCATGGATGTGAGACATGGAGTCAACATCATACTGAATGGAGGAAAGCTGAAAGCCTTTCCTTTGAGAACTGGAACAAGAGATCCAGTCACAGTGGCTCACATCTGTAATCTCAGCACTTTGGGAGGCTGAGGTGGGCAGATCACCTAAGGTCAGGAGTTCGAGACCAGGCTGACCAACATGGTGAAACCCCATCTCTACTAAAATTACAAAAATTAGGTGGCGGGTGCCTGTAATCCCAGGTACTTGGGAGGTTGAGGCAGGAGAATCGCTTGAACCTGAGAGGTGGAGGTTGCAGTGAGCCAAGATTGTGCCATTGCACTCCAGCCTGAGTAACAGAGTGAGACTCTGTCTCAAAAAAAAAAAAAAAAAAAAAAAAAGAACTAGAACAAGAGAAGTATGCCTACTTTCACCATTCTGATTCATCATAGTACCAGAAGTTCTAGCCAGAGAAATCAGGCAAGAGAAAGAAATGAAAAACTTCCAAATAAGAAAAAAAATATATATTGAATTGTCCCTCTTTGCAGATGACATAATCTTATGTGTAGAAAATCCTAAAGATTCAACCAAAGAACTGCTAGATCTGATAATTTTTTATAAAGTTGTAGGATACAAAATAACATACAAAGTCTATAGCGTTTCTACAAACCAAGACAGAAATAGCTGGCAAATAAATCAAGAAGGCAATTCCATTTTGCTACAAAAAAATAAAATAAAATACCTAGGAATAAGCTTAACCAAAGTGGTGAAAGACTGTACAAGGAAAGCTATAAAACTCTGATGAGAGAAACTGTAGATGACATAATCAAATGGAAAAATATTCCATGCCAGTGGATTGAAATAATGATTATCTTTAAAATGGCCAAACTTACCAAAGCAGTCTGTAGATGTAATCCTTATAAAATTCCAACACCATTTTTTTCACAGATATGGAAAAAAAAAAGAAATTTAACATTTGTATGGAAAAATAAAAGTGCCCAACAGCCATAGCTGATTAAAAATCAAAGCTGGAGGTATCACACTACTTAACTTCAAAACACATTACAAAGCAATAATAATCCATTCAGCATGTTGTTGGCATAAAAATAGACAAATAGACCAATGAAACGGAATAGAGAATGAAGAAATAAATCCACATACTTCTAAACCACTAATATTCAACAAAAATGTCAAGAATATACAATGAGAAAAGGACACTCTCTTTAATAAATGGTGCTGAGAAAATTGGATATCCATATGTAGATGAGTAAAACTAGACTCCTGTTTCTAAACCTGTACAAAAATCAACTCAAGATAGATAAAAGACTTTAACATAAGACCCAAAATTAAAAATACTAGAAGAAAACCTAGGGAAAACTCTTCTGGACATTGGCCTAGGCAACTAACTTATGACTAAGATTTCAAAAGCACAGGCAACAAAAGTAAAAAAAGGCAAATAGGACTATATTAAACCAAAATGCATGTGCACAATATAGGAGACAGTAACTAGAATGAAGAGACAATCCGTAACATTGGAGAAAATATCTGAAAAGGGACTACTTTCCACAGTATATAAGGAACTCAAACAACTCAACGCTAAAAAAACAAATAATCTCATTAAGTAGTAAGCAAAGGACATGAATAGGCATTTCTCAAAGTGTACAAATAGTCACAAGATACATGAAAAAATGCTCAACATCACTAATAATCAGGGTAATGCAAATCAAAACCACAATGAAGTATCATCTTATCCTATTTAGAACGACTATTGCTAGGTCAGGCGTGGTGGCTCATGGCTATAATCCAGCACTTTGGGAGGCCTAGGTGGGCATATCACCTGAGGTCAGGAGTTCAAGACCAGCCTTGCCAAAATGGAGAAACCCCATCTCTATTAAAAATACAAAAAAATTAGCCCAACATGATGGCGCGCCCCTGTAATCCCAGCTACTTGGGAAGCTGAGGCATGAGTATTTCTTGAACGTGGGAGATGGAGGTTACAGTGAGCTGTAACCCTCCCAATGCACCCCAGCCTGTGCGACAGAGCAAGACTCCATCTCAAAAAAAAAAAAAAAAAAAAAGACCAACAAGAACAGATGCTGACAAGGCTGCAGAGAAAAGGGAACTCTTAAACACTGGGTGGGAATGTAAAGTGCAGCCACTATGGGAAACCGTATGAAGATTTCTCAAAAAACTAAAAATAGAACTATCATATGATCCAGCAATCCCACTACTGGTTATTGATCTAAAGGAAAAGAAGTCAGTATATCAAAGACATACCTATCCTTACATGTTTATTGAAGCACTCTTCACAATACCAAAGATATGGAATCAATCTAAGTCTCCATTGACAGCCAAATGGATAAAGAAAATGTGGTATATATACACAATGGAATAGAATTCTGCCATTGAAAAAATAATGAAATTGTGTCATTTGCAGCAACATGGATAGAGCTAGAAGTCATTATGTAAAATAAACCAGATGCTGAAAAACAAATATTGCATGTTCTCAGTTATATGTTAGAGCTAAATATTTTGATCTCATAAAGGTAGAGAGTAAATGTTAGATAGTACAGACTGATAAGTGTGGGTAAGTGGGAGGAGTGGATGAAGAGAAGTGGGTTAACAAGTAGTAACATACAGTTAGATAAAAGGTATGAGCTCTGTTGTTTGACATCTGTATAGAGTGACTATAATATCAACAATAAATTGTATGTTTCAAAGTAGCTATAAGAGAAGACTTGAATTGTTCTCAACACATAGAAATGATAAAAGGTGATGGACACTTCAAATATCCTGACTTTATCAGTACATATTCTATGCTTGTAATAAAAAGTCACATGCATACCATAAATACATAAAATATTATGTATCAATAAAAATGTTTTAAAATATTTTTTAAAGGTTCTTGGAGTATTAAAGTGTGGAATTGGACACAAAAATGTCAAAAATGTAAAGTAGAGGATTATCTATATTTAAAAATTGTCCACTTTTCTGCTTATCCATACAGCTGTCTTTTGCAGATAATGACTTCTTTTTATAATGTTTCAGGCTGCTTAAATGTGAGGAGGATTTTGCTATGACATCTGTTATTTGTGGAAAGTGAAATCAATCTAATGATTTTATATTATACAATTGTATCATTTCAAATATTGAGAAATGAGAATTTTAATCAATTTAAATCATAACAAATTGCAAATAAATATTTCATTTCATTATGTACCCCAACTGAGCAGACATATCAGAAGGGAGAATGTGCTTCATGAGGTGGGATATACCAGATTGGTTGCTATACTGTGAAGTACCAGCACAATTAACGGAGAGATTTTGTCAAAGTAACGGCACAGAAAGTAAAATTATAATGGTCATTTTTTGTGTGTGTTTTCTTACACTTCAGGTCACAAATTATTATTTCCAGGAGTAGAGATCAATAGGAGAAAAGAGTTTTTATTGTAAAACTTATAAAAGATGCAAAATTATTTCTGAAAGGACAATAACCTACTACAAAATGTCTGTATGCATTTAGACACCATTTAAATTTATGTACTAGGATGGTGATGTTCAAAATGAAAGCCACAGGTCTTGTGTGAATAATGAGCACTTGAAATGTGATTAGAGGGACCAAAAAACATAATTTTTAATTTAATGTAACTTTGATCAGTTTACATTTCATAATGGTTTCTCAATTTAGTTATTGGAAAACGTTAAGTACATTTGCAACAAATCAAGCATGTGAACCTACTTTCTCAATATTTACCTTTATGAAATCTAAATATAGATTATGTATTGCTGATGACAATCTAGTATAAGGATTGATATGTATAAAACTTTCAAATGCTTAATGCAAAAACAACTTAGTACTAAAAAAAGAATGTAAAATAGCTCATAAAGAATTTTATTTGCTTACATATCGGGTCACATTTTGATGATGTCAGGTTAATCAAAATTTACTATTATATATTTATTATATATTTAACAAGAAAAAATAACATATGACATATATTATACATTATCAAAATTAATTTCTTAATGTTTATTTTACTTTTTTAATGTGATTATCAGAAAATGTAAAATTGCATATGTCTTACATTATAGTTTTATTGAATAGCGTTGTTCTAAAATGATGTATAATACTTGTCTTGTATCTGAAACTAAATTTCTTCTCTCCTTCTTTCCCTCACTCTCCCTTTTCCTTGAACTAAATTATTAAATATACTGGCAGATAGTTTAAAAGAACCATTCATGTTTTAATTTCCCTTATATTTTCTTTTTACCTTCTCAATCCTCTAACTAGAAGCTGCTTCCCCCAAAGTATGTAGCACAATGACAGGTATCTATATTCGTATGTGTTGACTATTTTCAAATCTTTGATATAGTAAGAACATGATAAAATCAAATCTGAAACTAAACTAAATTTTATTTGCTTAAAACCTTTTACCTAATAACAAAAACAAAAATAAAAATCTTACTTGCAGAAATGGTTTTGAAAGCAATCATGCAACTGATATTTTAAATGTAATGCATCATTTTAATCTTGGCTGTAATATTCTAATATCAGTAAGATTCACATAATGTTATCTACACAACTCCCATTAGGCCCAACCTCTACAGTCCCATATTATACTTACGTGTCAGGTCGACTACAAGAAAGAAAATAATCTCTTCCTTTGACTGTTAATAATTCAGCAATGTTTTCTTTTTCAAAGTATCATATAATAACATTGATTATATTTTGATGCAGAGTTTTAGATTTTAATACATCTATAGATCTGAAACTACTGCCACAATCAATATACAGAGCAATAACAGTACCACTAAATCCTGGATAGTATTCCTTGATAGTCACACTCTAACCCAACCCCTAACTCTTGGAAAACACTGATCTATCCTCTATCACTATTATTTTGTCTTTTTCAAAAATGACATATAAATGGACTCCTACAATATGTAATATTTCGAACTAGGCTTTTACAAGTTAACATATTGTCTCTGATGTTCATCCAAGTTGTTGAATACATCAATAATTTGTTGATTTTAATTCCTGAGTAGTATTCCATTGTGTGGATCTACCATATTTGTTTATTCAGTCAACCATAGAATATTTGCAATTTTGAGGTTTGGGCAATTATGAATAGGTACTTTTTGTAAAGCTAAACATGCACATGCTATTTATACTTTCAGAATAAAACTTACGTCCACAAAAAACTTCTGCACGAAGATGTTTTTATTTAAAAACATTTATTAATATTTTCAATATATTTGTTATTCATTTCTAGTTTGATTTCCATATGAATTGATAACATTTTGTATTCATTCAATTCTTATAAATTTGTTGAATTTGTTTTATGCCACAGATATGGTATATACAAGTAAATTATTCATATGCATCTTAGAAAAATCCATATTCTCCTGTTGCTTTGAGGTATATTCTATAGATGTCAATTAGATCTATTTGGATGATGATGTCATTTTGTACTTTTATATTCTTGATTAGTTTCTGTCTACTATTTATATCTATTACAGAGAAAGGTGTGTTGAAGTCATATTTGATAGTTGCAGACTTACATATTTTTCATTTCCGCCTGTCAGTGTTTGTCTTGTATATTTTGAAGTTCTGTTATTGGGTACCTGCCTACTTAGGACTGTTATGTATTTCTGGTGAATTAAAATTTTTTTCATTATGTAATGGTCCTCTTTATCCTAGGGAGTTTGTTATGTTCCATATTTCCTTCTTATGTCATTTATTTGTGTAAAGAGTTTTGTTTAGCATTTATTTTAGGTCACATCCTGTGAAAACATATTCTCTTAGTTTTTGTGTTTTTTTTTTTTTGAGAACAGCTTTATTTTATCTTCATTCTTGATAGATGTTTTTGCTAGATATAAACTTCAGAATAATGGTTCTTTTCTTTTAGCACTTGCGTTATTTTTCTTCTCCTTCCATAGTTTCTGAAATAAAATCCTCAGTCATTCAAAATGTTTTTCTCCATTGGTAATGTGTCATTTTTTTTTCTCTTGGTGCTCTTGAAATACTTTGTTTTTAGTTTGCAGCAATTTGATTATCATCTGTTTTGGTGTGAATTTGTATGGGTTTATCCTATTCGGAAACTTACGGACTTTTTGAGTGAATCCAAACATTTATGTCTTTTGTTAAAATTTGGAAGTTTTCGATCATTTTTTATTCAAATCTTTTTCCAGCACTACTTTCTTCTTTCCGTATGAAACTTTGATACCACAAATGTGAGATATTTTGTGTTGGTCCCAAAGATCCCTAGTCTTTGCTTATTATTTATTATTAAAACATTTTTCTTTGTTGTCCAGATTAGACTATTTATATTGCTAAATCTTCAAGTTCACTCTTTCATTCTCTCATCTTTATTTTGCTATTTATCAGTGAAGGTTTCGTATCTATTTTTACAATCTCAGTTCTAAAAATCCTGTTTGGGTCTTCTTTATATTCCCTGTTTCTTTACTAACACATGAAGTTTTCCCATTTTTTAAGTGTTCATGACTGCTTGTTGGAGTATTTATGAATTAGTTAAGTTAAATATTTTGTTTGAACATTTCAAATCTGTGCCATTTCATTGTTGGTATTATCTGATTGTCTACTTCCATCTTAGTTGAGATTTCCCTTGTTTTTATTTCTTTCTCAGTAATTCTGGATTATATACCGTACACCTTCATTATTATATTATAGAGCTCTGGCTTTTATCTGAATTCTAATGTTTTGTTGTTGTTGTTTAATTTAACTGGCAACATGCCTGATTAGTTTCAAGCCACTAGTTCCAACACTCTTCTGTGGGTTGTTGTTTTAATATCAGTTCTTTCTTTTAATCCATTTACATTGTTAATTCAGATCTGTCCTGGTGTGCACTATTCCACAGTCAGCCTGGGTCCTTGGTTGTGGTCCATTCTCAAAGTCTTTGGTATGCTGATTAAGATCAGGTTCATGCATGTGAAGTTGAGATGAAACCAGTAGATCTTAAACAATTTTGTGAGTTTATCTCTTGGGCTTTTCTTTTTCTGTATAATATCCTGGGTACTTTAAAGCTCCCAGGAGCTCCCTTTGCCAGCCATAGGAAGACAGAGGGAAAAAAGAAAAAAAAAAAAAAAAAAAACAACGGAAGAGGGTTGCACACTGTTTTTGAGAATTAGGAATTTAATTCCCTACTCCTTTTGTAGAACAAGAGAAGTGCTCTTGACTCTAGCTCTGTTTGTGCCTTGATGTTCACTTCCAGGTTTCAAGCAATACTCCTCTCTTGTAGTTTTAAATTTCAAACTCTTAAAGTGTTCTCCAAAGGAGAAGCTACATTCCTACTCCACAATGGATGAAGTTTTTTTTGTTTTTGTTTTTGTTTTGAGACGGAGTCTCACTCTGTTACCCAGGGTGGAGTGCAGTAGCACTGCAACCTCTGCCTCTTGGGTTCAAGCAGTTCTCCTGCCTCAGCCTCCCAAGTAACGGGGATTAGAGGCACCCACCACCATGCTTGGCTAATTTTTGTATTTTTAGTAGAGACGGGGTTTCACCACGTTGGCCAGGCTAGTCTCAAACTCCTGACCTCAAGTGATCCACCCGCCTCAACCTCCCAAAGTGATAGAATTATAGTCATGAGCTACTGTGCCCGCCCGGGAGGGAGTTTTTAATGAATAATGTAGACAGCATTCTCCACATTTCAATTACATTTGGAGTAGCTGATGCATAAACTCATTATTGACTCAGGATCCTTGAATTTTTAAAGTAGTTTGCCAGGTATTTTTAAATAATGTTTAAATTGTAGCTCTTTGATGTCACTACAATTATTTTCAAAGTGCCCATATTTTACCTGCATTTCTGTTCTAATTTCTCTCCTTGCATTTCAAACAGCTGTTCCTTCCCCTTTCAACTGCTCTCGTTTCATAAGCAACACTAATGAGCAAGTGCGAAGTCTACTGATGCCCCATAAGCTGGAATAAATGTGGGGTAATTTTAAACATTACTTTTATTTGTATATATCATTTAAATTTGGAATCCAAAATTAAAAATACACACACACACGCATGCACAGATCACTGAAGCTAATTTTTCTCATTTTACTCTTATGCATGAGAAACAATTCTTGCCTTCTCTGCATATACATAAACATATACTATTTTTGTAAAGAACACTGAATACACAAAATTTAAATAAAATAAATTCAAAAGGTTCATGTGTACATAGAAATGTTCCATTTATGAGTGTAAAAAGGAGGCAAGTGATTACACATAATGATTTAAGATACTGTATTCTTTGTTTTGGCCCAGATTGTCACAACACAGCAGTACCTCTTCTCTTTCTGAAATTTCATAGCAAAACTTTGTTCATTTGGGACTTTGACTCTTCTTTATCTTTAGGGTCTCTTATTACATTTATATATAATATTTCCTATTCTTTGCCATTTTAAATTGATCTGTGCAATCAATTTTAGCATTTCATAGCTAATACCTTTAGGATTACCTTCATTCCAACATCTTCAAACCTCCACACAAATAGTTGTCTTTTAATTTCTAGATACTCAAAACATTTTCAGATTTAATTTTCTAATTTTGAACACTATCCTGATTGTGACTGGCAATTTGAAAGAGTGCCACTCAGATGAACACATGAAAGCTTAAAAGCAAAATGAAAGAATTCAGATTGGCATAAGCACAATAGACCTTATGTTCCTGGCCATTGAGGGTGAGATATTGACTACTTTCACCCTTTAAGTAGTTATTAACTGGTACATCATCATCAAATTGCTGGAATATATGGAATTTAGATTGACACTGGAATTAGAGCATAGGAAAGGAATGCAAAAATTAGTGAACAATTATGAAGGGACATTAGTGCCAAAATGTAAAGACCTTAGACATGTGCACTCCTTACAACAACAAAAGCCTGGGTGAGCTGAAAATTAATACCTTTGGTTGAATACATCAAGGAACTAAGATTTCAGAACTAGCTGTCTTACTAAAATCTGGAGTGATATCCCCAAAAGGAGAGTCACAACCAAGATCTGCCCACCTGCAGCAGAAACTGCTAGAAACATAAAATACTAGGGACACTTAGATGGTAATTTTGATGAACTGCTGGAGCGCTGGAGTCTGAGTAAGGATAAATATGAGAGAGACTCTCATCAAGACTGCAGTTTCGGGAGGACCCTAGCACTTTCATAAAACTTACCTCTTGGGAACCTCATCAGCATCTCCCAGTAAAGATCTCAGAACAATGCCTAATGGTTCTGGCAGGGGAAAGAGAAGAGTGATCATTGTGAAATATAGCTAGAGCCTTCTCCGTAACACAGACCTACTCTTTTG
The DNA here is from genome assembly GCF_043159975.1 of Macaca nemestrina. NCBI lineage: Eukaryota > Metazoa > Chordata > Mammalia > Primates > Cercopithecidae > Macaca > Macaca nemestrina. Next base: position 83,901,854 of record NC_092137.1, on the reverse strand, counting down.
GGGAAAATACTTTGTGGGCCTTATCTTAGCTGAAGAAAGGGCAATTCTCCTTCTTCAAACTCTTCTAGCCGTCCCGTCTTAAGAAGTGAGATGTGTATGTGTGTTTGTGTATGTGTGCAGGTGTGTGTATAATCAATAGAAGTCAGTGTTTCACAAAAATAGATTTGAAACACAAAAGCCAGGTAACAGAGTAGGGAGCAAGGGGAAAAAAATCTGTATGATGGGAGAAACTCTTGTATGGATAGCATCCCAGAGACAGAGGCAAACTAAAGCACTGAGATTATAAAGTGAACTCCCATCTCTGTCCTTTACTATGTACCAGCAAGGCTCCCATGTAATAACACAGATTACAACGAAAAAGCTGAAAGATGCAAACTATCTTCAAGGAGGAGTACTTAAGTAACTCCAAACAATAGAGGAGAAAAAGAAAATACACTAGAAGAAATTGAATCATGTAGGAAGAGTTACAGAAAGCAATAAACATAGTTCAACTCCTTGACGTATTTATAGAAATTCTCACCACTAATGGCCTATTTACCCCATTTTCAAGTACTGAGTAAGTGCTTATCTCTCAACAAAAAATTACAAGTCATGCCAAAAGGTAACAGAAAACACAGGTGGAAAAGACAAGCAATTATAAGAACCAGATTTAGATGTAACATAGACATTGAAGTTATTACACAGGAAATTTAAAATAACTATGATTAATATGTTAGGGACTCTCAGAAAAAGTACAAAATATGGAAGACTAGGTGAATAATGCTGGCAGATAACTCAAAATCCTAAGAAAAAATCAAAGGAAAATACTAGAAATAAGGAGCACAAAATAGAAATAAAGAATGCTCTAATGGACTTACCAGTAGACTAGATCCTACTGAGGTAATAATCTGTGGGCTTGAAGATATGTGAATACAAATTGCTCAGACTTAAATACAAAGATGAAAAGGGATAAAAAGTAAAAAAAAAAAAAAAAAAGTTAGTGTAAAAACAAAAAATAACATACAAGAAATTGGAACAATTTCTAAAGAAGTAATATATATGTAATTTGAAAACCAGAAGAGAGACAATGAAACAAAAGAAACATTTGAAACTATAATAGCCAACAACTTTCAAAAATTAATGACAGTCATTAAGCCACAGATTCAGGAATCTCAGAAAATGGAAGGCCAAACAAAACCACAGCTTATGCACATTATATTCAAACTGGAGATAAATGAGAATAAATCTTGAAAGAAGCCAGGAGAAAAACCCCAGCTTACTTATCAAGGAAAAAGTATAAGAATCACGGCCTTTGCAAAATCTATACGCATTCTCAAGTTCACATGAACAGTCACCAAGAAAGACCACATTCTAAGCCATAAAACACAAATTTGAAAATTTGTATCACTGAATACATACATAGAAAAGAGAAAAGCTCTAATTAAAAACCTGAGCTTCTACCTCAGAAGTTTAGAGAAAGAACAAATTAAGCCTTAAGCAGGCAAAAGAAAAGAAATTGTGGACTAATCACCCACAAATTTGGATAAAATCGAAATTGAAAAATACAAAATACCAGAATTTACACATGGAAAAATATGTGACTTAAATAAGTTTATGTCTGTTAAATAAATGAAATCAATAATGAATAACTTCTCCAAAAATCACCAGGCCCAGATAGTTTCACATGTGGATTTCACAAAACATTTAAAAAAGAAACAATACCAATTCTCTACATTATTTCCCAAAATTAGAAGGATCAATTCCTAATTCATTTTATTGAGCCAACATTACCCTAAAACCAAAACCAGATAAAGATAAGAAGGAAAATTATAGAGTATCTCTCATGAGATGAAACATCACCAAATAAAAATTATTCTGGGATTTTTTTAATCTGGTGGTGTTTCATCTCATGAGAGATATTATTGCTATAGCTGTTTCTCAGTTTCCTAATCTATAAATGAATGGGTTATGCCTTTTTGTCTTGGCTCATAATCATGTATATAAGCAAATAATACACACATGTGCCTCATATATGAAAAAATACAGTGTTTGAGTTATTTCTATTATAAATAAATACTCAGCCTTCAAGGTTATCAGTTAACATCTACCTAATTAGCAAAAAAACTAAAATCATCATAATCATAATTAATGCTTGTCTCTGAAATAGCATATAGCAATTGGAATTAAAGGGGTCCTTTTACAACATGGCCTGGTTGTAGAAACGTGACTCTGCTACTTAGGAGCTATGTGAACCCAGGCAAATTAATTTGTCTTCTTTAGCCTAGTATTCTCTTTGGATACAATCCTACTACTGGATTAATTTGCATTAATTTGGATACAATGGATCCAAGTAATGGATCAATACTACTATTTAAATTATAGAGTTAATATGATGATAATTAAGAACATTCTCCAAAAACCCTGATTAAAATTTTCAGCTCAAAAATAAACTAAATAAAATTATCTGATACGATTACTATTATTGTTATCATTATGAAATGTTGAATGGAAGAAATATGGTAAACTCGCTGGTACTCAATTCTGTATTGGGGATCTGGCCTACTAGGGAAAGAAAACAGTCCAAAGTCCAAAACCATTACAATTATCTGATCAGAGATAAAGAGATTAATAGCATCATATGGTCCCAGGCCAAAAGTAGCTATCACATAGACACTTTTTGTAAAGTAAAAACAATTTACTCATTATTTATGCAGAAAGCTTCATTGAGCACCCACTGTGAGGAATAGACTAAAACCTTGAGAGGCTTGTAATTGCTCTACAGACACATTTTTAGTACATTCTGATAAGTGTCCAAGTAGATTTGTGTACAAAATTTTCTAGGTCTTAGGAGAGAATGTTATTATTCATTCCTGGAGAGTAAAAGGCAATTATTCAAAGAAAATGCCAAATAGAGGGTAGAAAGTATGAGGAAAATTTTGACAGGGATAAATGGATCAGTGAAAATACATTTCAGGTAGATAAAGGAATTTTCAATGGCATGAGTAATAATGTAACTTACATTTGTTTAGCACTTGTTATTTACTAGGTGCCATTCTAAACTCTTTGCTTCAATGTGTTGGGTATGGTGAGATTTTTATTATAACTGCACTGGAATTTATAAGCTGGACTTAACCTTTACTGGAGAAGAAAAAGCATCTTCAACAGCAGAACCCTCACTTCTCCCACACACAAAAAAAAAAAAAAGAAAAAGAAAGAAAGAAAAAGTCAACATTAGTGAAAACACATATTCAGGGAAATAACTCTTATTTTATTCAATCCAAACTCTATCTCCAATACTTTGCATTGTTTGCTGCTTTTTAAATGTTTTAATTAAGAACTGACTCATAAATTGTATCTTAACTAACAGGTCTTAGATTTTGAATAAATTAAAGAAGATTCAATGTTACTGATGGCATAATTAGAAATTTCCACATAGACCACCTCCAGTGAGTAAAAAAGTAATTTTTTCTTATGTTTATTTAATGAATTTATAATTAACTCTCTTAAGGGAAGACATAGATGCCTAATCTAGTCATTCTATCCATGGTTTCCTTAGACTTATTTGGTATCTTTCCAGAACTACACTATATTCATTTCCAGTCCTCCCTTCTATCTTCTTCTACCAAAAGTGGCATCTGTGTGTAAGAGAAATCAAATAACTTCATGATGACAGAGAGAGCAACGTGTATGATCCCTGATTACTTCTCTGTACTTACCACAATTGATAACTTGGCAGTTCTTTTGGTTTTTGCTTTGAACTGTGATTACTTTGGAGAGATGGGGCCCCTCGTGACTAGGCTTCCCTTGCTAATCCAGCCCCCTACATAAATGTCCTGCCATTGGCCACACTCTGAGGTTTCAACTTTTTCCTCTACATCCCTGGTTGGAGGCTTACTCTAGATTTGCTTTCTTCTAGAAAACGGGAAATGTTCACTGTAAAATTTGTTGTGTCTGGTAGCATTTTGGTGGCCATGTTGCTGATACTCCTAGTTCATATTATTTACAAGGAATTAGGCTCTCCAACAAATCTCTTCAAAGCCATGACAAAAATTCGGGGGTGGTCCCTAGCCAATGTTGCATCCAGATCTACCTTGCCATCTTTTTATTTGACAGTACCATTTCTGTTGAGTTGGGGAGCACAGCAGGGCTACTAAACATAAAAGTAGCAGGGGATGGGCATAGTGACTCACACCTGCAACCCCAGAACTTTTGAAGACCAAAGCGAGTAGATTGCTTGAGCTCAAAAGTTTGGGACTGACCTGGGCAACACGATAAAACCCTGTTGCTACAAAAAAATACCAAAATTATCCAGGTGTGGTGACATGTTTATGTTCCTATCTACTAGGGAGGCTGAGGCAAGAACTTGAGCCTGGGAGGTGGAAGCTGTAGTAAGCCAAGATGGCACCACTGTTCTCCAGCCTGGTCAACAGTGAGAACTTGTCTCAAAAAAAAAAAAAAAAAAAAAAATTATATATATATACACACACACACACACACACAAACACACACACACATATCAGGGAGGAAATAGCAGCCTCTCAACTGTCTTGCCTTCTTGTCAAAATATTAATGGGCTTGGGGAAAAGTATAGAAATGTACCCACATACCTTATGACAAAATATTTAGAAGATATATATATATATTTTCTTTTTAAGTCCATAGTCTTCTTCCTACCCCAGGTCTGAAGAGAGTAATGTTTATGAGAGCCTTCATATAACCAAGGCCGAAGGAGTCTTGCTCTCTGGAAGCCCAGCCCTGAGCAATAGTTTTGATCCCTTGGGACAGAGCAGAACAAAAGCTGGGTTGGGCTGAGGATTCCAGACAGTGACTGGATGTGCTACAGCCAGGATAGGGACTGATATGGTTTGGATTTGTATCCCTGCCCAAATCTCAGGTCAAATTGTAATCTCTAGTGTTAGAGGAGGGACTTGTTGGGAGGTGATTGGCTGATGGGGGCGGATTTCCCCCTTGCTGTTCTCCTGATATTGAGTAAGTTCTCATGAGATCTGGTTGTTTAAAAGTGTGTAGCACCTCCTTCTTCACAGGTGCTTCATCTCCTGCTGCAGCCATGTAAGAGGTGCTGGCTTCCCCTTCCTCATCTGCCATGACTGTAAGTTTCCTGAGGCCTCCCCAACCATGCTTTCTGTACAGCCTGCAGAATCGTGAGCTAATTAAACCTCTTTTCTTTATAAATTACCTAGTCTCAGATAGCTCTTTATAGCAATCTGAGAATGGACTAATAATTGACCTGATTTAGGTTTTTGGGTAGCTGAATCAAGCAGATATTTTCCTGCTCTTTACCTAAATGTTCTGACCCAGTATTTCCAAGTGATCCTAAGTGCCTCCCAAATCTAACAGAAAGGAAGGAAGACGCACCATATTCTGTTGTCTGATGAACTCAGTCTACCTAGACACTGGCTCTGGTGATTGTAGACAGTTAATATTAAGCCACAGCAAGATCTTTGTCTCTGCCTTGTCAGGGAAGAAGCTGTGGTTTTTTCCTTACTCCTGGACTGTTGTATGGAGCTCACATTCCTGGGCTCTGAGACCTGTAAACTCTAGGGTAAAGATAAGTCCTAAATTCACCTTGCTTTCTTGTAGTACTCATTTGGTTACCAAAATTCTAAAATCTTTTTCACATAACCGAAAACAGAAAACGGTATCTGTGTTTCAGGTGTGCGTGTGTGTGTGCATTCATGTGTGAGAGAGAGATATGTAGGACCTTCTATAGGAACAGTTCTCAAAGAATGGTCTAGAGAATGCTGAGGTTTCCTGAGACCCTTTCAGGGGTATGTGAGGTCAGAATCCTTCTTATAATAATACTAAGGTGTTATATGCCTATTTTACTGGAATTTTGCTGAGACTACATGCCATGTAATTGCATCACTTTTGTGGCTAATGAAATGAGTATTTACGTATTCTTGTGTTTTAAACAATTTCTTAGTTTTAATTTCACAGACACACACACACACACACACCCCGTGTAATAAAACTCTTTCAGGTCTTTAACAATAATAATTTTGAAAGAAGAAAATGGCTCCTGAGATCAAAAATACAGAATCACTCATGCAAATTATGTGCTCAGCACAGGCATTCTTGCCTAGACTGAGGTAGGACTGGTTATTTTCCCTTAAGTTTCCTCAGGTGTCTTGTCCCTTCTCCCACCGGGCTATAGTCCAGAGGTGTGAGTTGGAGGGCAGATGTTCCATTGCATTCTCTTCTCTGCCCAATTATTCCTTCTCCTCTTTACCAAATTCCAAGTTTATTCTAGGTTGGGACTACAGATAATGGTGATAGAAGGAAAAAAACTCTAGCATGTAAATTGCTTATATTTTAAAAGTCTTCCCCAACTTACATCTGAAGCTTTGGTGCATTTCTTTAAAGGCCAATAATAAGATGTCTTGATTTTCCAATCTCCTACTTCCCAACACTGGTTAATAAAAATTTCATTATTTTGGTGTCCAAAGGGAAAGTGTCTGGTGCTTAAAGGAGTGAAGATTAATAATTTTAAGGTAATAATATGAGGGCTTCACCAGATAAAACTCTAAGAGCATCTTCCTGATTCATATTCTGATAGAATTTCCTGAATAGGAGAGATGGAGATACTGCTAACAAGCAGATGATTACAGAGGATTGTTCTGTGAACATCACCTGTTGTATCATCTCCAAAATCATTCAAAAATCTTCCTATGGCCAGCAAGCTTTTCAGCAGAGTTGTCAGACAGATGATTCCAATGGAAAGCACAGATGCCTGGGGGTCAGGTCAGGGGGCAAGCCCTACCTCTCGTACACAGTAGCTCTCTGGCCATGAACTATGTAATGCAAACTGTAAATAACACCAACTCTACCTGCTGCAAGGGGATATTTTCTAAGAAGAAATGTGGTAAGCCAAGTAAAATTTCTTTGAACAATAAAAATTGATCTTCAAACTGTACTCTATATATCACTGGCATTTTCAGGATTTTTTAAAAATTTAGGACATAAAATCATAATTACAGTCTGTTAGTTGGCTTTGTAGAGATTATAAATAAATCTTAAATTTCAGTGTCCCCTAAGCACTTAGAGAATCTGTTCTATAAGTTTATGTGTGTTATTCTATACAAACCTGCATTTTAAAAAATATTTGCACAAATGATTTTATTAACACTACTGACATCACAAATGAATAGAAAACAACACTCTTTATACTATAACCAGTGATATCAAAAGCTATTTACATGTTTTGTCTGTCATTACCAACTACTATGAAGCATAAATATCTGGTGAACAAGTTGCACAATGTAGGATTATTGTGTTTCCTAGTATTGATAGTCACATGGTTCAATATTTCATTGTGTAGTTGTAAGCATGTTTATGAAGAGCCCTTTTGGAAAATCATGGTTTTATTTATTTAAGGAATTAGTTCTCATTAGTCCAGATTATTCACATTTTAGCACAGTTTTTACAGGTCTTGTAAAAGGGAAATTGCTCATGTAAACCATGTCATTGCTAGAGCCATTGTACTTAAAATTTAGTGGTATCATAAAGCATGTGCTGCCACTGGACAAGTTTAAATCTACAGTGCAGAAAGTCTTTAGGTTCTATCCACCAGAGTGAAAGCATCTTGACAACTCTTTGCAATGTTGTTAGTTTGGAGCAAATACCTCTTCATCTATACTGAAGTAAGGTTGAAAACTTAGCCCTTACAACTTGCTATTGTATTTTGAAAATAACAGAGACTTGGCCTGAGAAGCCACGTAATCATTGCTGGATTAAACACAACACACACACACACACACACACACACACACACACACACACTCCACACCACATCTGCTTAATCTGGCATCAGATAATAATGATGAAACACCGGAGAATCTATAGTCATTTAGACTCCACAACCCTAAAGCAGAGGATATGGGAAAACACTCATCTATTGTCTTCAGATTTCTTTCATCCAGAGATGGAGAGAGGTAATCCAGAAACGACCTTATTTTCTGACAGTTTCTGTACCATATTTTGGTACTGCTATTGAGTGTGAGGGATAATGGGGTACCCCAAAGCTAAAAATCCCAACCAGTCCTCCTATCAGCCTTCTGATTAATGCATTTTCAGATCAGCTTTTTCCTGAGAACAGTTGAGCATTAGTGTAGACCAATGCACATCTTGGAGTTCTGAGATTCAAGCCCTGTTTCAGTGGCAGCAGCTGCCAAATTGCCGAAAACTTGCTCCTGTTTACGTGTGCATTCATTCTGAAAGTACTCACTAATATAAAGACATATGATCACCAAAAACAACACAGGGTGTGAACACATGAGAACCTGGTAAATAATTTCTAAATTTCCCAAAATCAAACAGATAGTAATTAATGATAGAGTTGTGATTTGATTTCTTGACACTTAAAACAAAAACACTCATAGAAATTTGAGTTACATAAAATCAATTATCTTCCCTGTTTTTCAGCCTATGAAAAGATGTCATATATTTCATGAGAAACCCTTGCTAGTGTAATCATAGCTATACTCCTGAGAAATAACCATTATGAAGATTAGAAATAGATAGATTAGGCAGGGAAGACTTCGAATTGCCCAAAAAGTGAGAAATAATAAACATAAAAAGGTCAATAAGCCAAAATAACTTCCATATGAAAAATAAATTTAAGAATTAGGCGAAAGTAATTACAACCTAAATAAGAAAGCCATAAGAAGGCTATGGGATTTGGGTGGGAGTAGAATAATAGGTAAAAAGAAAATTTAAAAACTTTGTTATTTAATTTTGTTAGGCTTGAGGATATAGCCATTGCCAGGAATTATCACTTTTACAATGCTTCTGATTTTCTCTTCTGAATATCTGGGAATGTACACTAACATAGACCACTCTGAGCAAGCAAAATATTTGAGTTGTAAGACACAATCTCATGGCATGAGTTAAGGGCATGGGGGTTTGGAGGAAAAGGTTACCATGGAGATACGTCTAATTTATATGTCTGTAATTTTAGCAGGTCAGTATTTTCTTTTTCTTCTTTCCTTTCAATTACCTTATTAGTTTGGGTAATCATAAACCAAATGCTTTCTAGAAATAGTAGAAACCACAGATTAAACTGCTTTAGTGGTATGCATGTACAGTTAAATTATTACCATACCTCATCTCCTCTAACTCTATACTTACATATAACTAAATCAGTAGTTAGTCTCAACATTATTGTTAGGATATCTACCAATTCTGATTTTTTTAAATAATACTTACTTCATGTATCTTAACATCAAAATCTTTATCATTTATTTGTTCTAATTTTTAGTGTCTCTGCTCTGCCGGTGGCTACAACATGTGCTTGAGTGCAAATGGGCACCATGACCCTGAAATTATTTTAATAAAATTGATTTATTTACAAATGAAAGTGGTCATATTGTTGAGGTTGCTATTCTCCTTATCATAGAGTTTTTGTGTATTTCATGAAATTTATGATATTATCAATTATAATCATGTTTCAAATTTTCTGAGTCACTAAGAAATAATAAAGGCTTAAAGTTAAACCGTAACTCAATGTTGTTTAAAAATCTCTTAGCATTTCTATTTTGTAATTACTGAATGAACATTTTTACAGTTATTCAAACATAAGTGTAATCATACACAAAAGTAAATTCTCAGCAAAATAATTTACTAAGGTATAACTAAAGCCTCTTCACGTTCAAAACCCAAATCTTGTGGCAGGGAATCTTTGTCCTTCTTATCTTGCTTATGAGATCATCCTCTGTTCCATCAATACCATTAGTGATGCAGCCTTAGTCAACACTCCACTATTTTCTCTAAGTTATTATTTTCTGTAAAAAAGGTTAATTTGCAGTCAGCTAAGACTCTGAAAAATTTTCGCTATCACATATTAGGTCAGAAGGAAAAGGCTTCCATGGGAAATTTGCAAGCAAAAGACTCATAAAGATGAGAAAACTCAGGCTTCATAATCTTCCCCCTCTCCCACTGAGAGAAGTACCAGGGATACTTTTCTCTGTTGTACATGCCGAGTGGGTCTGTGATCTGGCGAAGGGAATCTGCTCCATCCTGTTATTCCGACTTCTCAAAGGGCAACAGTGACAAATGGCATTCTTTGTGGGAGCACAGATAGACGGCTTTAGGACTAGGTAGTCTAGATTTGAGTGTCAGTTCAAATTTTGTCTGGAAATGCCAGTTGCCTATCACCTGGAGGTTTTAGTGCCCTTGGGATGTTACCCTGATGGGAAGAAGCCACTAAATCCATGGAAAGCTTACCACAGATGGAGTTCATCCTGCTGGAATAAGAAGGAGGTTCAGGTCTCAGTTTACTAATTTTCCAAATCACCAGAGTGAGTTGATTTTCCAGATGAATTTTAGAAAAACTTGCTCTTTGCATTATGTCTTCCAAGATGTGTTAGCATGTTACTCTGTGAGTTTTGATGTTGTCAACAGAGGTTACAGATGAAAATTAGCACTGATATTTAATTTCAAGTAGATCCTAAATGGTTTGTTGACTGAAGCATGGATGGGTTACATTCTTGCCACTAACAATATCAACCAATCTAGACTGCTTCCTATCTGTCAGCAATTGCAAGAAACCATAAATTGTAAAGCACAATTCATTTTCAATCATGTCAAAATGTGAATAATATAAGTATTTTTGGATCTATAAAATAGTCGCTCTTCATACACTCCCCCTTTTTTCTGCTCAGTCCCAAACAAAAAAAGAAAAACTATACTACAGTCTCTTATACACTAATATACTAGGAACTTAATGTATTACAAAAACAGAGGCCTATTAAAGTTAAAAGGGAGAAACCAATATTTTTCCCAAATGATCACTTAGTAGTTGTACTATGCTAAGGCAGTAGAGAATAGTATTTTGAGTGTCCTTCAGATTTTAAGGATTTCAGTGGGAAGATCTTACCAGCTGAGAATCCTACGTAGGCACCGTTAATTTCCATTTACACAATTCCACATTCTCGAGCAGAATGACAATCAACTATTCAACATTCTTACAAATAACTACCATGTATTTTGCATATAAGCTAAGTTCTCCTCAAGTCTCACTGTTTAGATAAATGTCTCCATTTCAGGTGAAGACACTGAGAATTAAAGACAATTTTCTGACGACTTTGAATTAATAAGAGGTCCGGTTGATTTACTGCCCACGAGTGTCTCCCTGACTCATATCATTCATGATATCTAACTCATATCATGTAATCACTGCTATCGTATATCATATATTCACATCGTGAATGTCTCCCTGACTCAGATTATATCACGATATCTGACTCATATCATGTAATCACTGCTATCGTATATCATATATTCACATCGTGAACGTCTCCCTGACTCATATTACATCACGATATCTGACTCATATCATATTATCACTGGTATGTGGTCTTTTGACTCTCAATTAGCTTTACTCAGAAGGATTAAGGAATCGGATTAGTGTAAATTCGATTTAGGTTCTCTCAGTCCGAAGTTTAAGTTTATTTTGTGTTTTTCCTTATTTTACACCAACCTCCATCCTATGTCTAATTCTAGTCAGTCACTATCCTTATATGAAAGGGCTTTCCAGTCTTGCAATTTTTTTTTTTAATACAAATGGGGTCTCTTTATGTTGACCAAGGCTGTCTCAAACTCCTGGCCTCAAGCAATGCTCCACCTCATCTCCTAAGATGCTGGGATTATAGGTGTGAGCCCCCTTGCCCAATCCAGTCTTATAATTTTTGAGCAAAAATCATAAATAAGCTTAGTAGTTCTATCATTTCCTTAAAACTGGTATTTGTCCTCTCTTTATGCCTTACTTGGAGAATACAATCTATAAAAGCCTAAGGCATAATTAGATATTCAAAAGTTTATTTTTAATCTGACTAAGTAGTTTAATTATGGACAGAATGACTATGTACACGGTTATACATGATCTTTCTGGATACGAATATAGGATGACATCTCTATTGCATATTTTTATTATTATATTGATTCCTTTAAATTTTTTCTCTCCATTGTTTCTTTATAGCTCACACACTATCATTATTTATTCTCTTGGTTTAACATTTTATTCCCAACCAAACGGCAAAATCACCTTGAAAATGACAAGGTGACAACTGAAAATGGCAATCCCTTAAAAAGCATTTGTACCCTAATATAAAGAAGTGCACTAGTTCACCAGTTCCATTCCCTAAACAAGTTTGAGACTGAGAACTGCTGAGACTCAGAAGGACGAAGAATGCTTTATCAGTGAGTGTAGGACCCTCGCAAATCACATGCCTGCTGGACTCTGAACAGGCTCTGTGTGTAAGCACCAATTTTACAGTTGAGGAAACTGTAATGTTTACAGTCATGCATATTATCAAGCCCCATGAAGAGTACAAATTACCTCATAGTCTATGATCCCTTTTACCTCTACTGCACACCCAGGTGTTTCATCAATATTTAGGATTGCTGGTCAAATTTTAATATACCACTTTTTTTTTCTTTCTTTCTTTTTTTTTTTAGTTTAGACCCTCTTGACTGAATTTTCCAGTTAAGTCTAAACAAATTATTGAATCCAGTAAAATACTGAGTTGAATACTAATTTAATTCAAGGGAGTTGATGTGCAGTGGGAGGATTCTAGGGGAAGCAGCAGGACTTGCTACGTAGTTTTCGCTCTTGAACTAACTGGCTGTGGGAGTTCAGACCTCTCATTTATAAATTAGGCTTCCCAATTATTACAATTAGATGATCATATTTACATTTTCAAAAGCTGGCTCTAGTAATTTTATGATTCTTTGATTTTCTCTATTTTCAGCAAAACTATTTGCTGTGCTCCGGTTTAAAATAGAAAAAATATAGGCTATAGTGGTTATACTATCTCATCTTGCTTTTGTATGCATAATAATTGGTATTGTTATATAAAAGCCTTGTAAGTGAGCACATAGTGAAATTAATCAGTGAAGAGGAAAAAAGGGGGCATTTCTGTATTTAAAAACAAAAGCTTAAAAAGAACAGCTAAACTCTGCCTTTATTTATGCTGTTTATTATGTCTGCAAAATTAGTTTAAATAATTCCCATGGAGGCACATCACACAAATAGGCACTCCAGAACCCAGGAGATTAGCTAACATAAGTAAGTCTGTAAGATCATCAGACATGTCAATGTTTGAAAGTGATCTCAAGAGAGCTAGAATGGGAGGCAGGCAGAGCACGTGAGAGATTATGTGTCTTCATTTCAGAAAATGATTTATGCTAAGCAGAGTTATTTTCAGTAATGAGCTTTTATATTCAATTATATTTATTTAAATATAGTGATTATATAAAGTACATCTATGTTGGTTCACTCCGAGTTCTTTAAATCCCATAAACTTATCTAATACCACACCTCTTAGATACAAAGAAAGAATTTAGCATCTGCCTGTACTAAGCAATCACATACCCAGCATCCTGACTCCCTGAATTCAACCATTCGGAGTTATGCTTAAAACATACAAGAATATAATAATACAAGTAATAATAGGATTTAAGGAAATGTTCACTATAATGGCTCTCAAATTATACTTCCCCTAGTAGCATATAAAATTGCATATTGTGCTGTACCCTCACCAATAACGGTTACTGTCAGATTTCAATTTTTTCTCAATATGTTGGTTTTTAAAAAGATATGTCTCTTCATTATTTATTTTGTATTGTTTAAATTGCTAAAAATAATAGAGAAAAACTTTTATATGTGATTGGCCATTCTGCCATCCTTATTTCTTATAAGGTTAAATACTTCGTGTGTATTTGCTGATTTTCTAATATGTTGTTTGCCTTTTTCCTATTGATTATCAAGAAAAATGTAGGAGAAAATATATTAATATATAATTCTGGTAATTATTCTTCACTATTTAAATGTGTCAAAAATATAGTCTCTCAGATTGAGGCTATTCTTTTTCTTTCTTTTTTTTTTTTTTTTTTTTAAGTTTCAGGGTCTTACTCTATTGTCCAGGCTGGAGTGAAGCGATGCAATCATGGTTCATGGCAGTCTCGAACTCGTGGGCTCAAGTGATCCTATCACCTCAGCCTCCTGAGTAGCTGGGACTACAGGTGTACACTCCCACACCTGGCTAATTAAAATTAAAAAAAAAATGTGGTGTCAAGATATGCTTGTTTTCCCCAGGCTGGTCTTGAACTGCTGGGCTAAAGTGATAATCCTGACTCAGCCTCCCAAAGTGCTGGGAATATAGGTGTGAGCCCCCATGCCCAGAATTTTTTGTGCTTATTGTTTTTTTTCTTCAGACTGGGTGACAGTTATTTTGCTTTTTGAAATTTTTGATTGGCATGTAATAATTTTACACATTTATTAGATACAGAGTAATATTTCTATACATGTATACAATGTATACTGATCAAACCAGGAGATTTAGCATAACAGCACATCAAAAATTTATCGTTTCTTTGTATTGGAAACATTTAAAATCCTCTATTCAAGCTGTTTGAAAAAATAGTATGAGTTATTGCTAACTAATGTCACCATACAATGCTATAGAACGATGGAACTTGCTGCATTTGGCGGGAATTGATCCTTTCTGAAGGCTGATTAATATTCCATTTTGTATGCATATTACGTTTTCTTTATCCATTCATCCTTTGATGGATACAGGTTGATTCCATATTTAGCTATTGTGAATAGTGCCGCAATAAACTGGGGGTGCAAATATCTTTTCAACATACTAATATCCTTTTCTTTAAATAGATATCTAGTGGCACTGCTCAATCACGGAGTAGTTCTATTTTTAGATTTTGAGAAATCTTTATAAGTTTTCCATAATGGCCATACTAGTTTACATTTCCACCAACAGTGTATAAAAATTCCCTTTTCTCCACATTCTAGGCAGCATTCGTTACTTTTATCTTTTTCATATTAGCCATTCTAACTGATATGAGATGATATCTCAATGTATTTTTCATTTGCATTTATCTGATGATTAGTGACTTTGAGCAGCTTTTCATGTACCTGTTCATGAGTTTTCATGTACCTGTTGGCCATTTGTGTATCTTCTTTTGAGAAATGTCTGTTCTGATTATTCGCCCATTTACTACAACAACAACAACAACAACAACAACAACACTAATCAGAAACTTTATTTTCTAAAGCAACAACAAACATCTGAATGGGATAGAAAAGATAGTCCAGTAGAGTCTGAAAGAAGAGAAAGAAAACAATTGATTGGTTATTTTTGTTATTATCCTCTGCCACATTGGTAAGTCTTTCATAGACTTAGGGTTTAAAATCATTCTTCGAGTCCCCAGTTGGTTTCCTAACTTCTGGACACAGAGGTATGTTGTTGCTACTACTGAAGTCCAGTTACCAAGAAAAGAAATGAATCAAGGAGCCATCAAAATTCAGGTGAGTATAGTGCTTGATCCTTTGCCCATTTTTAATTGGATTATTTGTTTGTTCAT
Organism: Macaca nemestrina; assembly: GCF_043159975.1. Lineage (NCBI taxonomy): Eukaryota > Metazoa > Chordata > Mammalia > Primates > Cercopithecidae > Macaca > Macaca nemestrina. Next base: position 83,886,476 of record NC_092137.1, on the reverse strand, counting down.
TTGTTTTTACTGTTGAGTTATTGTGTTACTTGTCTATCCTGGGTATTAATCCCTTGTCAGATGAATAGTTTGCAAACATTTTCTCTAAATTTACAGGTTGTCTCTTCACTCTTCAGGTTAATTGTTTCCTTTTGCTGTGCAAAAGCCTTTTAGCTTGATATGATCCCATTTATCTATGTTTGCATTTGTTGCCTATGCTTTTGAAGTCTCATCCAAAAACGTCTTTGCCAAGGCCCTTGTCACGAAGCAGTTATCCTGTTTTCTTCTAGTAGTTTCATAGTTTTGGATCTTACTTTTAAGTTTTCAGTCCATTTTGACTTGATTTTTGTGTATGATAAGAGATAGGGGTCTATTTTAATTCTTCTGCATATGAATATCAGATTTTTCCAAAACCATTTATTGAAGAGGGCGTGCTTTTCCAATGCATGTTTGAGATCTTTGTCAAAAACAAATTGACTATAAATTGATGGATTTATTTCTGGATTCTCTCTTCTCTGTTCTGTTGGTTTATAGGTGTTTGTTTGTTTACCTTTTTCTGTGTTTTGAAGTATGAGGTAAAGTCAAAGATATTGATATTCATTTTACAGTTTGGCTATTTTTACCCTAATTAAAGCATTTTCCCCATTTTCCTGTTATAAAGATAAATGCTTATATTATTTTATTTTTTACAAAAGGTACCTTTTGAATATAGTGGTTTAATCCAGACCAATTGATTTTCCCAAGTTTTTTAAGCTTCAGAAACAACTGTACCGGAACCATTTTCTTAAATCTCATCCTTTCCTTCAGAGTGTTGAACTACACAAATGGCATGTACCAATACTCATACATGCATGGGCTCTGTGTGTCTGTAATCCACCCAAATTATTTGTTTATCACTGCACCAGTATTTCACTTTATTGACTTTTCTAGTTGATATCAAGTAAGATGAGTTCACCAGCCCTGTTTCTTTTCAAATTATTTTTGTCCTTCTTGGACTCTGTGTTTCTCTGTGTAATATTTAGGATAAGCTAATTAGGTTCTCAAACTTATGATATTTTCTTTAATATTTTAAATTATGGATTAATGTGAGAAATTTACATCATTTCCACCCTTTCTCATATATATAATTATAATGCATTGCACAATTTATTTTGGTTTTATTTACTGTTTCAGTAACTTCATTTTTTTCCCCATAAAAGCTATGAACATCTTTTGTAAGATTTATTCCTAGGTATCTTTTTTTTTCTATTTAATTGGTATCATTTTAGAAACAATATTTTAAACTCAACTGTAGATGTATAAAACTCACTATTTTATCTCTATACTTACTCATTTTATCATACACTTAATCCTAAGATATATTTATCTTTATACTAAATACTGTGGCTATCATTACCTATTACTTCTAATGATTTGTATTTAGATTACCTTTTTTTTTCTTTTGCAGGCAAATTAAATATCCACAGGGATACACAAATAAAACACATATTTTTCTCTGCTGCTTAAAACTACCATTACCATAAATAGAATCAGTAATAGAAGACATATCTGTATTGTATTTTATTTTAAAGGGAATAGTTCTACTATCTTACTCCTCTAGATAATAATTATTATATTTTTTCTTTTTAAATATACATAATTGGATTAAGAGCATCTTCTAGACCCAATTTGCTATCATATATTTGGTTTAAAACCTGTCAACTTGGCCTGGTGAGGTGGCTCACGCCTGTAATCCCAGCACTTTGAGAAGCCAAGGCAGGCGGATTACGAGGTCAGGAGATTGAGACCATGCTGGCTAACACAGTGAAACCCCGTCTCTACTAAATAATACAAAAAATTAGCTGGGCGTGGTGGTGAGTGCCTGTAGTCCCAGGTACTCAGGAGGCTGAGGCAGGAGAATGGCATGAACCTGGGAGGCAGAGGTTGCAGTGAGCTGAGATCGTGCCACTGCACTCCAGCTTGGGCAACAGAGCAAGACTCTGTCTCAAAAAAAAAAAAAAACAAAAACAAAAAACACCAACAACAAAAAACCTGTCAACTTATTTTGTTGATTCGCATTTTGAATACATTACCTATTCTTCTTTATTATATGCTTCTTTGGTATAGTTACCTTTATACTTATTTTTTGTCCCTCGTCTGTATTGACAATTATTTGCCTATTTTACCTTATCCTATTACTTTTACCTTTAAATTTTAAGATACCACTTAAAAATCTAAATTTACCCATTGTTCTTATCCAACTTTAAGACAATTTAAGGACTTCAGGATGCTTCATATTTCACTATCCCACTGATGGATTCTATTCTACTATTGGTCTCTACTTACATTTACTGTTTTTTGTTTTGTTTAATGTGTGTTGTTCATTCATAGATAAACACTTGCTGGTGTTAAACTTTTACACTTTTCTATGTAGACTCTTCCTTCTTGTAGTTTTCTTTTGGGATTATTTATTTTCTTCCTGGAAAAAATTATAGAATTTTTTTAAATTGAAAGTCTGCTGGTAGTAAGTTCTCAATTCGTGTTATTAAATTATAGAGCGTATCACTAATAGTACATGGTAATTTTATCTTATAAGTTTGAAGTTATTTTCCCACTGTATTCAGACAAATATTTTTGCTGTTAATATGTCATCTTAATGCAAATCTGCCAGTCATCTGCTTTTCTTCTCCCTTTCTAGATTTTCCTAAGACTTTCAGGGCTGATATGCCCAGATAGGAATTGCTGTTTATTTTTATTTGTGGAGATTCACTAGATTTCTTGAATCTAAAGTTTGGTGCCGTATATTGTTTCCAGTAAACCCACAGTCATTACCATTATCTCTTAAATTTTTCACTTTGTTGTGTATTTTGCTTTATTTTGTGTTATTTGTTGTCTCTTTTTTCAACTTGTTATTAATTTGCTTCTATTTTGTTCATTGAGGTGTTTTTAATTCACTGATTTCATTTTTCCTTTCTGGAAAAACTATTACAATTTTCTTTTTAATATGTTTAGTCATTTTTAATGGTTTCTTGTTTCTTAGACATATAATCTTGTTTCTTAGACATATAATAATGTATTTTTCTTCAAATATATTAACCATAATTATTTACTATTTCAATATATGTAGATTCTGAGAAGATAGGTCTAATGATCATTTATTCCAAGTCAAAATTATGGGGGCAAGTTTGTATATGTATACATATACATACATACACACACGTATATTTGTGCTTGAACTTATATTTTTAGGAAGCTAATCAGGCATCTCAAAGGATTTGTTTTATGGTTACCTTCTCCATATCAGATTTACATCATCCTCTGCAGACTACCAAGTTCAACAGATTTTAAATTAGTGCATGGACTCGCAATTTTCCTATTTGTGCAAGTGTTATACATTGAAATGCTAAATGCAGATGAGAACAGAGCTGTAGTTTGAATTCCAGGGGCTGGTTTTCAATATGGTTTTTCACTTAAATTTAAGACAAGAAGATAAAATGTTGGTTTCCTTACTTTGCTAATAGAATTATTATTTTTTCCTATTGTATTGTTTTATAGAAAGAAAAATTTTCTGAGATCTGTTCAGGTGGAGTTTTCAGTTCTAGCTTTCTATTTTTGAAGAGCTCAAGGAATTATTAGCATTCCAGGAGTGGTAGTTAAACACCAAGTTTCTATTCCTGATACTACAAATACCTTCAGGCATATCCCTCAGTTTTGTGTTTTCCTCTTCATATTTATTCTTCCTCCCATCAACCCGGCCTGGAAAGTTATCTTATTTTGTCATTTCACTTGCCATCCATTTATTATAACCATTTCTAAAAAATATATTATCTAGCATTTCTATTTATTTGGCAGCAGGGATTTGCTCCCAGAATACTCAGTTTGCCATTTGCTGACAACTGAAGTCTTCCTATTTGGTTTCTATTTGCTTTTTCTTCACTTTCCATCTCTAGTTCAGAGATCATCTCTCTCCCTATCCATGCAATGCCCTACATTTAGAACTCGGTTCACATAAGGTTATTTGTCGTTGCCCTCTTTTTGAAATTCAAAATTAGTTTTGTACTTACAAGACCCTGAATTTGAGGTCTTCAAACCTCACTCTAATACAGATAATTCCAGGTTCCATCTCCCCAAGGGTGATTGATTCAAACCGTCTATTCTTAATACTTAACGTCCTTTCTCACCTGTATGGCTCCTACCAATCATATGGGCTACTCCATGTATGTGACAAATACATTTTTATGGGATATATAAAATACCAATTATAATGCTGGGCAAAAAGTAAAGGGGCAAACAATACTGTTCATAGCTAGGCATTTTTCAGGGGAAGGGATGGACAACAATAATTAATTTGTGTTTAAAACAATGTGAGTTATGTAAATGAAAAAATTTCAGTTGGATGTATTGAGAAAATATAGAGCAGATGTATAATAATAATAGTTCACAGTTATATAAGCTTTTTACACATATTAGTAATGTACTTCTCACTACAACCCCAGGAGATAGGCATTGCCAATTTTGTATTTAGATCCTTTTTACAGATAGTAAGCAGAAGCAGGCTAGAGACATGACTTGCCCCCATTCATACAGGTTATAACTTTTGATCCAGGATATAAAATCAGGCAGTCTGGCTTTGGAATATGAACCTATATGCCTCCTCTACTCTGTCATGATGGGACAAATGTAGAAACAAAATTATGTAAAAGAGAAATGAATAAAACGAAGCGTTAAGTAAGATAAATGTTACTTTGGCTGTATCTATCACAATAATTAACAAACCTGAATACAACATCTATAAACCCAAATCTTTCTTCTCGTTTTTCTGAGTTGTTTAAATGCTGGCAATGGTTGCGCCATTCATTTTGTCTTCTTATATGAAAAATTTTGAAATGTCATGTATTTCTCTCCTCAGCCACTTCTTACATTCAATCAATAGACAGTCACTGATTTCTACAGACTTGTATCTGAATTATCTTTTTCATTACCTCAAACTTGACTCGGGTCTTCATCTTCTCTTCTCTGGATTTTCATAATAAGTTCCCAGATAATTCTCTAGTCTCCATTGTCCTTTGTTCAGACCTTCGTACCTATGCCAGGAATATTACCTCAAACGTTCATCTCATGTTCACCCCCTTTTTTATTATCTGCCCATGACTTTGCAAATAATGCAGAATAAAGTTAACCCTCGTTATTAATTCATATGAGTTTTATTTCTTTCTCACTATTACTCCCTCCCATATCACAACATTAATTTTGTTCTTGCCAAATATAAAAAGAACTCTATCAATAGGCTTTTGACTACAAAGATCCATGTATATACAAGCTTCCAGCATTGCATATAAAACTGACTCCTCCTCATAAAATTATTTTTTAACCTATACTATATTCTTGTGAGTTAGGCATTTTTCATTTTTAAGATAGGTGGCTAGTAGAAAATGTCAGGTAGTAAATAATTTAATTATTTGTTAAATATATGATGAAATAAATAATTGCATGATGAAGAAAACAAGGAAGGAAGGGCAAACAGGAGAAAAGAATTGGAAGGAGGAAGAAAGAAACGATAGGGGATAAGAAGAAGGAGAGAGAAAGAGAGAAGAATGTACACATATGGATATATTGCTGAGATCAAGAAGTGCAAAAAGTGAGAAAAAAATAACTTCTAACGGCTAACTTCAAGCAGATACCTTATTAGAAAATCTGTTTCCAGAGGTTCTTAGTTAAGGCATAATAATAGGAGACCAAATATTTTCAGATGTTGATTCACTTGCAAAAGGAGTAGTACTGTGACTTTATTTCAGAGATTATCCAGAAAGGAGTATTTCCTCCATTCATTCCTGTGCTGATATAGAAAGTTGACTGATAGAGAGTGGGAATAGGGCTGCCCAAAATACGTAAAATAATGTTAAACTGAAATATGGGAAACTATCTAATACAAGCAATTTCTATAATGTTAATAGGCATTTCTCACATGAAATATTGCACATCATCCTTTACAAAGGGGAGAGGGCCGAAAAGAAAAGGCAGCCTAAATCAAAATTTAGATATTTGGCATTTAAAACATATATTTAATCATTTATATAGCAAATTCATCATGGAGGTTTTCACTGAAAAGTTTAACCTAAAATGAAGTGCTACCCAGCTTCTACTAAAAAAACCTGCAAAAATATATTATATTTATAGGAGACATATGCATTCTATCTCCATATATCCACTCTTCAGTTATTCCTATGCTATATTAGATTACTAAAATCTACTTTTTTGAATTTAAGCAGTTTAACCCCAAGCAGAAATTTATTTGTATCAACAGAGTTCTACCAGGTTTTTATTGATCATAGGTACAAGATACAGCTATAGGAAACATACTTTTATATGCTCTGAAAGACCTATTTTGAAGACATTGTCAAATATGTTTCTCAGTGATGATTCATTGGACACACATGGTATAAGTAATTTTAATTTTAAAAAAAGGTGCTTCTTTGTAAAATCTTTGATTATGTTTTCCCCATTACATACTGACACTGCAATATATGTATGTACCTTCCTGCCTTTTCACTAGGAAACTAAGAGTTAAATTTAACCAGGGCTTCATAATACTATTGCAGCATTAGTGTAAATACTCTGAACCTCCTGAAATCTACGTTGTCACTGAAGCCACCAACCAGTGCAGGGATTGAAAAAAGAGGCGTCTACTTTTTAGGAATTTCGGATCCCATCTTGCTTCACTGGGATCACGAAGTCTTCAAAAAACCTATTAAATAACATTGGCTTTTCAAGTAAGATCTTGTTTAAGGCAGAGAATGTCTATTTGTTAAAACACCTATTTTTTTTTAATTTATTTATTATTATTATACTTTAAGTTGTAGGGTACATGTGCATAACGTGCAGGTTTGTTACATATGTATACTTGTGCCATGTTGGTGTGCTGCACCCATCAACTTGTCATTTACATCAGGTATAACTCCCAATGCAATCCCTCTCCCCTCCCCCCTCCCCATGACAGGCCCCTGTGTGTGATGTTCCCCTTCCTGAGTCCAAGTGATCTCATTGTTCAGTTCCCACCTATGAGTGAGAACATGCGGTGTTTGGTTTTCTGTTCTTGTGATAGATTGCTAAGAATGATGGTTTCCAGCTGCATCCATGTCCCTACAAAGGACACAAACTCATCCTTTTTGATGGCTGCATAGTATTCCATGGTGTATATGTGCCACATTTTCATAATCCAATCTGTCACTGATGGACATTTGGGTTGATTCCAAGTCTTTGCTATTGTGAATAGTGCTGCAGTAAACATACGAGTGCATGTGTCTTTATAGCAGCATAATTTATAATCCTTTGGGTATATACCCAGTAATGGGATGGCTGGGTCATATGGTACATCTAGTTCTAGATCCTTGAGGAATCGCCATACTGTTTTCCATAATGGTTGAACTAGTTTACAATCCCACCAACAGTGTAAAAGTGTTCCTATTTCTCCACATCCTCTCCAGCACCTGTTGTTTCCTGACTTTTTAATGATCGCCATTCTAACTGGTGTGAGATGGTATCTCATTGTGGTTTTGATTTGCATTTCTCTGATGGCCAGTGATGATGAGCATTTTTTCATGTGTCTGTTGGCTGTATGAATGTCTTCTTTTGAGAAATGTCCGTTCATATCCTTTGCCCACTTTTTGATGGGGTTGTTTGTAAAACACCTATTTTTAAAACTGTTATAAAACTGTTTAAAACTGTAAATCACTGGTGTTGACTATTAACATTCTTTTCCTCTTCCCATTAGTTTTGATTTTCTATTTTGTGTGATGGATCTCACCAAACTTGTACCTTTTATTTCAATTCATTATTTTAGATCCTCTAAGGCAACAAATGGAGGAAAATAATTTAAGGTCATTGAAAAAAAAAAAAAAGCCTTTGATCACTGAAATAGTAACGAAAGTGACAAATGGTGGGAAATTTTTGATTGCTTTGTTTTTGCACATGTATCAGGGGTCAGAAAAAGTGGTTAAGTAGAAGCTAGAATTATATTAATTTAAATCCAGTGAGGATAATTATGTTTAAGAACTAATCAGTTGGACCAGGAAAAATCAAAGAATATTTCAGTGCCTGGTGAGAATATATGCTACTGTAAACACAAAAGAAAGTGTAAAAGTATAAAATGCAAGATTCCTTATCCCAATAATTTTATAGGAGAAAAAAAAGTAGAAATAGTGTAGGAGAAAGAAATTACATGATATAGCCTAAAGACAGCAAATCATTAATTTGGCTTGCATAGAAAGGGCATGTTGAATGTTGAAGTAAAGAAACAAACGGAGTAGTTGGAAGACACATTTCCAACGGGTCTTGACTTTCATACAATGCTTATGGTATGTCAGAGATAGATAATGAATAGTAACTGAAGTAAACTTTAAAAATCTTTAAAAAAACAGCATGCATACATTCATATTTGTTTGTACACATTACACATAGATTGCCCATAAGTCATAAATATTTCTCTGATATTGGTACGGATTATTTCATTATATGTGTATGAGTGCACATACCCACAGCTACACCAATACCCACTAATGGTAAGAGAAGAAACTACATGGTATATCCTATGACAGTGAATTCATGAATTGTCTTACATAGAAATGTATGTGAATGACAAAAGAAGAAATACATAAAGCCCACATTTCTCAAGGACCAGGATTTTTAAGTGTTCATTCATGTTACAAATAAATAGTTATCATAATGCATACCTCTTTTGCAACCAACCTTTACAAAATAGCAGTGGATCATACACTTTCCCACTGAGTCTAGGCATCACTTGTATGTTTCTCTTAGATAACAAGAATGTCAGCAAGAAAGAGAGAATAACATCTCATTCTTCAATTGAACATCTGCTTAAAGTGGTATATATTGTTGAAATGGGAAAAGTTCCTTTGCCCCACTTGCAGGGTGTGCGACAGGTGGGTTTGTGTTAATCAGCTCAATTAAACCCTCTATCTTGTTGCAAAGACAGAGGGCATTCTGTATCCTGAGTTCTTGCCTTGGTGTACTGGAAGAATTGGATCACACCTGGGCCTGGAGCATAAGCGCAAGGTTTTATTGAGTGGAGGTAGCGCTGAGCAAATGGGGGAAGCCAGAAGGAGGATAAAGTGGGAAGGAGTCTGGTGCTCAGAGGCCCGTGCTCTTCTCTGACTGCCCCAGCCAAACTCCACCTCACTGGCCTGCAGGCATGCAGGTGCCTGTTGGTGCCTTCCTCTCAACATACAGCCACCTCTGTGTGTGTGCCTGCTAGGGTCTCAGGATTGTTATAGGCACAGGATGGAGGTGTGGAAGGCCAGGGTGGTCTTGGGAAATGGAACATTTGGGCAGGAAAACAAAAATGCCTGTACTCACTTAAGTCTGTGGGCACAGGCCAGGGGGTGGAGCCCTAGCCAGGGACCACACTCTTCCCTTCCTCATTTCCTTATCATCTGAAGGGACCATGTCCTTCTCTTCCCAGCACTTCCTTTTCCCCATCCTGTATCATTAGCAAGTAGAGAAAATGGGAATTAAGTCAAGTAGAAAGAGAAGGTCACAGTGGGTTTGACCTGTATTTTGTTGTCTGTTAATAACTTAGCAAGGAAGCTTGAGTTTGACGTTTTTAACACAACTGTATTATTTATGAATCACTTATTTATTAGCATATTTGATAGTAACCACAATCCTGTGACTTGAGCAAGACAGGATTATTATGTTTTATTTACAGAGGGAGACAACAAAACATGGTGTGGTTAAGAGGCTAACACACAACTGGTAATTTGTAAACACAGGGCCAGCTGTTGAACTTCTGAATACTACTTTTTTTTGTTTGTTTTTCTATTATCACCTCCTCGAGATTCTGAAATGATTAATGAAAAATTCCACTTCCACATGGTGAAAATAATAGCAAAACCAAAGTGTTACAAAGAGCAGCAATAAACAGCAACATTTATTTATTGCTTTGTATTTCCCAAAACACTTCACCACACATTAAAAACCATAAAATCATTAAACTGTGGGTCTCTTCGATTTGTTACCATGAACTCAGCCAATTCTCTGCTTTGACAGGAAAGTTAACCTTGAGGTAAGCCAGGGATGATAGCTCTGCTCTTTTTTGATTAAGCATTGGTTTGACAGTGTCACACTATAGATACACATTGATGAGTCAATAATATAATGTGGATGTAATATAGAAATAGAAACAAAGAAAGAATCCATATATTCTGCTACATAGCATTTTGAGAAGGTAGCAAATTTTATTCTACTGTTGCATACAGTTTACTTTGGAAGTTTTATATAATGAAGGAGAATATAAATTTTAAGTGTTTATAATTGAATATCAAGTTAACCATGGCATTAGAAAAGAAAAATATCATAGATTTATTAGCAGTGAAAATTACTACCAATGGCAAAAATATAAATAATAGAGTTATGTTTTCAACAAAATAGTAATAATGGTGGATATTGCTTTTACTACTATTAAAATTATTATTATGCCTACTATAATGACCTTTCATTATTTATTAAGGGCACTTTGCTAAGTATGTTACATAAAACATATTATTTGATAGTTGAAACAATCCAATATGTTGAGATTTAAAATAATTTTAAAAACAAGCAATTTTAGAGGATTTACGTAATTCGACCAGGGTACACAGGAAAAAGTGGCAGACATGAGAGTCATATGCAGGCACATTTAACTCTGAAGCTTGTTTGGTCTTCTGAGTCGCCATAGCTAGAGACTAAATTCAGGCCCAGAGCTTACAGAGATCTAAGCTGGGGTTGCACAAAGCTCCCTGCTACCAGCAAGTAGGCTCTTCAATGAGACTTAGGCAGTCAGCCTTGGAGTGCTGTGAGTGGACTAACAAGAAGAGATCTCTTTGCTTCCTCATAAGTGTAACACTCAGCTGTGTGTTTATGTTCCTCTCTTTGATATCAGGCTGACAGATATGAACCTTATTCTTTTATCCAAGTCTGAAGTCCAGTCTCCCTAGATTTTTCACCCTTCTGACTCGCCTTTGCAAAGATTATGACAGTGACAGAAGTCTAACATGGCTGACTCCATTTCACTTCTAGCCTCACAGACTGGTTGTCTTCGCTCGTTCTGGGGCATAGGTCAAACTAATCATGGGAAGAATTTCATTTTTAATTTAACTTTGAAGCAAAGATGTTAACAGTATCTCTCTAAACCTAATCCTCGTTGTGTTCAGGGGTTGAAACTGCATTTGTAAGACTCATAAAAGGCCATAAGATTAGGGTTATGGGAGGGGCCTGTATTCTGCTAAAATGTAGATGTGGTTGCCATAATACCTTATTGCTCAGGAGTCATGTGACGAGAGGCAACAAGATTTCTGACCTCCCCAATTGCTCCTAATGATAACATCATAACTGTAGAAACTAATATTGGTTTTCAGAGATGTTTATCAGATGTATGTGTGCTGACTGATCCAACAGATACCACCTAGACTCATGACTCATAAATCAACCTGTCCTGTGGCCCCCACCCAGAAGCAGACTCAAAGCAGGAGAATCATTTTCCACATCCCCACCATGGCATCCCCCAAAAATCAGCCACAGGCATTCCCTAAACCCCTGCCCACCAAACTCCTTGAAAACTCTTAACCTCCAAACCTTTGGGGAGACCAGTTTGAGTGATAACTCCAGTTCTCCTATATGGTCAGACTCTTACTAATTAAACTCTTTCTTTACTGCAGTACTATGGTCTCAGTCAACTATATTTTTTCCTGTGGAGCAGGCAGGAAGAACCTGTTGAGTGATTATACTTCTAATCTTTTCCCCTAACACTGAAACATTTTACCCATGCACTCCTTACTTAGTCTCATCATCAGCAAGAAAATTATTTCCTGGGACTTATAATCTAGCAAATACTTGACAGAAAAATGACTCAACTTATTTTTAGTAACACATTCTTCATGGACTGATTAAGATCACTTAGATATTGACATGATTTCAGAATGGACAGCAATTGCATCAAGTTCAGTTTTGTTATCTGGGTGATAATATTTCTCGGGAAGAGTCACTATAACTAGCCAGTTTTATCTTCGTAATTATCATTATGCTAATCACAAATACTTGGTCCTCCCATTCTTGAGCTGGGATATTTGCCCCAATCAGGCAATCAATGATAGACATAAGAACATTCTCATTACATAATTGGTTGATTGGCATGAAATTGGTGAGACAATAAATTCTCCAATTAATTCAGACACACCTCATTCCAGAACTGAATTTCTATATTTGTCACATGTTCCAGGCTACAGAGATCAGAACAAATTGTCCAGGAATGCCAACCTCTTCTGAGGTGTTTCTTCTGTGTTTTAAAAGAAACCTTTATTTCTATCATGATCTCTGGTAAGGTCTATGGAAACCTACCTCCAAAGACCAAGGAAGCTGAGAGGCTGAAAGAAACAGGCTGATGTATCCAATTTATCAGAACAAAACATTAAATATGAACTTTTGAACAGAAGCCACATCCCAGACAACCACAAGGTAAGATGAATTCCCAGACCCCCATACCATTTTCCCCTAAACCCAGGGAAGGGTATACCTACTTCAGAAGGGAGGGGCAGGACAATTGCTCAAAAGCAAAATTTGTGGTAAGTACAATAATATCAAGGATGATTTTGATCTAAGGGCAGGATTTACAGTAAGCACTTACTCTTATACAAGAAATAGTGGATAAAATGGAAATCTTAGAACCATTCCCAGAATAGGGGTTAATTAAAATTCACCATGGCATATTAGCATCAAAGATGGAGTTGCTTTATTTTCCTTATAGTAATTCTTACATTTGCACTGGTTTATTGACTTTGACCAACATCAAGGCAACTAAAGTTACATTCCTTTTGCAGCAATAATGTTTGGTACAATGATATGGAGTTGCTTCAGAATTGCTAGTCAACAATCAGTGTGGAAGTGAATAGTGTTTTGAATAATTGCAGCATCTCAATTATGGATATTAACTTGTCCTGGAGGAACTGGACCTTGGCTAACTTTGTTTGTTCTGGAGTGATAAATATCCCAATCTAAGACATGGAATGTCTACATTAATATTATAGGGTAACTTAACTAAAATAATGTGGGCTCAAAATTTCATCTCATACTAAGGGCTCATAAGAAATAAGAACTAAAGAGCATACTAGGATGTTATATAAAAACATGACAAAGCTTTAGTTTAGAGCTCATTCAAATTCTATGTCGAAGCTACTGGCAAGAAAAATGAGAGTAACATTGTACAGGCCAAATGGCATCAGAATGTATTTATGTAGATAGGATACAATTTATGAGGCCTTCTATCTATTTTAATTCCTAATCAAATTATAGCATATGCTTTTTGGATATCTGATATTGCTTGAGATTCTATAATATGCTGAAATTGTCATAATACTTTTTAACTCAAACTTGGGATAATATGTGTCAAAAGACAAAATTATAACAAGTTTGAGGATTTTAATTGGTTTTTATTTGCAATTCTATAATAGGGAATAACTTTGCTATATACAATAGAATGAGTGTTCCAATGAACTGAGCAGAGGAACTTGGCTTTATAAGCAGAAGAAGGCTGAAGAAAGATGAATAAAAGAACAAAGAGCAGAATGGCTATTTCAAAGTTTAAAGAGAGGGGATTTTCTTTTCTTATTATTCTGACTCACATTGGCTGAAATCTTCTGCTTTTTTGGAAAATTGTTCCATTTTAAAGTTCAGTATGACTATGTGGCACTTAGCACAAATGACTCCATTCTGGTTGGTTTGTCAAAAGATCACTATAATCAAGTGCAAAATATGAGCTTGTGAGCTACTTCTAACATCCAATAGGCAGCAAACCCTCAGGAAACCTGGGTTCCATGAAATGGGTCCTAGTTCCCCTCCACTGTGAATGGGAGGGTGCTAGTATATCTAGTGGGATTTTTTGAAACAAATTCTGGAGTGGGAAATTGCCTTATACAACAATAAAACTGAAGAAATAAATTGGCTTAATGTTAAGTGACCTTATATACAACAATGTATATGCAACAATATAACTGGAGAAATAAATTGACTCAATACTAAATAGGAGGATAAAGCTCAATAGACAAATGAAGAGATACAAGATGTTGAGAAACAAAAAGAATCCAGGGCATATAAAACTGTTTGATTATAACGCTAGAGATCTAAAATAAAGAAGGAAAATAACAAGAATAACTAGGTGGACCAAAAATTTAGAGAGGTAAAACACTGTTGAATGGGAAAGATAATGTGCTGTTTTATGTTTTATTTTAAGAACAAAACACAGATTAAACGAGCCAAATTGATCGAATGAGCAAGACAGCAGCAAGGAGAGAAAGAGATGGGAGGATGCCCATCAGTAGTTCTCTTGCTGTATGGGGGTAGCAAAGGTGAAAGTCAGAGTGTCTATGTAGTAAACAATGACACAATCTGGGCTCATATTAATATCCAGAGTTTAATGTGATATGTGATGAACGCAGAAGAACTTTTTAGACAGTAACCGTTCATGTATTCAGGTAGGTAGAAAAACAATGCTGCTAAGAACTAGAAATGCCCAACTGATTTGAAGCAGTAACTAGCCTTGGATGAAAGACGGGAGATACTGAACTCAGATAATTAAGTTGTATTAGAGAATAGACTCTGGCACTATCGAAAAGCTGATATCCATAGAGGATGTGACAGAATCCCAGTTATGAAATTTGTGTAATCTCTAATATTGATGCGCAAAGCGATTATAGGAATTCCTGTGAATACAGAGATCACAGTCTTTAATTACCCAGGGCACAGTACCTGTGCAGTGTCCATATGCTTGTGTCAACATTTAAATATGTAGAATGAAGCTAAGTTCAGGTACAGGGCTGAGAGTCATAGATTGTTGTATTTTTGTATTTCTGGTTTAAATACAGTCTGGATATACAGAAATTGTGTTATAGGTACAACTGGCACTGGAGAAAAAGAGTTGTATCATGGAGACAAATGGAATTACTGACATAAATTATATTTTATGTGTACGTAAAACAATATTCTCTCATCATTTAAGTTAATTTGAGGGACAATAGCAGTGATAAAAATGATATCCACCTCACTAGGTTTTATGGGGATTCTAATGCATGTAAAAGCATATCATAAATTATAACACAAATTGTTTTTGTTGTCCAAAATCATTTTATCCCTCTTTAATAACTATCAGGTCATTTGATAAAGGACATTTGCTTTTCCATCTTTCTGTTTGGTGAAGATTAATGTTAAAATTGTTTTACAATCCCAGAACTTACAACATATACAGTTTATGACGTCAATCTCAACTTTAGATTATAAATCTACTGGCAGGACTTCACTAAGTAGATAATTTTGTAGGTAATTCTCAACATGACCACATGACCTCTACATTTGTTTGTTTGTTTGTTTTTTCTTTTTTTTTTTTCTTTTAGATGGAGTTTTGCTCTTTTGTCCAGGCTGGAGTGAAGTGGTGTTATCTTGGCTCACTGCAACCTCCACCCCCCAGGTTCAAGCAATTCTCCCATCTCAGCCTCCCAAGTAGTTGGGATAACAGGTGCCCACCACCATGCCCGGCTAATTTTTGTATTTTTAGTAGAGACAGGGTTTCACCATTTTGGCCAGGCCGGTCTGCAATTCCTGACCTCAGGTGATCCACCCACCTTGGCCTCCCAAAGTGCTGGGCTTATAGTGTGAGCCACCATGCACGTCCTTCATTTTCATTTTATCATGCACAGATGGGAGTACATTTTCCTAAATTTGAAACATGAGAAAAACAAAATATGAACTGATAAAAGCACAACAGTATTATTCTTTTCAAAACTTACTCCGCTGGCTACTAAAATAAGGGCCGATGATTTTACCAGGCCTTTTAAAAATTTCTTATAGAGAAGATCAATTTTCTGCCTTGTGCAGTAGTCTGCACCTAGTCCAATTTTAAGTAAAAATTGAAAACCAATAACTCTATATATTGTTCAGCTTCGTGTCTTACATGCGAACACAGTTTATCTTGTAAATTATGTAGGAAAATAATGGACGAAGTTGTTTCTAGCTGGTTTGTGTCTTTGATTTCCTGCCAATGGCTAAGAAATTTCCTTTACTTTCCTTTTGTCTTAAAGACATTATATTACTGCACAAGTGTAGAAGTAATTAAGGACTTATCAGGACAAAATTTGGCTTTTACAAAATCCCATATATTAATAAAAATCAAGAATGTGGGGTGATTTTTTTTTTTTACTTTTAATTTTTAATAGTAGGCCAGGCACTGTGGATAAATGGTTCCACCTCAGTATTTTCCTCACATCTGCGTTGTATGTACCAGGCCTACCAGAACACTTTCAGAACTAATTAATGTTTACAGAAAGTATAAGACTACTTGGGTGAAAGTCTCCATGAGAACTACAAGGTGGATAGTAGCCAGCTACGTGAAAGAGGTACAGTAAGTATCACTTTTCTTTTCTCAGGGAACTTTAAAGGAATGGCTTTGAGATGAAGAGTAAAATGAGAAGCATTTGTGAAACAGCTGCTCCTGAATGTTCTTTTTAGTCTTCCATTGTGTCAGAGTTACATAAGAGTTAAGCTGTCTCATCAATTCCATGTATGTGTACCATAAGATTTAATAAGCAATTTATTTTGGGAAAGTCAGTGAATCATGTGACATCATCCTGCTCTGAAGATCCTTATATTTTGAGTGTAAAGTCGTGACAAAGCATAGTTCTATATGGAAACATTTATTTTTCCAATTACCTTCTCTTTCCTACAACAAAATTATCCAGAAAACGTCAGATTTGATTGACCTTTAGGGCCATGTGGTATTAAAGAAACAGAGGTGAATGATATGAAGAAGAAATCGTGCAATGTTTTACTTCAGTAATGACAGCAAGGTATTGTAGGCTGATCATATAAAAAATATTACTGAGTCATGTAATTGAATTAATTATCTAACCAATACAGAAAACTTGTTTCTTCTACACCACAGGGATAATCATACAGGTATAGCTGAAACATACAGTGTGTGAAAGAGTTCCTTAAACCATTGAGCAGTTAATTTTAATAAAACACAGGCTTAATTATCTGAAAAAAATATTTCAAATTTGTCAATATTCACTTTCTTGAGAACTGTTTGAAATATTTATTTCAAGCAGAACGTCTAGCATAGACAGACTAAAAAATAATAATAATATAAAAATGAAATTCTTTGGATCCAAAAATGTGATTATGGGGTTAGGTTTCACCATAGAATGAAAATATCAAAGAAATGAGTATTTTTAAAAAGTATATGAAGGCCAGGAGTGGTGACTCACGCCTATAATCCCATCACTTTGGGAGGCCAAGGTGGGCAGATCACGAGGTCAGGAGATCGAGGCCATCCTGGCCAACATGGTGAATCCCTGTCTCTAAAAAAATACAAAAATTAGCTGGGCATGGTGGCGGGCACCTGTAATCCAAGCTACTCAGAGGCTGAGGCAAGAGAATTGCTCGAACCCAGGAGGCGGAGGTTGCAGTGAGCCAAGATGTCGCCACTGCACTCCAGTCTGGCAACAGAGCGAGACTCCATCTCAAAAAAAAAAAAAAAAAAAAAAAGCATATGTAAATAATTAAACTAACCATCATACGTAGGCAGGAACTTAATTACAGACTGGCTTTTGATGTAGAGTTAAGCTTTAGGACTGAAGGACACAAAATCTAGTGAAAGCATGCCAGCACATTTTGGAAGGTATTAGTAAATGGACCGATATCCTTGTCTATTGCTACAAAGGTCAACTTGACTTTCAAGGTCAAGTCAAAGTCAGCTTGCCTTTTAACATTCCATTGAACTCTCCTAAACATGTAGCATATTAATAAAGCAGAGCTAAACTTGTTAGAACTCACTACAGTAAGGGGGAACATCAGCTTGAAAGAGTTAAGGACACTTAGTAGCATTTAAGAAGTTGGGAACCAAAGTAGATATTTATAGACTTTGGAGTTTGGACTTGGTGTTTTATGGTAGATTTTCCCAAGATAGGAACTATTAGAGACCGGACAAAGTCTCTGATGTAATATACTAGAATTGGCAGGCATGGCAAAGCAAAGGTTTTGTGGTTAGTCTTAAATATTAAACTATGGCTTCTTAAAGAGTTTCCTAAGGTCAGGAGACTGTTGTATTAGATAATTGGTATGCAAGAAATTCCGAATACAAACAGTAAAATTATTTATTGGTTTAGAGTTTTATCTTTCATAGGAAATATTTCCCTGAACCAAAGAACTAAGTCATGGTGTCAGAGATCATCTCAATATATAGTCCTAATAGATATGCCATGTGAATCCAGAAGGTCACAATTTTCAAGTGTAATAGACCATGGTGATTAAGTAGGTTAATCAATTTTTTTTTTTTTTTTTTTTTTTTTTGAGACGGAGTCTCCCTCTGTCGCCCAGGCTGGAGGGCAGTGGCCGGATCTCAGCTCACTACAAGCTCCTCCTTCCGGGTTTACGCCATTCTCCTGCCTCAGCCTCCTGAGTAGCTGGGACTACAGGCGCCCGCCACCTCGCCTGGCTGGTTTTTTGTATTTTTTAGTAGAGACGGGGTTTCACTGTGTTAGCCAGGATGGTCTTGATCTCCTGACCTCGTGATCCGCCTGTCTCGGCCTCCCAAAGTGCTGGGATTACAGGCTTGAGCCACTGCGCCCGGCCGGTTAATCAATTTTTTAAGGTCTGATTTTATTTTATTTATTTTTCTAACGTGTATTTTTTTTTCTTAAATAAGTGTGGTCATACTTTAATTACATTCTATTATAGCTGTTCATTCGAGATTATGATGTTATCAATTTGTTATAGGTTATATACTATTCCATTGAGCATGCCAGAGTTCAAATGTTATACTATTTTGGAAATTGTATTGAAACTATTCATGTTTTCTCTATTATTAAAAATCTCTTCAATTGACATGTCAGTAGAACACGTTTTGGACAGTATTGTCTTTTTGTTTCCTAACCATATTATGCTACATCCAATATTTCAGTTGTTTATCAGTTTCAATGGAGAGAAAATACCATTTATTCGACAGTATTATTGACATCTAACAAATACACACCAATTTAAATTCCAAATCTTACATGCAACCATCAAAATGTTGTGACAGGACTTGCATATGTTGATTTTAACGAGACGAGCAATCACTTGAGACATAGGATCACAGTCAACAGTGCTCTTGTCCAAATAGCACTGACACCAAGAGAGCACAGCAAAATGTGAAGCATGACACAGTCCATTTATCCTCTAGGGTTCCACTGAGAAATCTGTATACAAATTCTCATTTAAAAATGCACAGCTAGGCCAGGCACAGTGACTCCCGCCTGTAATCCCAGCACTTTAGGAGGCCAAGGCAAGTGGATCACCTGAGGTCGGGTTCAAGATGAGCCTGGCCAACATGGTGAAACCCTGACCCTACTAAAAAATCAGAAATTAGCTGGGTGTGGTGGCAGGTTTCTGTAATCCCAGCTACTTGGGACGCTGAGGAAGGAGAATCGCTTAAACCTGGGAGGCAGAGGTTGCAGTGAGCCAAGACCACGCCATTGCACTCCAGCCTGGGCAATGAAAACGAGACTCCATCTCAAAAAAAAAAAAAAAAAAAAAAAAAAAAAAAAAAAGCACAGCTAGGCCTAAATTTATAAATATATTTTCCAGAGTTCTGGAATGACTCTTTAATCAAGGAAAGCCTTCTTTAGAGTCTTATAAAAGTAAAATTAAACTAAAAAATCCACAGCATGATATTTACAATGGGCATAGTATTGTTTTATATCAAAACCAACATTATTATATATTAACTGTGATATATTATTATTTTAAATACTTTGTAAAGTTAGTTGATCAAGTGATTCAGAATTTGGAAAATTCCAGAGCCAGTGCATGAGAGAGAGTGGGTTATGAAGGGAACAATAGTGAGGAGGGTGATGGGCACAGTTATAATCAATGGAAATTGTGCCAAACAGCAAAGTGACACTTAAAGCACTCCTTAAGAAGTGGAGAGAAAAAAACGGGGAACCTATCCCTGTATTACCCAGGAAAGTGGGACCAGTTCTGGCATTCTTAATGAAGGACAGTTACTTTAATAGCTGTATTTATCTAAATTACTTATGTTTTAATTCATTGCAGCAACTGTTTTCCGTGGGGAAGAATAGAGAAGACAAGCTGATAGGATATTTGCCATCATTTGATACATCTGGGGCTTGGGGCTGGGTAAAAATAGAGATGTAGGAGTAAATGAAGAATGAACCAACACGGTAGTGCCCTCCTTAAAAACACACTTACTTATGCTTAACCTCTGAATAATAACTATATTTGAAAACAATAACTCGTATCCAAAGCACTCCTCCCCTTGAGAGGAGATTTCAGTAGTGGAAGCTCATTGATACAACATATGCTTGGCAAACTCAAACAAAAGATTTGCATATTAAGTGTCTTCTTGTTAGGCCATTTTCTGCACACAGCTAAAATGCAAGGTGTTATGCCAAAGTGTTCCTGTTGCTGATTCAAGGGTTTCTTGGGTGAATAATGATCTCAAATACTCTACCTGCACAGGCTTCTAATATAAATTTTGATAACTCTTTCTTGTAGCTCTTTATACAAGTGAAAATAAAAGAGCTGTAAGGTGACAAGTTACAAAAATCAAATATTTGCCCTAAGCAGTGTTATACTAAGAAATTTATAATACAATGATATTATAAGAAAATATTGCTAATTACTTGTTGGCGTTATATCTCAGAATAATGAAGTTGGGTATTTAGCATATAAAAGGTTGTTTTCTTTAAATATGCCTTTCTTCTTTTTTTTTTCCATTAAAATTTTCATAAAACAGCTTTAAAAAAACTATTCACCTATTGCATGTAATGACAAAGGCAATTCCACAAGATTACCGTGTTTGAGCAATTAAATAACTTGCTCCAAATCATACAGAAAGAAACAGTGCTAAGCTTTGTTTTTTGATAGTTTATCTATAAGACCAATGTATGTCTCAAAAATATTAATGTTCTTTATAAACAAAATTCCCTTCTTTCAAAGTATTTTTCTTCTTGATTCTATTAAAACAGAAATATTTGATATCTCAATACTTTTAAGTATTTTTGGACTATTGTTTAAAACCTCTCCTCCATTTTAATGGAATGTTTCTGCATTCCCTTAAATGAAAATCTGTTAATACCAAGCAGAGAAAAATAGCTTAGGAAACCTAAGTTTACATATAACAGGATAAGAATAGCCAACCTTGGAAATAAGGTATTTCACAAGAAATACAATATAACATCAAAAAGAAAAGAAAAGGACTTCAACTAAATCAACTGATGAAAATCTACTTTTCCTTTGTTGGACCAAATTGTAGAATTATTTAACATGACCTATCACTTCTGAACTAGTTTAGTTTAACTAGTTCAGGCCTTAACTAGTTGAGGCCTTATTTGATGATCATCAACTAGAGACAAAGATGGATATTGAAAAGAATAGTCTTAACCACATAAGAAGATACTTCATACATGAGGAAAGACTAACTACAGTGTAGAATCTTATCTCAGAACAAAAATAATGAAACCTGAGAAATAAACAAAAATCCAAAGCAGATTTACAATGGAGTCTCTTTGAAGTGCAATAACCAACACTGGGCATATATATTCCTGAGTGTCTTAAAAGTGCAGCAGAATGCCCACGTTGCAGAGAATGCTACTCTGAAAGTGCTTCCTTTAAAATCACCCTGACAGCAAGGATTTTATTAATTGTATTCACACTTAGAGGCATCTACTGCATTCTTTATAGAGCCTAACATTTAAAAATGACAATAAATAATCTTTGATGAAATAGTTCTTTTTTCTTTCATCCTTTAAAAATTTTCTGCAAAAATCAATAGATACTGCATTTAAAGGTAAGAAAAACAAATTTAAATTTATAATTTACAGTTTTTTATGTGTTTTAAGTGGGTTTTTTTTTTTCTGTTTTTCTTCAAAATTTGAGATTACATCTTTCTTGCCCAGCTTTCTGGAATTAAGGTCCTTTTCTTATTCATAGATACCGATATCCACTTTGTCTTTTCACAGACCATTTTTTGGACATCCTTCTATGTGATTATGTCTTACTTGACTTTTCTTGGCAGTTTCATTTTGTCGTTGACAAACTTAACATTGCTGCACAGTCAAATCACATACATGGAAGATTATAATTTACCCACAGAGAATTATTTGATAGTCTTTTGTTGTTGCTGTTTTGTTAGTTTGTTTTACAGTTTTACCACATGAGTCTGGTAAATAAAAGAATAACAGTGGCATAGTTGCACTAAATTGCCCTACTCACCTAGTTACCTGAGATTTGATTGGCTTTTTGTAAGATTGCTTCTTGTAAGGAAGTAAGTTCTTTAGAAAAGTCTATTAGCACTGAACTTTAGAATTAAACATGGATGTATTTATTTCTTTTTATAATTTTAATATGTGATATGTTTATAGTATATTCGTCTATCCTGGATGAATAGTTGATCTATTATCTCTCTTGCTAGTTGCTGTGCAAAAACCAATAGTTGTTAGTAACCTGGATAGTTTTGCATTTCTCTGAAGTGTAGCAATCTTGGAAAACCTTAATCAATGCCTTAGATGAGAGTAAAGATTGGAAACCTGTACAACTTCTACATCTCTCCTGTACTCATGTCTTGCAGCTAAGTTTCACTGCCTTCTCTGTCACCGATGTGACCAGCTGAGAATCCTGGAAGCAGGTCCTCTTGTGCAGGCCAGTCCTCTTACCACCTTTCATAGTCCAAACTTTTACCCTGTAGATGCTGGGAGGCTGATCTCTACACCAACTCTCGGCAACTTTGCCTGTACTCTCTGGCCTGACACACTGCCCTTTTTGCTCATTAATTCAAATACATTCTGTCCTCAAGTTCCAACTCCAGTTTAGTTTTACTTCATTTTATTTTACTTTTTATTGTCTTGGATGATGACATTATGACTAAGTTAGTTAACAAAGAATCCCAAAGTCTTTGTAACTCAGGAAAACAAAAAGCTGTTTTTCATTCACTCAAAGTCCCCTGCAGACCTGAGGACTCCTCAAAGCCATAGTCCTGCATATAGTGACTCATTGATTCAGGCTGTTGGATACTTTGACTTGACATTTTTAACAAAGACTTCCTTCACTTTTGTCACAAAAGAAGAGAAGAGGTGGCTGGGCACGGTGGCTCACACCTGTAATCCTAGCACTTTGGGAGGCCGAGGCAGGTGGATCACTTGAGGTCAGGAGTTCGAAAGCAGCCTGGCCAACGTGGTGAAATCCTGTCTCTACTAAAACTATGAAAAATTAGCAGATCATGATGGTTGACACCTGTAATCCCAGCTACTCAGGAGGCTGAGGCAGGAGAATCACTGGAACCCAGAAGGCGGAAGTTGCAGTGAGCCAAAATCGTGCCATTGCACTCCAGCCTGGGCAACAAGAGCAAAACTCCATCTCAGAAAATAATAAATAAATAAATAAATAAATAAGTAAATAAATAAATAAGAGAAGAGGCTGCAGTATTTGGGTGACTGTTAAATGCTTAAGTCCTAACGTAATGCACATCACCTTTACTTACTTTTTTTTTCTACTTACATATTGACCAGAACCTGTCATATAAACTGCACTCCTAACTCCAAAGAGGTTAAGAAATTTAACTTCCTCGTGTGCCTGAGAGATGAAGAGACAGGATACTTGCAACATAAAAATTTTAACAAAAATATAAAATAATAGGCAAGATCTAAATAATATAAAGAAAAAGTTTGCATACACATATACAGTACACTTTTTTGTAGTCTTAATGAAACTAATGTTTTACAAAATTCTATATAAGGCCAGATTGAAAATGAAAATCAATAGCAAAAACAAATAGAATTCATTATTGAAACACAGCAATAAACATAGCTAATATGCTTAGAAATTAGTAGTAAAATTTAAAAAGCACTAAAACTAAGTTATAGACACTTTAAGAAGATTATAAAGTGAAAAAAATCTATGATGATATTAATGACAACACTAAAATGTAATATTTATGTAAACCTTATTGTTTGTCAAACACAATTTGCATTTTTTACCTCATTTATCCTAATAACCTCTGTGTGAGGTACTTATATCCTTATCATCAATTTTTCTTAGAGAAGAGTTGACTGAGGCAGACTAGGGTTGATGTGCCAAAGGTCACAAAGACAGTGACTGGAAGAGAAGAACCAAGATTTGTAGTGCCACTAAGACAACAATTATATGATTAAATAGTATGTGACATGATTTCAGCAATGCCTCAGAGATGATAATTTAACTCTTTAAAGCAAGATATTAGAAAGTAAACAAAAATGTGCCTAGAGATGGGAACAACTAAAGAATATGTAAATAAATTTTAAAAGAAGGGGAAAAGTATAACTAATAAAACAAATAATTAACTCTGTTAATAGGTAAATTTAAGAAAAAATAATCAAAAATATTAAAACATCACAAAAAAACTCACAAGTTTATAATTGTGGATAAGAAATCTACAGAGATACAAAAGCAATTTAGAATAATTGGTAAAGACTGTATTAAGAACATAGAAGTACATCAAAAGTCACAAAAACATGTATGATTTATTTAATTATAAACTAATCCGATTGAGCTCAGAAGACTTATAAATAGGAGTACACCAATTAATTTTGGTGTAATTAGAACTTCCTGAAACAGAATAGAATGATGATTTTATGGACAAGAAGGTAAAGGAAATCCGAAGATACTGGCAAAAAGGTATAAACTTTGTTATAAGATGAATAAATTCCAAGGAGCTAACGTACAGAATGGTAACTCCAGTTAACAATAATGTATTGTATACTTGAAATTTGCTAAGATCATAGATCTCAAATACTATTTTACACACAAGAAACATGGTACTTAGGTGAGGTCATAGATATGCTAACTAACTTAATTGTGCTAATCATTTCACTATATATAAAATAAAAAATAATTTTGTTAAATAATGATCATCTAAACAAAGCTCAATATTAGGTGACTTTGTCACCTCTAATCTAGTGGGAAATATTGGAATTCAAATATATTAAAAATTAATCAGCAGAGAGTTTTGCAAAAAAAAAAAACAACAAACAAAATGAATTCAACATAGCAATATAAAGCCATATCACTACCTGATAAAGATAACATAAACAGACTTCCAATTATATGCATATGGTATGACAGGTGCCCTGAAGTTACCTATGTCAATAAAACACCTATTTTATGAATAAGATACATTCTTTGTAGCATTGATGAACCCAGAGGTGGCAAAAGAGGTCTGCAAGAACCCATCCATTCACTTAAAAAAAAAATCATATCTTGGTTCCAGCACTTGAAGTGCCAATCTCAGGACACACAGAAAGAGATGAAGGAGAGGGTTTAGAATGTTATTTAAATTTAGACATCATTAAATATGCACAGTAAAGTTTTATGGATGATTAGATCAGAGTCTATAAATACTAGACCAGCAGATGTAAAATAAATTTAAAAAAAAAACAACAAAATTTTTAAAACAGTAAAACAGATATTAATTAATATAAAGGCAGTAATAAGAAATAAGGCATGGAAATAGTGAACCCAACTTTAATGTAAATCACAATAAATTTAATTGGGCTAAACATATTATTAAATGTTGAGAAATCGTGATGGAGTCTACAAATAAAAGTGTCAGGTACAGACACTTCATTTAGTGTAGTTAAATGTGTGAACCCCAAATATCTTCTCTGGTTTCAGTAAAATTAGGAAGTTTGTTTTGCCAAAGTTAAGAATGCACGCCTGTGACACTGCCTCAAGAAGGTCTGATGACATGTGCCCAGGGTGGTCAGGGCACAGCTTGGTTTTATACATTTTAGGGAGACATGAGTCATCAATGAATATAGGTAAGATGTACACTGGTTTGGTTCAGAAAGGTGGGACAACTTGAGAGGGGGCTTCCAGGTCATAGGTAGATAAGAGAAAAATGGTTGCATTCTTTTGAGTTTCTGATTAAACTTTCCAAAGAGGCAATCAGATCTACATTTATATCAGTAAGCAACGGAATGACTTCGAATAGAATGGGAGGCAAATTTGCCCGAAGCAGTTTCCATCTTGACTTTTCCTTTTAGCTTAGTTATTTGGGGGTCCTCAGATTTTTTTCCTTTCACAAATGACATGTTCATGATTTTCCATGTATTATCATGCTATATAAATAAAACAGATATTATAGATATATTATTTGCATGTGTCAACCATTACATTTAAAATAAAGATAAAATAGTATCAACATGTAATCACTTAAAGAACAATCTCATTTCAATATCAAAACAATGATGTCAAATAAATTGCTAGTATCAATTACCACATTTTCTATTCTAATAAGAATACAATTTAAATTGACTACAACAATCAAAAAATATTTTGTGTAATGTTTTAAATTTGGGAGGTAATTTCTATTTGGAAGTATCTTATTTTTAAAGTTGCAGGACTGTACTAAAGCCCATTTTTTCTCCATCTCTTCACTGGTCCATCTAAGAGTAAAGTTTGCTTGCTAAAATCCTATATCTATTCTACTTAACAGATCAAAGTTCTGCCTTTATGGTTATAAAATATCTTAGCAACTTTCAATCACATATACATACATTGCACAATTCTGCAAAAAGTGAATGTCTTCTCTGGTTGCTTCTGTAATAGACTCACAATTTAATATTATTAGAAATGAGTATTACTCATGCCACCCGCGTTATGAAAGAATGAAAAGGGAAGCTCTTCAGGTGCCTTGATTTTCCAAAAAGATATCTTAGAATTGCTGCCACCAAACAATGTACTCTGTGGAGCTGAGAAGGACAGGATGTATTATGCTAAGAATGTACATATGCTAAGAAAATTGTGAAACTATGCCAAATTTAATATTGTGTTTTTGTATTCAAAAGTTATAAAACTCTTTAGGATGAGAGCTGGATCACGGATCTGCAAGCTCATTAACCAGACAGGTGCAGCACACTAGAATGCATAAATAAGCATATGCCTGTAGTATCTTTAATTTACATTTTGGTATTCACTCAAAATAGAACTACCATTTGACCCAGCAATTCCATTACTGGGAATATCTCAAAGGAAAATAAATCATTCTACCAAAATTATACCTGCACTCATATGTTCATTGCACCACTATTCACGATAGCAGACATGGCATCAATCTA
Source organism: Macaca nemestrina (assembly GCF_043159975.1). Classification (NCBI taxonomy): domain Eukaryota; kingdom Metazoa; phylum Chordata; class Mammalia; order Primates; family Cercopithecidae; genus Macaca; species Macaca nemestrina. Next base: position 83,859,330 of record NC_092137.1, on the reverse strand, counting down.
AATGCCCATCAACAGAAGACTGGATAAAGAAAATGTAGTACATATACATCATGGAATACTACACAGTCATAAACAAGAATGAGATTATATCCTTTGTAGCAACATGGATGCAGCTGAAGGTCATTATCCTAAGAAAATTAACACAAAACAAAAAACCAAATATCACATGTACTCACTCATAAGTGAGTGCTAAACATTGGGTACACATGGACATAAAGATGGGAATGACAGATACTGGGAACTACTGGAGGGGGAGAGAGGGTAGGGGCAAGGGCTGAAAAACTACCTATTGGATACTATGCTCACCACCTGGATGATGGGATCATTTATGTCCCAAACCTTAGTATCATGGAGTTTACTCATGTAGTAAATATATACATGTATCCCCTGAATCTAAAAGTAGAAATTATTTTAAAAATAATTATTATTTTCATATAAATCAACTTAAATAAAAATATACGTATAAAATATGTATCTATCTTGATTACTGTTTTGTCATCTGATTAAATTTTGCACTCAAGAAAAGTCCCTGTCACTTTCCCCTAGTCCTGATCATATACAACATATGTATATCATATACTGATATATAGACTAGAACTAGATTATTTAGCACACAATATTACTATTGAATTTGAATTAAATAAACTCTATAAAACTGGTCATGTAATCTCCTTGGTGAGTTTTATGGTAGGGACTTTTACTCCAAATTCAACTTCAGTTTGGACTATCTCAACCCATCAGTTTCTAAAAATATTTTTTATTCTCAAAGTCATTCACCTATACGCAAATGAATGTATTCATCCTTCAGATATAGTCATATGTTGAAGTGTTGGAGAGTCCATAGTAAGTCTAGTGATGTTTATTCCCTGATGCCTTAAGTCCCACCTCATCTTACATTAAAATCTTTATAGAGTCAATTTAATGTTAACAAGCAGGAAACTATTTATCTTAAATTTAGGCTTTCATTGCTACTCATCCTACTGCATATTTAATATACATTAAAAAAGAAATACATGCATCCCTAAATAAACTGAATATCAACTTGGGTATGTGATTTAAATGCACTGAACATCCACATTTTCCTTGAGCTTTACACAGCATTCTCTTACTTTCTCTAGGTTACTGATGCACTTTTCCTTTGGTAAGGTGTTATATAATGCCCATGAAAGAGATTTAAGTTAATCATTGTTTTAAAGTTAACTTCTTTTTGCTTTTTATAATTTTTCTCTTGAAGAAAGATAAATGTAGTTACTTCCAGGGTGGATTTTTCTTCTCCTAGATACTCATTGCTCTTCCTTTAAGATGCACAAAAACAATTTTCTTCTAGAACAACATACCTGCCATAGTGTATTGATTGCTTTTTGGTTTGAGGAATTTGAATGAGCAACTACATTTCATCCTACTGGGAAACACTAAACCATACTAGTATTACATTTTGGTGGGAGGAAGATGAAGAAGCTAGGATAAAACGGGAAGGAAGATAAATGAGCTCAATTTCATAGGAGTAAGGCCTTTTTTCCCTCAACACCTGTAGTTTGCTCTCACATTCATTCTCCCTTTCTTTCAACCCACATGTGCACACATACACACACACACACACACACAGAATTGCACTTTAATCTTCTTTGGCATTGCAAGAAACTCCATGAATAACTCATGAATATAAGAATGAATTATGCATTAGTTGACTCAAAACAAACTGCTTCCAGGTGATTTGATTTAAAAAGCTTATGATTGACAAGTGAAAATAATTAGTAAACATCTAGATTATAAAATGTGTGCACAATATTACAAAACGTTAAAAGGGTTAAAAATGGCACTAAAGAGAGAAGAAATAATTGTTCTTCTCTCAATTATCCATAAACATTTGTTAAAATTCCACAGTTATTGTAACTTTGATTCTGCATTATTTATACCACTACTATGCTCCACTGATTTCAAGTTTTTGATTTTATAAAAAGAGTGAAAGAATACATTGCTTATTCCTGGCCTAGAGCAGTATGTTTTAAACTGTGAGCAAATGGTTTGGGGAATGACACAATAAAATTTTCAGAAGGAAGTTAATAGATGTGTGTGCTCAATCAGAAAGAACTTTAATTTTTACATAAACAAATTTTCATGTTCTAAAAGAATGGAAAAGTGAATCCTATGTATATTAAATAATAAGCCCAAATTTATTCAATATGATTTTTATGAATTATATGTTGGTGTGTACAGTTTGTATGATGGTGACATGAAACCCTGTCATCAGGACTTACATTCCAGTGTTGTTTGGTTTATAAAATGCCTTTCCTAGTAATGTATTCATGTGTTTATCTAAGTATAAATACTGGATATCCCACTACTATAAATACAAATCTGAAGGAGGATGTAATTTATCCCAGATAAATAAAGAATTCTAAGAGAAAAAGATAAAAAGATGAGGTCATATCTCACCTGTTTCTACAGAAAATCCCTTTGCTTGTTATAGAATGAACATCAGATTGGATTTAAGCAGAATCATTATTTTTCTGAGCTACAGGCTTTGCTCTCAACTCAAGTGTAGATTCTTGTCAAGCACTGCCCTTTCTAACTCCTCTCAGCTGGAGTCTGAAACTCTCATCCATCAGATTGAACCTTCACTGTACCTCAGCCAGCCCCAAAAAGTATAATCTTCCTAATTCTGATTAGTAAGAAAACAGGAACAGGAAAGAGTTTTGTCACAGAATCTAACATCTCCCCTTCGTAAAGCTTTATGTTTTGCATCATTACATTAATGTCAGTGAGAATAAGATAACATAGATGAATTATCTGAGAAAATTGAAGTTACCTCAAACCTGTCAATGTAAATCTTAAAACTAACTGAAATCTATTCAAAATGCCAATCAATACAGCAATGTTTAAGAAAGATGGTTCCACACATAATAGAATCAGTTTTTCAATGATGCTTAATATTTTTTGTAACATTTAGGGAAAAATGTGAGTATCAAATTGTTAATCTTGTCCGGGCGCAGTGGCTCATGCCTGTAATCCTAGCACTTTGGACACCAAGGTGGGCAGATCACTTGAGGTCAGGAGTTCGAAACCAGCCTGGCCAACATGGTGAAACCCTCTCTCTACTAAAAGTACAAAAAAAAGAGCCAGATGTGAGGGCATGCATCTGTAATTCCAGCTACTCAGGAGACTGAGGCATGAGAATTGCTTGAACCCAGGAAGTGGAGGTTGCACTGAGTGGGGATCATGCCACTGCACTCTAGCCTGGGCGACAGAGTGAGACTACTTCTCAAAAAAAAAAATAAATAAATAAAAAAAATTGTCAATCTTTCTTTTCCTAAAATTCATGTTGGCATAGAATAATCTATGAGTATCTTATTTGTGATTCCATTAAAAATATAAATTGATTTGGAGAGAAAATAAACATTTATAATATTGAGTTTGCATTCCATAAGTATGATTTATCATATTGTCAGTAATTTCAATTATGGAAAATAAGCACAGAAAGAGGAATCAAATAGACTAGGAATAAATCTAACCAAAATGTGCGAGATGTCTAAACTAAAAAATTAAAATATTATTGAGAGACATTAAGAAGATCAAAATTAATAGAAGAAATAGGAGAGAAGCAGATATACTCTGCATGAAATTAAGACTATTATACGATCAGGAATTTAAGATATGTGTGTAAGACAGATAAATGGAACAATGAAATGTAAAGAGTCCCAGAAAAACTGAGATTTGATTTATGTAAAAGCTAGCATTGCAGAGCAATGGCAAAAAAGGAAGGTCTTTTGGATAAACGTTCTTTGTAGCCAAAAGACAAACAGACACCCAAAAGGGGTAGGAAATGGGGTAGCCTAGCAGACAGAAAACTTTTAGACATTAACTGCTGTTCTCCGTCACAAAAATTCATGATGCCATCCATTCAAACTCACAGCAACTAAGTCTGAATGAAGATTTGAGACTTCCACATTTGCCAGGCCATGATGAGGCAACCCAAGTTCCTCATGAGGATGGGTATCAGAGGTGTTCAACCAGGCAGCTACAATTTCACTCACACAGGCAGTGAAAGGGTTCCTTCCCATGGTGTCAGTGGGACTAGATGGGGAGCTTGGACTTCCATCTTCACCCAGTAGAAATGTGGCAGCCCTCCACTTCTTGCTAGGGGAAATCAGAAGAGGGTTTACTGAAAGTCAGGACTTTTACCACTGCTACTGGTGGTAGTTACAAGAATCTACACATGTGATTAAATGATATATTACCATATATCCTTTTATATCAAAATTCCCTATTTTTTCCCTAAATTCCCTAAAGCAAAATTTCATAAAGTATTCCCTCATCATACTAAAGTAAACCAAGGAAAAACAATTTTGCTATTCTCTATTTTGCTCACTATTTTTTGTTTTCTTTAATGTAATCCAAAATTTTTAACTGCTTATCTTTTATACTAGACTTACAAACAATGGATCTTTTAGGTATTTGATCTCCACAAATAGTTTTCAATCCACAATATCTACGCATTAGTGAATACTCCCAACTGAGCTTATTCTTGATGCTAAAATATTTTGCAGGAGACTGGAAAGTATTCCATGAATGATTTGTATCTGCCCATGATGTTTATTCATGCAACCTCAGTTTACAAGTAATTTATGATAATTGCATGTGGATATAGCCACAAAGCAATCCCTGTATTTTTTGCCAGGCATAAAAAAAATGGCATATTTTGGCAACTATACCTCAAACAATGGGTTTGGTAGTGTTGACCATCATATGTAAAATAAAACAAGGAAAGAAAAACCCTTTTTCTCTCTTTTGTATGATAGGAAACAAATATAGAAGAAATGGCTTGTTCTCTTTAACTCTCCACAAAAAAAAAAAAAAAAAAAGATAAGAGAGAAATAACAGAGTGAAACAAAGTGTTCCTTCATTTATAATAATAGTAAAATGTATTTCTCATATACAAACAAAACCAGCAAGAATTGAGAATCAAAATGAGGTCAATAACTATGTGATGGTATAATTATTGGTAACACTTTAGAGCTGTACTTAAGATACAGTCAATGAATTTTATTTTTTCTTTTGTCAACTGCTCCTTATCCTTAAAAATAAAAAATGGACAGTAAATCCAGCTCATTTACATTCTGGCAGATTATTTTAATATAGGACAACGTGGAAAATTTATTTCTGCCAGAAATTATGAATTCAAACATAGATCATAGCTATTATTACACTGATTATCATATTTTCCAGAGTATATTCTGTACTTTATCTTCTTGTTATTCCTATTTGGGGTGTTCCACATAATGATGTTTAAAAGGTAAACTGAGGCATAGTACAATTTTTAAAGAGTGTATTTAAGTACACAATGATTCATGAATTGGGCAGCTCCAAATCAGAAGTGGTCCAGGAACTCAACCAAAGAAAAAGAAAGAGACTTTTACAGAATAGACATTGCAGTAAAGGAAAGAAAATATTTGATTGGTTGTTATTATACCTTATCCAGTATAACAGTGTTTATACTTAGGTATAACCTTATTGGGTTGCCTTATTTAGTCTATTCCACTGGAAAATTCCTAGTTACAGATTATAAGTTAGTTGGTTGTTTCTGATTGGTTGAGTTTAAGTTCTGTTATTGTCATTGTTGTTTTTAAATAGTCATTTACATGAAATAACTGAAGTTACGTTTTTTTAAGCTTTTAAGAGTCTCAAAAGCTTAGTTTAAACCCTCTCAAATTCATTTGTGTTTAATGAGGCACCCAGGTGCAGTGGAGACTTCAATAAGCCCAATATGAAGTAACAGTTAGAAGGATGCAACTGTTGGGCAGAGACTTTAACTGCTAGCCCCTTTAGAATTCGAGTTTAAAATTTGTCCTACCAACTTACATCAGCTTAACTAGCACCTTGGAATAAACATGAAAACCTAAATAGAACCAAGTTTTTTTAGTAAAATCTGTTACTGAGCTATAATGTTTACAATATGATTAAGGGCACAACTCAAAGAGAAAGATATAACAGCATAAAACTAAGCCTCTACAGTTGTAAGGTAATTAGGTGGTAATTTACCTATCTGCTAGAACAAAAAAATCAAAATGATTCATAAGAAGATAAGAGAATCTAGAGTCTCTACCAAGTATTATCTTTAAGATCCTATCTACAAGTCCACTATAGAAAGAAACAGGAAAATGTGTCCCATAATTAAGAAAAAAAGCAGTGAATGGAAATAAACACTGACATGAACCAAATGTTGGCATTACCAAATTAAGATTTTAGACCAGCTTTTTATAAATATTGTCAGAGACTGCAAAAGATAAAAAGGCTCAGCAAAAAAATGTAAATGATTTTTAAAAATAGAATATGTATATGTATAAAATTTTAACAAGTTAGGTAGACTGAGCAGTAGTTTGAATATGGGAAAAGTAAGGGTCCGTAAACTTAAGGATAGCAGTAGAAATTATTTTATTTTAAGAAGAGTGATAAAACAGAATTTTAAAATGAATGGTCCAGAATTCAGTGAAGCAAAATGGCAGAATAGGAAAGTCCAGGCTCTTGCTCTACAATGGAAATATCAAATAAACAACAACATTACAGTCCAAAGTAATTTTGTGGAAGTCTAAAAACAAGCTAAGAATTTGCAGCCACCAGGAGAAACCCCCAACAAAGAAAAGGCCACATTCAAAATGACAGAAAATGTGTGTCACTTTTGCTCACCCTTGCCCCACCCTTTCTATCCAGTGGGGCCAGACATGGTCAGGAGAAAGCTGTCCAATTTCCAGTTTCTCCCTCAGGACCAGAAGGAAAAGGCTGGAACTTGTGTGCAACGTTCTAAGCTTATCTGTGGACTTCTTGAGTGACTGGTTTCTATCTTGCCTAACTGGGAGCGTTGATTGGGAATAGTGTCATGGTTTGGGTATGAGGTTGGAGACCACCAAATGCAATAGTGGGGGCTGCAGTTTGTGACAGCTGCAAGGGGACTCCAGACCTGTGAGTGCCTGGGGACAAGAGATTGTAGACCGAGGAATGCAATAGAACATCTAAGACTCTGAGAGGAGGCAAGGGTGAGACGCCTAAGCAAAATAACACATTTAAAAGCATCATCTATATGAAAGAATTGGGAAGACACACACACATGCACAATTTCCCAGGAAAGATACATTCCCAGAGAAGACCTGAAAAGAACTTGAGTTTTCATACTGGTTGTTTAGGGAAAGTTTTCTCTTACATAGAGATAATCTACAAAGACTAGAAGAAGTAGCTGCTTTTTCAAATGTCCAATTTTAAACAAAAGACTACAAAGCATACAAAGAAACAGTGAAATGTGACTTATCCGAATTAACAAAATAAATCTCCAGAAACCAACCCTAAAGAGACACAGGTTTCAGATTTACTTGACAATAACTTTAAATAGTGTCATAAATTTGCTCAATGAGATAAAGAAAATCATGAATAGACAAAGAAAAATTAGAAAAAATGAGATATAAACAATTCAAGATTATCCACAGAGAGACAGAAATTATTTTTACAAAGAACAAAAAAGAAATTCTAGAGCTGACAATAAGATAATTGAATTTCAAGTTTAATACAGCGGATTCCAACAATTAGAATTAAAAAAAAAAAAAAAAAAACGCTGCAAACATGAAGACAAGTCACTTGAAATTATAGAGTCTGAAAAGCAAACAAGAAAAGAATAAAGAGTGAAGTAAAGTGATGGTGACCCTGTTCCTTTCAGGTTCCTGCTTGATTTGTGAAATAGCCCAGGAATAGGGGACATTCTCTTGTATCATTCTACTTAGTGAGACGATGAGGGCTCAGGAAACCGTGAGTATTTTGCTGCTACTCACTTGTAAGTTTCCACTGAAACCTGCCTTACTTGTGGACTGTGCTATTGTGGTGCTTGTCTCCACTCAGTGTGTATGCTGTGTTTCAATTCTGCATGTCAGATTTTAGGTTTCAAGCACTTAACCCTTCATGGATATTTTCAGACCTACTACCTAGGTCAGGTTGTATTTAATTTATGTAGTGACTTATACCAGATGACTAATCCAGTTCTTTTATCCTGGCCTTCTGAATTCAGCATGTCATCTCCCTCTTACTTTGTATCACCTGAAAAATGAAAAACAGAGTATCAAGGGATTTTATTTTTAAACAAAATTGTATTGTGTTTCTTATCATCCGAGTACTATTCTAATTACTGCCTTTGTTATCCAAACACACTGCTTCTTTTGAAACAATGTAAATGACGACATTCCAAGTTTTGCCAACATTGCCACAATAATGGCATTGGCAGATGATGTCCCAAGAATTAGTTGTAAATATGCAAGTCTAACTTTGCAATGCCAAATACTAAAATTAATTAGGTATTTGTGCAAAATATCCCTCCCAGGTTTGTATTTTAAAAGTGAGGAGAGGAGTTATCTCCAAAATTTCTCCAAATTTTTGACAAAATTATTATTTTTACAAAATGTACCATAATACACATTTCACAGAATAAAAACCTTTTTAAACCAAGCTGAAAAGCCTCAGAGCAAGTTTCTGCCAGATGTGATTTGATAAGCTATAAACCCTTGAAATATCAGAGATGATAGTAAATATGACAACTGACCTTTAGTTATAACACTAGAAATGTGATACTGTATAGATATCAGTGGGTGTTTTTTTGTACTGAGGCCATTAGGAGAGAATTTGTTTTGCGTATTTTCTAAAAAAGAGCTCTAACTTTATGCCATAAAATTGATAACAAAGCATGTAGTTTATATGATTCTATACATTTGTCAGCATCATATGTTATCTATAGTGTAGTGAAATCAAATTCCTTAAAAATATAAAACTTATTGTCAGGCCTCTGAGCCCAAGCTAAGCCATCATATCCCCTGTGACTTGCATGTATACATCCAGATGGCCTGAAGCAACTGAAGATCCACAAAAGAAGTGAAAATAGCCTTAACCGATGACATTCCACCATTTTGATTTGTTTCTGCCCCACCCTAACTGATCAATGTACTTTGTAATGTCCCCCACCCTTAAGAAGGTTCTTTGTAATTCTCCCCATGCTTGAGAATATACTTTGTGAGATCCACCCCCTGCCTGCAAAATATTGCTCCTAACTCCACTGCCTATCCCCAAATCTTTAAGAACTGATGATAATCACCGCCCTTTGCTGACTCCTTTTTAGGACCCAGCCCGCCTGCACCCAGGTGAAATAAACAGCCTTGTTGCTCACACAAAGCCTGTTTGGTGGTCTCTTCACACAGACGCGTGAGATACTTATCACTATCTTTCAGTTGATCTGTGTTTCCTTTAACATAACCTTAATAAATTTGAAAGTGTCTTTCACATAATATTGAGATAATCATGTGCCCAAGTCAGTGTTGCTTTGGATCCTGTGATAAGTTCCCATATTTCACATGAAGGATAATAGTGTATTACATTTCCCTCCATGTTCAGACTTACTGGAAGACAAGTAATGTACTGCTCTACCCTCAGATTAGCACAGAGACAGAGAATGTCCAAAATTGATCTTGATGTCTTCCCCATTAAAATAATAACAACAACAACTCTAATTTCTCTGGTCTACTTCACATCTTACCTCTTCACTGGCTAATAACCTGAGCCAAAAATCTATATAAAATTGCAGACTCTTACATCTCTTCAAGTATTCATCAACTTCATGTTACCTCTTCCATCTCTTTGTTGTTATTCTTAGGATCCTTTTTACTGATTTCAGCAAAATTCCATCATCTATGACCAGTGCTATAACAGAGTCATTTGTTCATCACTTTCTCCTAAACATAATTTTCTCCTCTATTCCATGCTCAACACTTCTGCCAAAATCTGATCAAGTTAATCCTTGTCAGAGGTACTCAATGGCCTTCCTTTGTGCATAGTACCACAAATCAGTGCTGTATCCTCAACACTTAAGAGTGTACCTAGCATGAAAACCATAGGAAAACAAAACTATCTGGATTTAGATACTTTTGTATAGGACTATGTGACTGAAGCAGAAGAGACACCCATTTATTCTTATTCATTCATCCGTACATTCATACAATGTGAGTTGGTTGAGTTCCTGCATGGCATCAGGTGCCTGTGCTTGTTATAGTAGAGAGTTAGGCAAACATGAGCAGGGCAGAAGAAGCCTCTCCCACAACCAGCCATGTCAGGCGACCATCAGGTGATGGCCAGGCAGTTGGTAACTCTCTTTCTAAAATAATTGGTTGCAGCCGGCACCAGGGAAAGGCAGTCTCCCTATAGTTAGGAAATATCCGAAAATGGTGATAATCAGCTTCCTGAGACCTCAGGAGTTGGGTGAATAGGTTTAAGCTTGTACATTAAAAGGGAAAATGGCGGACTTAAACTGGTATGTGACCTTCTAGGGCCATTCCACGAGTAAAGGGAAGAACGCCTTCAGTGAGCATGAGTACAACTCCAGTATACACTGCGCATGCTCCCCTCCCAAGCACTAGGTGACCATTGTGCATGCGGACAGCACACTCTAAGGGAAAAATCAGGCGTGAAGGGACGCAAGACCCCAGAAATATGCCAACACATAAAACCCTAAATCAAAAGGTAAAACTGTGCCCTTGTCCTTCAAGTGGCCCACTTGGCCCTCTTCCAACTTCATATTTCTTCCTTTTGTTCCTGCTCTAGAGCTTTTTAATAAACTTTCACTCTTGCTCTAAAACTTGCCGTCATCTCCCCTTCTGCCTTTTGCCCCTCAGGCCAATCCTTTCTTCTGAGGAGACAAGAATTGAGGTTGGTGCATACCTGGACAGATTTCCAACCGGTAACATGCTCAGTGATGCAGAGTAAAACTGTAGGCAGTTAAACTAGGAAGTTGTGTATCAGCATAGGGACAGAATACAATTATGTTTTCAGAAGACAGAGATTAGGTAATTTGGCAACTCAGTTGGAAGACAGGAAATTAGTTCAAAAAAAGGAGGAATGCAAATCAGTTAAGGCCCAGAGGATGATATGGTATTCAAGTAAAATCTTTGAATGGAAAATAATTTCTTTTTTTGCCCCCCGCTCTGTCGCGGAGGCTGGAGTGCAGTGGCGCGATCTTGGCTCACTGCAAGCTCCGCCTCCTGGGTTCACGCCATTCTCCTGCCTCAGCCTCTGGAGTAGCTGGGACTACAGGCGCCTGCCACCACACCTGGTTAATTTTTTGTATTTTTAGTGGAGACGGGATTTCATCTTGTTAGCCAGGATGGTCTTGATCTCCTGACCTCGTGATCCGCCCACTTCGGCCTCCCAAAGTGCTGGGATTACAGGTGTGAGCCACCACGCTAGGCCAAATAGAAAAAGTTTTTAACAATGTTGAGGTGAGCCCTGAGAATAGGTTAAGTACCCTGACTCTACATCTGTAATCATGTCATTCTTTTACCCTTCTGTTTCTCCTTTTCTTTCTCATCATTCAGAATTATCTTCTTCCTTGCAAATAGCATAAGGTTTAACTAAAACTGCTAAATAATTATATTACCTTATGTATAAGGAGTCTGGATAAAAGGTGTGTTGAGAGTTGGGGCAATGGCACACTGACATTTTTATAGACTCCGATGCTTCCTGTTCCTGCTACCCTTGGTCCTTCAAGAATGTCTTCCCCCATGGGAGAACACTGAGCATAGACATTCTAGCTTCACTTAAATATAACCACATACAATGAAAAAGAAATAGGGCATTTTCTTCAGGTGTCCCTTTACTGGGGAGGAAAATTTTCCAGGAACCCCCTGCAAACTTTGTCAGTTCCCATTGACCAGCACTGGGTCACATCCATTTCTCTTGCTGCAAGAGGGGAGGGTAGAAAGACAAAATTCTGCTGTTTTCAATATTTTTCCTAGAAGACAGTTTCAGTCAGTGTGTTAGTCCGTTCTTACCCTGCTATAAGGACATACCTGAGACTGGCTAATTTATAAAGAAAGAAGTTTAATTGATTCACAGTTCTGCAGGGCTGGGGAGGCCTCAGGAAACTTAACGATCATGGCGGAGGGGGAACAAACACGTCTTTTTTTCACAAGGCGGCAGGAGGGAGAAGAATGAGAACCAGTGAAAGGGGAATCCCCTTATAAAAACCAGCAGATCTTGTGAGAATGTACTCACTATCATGAGAATTGCATGGGGGAAACCACTCCCGTGAATCAACTACCTCCCACCTGGTACCTCCCACAACAAGTGGGGATTATGGAAACTACTATTCAAGACGAGATTTGGGTGGGGACACAGTCAAACCATATCGGTCACTGAGAAAAATAGGATGAAGTGGACAGTTTTTATAATTAATTAAACAATTAATTTGTATTGTATAAATTTAAAGTATACAAGTATGATGTCTTGATACACATAGTCATAGTGAAATGATTACTACAAGTAAGCAATTTAAGATATTCATTACTTTCCATAGTAACTTTTTTTTTTTCAGGATGAGATTGAATTGTTCCTAGTCAACCAGCAGCATCTTCCTCTCTTTCTCCGTTCTTCAGCCTCCTCTTCATATTTAGGCTTCATACTGTCTACTTCCTCTGAACTCCTTTAATGAACATTACCTGTACTAGTCATTTGATGTTTAAATAATAGCCACGTGACTAGCTGCTATTTTGCGAATATGTCTGTATTCATTTCTTGGGGCTGCTGAAACAAAATACCATAAACTGTGTGTTCAATCACAGAAATTTATTGTCTCACAGTGCTGGAGGCTAGAATTCTGAGATGAATGTATTGTTCACTTGGCCATGCTCCCTCCGAAGGTGCTTGGGGAGAACCTGTTCCTGGCTTCTTACCTAGCTTCTGATCATTTCTTAGTGTGTGGCAGCATAATTTCAACCTTCACATGATGTTTTTACCTGTGTATGTGTGTCCCTGTGTTCAAATTTTGCCTTCATATGTTGGATCAGTGTCCATTCTAATGACCTCAGTCTATTTCCAAAGAAGGTCACAGCACCAGACACTAGGGGTTAACACTTCAACGTCTTTTGTGAGAACACATTTCAACTCCTAATAATGTCTGCTGAGAAAGTAAATGACGTCGGGGCAAGACCTTTTTCCTCATGTGCATGTTTCACAAAGTGCATGAAGCAGAGTGCTTTTAGCATAGTAATTGCTTAATAAATATTCTGATTGATCCTGATTCAGATATTCCTCTTCTAAGTGAATGCCACTCAAAATGAGGTCTATTGAGTAGTAGTGTTGCAGCACATCTTAACAGATCTTGTGTGTGTGGGGGGAGGGGGAACTATGCCAAGGTCAGAGAAAATTTGGGAATAGGATTGTAGTACAATAAGCTAAAAATGTTGCATAGGTTATTTCACCCCTGGGAAATTTCAAAGACTTTAATATGTCATGTAATAGGGATCTGTCAAAGGAGAATGTGTTATTTGATATTTGCCAAACATATGGGCCATATTTTTTCCTACACAGAACAATTGCTAATGTCTTCTGCACAGAGTCATGTTACAAACACTATTTGGGAAATCTGCTCTTAGTTCATTGGCACTGGCTCAGAGATCACAACTAAAGAAACAAATAGAGTTAACTTTCTCAGATCCCAGGGTATGTATTAAATCACATGTCAATCCCATTTTTAGTAGCTACATATTTGTTTCATGACAGCCTAAACCTTCTCATGGCCCACAAAGAATTATATATTTTGTGGTTGGTCATCAAATCAAAACGATCTTAAGCGAGTATGAAGTTTTGTAAAAAGGTAAACTTAGCTGATTTTATTTTTTAATTTTGTTTGAAAGACTAGAAATGTCTAGAGCTATTATTAAAACTTTGATTGTTCATAATGCTTCATCTTATAATATCCATTACTTGGTTATATGACTTGTTTGATAGTATTTGGATTTGGTCACATTTTACTATAATGATATAGAAACAGGCCAAAAGGGAACCAGTGGTGGGGACCTGGGATGGGATTGTCTGGAGAAAGAGGGAAAGAGAGACATATGAAAGACCAAAGGTCTGCATCACAGAAGCTAATTGTGATGCTATTCATATCAGGTTACAATAACACTTGCACAAGCAGGTGCATCAAGCAGGAACTCCCCTCCTCTCTAGCATTGCAAACCCCATAGGGTTTTTAAAACTCAGCTCAAAATGGCACCTAGAACCAAGAAGCCTTCTGCCTGATTTATCTGGAAATACATTAGTTCCTTTCTCTGGTCCTGAAGGAGTGGCTCTGTACTCAAAGTCAAGCTCAAAAAGCCTGAGTGCATGTAGTATACAGAGTAAGACAAAAATCTTACTTTCATTTATGACTCTTACTTAGGCAGTTTGCCAAACTGAACTGATTGAAAAAAACAATGGCAGTTTGAGGAACCTGAAATCAACAGACCCTCAGGCTTGAACTTCAAGTCAGTAGACCTTCAAGTTAGTGAAGTTTGAACTTAGGAGAGACTGTTTTGAGCACATTTTTGCTAACTGCAGGCTTTATATTTTTTGGAGCATGTTACTTAACCTCTTAAGTCCTCACTTTTTCTTCAGCAAAATAAAGCCTGGAATTGCTATTAAATTGAACCTTTATGAAATTGCTGTTTTTGAATATAAAAATGTTGAAATATTACCATTTAATGTGCTTCAACCTACTATGCAGAGAGTAGTTATGAGATTTTTTTCTAATAAATGGACTGAAAGTAGCTGGCCAATTGAGTTAAACTAATAATAATAGAGAGCTATTGTTATTATCTATATGGTTTCTATCCAAACATACTTCTATTTTGCATAGAACACTGGCAGCTACATGTATTGATCACTCCATGGATACTCTAAGTTAAATAACACATTCAAAAATTAAAATTTCAAATTTCAACTAAGAGATCAATAAACATTACTTATAAATGAATTGAAATGTTTATTGATCTCTTACATTTATAACTGTAAAAATGAAAGACTTTAACATGTTTATTTTCATGGATCTTAGATTCCAAGCATATTCTTTTTTTATTTTATTTTTCTCCAGAAGGCATCAGAGCTCATGATTTCAAACATATTAACTTAAACCATAAGGTTTTCTTAAAGGCTTAGACTTTCTTCCTGAACAAAAGATTTAAGAACTTAAGTGCCTTTTAAACTAAGAAGAATGATTTATGCCATTGCCTGAAACAAATCTGCCTAACAGCTGTTTGCAACTATATAACAGGAAATTAGAACCCTATTTTGAAGGGTAGCTAGATTTGGTGGTACTTATAAGGCCCAAATCTCTGTTTTGAAACAGTAAGATTGGAATTGGCAGGGTCTTCTCTGGACACCTGGGTTGAGATTGGGGAAACAAGGTTAGAAATGCTGTCGCCCTTAGCATGACTGCTATATTCCAATCAGAGTCAGCTACACATGTCCAGGTTTGGCTTCAAACTGATGACTCTTAACCAACAATGATAGGAGGTATGTTAAATCAGATTGCTTTCTAAATCTGATTCCCAAAAAGTGTACGCAAAAAACACCCCAAACAGTGGCATTGACTTTTTTATAATTTCAAGGTTTGAAGTCATTAAGCATGATGGAAAAAATCAAGAGTTGGCTGTGGCATTTGGTGGCTAGAAATTCATCTGTTAGGACAAGGGAAATGAGGCATAGATTTCATCTGCAACATTGCCTAGGAAATATTTAGGGCCTGGACTTAACCACTGAAGAACGTTGCCATCGGAGTTCTGCATCCATAGTCTACCCTGAGAGCACCTGCTCCCTCCTAGCAAAGGCTGCTTTGTAATGATTTTCTTTTAGTATATTTGATTGCCAACTTAAATTTGATGAATCTCATTGGTCCTAAAATATACACAGGATGCTACAATGATGTCCTTGTTTTTGTTTAATTTAGAGGCAAATTGAATGTTAAAATAAGAGTATGAATGGTGGTTTAGTGATTGCATTTGAGGGAAGTGAAGGGTGGTCTGTGCTTGAGCAGTGAGGGTTGGGAATTTTCTGCTGTAGGTAAGAGTTAAAACAACACCCAGTCAATCCCATGTAAGTGAAGTTCTTTAGTTCTCTTCCTAATGTAATCTGAAGTAATAGATTTTATAATAATGAATAGAAACACATTCACTTCTATTTTCTTGTGCTTGCTAGAACCCACTGTGGGATTTCTACTGTCCATCCTGACTGGTCTCAGTTGACTTACCATTCCCCAAGGTCTGTCAAATCTAGGAAAGGATGCTCACTTCCTCCCTGCTAGGGGTTTGCTCTTTCTATATGGTAGTAAAAGCTACAATTCTTTTTTGGACTAAAGACAATTTTATTCTCTGTTCTTGGACCAAGAGGTGGCAATACAATAAAGCTTACTTCAGATTTCCTTATGTGTGATAAATCTGTATTCTGTGAGTAAGTTCTCACTAGGTCAGAACAGAGAAGCTACTCTTTGTAGTCTCTTCAAAGTGAGGAAATTAGTAATTAACTAGAAAAACCCAGACAATAGCTGTTCTTATCGTGAATGTGTCTATCTTTTGTCTCCTAAAACAGAAACATACAGGCTGTTTTGTTAGTAAACCTAGACAGAAATTTCAAAATTCGGAACTATAACTACAATAATTTATCAACTTCTGATTCATATTTGTTATATTTAAAAATTTAATAATTTATAAAAGACTATTAATGGCCTAGCATCCTTGGAAACCCCGCTGCTCAGTGCTGGCTAATTTACCTTCCCCCTTCATGACAGTCTCACTCCTTTCACTCTCCAATCTTCCACTCAGATCTTCTCTGTTTCATACCTTCATGTTGATGGAAAGTGTATGGAGAACTTTCCTTAGCTACTATTTGTAATTTCAACTGAGGATTTCTGAAGTAACAGATTTTGTTGTTACTTCTAATAATAAAAAAAAGTCAGACCTGGGTAGATTTTAGTGGGATGTGGCCCTAAAGTCTTCTTTGCAATCACACTGGATTAGAGACTTTTGTGTATCTTGGGCCCAGAATGTCACATACAGAACTCTTTTCTCTTCTGCCACCATATTTCACTGGGATTATAGAGAAAAGTAAAGCCTGTCTGAAACACCAGCTAGAACATGCATTCTGAATTTTTAAAATGTCTATATTAGAAGAATAGTCATTATGTGAATTAGAACAGTAGTTAAATTATAATTTTTCCTTAATTGTAGAAGAAAGGATGTATGCATTAACTGAATATATGTCTACAAATATTGAGGTTATATTATGCTTGGTTAGATTGCTAAGACTATCCCTGGCCATGAGAGCCAAGTCAACTATAAAATTTGCTTCACAGTTATCAACAGTTGAATTCTCAGCTTTTATATTGTCAATATACAAGTAGAAAGAAAGAAAAATATTTATAGCTAGATGCTCAGAGATTGGAAAGTATAAGAAACTCCATTTTGAAAACACAGATTTCAGAACAAACTCTCTTTTCTGACTCTCAAAACAGGTTCACATGTCCTTTAGCTATAGTCAAAGAAAAATTTTACTGGATAGAGTTAAACAGACAAGAAAACTTTATTCAAGACTATTGCAATAGGGGAGAGAGAATCAACTCAATTTCACTGAAACAAAAGACTAAAAGACTTTCAGATGTTGGGGTGAGCTAGTAAAAATGTACTGGAGGCAGCTGGGGGAAGGTTAGTCGATGTAATCAGGCCATTTCATTTGTTAATTGTTGCTTATGAAAGTCAAAAGTTAGGCTCCTGCCCTCCCATAGAGACTGAAAGGTGAAAACTGCCTCTTCCTTGATGATTACATTTCAAATGGATGACTCCCAGGCCTTTGAGGAAAACATTCCTGTGTCTTAAAACTAGCCAACAGGATTTTAAAAAGATTTACATGCCTAAAGGCCAGAGAGAGAATTTGCAATTATCCAGTGTTCTAATGTAAATGCACCAAGAAAAGTGAGGGAAGAGAAATATAGTCAGGGAGAAACTTGTCTAAAGTTTATTTAAACTGAGAGTGAGATTAAGGTCATCTTTTTTCTTCTTCTTCTTCTTCTTCTTCTTCTTCTTCTTCTTCTTCTTCTTCTTCTTCTTCTTCTTCTTCTTCTTCTTCTTCTTCTTTCTGCTTCTGCTTCTGCTTCTGCTTCTCCTTCTCCTTCTCCTTCTCCTTCTCCTTCTCCTTCTTCTTCTTCTCTTTATTTTTTTTTTATTGAGACGAAGTTTCACTCTTTTTGCCCAGGCTGGAGTGCAATGGTGTGATCTTGGCTCATTGCAACCTCCGCCTCCCGAGTGTAGGCGATTCTCCTGCCTCAGCCTCTGGAGTAGCTGGGATTACAGGCGCGTGCCACCACACCTGGATTATTTTGTATTTTTAGTAGAAATGGGGTTTTGCCATGTTGGTCAGGCTAGTCTCAAACTCCTGACCTCAGGTGATCCACCCGCCTCGACCTCCCAAAGTGCTGTGATTACAGGTGAGAGCCACTGTGCCTGGCCCATTAAGGCCATCTTAATCACCGTCTCACCAGTGAAAGTCATACAGCCAGGGCAATTACCATTGTTGATGAAAAGAGTCAAACTCTATAAATATTTGAAGAGATTTATTCCAAGCCAAATATGAGTGACACAGCCCTCAGGAGGTCCTGAGAACATGTGCCCAAGGTGGTTGAGGTACAGCTTGGTTTTATGTATTTTAGGAAGGCATGAGACATCAATCAAATACATTTAAGAAATGCGTTGATTATGGGGGAGGGATAGCATTAGGACATATACCTAATATAAATGACCAGTTAATGGGTGCAGCACACCAACATGGCACATGTATACATATGTAACAAACCTGCACGTTGTGCACATGTACCCTAGAACTTAAAGTATAATAATTAAAAAAAGAAAAAAAGAAATGCATTGGTTTGGTTCAGAAAGGTGGAACTGTTATGCCCAGACCGTTTGTTCCCCAAAGAAGACTACCAGAGTCCAGAGTCAAAGCCAAGCGGCAAGGATCTTTACTGCAAGTTAGAACTTGGTCCCTCCATTCCACAGCATACAAGAGGGCCCGGAACAACGCGAGTGCTTGCTTTTTATAGCCCGATGTAAACAGGATATGTAAAGTTACAGGGGAACAAGGTAATTCTCTCGGTTACAGCACATTTAGCATTTTTTATTGGTTCCCGCTGTGTCCTTATCGGGGATTTCCTAGGTGGTGTTTTTCTGAAGTTTGAGAGAGATATGGAGGAATGTGTTTGTGCTGGGCTCAGGAAGTTGGGAGATACATGGGGGATGTGCCTCATTCCTTTCAGAACAACACAAAGCGGGGGCTTCCAGGCCATAGGTAAATTTAAACATTTTCTGGTTGACAACTGGTTGAGGTTATCTGAAGACCGGGTATCCATAGAAAGGAATGTTCAGGTTAAAGAAAAGGGATTGTGAAGACCAGGTTTTATTGTCCAGAGGAAGCTCTTAGATAGCAGACTTCAGAGACAGCAGGTTCTAAATTGTTTTATATCGGATTTAAAAGGGTGCCTGGCTGTTAGTTGATTATCTCCTGGATCTGGGAAGGAAGGAAGGAAAACAAAGGGTGAAGGGGATTCTCTATAGAATACGGATTTTTCCTACAAGAGACTTTGCAAAGCAATTTCAAAGTATGGCAAGGAAATATATTTTGGGGTAAAACATTTGATGTTCTTCCTTGTTATACCAGAGTCAAATTGGAAAGTAAGTCATGAAATACAGGGTTAAACAAAACCCATCTGATGAGAATTTATGGTTTATTGGGCATGACTTCCCAGACTCCTTAGAAAGGAATTTGGGTAAGATAAAAAAACAGAGCTTGGTCCTCATCGTCATGACAAGCTACCTAAACAGATGACAATGCCTATATAACCAAACTGTTAAGGACCAATATTTCTGTTCACTTCATAAATACAAGAGCAAATGTTTTGACTTCTCACCTCCAACATTTTAGTGTCCTAAAAGGAAATTGTTTAAGTTATAATTATTAATGCTATATCAGGAGGGAGGTATATCTTTCATGAAAATTTATTTTTGAATTTCCATTAAGAGTCTATGATGCTCAACTATTTCATGTTTGTTTGATTCGTAATACTCAAAAAGTTTCAAAAAGTTGCCATAAAGACAGAGTTTAGGAAATAGAGTTCAATGTCCAGGGGAACAAAAATGAGATAAAAGTGGAAGCCAAGGATCATCTTGATAAATCATCTCTCATTTGGTCAGCAACCCTTGGAATTCGAGGAACAGCAAAGATGATATGATGTTAAATAGTGAAAATTGCTTCATTTACTGGCAACCTGGGAATCTGCCCAGTCAGCTTTACAGAGAACCTCGAGCCGACATTACCCTAAAATTCTTTGTGCACATGGCTGGTTTAATTCATCTATAATTACATTTACCTATAAAATTACTCTACATGTTTGATTTCAGGGATACCAGGATAGTCTTCTCTGTCCAAATGATACAAAATTCCAGAGGAATAATACAAATATTATAAAAATAATACAAAATTCCAGAGGAAATGTCACCATTAGAGAGTACTTTGTTTTTGATCACTTTGATCACTTTGATCACTTTGTAATTGTCTTCCCTTGGTGCATTTTCTTAAGGGTTATGCCAGAGCATATTTGCTCCTTTAGTCTCTGGAGACAGCAGTGAGTGCACCCTCTCTCCATTTTTCTTTCCCTTCGGTGCAGTCAACAAGGTTCACTCCTTCTGCCTTCTTAACCTCTTTCACAAACTAACAGATAAAAATGAAGTATTTTACAAGTAAATGCTGAGATTACATTTTATTGCATCTGTCCTTGCTATCTGCAGTGATATTCTCAATTCTATCCTTACCTCTCCAGTCCAATTCACATACCACCAGTCATTTCAAATTCCTCAAATAGGACTTTGCATATTGTTATAACAAATATTTTCCAGGCTGGGTGGGGTGTGAAGAAAAATGCATTCAAAGCTTTCTATTTGCATATAAAGTAAAAATTAATTTTTTAGGATTAAAAAATGAAAAAAGACCTACTTCATTTGCATTGACCAATAAACAAACGATTTAATATTAATATCTTGATCTAAGTTTCTATTTTTTCAAAATAGAAGTGAAAATATATCTTCCTTACAAATATATTGTCAATATATAATCTGTGTGTATATTTGCACATGCTGCACATATATGTTTGTGACTACATATAAGCCAACGTTTGGCCTAGTACTTTGATCATGCTAATAATTTAATATATTTTACTTGTTATGACCGTGTGTTGGCTCAAACAAGGTTTCACTGGAATTTCAATGTGACTCAGAATGTTATCATAACAGAATAATTAATGAATGCTTCAAGACAGAATTTTGAAAGCAAATGAGTTCAGAAATATCAGAGATGGCATGTCAGGCAGATGGAGTTACTATATATATATATATATATATATATAGAGAGAGAGAGAGAGAGAGAGAGAGAGAGAGAGAGAGAGAGAGAAAATGTGCAAAACCTTGAAGCTTCTGATTTGAGAAATCATGCATTTGTTGAAAAATAGAAGAAATAAATATGCATATGAGATTTTTGCCATGGAAAATGTGTGAAAGGGCTTTGGATTCAGGATATGCTACATTCAATGTTGTACTGAACAGTGAAATGCTGAAAGTCCTCTCTCTCTCTCTCTCTTTTTTTTTTTTTTTTTTTTGAGATGGAGTTCCACTCTTATTGCACAGGCTGGAGTGCAATGGCATGATCTCTGCTCACCACAACCTCCTCCCAGGTTCAAGCAATTCTCCTGCCTCAGCCTCCCAAGTAGTTGGAATTACAGGCATGCACCACTATGCCCAGCTAATTTTGTATTTTTAGTAGAGACAAGGTTTCTCCATATTGGTCAGGCGGGTCTCGAACTCTGGACCCCGGGACCCCAGGTGATCCTCCCGCCTCGGTCTCCCAAAATGCTGGGATTACAGGAGTGAGCCACCATGCCCGGCAGTCCTTTCTCTTAAAATCAGAAACATCATACAACTGTGTGTTGGAATATGTTACTACTTCTCTGTGGTTGGAATAGTGTTTTTGAAGAAAGTGAATACAATGAGTAAAATGTGCACTGGCTATTACATCTTTGAATAAAGTTTCCCAAAGACAAATGGATGGCCAAGTTTAAACTAGTTTGGAATATATGACTGAGGCCGAGTGCCAAAATAAGGAACATCTTACTGTCTCATCTTGAATCAATATCATGACATCTCTCTGCAGAGAATCTAGATCACAATGTGAAGTCTAAGTACACTTAACAGCCAGCTGCACAGAGATCGTTGTCTGCCATCTCAATATGGTAGTCCTGTCCTCTGGGAAACATGGCTCAAAGAATATGAAGGTCTTATTGTTTTTCCCCAACTGCTGTTCCCCAATTACTCTCATGAAAAGCAATAAAAATATTATTGAAAATTATAGAAAAATCTTGATTTTTGTAGAAAACAGAAGCTCCCACTTCTAGGGAAGCTCTAGTATGGTGAGATTAGGCTTCTTCTTTCAAGCATTGTGAAGCATTTACATTAAATGTCACTGTTTAAATTCCAGCCTGTGTATACATGATACAGAAACAAATATAAAAATACAATTATAATTATTTTACATAAAACGATTTCATAAAGCAATTGGAAGTGACTGCACACAATAGAGTTATACAAAATAGTGTGACACCATGCCAGAAATCATACGTTAGAAAACAAAATTTAATGAAATCCAATTCTCAACAGCACTAAGAAATGTAAAGACATAAAACTATCTAAAATATTGTCTTGGTGAAACATAGGCAGAAATTTTTGTTGAGAGAAAACATGCATATTTGAATAAAAGGAGAACCATACTAGAGCTTTATACATGAATGGGTTGATAAAAGAGGTTAAATGTGGGTTTTCTTCGGTCGCATTCATGTGTAATTAATAAAATTATAATAACAGTTAAAATTAATTTTATTTTAGGAGAAGACAAAAATAATAACTGATTTATCTCAAAGAATTATCAAAAAGAGTATACAGAGTACTGTAGCATTAAGTACCCCATAGGAAACAGTTGCCAAGCTTGAAGGTCAAAATGAATAGAATAATTAAGGGGCTATTCAAGAGATGTGGACATAGTTAAGGGTAATGGAGCCTGAGACTCTGGCAACAACAGAAAGCCACTTACCACCCAATCCTGGGTCTAACATGACAGAAGACAGAGCTGGATCTGTGGAGTACATTTCCATGCAAAAGAAATGGCCATCTAAGATGATTTGTCCTGTGGGATGCAGCCACTGTCAGAATGATAGGAAAGAGGGCTAGGAATGATACCTACTTGACATCTTTCTCTCTGCATTTCTGACTCCTGCTACTGCCCCCCATTTTCCAAACCCAGCCAGTAGCCACAGGGCAGGAATGAGTAGGTCTTGTCAAAAAGCATGAATGCCTAAGCACTATGGTTTAAATATGCCCACTCCAAAATTCGGGTAATACAATGTGACACTATTAAGAGGTGAACCCTGTCTCCAATAAAAATACAAAAATTAGCCAGGCGTGATGGCATGTGCCTGTAGTCTCAGCTACTTGAGATGCTGAGGCAGGAGAAGCGCTTGAACCTGGGAAGTGGAGGTTGCAATGAGCTGAGATCATGCCATTGCACTCCAGCCTGGCTATGCGAGTTCCAAAATGAAGAATATAAGCATTTTGGCAGGAATTGAGGGATGATAGGACTTTTAAAAGATGGTTTTGTTAATAACAATACGGTTTGTTACCTCTATTTTTGAGTTAATATATAATAACGAAAGCATAATACGTGAATTGCGAGTCCATCTAAAAACTTGCTTGTATAATTATATAAATATGATTAGTTGAAGGCAGAAGGGAGCTAGAGCAATATCTGGACTTTCCTGATGAAGAAAAATGAGCCCCAGAAAGATGAAATGATGTGTACAAGGTCATAGCACTAATCAATTAGGGATTTACACAGCTTCTTTCCAGCATTGGCCATTTCAGGAACAGGCTTCGTGAGTGCACTGTTAAGCAAGAAGGAGCTCATTGTCTGTGAACTTGGCACTACTTATTGAAGGTTAGGGTCAATGCTGATTCCATTTTTAGGTATAAGGTATAATGCCTTTTAGGGACCTGGAGAGGAATAACCGTCAATCTGTTTTTTCCCGAATTCTCTGTTCCATTCCTGTTCCTACAGGTAACAGAATGAGGATGAAAGAAAGAGCACTTGGTGTTTGACTGGGGTAAAGAATGCAGGCGCCAGATTCAGGTTTTCAAAAGTACCATGTTGGTATTTTTCAAAAAAATTTCTTAGATTAACTGTGGATAAAGAATTTCTGTGCTAAGATATTTCTTAAATAAAGAATTGTAAATAAGGTCAAAATAAATTGGCCTATTTAGGTAGCAAGGCAGCCACAATTTTCAAAAAGTTATTTTTTTTGTTTGTTTGCTTTTTGTCTTTGAGACAGAGTCTTGCTCTGTCACCCAGGCTGGAAAGCAGTGGCGTCCTCACCTCATGGCTCCCTCAGCCTTGACTTCCCAGACTCTATCTTCCAGGCGGAAGAGATCCTCCCGCCTTAGTTTAGAGTAGCTGGGACTACAGGAACGTGCCACTACACCTGTGTATTAGTCTGTTCTCATGTTGCTAATAAAGACATACCTGAGACCGGGTAATTTATAAAGGAAATAGGTTTAATTGAATCACATTTTGGCATGGCTGGGGAGGCCTCAGGAAACTTACAATCATGGCAGAAGGGGAAGCAAACATATCATTCACATGGTGGTAAGGAGAAGAAGAATGAGAGCCGAGCAAAGGGGGAAGCCCCTTATAGAACCATCAGATCTCGTGAGAACTATCACAATAATAGCATAGGGGAAACTGCCCCCATGATTCAATTACCTCCTGCTGTGTCCCTCTCACAACACTTGGGGATTACGGGAACTACAGTTCAAGATGAGATTTGGGTAGGGCACAGTCAAACCATATCAACCTGGCTACTTTTCTTTTGTTTGTTTTTAGTAAGGACGCCATCTCTCTATGTTGCCCAGGCTGGTCTCAAACTTCTGAGCTCAAGTGATCCTCCCACCATGACCTCCCAAATTGTTGGGAATACAGGCATGAGCCACTGTGCTGGGGTAATAAAGTTCTTAATCACTTGGTTGCAGAAGTTGCCCAGAAACCCATTGTTTTATTCATGCTATGAAACCACTGAGAATTAGTTGGCCATCCTGTTTGAAATAGCAGGCTAGATTACATCCCTGAAAAGAAAGTAACAATATAACAACTTTCTCTTCATCCCCTGAGAGAGAAAAATGTGACACTAATTCTCTATCGCCTTTATCCTTTAGAAGATGAGAAGACAGTTTTTAGATTAGCCTCCTGGGAGTCACTACCCTTTGTAAAATAGTCAACTGTGATGTGTTATTTGTCAGGTGGATATTATTGTTAATTTTGAGAAGTTCATAATGCAGAGTTGTAGGTTATGCTCTAATTTGTTGGCATTTTCTCATCTGACAAAACAAAAGTTGCTAAAAGTAACAATAGCCACTCTAAGATTTGTTTTGTGCGTGTGTGTGAGTAAATTTGGAGCTTATGAGTATATTTAAAACTTATAATGATTTTGTGAGTCTGTGACATTTATTCCTAACTGTCCATCATAAAAGAGCAATCAAAACTGCCTCTGACCTGTAGATCAGCCTGTGTGGCATTATCAAAATTGTGACACAACAGAGCTTTCAGGATTTTTATGAGGTTAAGAAGTCAGACAAACAGTGATTAATTTACAGGAAGGTCACCTTAATTTCTAGAAAGGTACATTAAGTTTGCTGAGTATTGAAATATAGCAAGAGAGATGATTAAAAAAAATAGGTTTTGTTTTTGTTTTATTTTGTTGTTTTTACATGCCGAAGACTGATATGGCTCTGTGTCCCCACCCAAATCTCATGTTGAATTATAATTCCCACATGTTAGAAGAGGGGCCCGGTGGGAGGTGATTGGGTTATGAAAGCAGACTTCCCCCTTGCTGTTCTAATAGTGAATGAGTTCTCACAAGATCCAGTTGTTTGACAGTGTGTAGGGCTTCCCTCTTCACTCTTTCCTGTGGACACGTGAAGACCTGCTTGCTTCCCCTTCATCTTCTGCTATGACTGTATGTTTCCTGAGGCCTCCCTTCCCAGCCATGCCTCCTGTATAGCCTGTGGAATTGTGAGTCAGTTAAACCTCTTTTCTTCGTAAACTACCCAGTCTCATCAGGTAGTTCTTTACAGCAGTGTGAGAATGGAATAATACAGAAAATCAAGGAGGATTTCCCACTGAATTAGCTCCAATCTGACAAGGCAATGGGAATTTTTATTTGCTGTGTTTAGATGAAAGTTTGTTTCAACTATTTTTGACAATTAGAGTGGGACTAACCCATCTGAGCCCTCTAGGGTGGTTGAACGTGCTTTTGCTTATGTGTTTGTTTATTTCCCAATCTTTAAGTACTATGAGAATGCTATTCTTGGAGAAAGTGCCTGACTGCCATAGTAAAAATTTTTCCTATGATCTCCGTGTATTTTTTTTTTTTCTTGCTAGACCACATCAGCTCTTAGACAGGGCCAGCTCTAACATGTCCTTGGAGAGAAACTCCACATCCAACAGAAGCTCTAAGGGACAGTGAAATGTATAAAATCAAATGTGTGTTCAAATTTCTGCCAGGCCACGTTGACCTGCCTCAAACATTTTAAATGGTGGTTTTGAGTCAGTAGGTACTTGCCTAGAGATTATAAATCAATCAGCTTAAATGTCTAACTATAAAAAAATAAAAAAACTAAAGAGTAATGTGTTGTTAGACACAGCAAATATATGCATATGCTTAAAAAACCTGTTCTTTTATTATCCACTGTTTCTCTTTAAATTTTAGTACCTTCAATCAAGATTTGACTGCATTTATACAAAACATTTCCCCTTTCCAGAGGATGATTTTTGCCTAAAATAGCCCAGGAGAACATTTGGGAGTATCCCAAATTGTAGTTGCTACATCAGATAAATCACATCTACTATTTTATAATTTCAACTATTAAAACGTATTAGGAAATATGGCCTGCCACTCTTTTGGCAGGAGCACATGATTAAGCAGCTTGGTGAATAGAATGAACAGGTGCTGGGATAAAAATCAAAAAGCCCATCCATCTTCATGCTTCTGGGGAAAATAAACCTTTGGGAGTTCCAACTAGTAGAACATTGCTTTCTTGTTTTTGTAGTTTAGTGCATTTTGGGTTTTCAGAGCTTTCTCTGATCATTTTATATTTGCTAATGTGAAAGACAATCATATAATGAATTGCTTGCAGTGTATTTGCTGCCTTATTGATAAACCATGCCAAGCATTAATGGTGCAGAAAGCTAACACCTACTATTTAGGAAATTATATTTATCATTCAGATAATGAATAATAATATTACATTCTGAACTCCGAATGCAAGAGCATGTCTGAATCCTTAATCCTCAATACCACATGTTACTTACACGTAATAGTTATCAGAAACATTGGTTGAATGATTGAATGCAATATTGCAATTAATTCAATAGACAGACATTGCCTTAGTATGTGTCATCCTCTGTCTGTGGAATGTCCTCTCCAACCCCATCCAGTACACTTTGCCCATGCAAATTCATCCATAGAATTTCATATCAGACATCACTTCTGAAAGCAATCCTTCTCTGGTTATGTACAAGACAGAAGTAATCACTCTCTCCTTGGAGCTATCTAGATACCATGTTTATGGTTTTACATTGCACATACATACTCTTAAAGTTTGTTTATATGTCTTTTTCATGATCAGAGAGAATTTCTTTGAAGTACATAGTACGTATTTCTTTATCTCTGTCTTTTCTTTATCTAGCACAAGGTATGTAATAAACTTTTCCTATTGTTGGATACATTCAAGGATATCTAGACAGATTGAAGAAGATATGATGTTTGTACTCCTGAATTCTCACACAAACATATCTTTAAATTATGTTATTAACATTATATCAGTTAGATGTGATATTTGAGCTACTAAATCACTCTCCAATTGTTAAGAAAAAAATTTACTAAACATATACTTTTTTGGGCCGGGCACAGTGGCTTACCCCTGTAATCCCAGCACTTTGAGAGGCTGAGGTGGGTGGGTCACCTGATGTCAAGAGTTTCAGACTAGCCTGTCCAACATGGTAAAACCCTACCTTTACTAAAAATACAAAAACCTGGTGGTGGGCACCTGTAATCCCAGCACTTTGAGAGGTCGAGGTGGGTGGGTCACTTGATGTCAGGAGTTTGAGACTAGCCTGTCCAACATAGTAAAACCCTACCTCTACTAAAAATACAAAAAAATTGGTGGTGGGTGCCTGTAATCCCAGCTACTCAGGAGGCTGAGACATGAGAATTGCTTGAACCTGGGAGGCAGAGGTTGTGGTGAGCCAATATGACGCCATTGCACTCCAGCCTGAGTGACAAAATGTGACTACATCTCAAAAAAAAAAAAAAATACTTTTTTGAAATCCCGAAACAAATGAGCATGAATATGTCACATATATGAGTAGGGCATATGACATTTAGGGCAAATGACATTTTAAATGCAAAGCTATAGAGCTGAAATTTGGTCCTATTTAATCAATATAATGGAGAGAAATTCAGTGTTATACTAGTAGTGAGAAATGAGAATGGAATATAGACAGGAATATGGCATAAAGTTTACTCCATAGCTGTGGGAAGCGAAAAGCCATGTGCTAGATGGCCTGGAGTGATCATAAACTCATTGACATGGACAGCAGTAAGAAATTCAAGCAAGAGATAATAAGGACTCAATAAAATGAATGGCAGCATGGGTAGAAAGAAAAAGTAGATTTAAGGATACATCTAAATTGCAACTGACAGAATATAGTGATTATTTACATAGAGTTGAGACACATATTGTGCACCAAGTTTTTTGTCATTTTTGTTGTGTTTTTAACCTTAAGCAATTTTTTGAAATGCAGTATTATTAAGAGAAATAAAGAAATGTGAGAATTGCGTCATAAATGGGACATAAATTGTAAGACAGATATTAAATTCTATTGCATACATGTTAAGTGCCACTGAATTTGCAGATAAAAATGTCCACTAGGCAATATGAAATGTGTTTATCACATGAGAGCATTTTCAGATAAGACTACAGATTTTGTACTTAATGACATAGAGATAGCAGTTGAAGCCCTGAAAACAAATAAGGTCACTCAGTGAATACGGAGCAAAGAACAAACAGGATCACATTTTGAATTCTGGGAATCGTGTACTGTTGAAGATTGAATAGAGCAGAAAACACCAGCAAGCTTTAACACACCAGCATACAAAAGAAGCAAGCACCTTCATCCAAATATTTTTGGCTTCTAGGGAAATGTTGACACTAAGAAACTGCTTATGTCTGTACTAGGTTTATAAGAGAGATAATGAAAGAATGCTCCAGGCATTATTATATTTTTCTATAGGCATTTCCTTCAGGCCATAATCTGTTCCCAGGTAACTGTGTTTAATGATGTAGAAGTACAAGGATTCCCTTTCTCCAGGTAGACCTAGGTCTTCGAACCATAAAAGTATGTGAACAATAGTTCCTGGTATTGTCTTAGGATTGTACCTTAATTTAGAATCTTCAGAATTTTCATTAATACAATGTGAGAAAAAGGAAATAAAGGAAAACACAAACCAAGAAAAACAATGGATCATTAGAAGAGATTTTTCCCAAAGGCCTGATGCAGATCTTTTCAAATTAGCTAATCAAAGTATCTTTATAAGAGATGCCTAATCACGAGAAGGCTCAAGCAAATCTTACCATCCAGCTAGATCCAAATAGGAATTCAAATTCCTAAGAAAGAAAATACCCTAAACATAAAATATTCTCTTGCCATCATCCTAAGTCATTTTGAAGAAAAGCCTAGAGTGGAGTTGGGTAGAATATTGAGCTTCTCCTAATGGCTGTATCAAAGAAGGCCAATGGAATTGGAGATAAACAGGAGAGAGCTGTAAGACACAGAGTCACTGAATAGTGACAACAAACTCATACACACACATCACTTATGGATAGTGATTGATTATAGGCTGTGGAATTTAGTTGTTAGGTAATAATTGATGGCTTAAGAGAAGTTATGCATACACAAGACATAAAGCAAATATGACAAGATGTCAATTGTTCATTTTTTGTTCTAGAATATTTCATTCTGATGTACATATACATCAGAACCATATTTTATATATATATATATATATATGTCAGAACTATATATACACATACATTTAAACATGTGGGTGTTTATATATATATATATATATATAGTCGTGATAGTCTTACAAATCTTAGGTAGCATTTGGTCATTGTCAAAAGTGAACAGTCATACATCCTTGTTTCTGTACCTTGAGGGTGCAGCCCTGAAGAGTGAAGACAGTGAGGAGTGATAAAGCACAGGAAACACTCTAACAGTGAAGTATGGTCCCCATTATGATGTTAAGAAGAAGGAAGTAAACAATATGGATTTAAGGAGCATAAAAATGGGATGGTAAATGTAAAGCAATAATGACAAAAACTATATCTGTGAACAAAAATGAATGCTACAATTAATCTTAGAAGGGAAGTTCAGGAAAAGCTAAAGGAAATCGATAGTTTAATAAGAAAAATGGGCAATGATGTTGGATGGGTCAGAAGTTCTGGGAATTCCAGAGCTTAGTTAACACATCAGATTAGAGAATCATAGGAGCAGATGAGAGTGTATAGAAATTCTTCCTAAAAAGAAAAATATTTCACTTGCTCTTTCTTTCCTCATTTGTAATTTTGAGAATTTATTTTTAAAATATTTTAAAATTGATATGCAATAAAAGATCATGAACTCACTACAATTAGATATATTTTGTGAATCACTATGAATAAACATGTTTGAAGAGAAATTTAAAATTCCTCAAAACTTTTTGAGCATATTTTAATAATCATATATTAAGAATATTAATTCTTACTAATAATATATTAAGAATTTATATAAAACTCAGTCTTTTTTACTGTAGAATAAAACATCTTCAGTGCATATGTAATACAATTATCTCTGTGATAAGTTAAGCAAGGTTGCATCATAATTCTGCTCAACTGTGTGACCTGACTATTGTAGTAGGGAAAGGGGTATTGCTACACAGAATCTCTGAACGGAAAGCACGTATGTGCAGTTATTTAGGTGATTAATTTTTTTCTGTTGACATTAGAAGCACTCATACACTTCACTAGCCTTGAGTCATTTAATGTCAGCTATTACTTGCTGCCTAAGGAGAAAAATGACCAAACAATCAAACAAAACAAGCAAACAAAAAACCAAAAAGCCACATGAGCAAGAATCACAGTGTATTCCCGGTAGAGTTTTGCTTAGAACTTCCTCATTTTATATATTGACAGAACGAGGCCCCAAGTCACTTGCTGACTGAGTGGCAAAGTTGGGATAAGAGTCCATGGCTTCACAGTTCTAGTCTAGAATCTTTGCAGCATGAAGCAGAAATACAAGTTATTGGAGGGATAAGTTCAAGACTTCTATTGAACATTATGGTGACTATAGTTAATAACAATGTATTCTGTAAAACACAAAGTATCTGGGGAAGTTCTCAATACATTTAGAAGTTTATTTTGCCAAGTTTAAGGGTACATGCCTGAGAGATAGGTTGATGCCTTTCTCCAAAGATGAGTTTGAGGGGTTCAGTATTTAAAGAGGGAAAGGCAAGCTGGAAGGGAAAGAGGAGGGAGGGTATGGTCACATTACTGAACCTACATGTTGTAAGAGAAAAGGAACAGGTAGGGAAAGAGTCAATTATACATTCCTCTCACGCTCAGTAAATCGGCACTTTATATAAGAAGGTGAACACAGAGTAGCTACTTGTGAAGATATTTAACTTTTTATCTGTAGCTATTTGCTTAGAAACAAAAGGAAAGGTAGTTTCTTGCACAACTCAGTTTTCAGTTTACATTTCTTTCTTTTGGCCTAGTGAAATTAGAGTCCCAGGTTTTCATTTTCCTTTCACAATTCTACACTTGAAAATTGCTGAGTACATTTTTAAGGGTTCTCACAGTAAAAAATGAAAAGTATGTAAGTTAATGCATGTTAATTAGCTTGATTTAGCTCCTCCACGATGTATATATATATCAAAACTTTATGAAGGCTGGGTGTGGTGGGGTGGCTCACGCCTATAATCTCTGCACTTTGGGAGGCCAGGGGGCCATCTGAGAAATACAACGGGACCGCACCTCTACAAAAACATTCGAAAATTTAAAAAAAAAATACCTGGGCATGGTGACATGTGCCTATAGTCCTAGCATCTTGGGAGGTTGAGGTAGGAGTATTGCTTGAGCCCAGGAGTTTGAGGTGAGCCATGATCGCACCACTGCACTCCAACCTGGGTGACAGAGTGACACCCTGTCTCTCTTAAAAAAAATCATGTTATATACCTTACACACACAATTTTTATTGGCCAATTAAAGCAACATTTAAAAAGCCAGTGTGGTGGAAAAAAGAAAAAAAAAAAAAGCATTGGAGTTACCTCTTCCTCCATGGAGTCTCAATGTAAAGCATCATGGTGGACTCCTGAAAGATTTAATGAGCTCAGTTCCAGTAGTCTTTGAATCTTATTAGCTTGATGTTGTGTGGCAACATTAGTGAGTAAAACAAGTCAGTGAGCATTTTTACCTATTTTTGTCCCTCTTTTTATCTCTTTGCTGCCTTCTGTACTTCAATAAATATATAAATAAATGAAAAACTGAAATCCCTACTTGCTAATTCAATACAACCTGTCATAGAAGTGTTTCTGTTTAACCCTTATACTTGGCTCCATGTCACCAATTTGTTTCCTGTGCTCCAGCTGGCTGGCATTGAGTGCAGCTTGAATTTGGAATGAATTAATACAGTTGACATTTGAAATCATGAATTTAATGTCAGGGCAAAAAACTATGGGAGTTGTATCAGTCATGGTCAAACCGGAAAAGAAAAACTCAATCAAATATTTAAAGTAGATGAAATTTAGCACAGGGAATTGGTTTAAAATGTGAGAGAAGAGCTAAAAAGCCAAAAAGAGAAGGGTGTGGCAATCTGAGCATTAGTCAAAGCAGGAAAGCTCTTTCACTCCTCAGGACAGAGGGACAAAGGGAGGCTGTGATGTCATGGAGTCTAAGGATCAAGGGTTAATTGGTGGAATATGAAACCAAGGTGGAGCTCTCGAGTGCCAGGTAGAGTCATGG
Source organism: Macaca nemestrina (assembly GCF_043159975.1). NCBI lineage: Eukaryota > Metazoa > Chordata > Mammalia > Primates > Cercopithecidae > Macaca > Macaca nemestrina. The sequence continues at coordinate 83,826,244 of NC_092137.1, read as the reverse complement.
ATGGCACTCTGCCGCTAACTCACACCTGGACTGTTAGATAACCACTCCGAGGTGAGGGAGGGGGACGCTTCTAATTTTCTCTTCCACTCACTGTGTAATCCCGGCAATACTGAGCAGAACAGAGGAAAAAATAAAATACAAATAAAAAGGATGGAGGTAAAATAGGATGAAGACCAGAACAACAGTATTTCTTAAAATATGATCCATAGAGTAACTATTACAGTCACCTAACATATTGAAAATACAAACTTCTGAGACAGAAATCATGACTAATAAGTCATGATTTATTTATTTGGAACCTCAGGGTTGGTGGAGTATGATTTAAAAACTTGAATATATAATGAGCTAAAAAGTTATTTTGTGCTCTGAAATGAGAAAATCCATAAACTATGGCTAAAGAAAATCTGCTCAAGAATCTTTCTTCTTTCTCTAGGTTATAATTTATGATAACTCACAGAGCCACACAAATATCTCAAATAAAAATTTATATATACTTTTTTTAGCTATTCTAAAATGAGATAATTAAAAGAAAGGCTGATTATTTTAATTTAATTATTATAGATTAATTATAAATATCCTAAATGGTTGCAGGATGATATTAAAATTTCATCATGTTAACTGCTGAAAATAACTTCAGCTTTGTGATACCACATATATGATGGATGGAGAGAAAGAGAGGCAATATTTACTAAGTGTTTATTATGTGGCAGAAAAATATACATATTATATATTTTAGTCATTAAAAATCCTTTCATGGAAATATGTATCCTCCAGTCTTACAGCAACTGAGGCACTGATATTTGACATGTGATAATCCATGTCTCATGGCTGTTTCTGGACTGGACCAAGATTTAAACTTGTGTAATTCACTTCAGAAAAAATCTATGAAAACTTTTATCAAACAGAAAACTCTTTTTTTCCCCCTCTCCTTCTTTTACTAATTGCAAAAACCCTATGAAGAAAAGTATAAAAAATTTAAGTTTACAGCTTGAGGAATTTTGGTGAAGTGAACACACACGTGTAACAGGCACCTTCATCAAGAAACAGAACATGACCAGACTCTCCTCATATCTCCTTGCAGGCATTAGTTACCCAAGGCTAAAACATTTATGCTGACTACCAACATCATATGTTTTTGTATGTTTTTAAAATATAAATTGTATTATATTATATGCAGTTTTTTGTGTGCAACTTCTTCTTTTTGAGCGTTGTCTTGTGACTTTTATCCATTCTGTTCTCATGTAGCAGTAGTTGGCTTATTCTCATTGTTGTTAGCATTCCCTCTTAAGAATATCCACAATTGTCACTGTATAGCCACAGTATTTTGTGTTGGCTATAAAAATATTCCAAATTTCTGTACATATACACCTCAGGAAAGATTTTCTTTAAGGATTCATCCTGGTTTGAATTAGAATCAAATGATATACTGTGTGTATATATGTGTGTGTGTGTGTATAATAGATATATAGTTTTATAAATTTAAAATATTTGTGTAGCTCAAATTGAGTTAATGACAGTTACACATTTGTATAGTTAGTATATATATAATCTACTGTATGTTTGGTAATGTAGGACATATTGAGTTATATATGTATGTGTGTGTGTATATATATATCAGATATATAAAATATCATGTCACATCACTTCACACCTACTTCACAGCTAATCAAAAACAATGGAAAATAATAAGTATTGATGAAAATGTGGAGAAATTGAAACTCTTTGACACTGATGGTAGGAATGTCTGGTCCACTTTTTTTCTTATTTGATTTACTTGGTACCTTAACTAAAGCCCTGTCTCCAGGTTTATAGCCACTCTGCACAGCTTTCTGATTGAAATTCTATTCACATTATTCATTTGTTTGTGACCATCAACAGAGCTCCACTGGCATCTCATTTTGTCTGCACTTTCCGGTCCTAGAGTTTGTTACAAGAACTATTTTCTCATGGCATACAACTATATCTCCAGCCTTCTCTCATGGTGCAGAGCTACAGATTACTTTTCCTATATGAAATGTGTTTCCTTGAGTTATGTGGGGATCATTCTCTCCATTTGGAACCTGCTATGTCATCTGTCCCCTTAGGAGAAAATCTTAGCAGTTTTATCCCTTTGAGCCATCCATACTTTAAATAAATAGAACAATTGCACTCATAAAATAATAAATCTGCCCTAATCCTTTACATATCTGCTTTCTAATGAACTATACAAACTTTGAGAACAGAGCATGTCTCATTCATCTTTGAAACCCAACACTGAATAAATTCGTGTTGGATAAATACCTAAATAAACTAATAACTAAAAAAAATAAGAGATTATTTCTAGCTAAAGGCAAGTAAGCCTTTGTAGGGAAAAGAAAACTTTACTTTCAAAATCACTTGGTAATCAGAATATATTGCTTAGGACCTGTTTTCAAGGAGCAACCCTTTTAATGTATCTGTTGGCCATATCAGAAGCAGAATCTGTCAGTATGGAGAGAGCTAATATGTGAAACCCATTAGATATTTTGCTCTCCTAAGTAGGCCAAACATTCACTACAGAATCTCATTTACAAACAGGGTTGTTCATCAAATTTTCTCACAATAGATTGTGTATCAGATATTAATCCATCGATATATTGAATCCTCACAAATTTGTGTAGCTGAAACTGAGTTAATGACAGTGAGGGTCACAAATGTTCCTAACAAATTAGATAAGTTGCTACTATAGTGACATATGCAACAAATATAAAGCTAGTGAATCAGTGAAGCTAGTGAAGCTAGATCTCTAAAATAAAACCCTGATATTAGTCTCTAGTAACTGATTGGCAAATGAGAGCTTGGTCTGGCTGGTCTTTAATATTCAAAAAAGACACCTGACCAAATTTTTAACATTATCATTTCTCAGGAAAAAAAAAAAAATGCAATTTGAAAGGCCCAACTGGAGGGCAGAAATAGCTTCAAACACTGGCTCATCCTAATTCGGCCAGCACAATTTATTTTCCAGGAGGAAAACTGTTCACTATGGAGCACAAAGCTCATTTAACTCAAAATCCCAGTCAACAAAATCCTGACAAAATGTTTCACGTTTGTTTTTTAAAAAGTAACCAGCCTACTCATAATAAATAAGAGTAAGTTATATAGGAATTTGAACCCTGAAATTTTGAGACAGGTCTCACTTAATTTAGAAAGTTTATTTTGCCAAGGTTGAAGACACGCCCGTGACACAGCCTCAGGAAGATCTGATGACATGTGCTCAAGGTGGTCAGAGCACAGCTTGGTTTTATACATTTTAGAGAGACCTGAAACCAATCAACATATGTAAGAAGTACATTAGCTCTGTCCAGAAAGGCGGCGGAAAAGCTGCGACAACTCAAAGCAAGGGCCCCTGATTGGGGGCTTCCAAGTCACAGGTAGGTGAAAGAAAGATGGTTGCATTCTTCTGAGTTTCTGCTAAGTCTTTCAAAAGGAGGCAGTCAGATATGCATTTATCTCTGTGACCAAAGGGATGACTTTGAATAGAATGAGAGGCAGATTTTCTCTGAGCAGTTCCCAACTCCTTTCACAGACAATAAATTATTATACAGCACACTTTAGATTTTTAAAAGGGGATAGATAAGCAGTTTTACAAAAGTCACTTTCAAAAATGTAGATTATTGGGCAGCAGGGGAGAGAGAAAGGGGTGGGGGAGAGAAGAAAAAAGAACTGAGTTGCATGCATACTTCAGAATTTGTAATAAGCAATTTGCAAAATGCATGTTACAATGACACACAGGCTGATTATGAAGAGAGAAATAGCAATCCCCAGTCTCTTTCCTTTTTTCTTCCAGCTCTGCTTATTTCCACAAGTTCTCCCAGATTTTTTTTTTTAGTAACATTAAGCATTATGAGAGATAGCATGTAACTCCTTCAAAACATCAACTCTAGAACACAATGGTCTGAATCAATAGCTTCTGAAAAAATGAACAATACATTACTTTATGATTCTGATTTTGTTTTGTTTTGTTTTTGTTTTTTGCGACTGAGTGTCTCTCTGTCACCCAGGCTGGAGTGCAGTGGCAAGATCTCCACTCACTGCAACCTCTGCCTCCTGTGTTGAAGTGATTCTTGTGCCTCAGCCAACTAAGTAGCTGGGATTATAGGCATGCGCCACCACGCCCGGCTAATTTTTATATTTTTGGTAGACACAGAGTTACACCATGTTGCCCAGGCTGATCTTGAACTCCTGACCTCAAGTGATCTGCCTGCCTCTGACTCTCAAAGTGCTGGGATTACAGGCCTGAGCCACTGCGCCCAGCCTTACTTTATGTTTCAATCAAAGTAGAAGTCTTACTGTATAATTTATAACATTATACTTTAGAGTGAAGCATGGTCATTCCCTTCCAACGTCCATACTAAATCTAACTTAAGTTTACCCCCAAAATAACACACACACACACACACACACACACACACACACACACACACACACACAGGCAAACACACATACATACTACATTCTGTAAGTGCATTTCTTCTTTCCATCCTTGAATACATTGCTTACATTTGATTAAATCAATAGTTTATATTACCATGAGTGTGAACTAGTGTTCCCTGCTGACACAGGTTATGAACTAGGCTTACATTTTTCCCTTGTTAATTTTTTCACATGTAATTAATATTTGCCACTTTATTTATGGAATTCCTAAATCTCAAAATATAGGACAGCAGCCTAAATCAAGTATCCATAAGTGTAGACATGTAAGATGGTTAACTGTCTCCTTTTTGTCACTGTTCTTTGTTCATAGAGCCTAGCCCTCCAGCACCCATGTGGACAGATCTCTGTATCTCCGAGGACCTGCAAATTCAGCTCACTTCTGCATTTGACTTCTTGTTTTGTCGATCACATGAGTTCTTTGTTCTTAGGTTATTTCCTTGATTTTGAAGGACCATGTCCTAGCTTCCTACTTTGGTCAGATAAAACTTTCAAGGTTTGGTTTGTTTTTGTTTCAGTATTTGCATATTTAGTATTATATTTCTCCCATGTTTTATTGTTTAACTGGATATAAAAATTAGGCTTCAGGCCGGTCGTGGTGGCTCACGCCTGTAATCCCAGCACTTTGGGAGGCTGAGACGGGCGGATCACAAGGTCGGGAGATCGAGACCATCCTGGCTAACACAGTGAAACCCCGTCTTTACTAAAAATACAAAAAATTAGCCTGGTGTCGTGGCAGGCGCCTGTAGTCCCAGCTCAGCTATTCGGGAGGCTGAGGTAGGAGAATGGCGTGAATCCGGGAGGCAGAACTTGCAGTGAGCAGAGATGGTGCCACTGCACTCCAGCCTGGGCGACAGAGCGAGACTCCATCTCAGAAAAAAAAAAAAAAAAAAAAAAATTAGGCTTCAAAATAATTTTCTCCCAGAATGTTGAAGGCTATAAACACAGACAATCTGAGACAGGTCTCAGTTAATTTAGAATTTTTCTTTTGCCAAGGTTAAGGATGCGTGCCCGTGACAACGCCTCAGGAAGTCCTGACGACATGTGTTTCCAAGGTAGTCAGGACACAGCTTGGTTTTACACATTTTAGGGAGACAGGAGACATCAATCAGTATATGTAAGAAGTACATTAGCTCAGTCAGGAAGGGCAGAGACAACTCAAGGCAGGGAGGGGGCTTCCAGGTCAGTGTAGTGAGAGACAAATGGTTGCATTCTTTTGAGCTTCTAATAAGCCTTTCCAAAGGAGACAATCAGAATATGCATCTATCTCAGTAAACAGAAAAATAATTGAATAGAATGGGAGGCAGGTTTGCCCTGAGGAGTTTCCAGCTTGAATTTAACTTTTAGCTTAGTGATTTGGGGGGCCCAAGATATGTTCCTTTCACAAGGCATTGCGCCCATTCTGCAAGACTGATTTTAGTAATTACAAGTCTGGTGTTATTTTGAAGTCCAATCCAATGTTGTTACTTGTTTATATTTGATAGTTTCTTTGTAGGCCTTCTTTCAAGTTTTCCGTTTGTGTTTTTCTCTTCCTGTAATCTGACTGAATTTTTCAGGATAAAATAAAAATATGGTTTCTTGTGGTGTCACGGTCAATGATGAACTTTTCATTGACTTCCATTCGCTAAGGGAAAATCATGGGACAATTTAGAATATACCTAGATTTATATGTCTATCCAGTTATATATCTAGATATACTCTGGTACTCTTTTCAATACCAGGTGGGTTAAGGATATTCACTGCATTTCTATTACCACAGATAATATCATTCATAAACTAATTTGTTTACAAAAGAAGGAAAGAAGGAAGGAAGGAAGAAAGGAGGGAAGGAAGGAAGGAGGGAAAGGAGGAAGGAAGGAAGGAGGGAAGGAAGGAAGGAGAGAAGGGGGGAAGGAAGGAAGGAGGGAAGGAAGGAAGGAAGGAAGGAAGGAAAGAAGGAAGGAAGGAAGGAAGGAAGGAAGGAAGGAAGGAAGGAAGGAAGGAAGGAAGGAAGGAAGGAAGGAAAGGGAGGGAGGGAGGGAGGGAGGAAGGAAGGAAAGAAGGAAGGAGAAACTATTTTAGTGTATGTCTTCTGGTAGTTGTGATGCTTCTGTTTTGATTTTTTTGTTTGTTGTTTTGAGATAGTCTCACTCTTGTCCCCCAGGCTGGAGTGCAATGGCATGATCTCAGCTCACTACAACCTCCACCTTCCAGGTTCAAGCAATTCTCTGACCTCAGCCTCCCACGTAGCTGAGATTACAGGTGCCTACCACCATGCCTAGCTAATTTTTGTATTTTTATTCGAGATGGAGTTTCACCATGTTGGCCAGGCTGGTCTCGAACTCCTGACCTCATTTGATCTGCTCACTTCAGCCTCCCAAAGTGCTGGGATTATAGGTGGGAGGCACTGTGCCTGGCCTTCTTTTGATTTCTAATTTTGTTTTCACCTAGACCAGTCACCTTCTTTACTATGTAACAGCATTTAGGGGATAAGGACTAAGGAATTGTATGATGCATCAAAGCCCACTTCACAAAGACCTGACTCCATCAAATGGATCCCATTAGAACTCTCCACTTGGTTTAATTATCTGAGTTAAGCAGTCACAGACCAAAAAGGCTTTGCAAATATCATGAATATGATTTCGTCTACAGGCAGATAATAAGAAAAAAAAAAAAAAAAACTGGAAAAACAAAGCAACACTCAGAAAACAGCCTACCCCTAAATCCTCTGGGTCATAAATCACAGGTGTGTGCTTGCTCTATGGCTGTCAGCACTGACATACCGTGTTCTTCCTCTGAGAGCCCTTTGTTCATGAGGTGCATCAGTGGTCCAGAACTGCTGTGCAGATGTGAAAGTGAAGCCCACACCTGGACTTCTCTTACGAATGTTAGGTAAGCTCCTGAGGGAAAGAGAAGGAGAAAGAGCAGGTATGCAGATTCGGGATTGCTTCCCTTTTTTGTGACAGGATGGCATCTTAAGGCACAAAATAGTTCCATGCTTTTGTTTCTTAAAACCCAGCTTTTCTCTTAATACAGTCTGTTCTGTTCTTTCTCCTGGAAGTTTCTATTGCAAAACTTCCCCAGTCTTTATTTTGTCTATAAATGAATTGATTCTGCCAAGCTTTTAATGAACACTCTTGATATTTTTGGAAAGATTAAAACATCCTAACATCTCCAACTCTGAATGATAAGGGATTCTCACTTGCCTGTAGATCAGCCCCGTCTGAGGCTGGAACTCAAGAATATTGCTGCCAAAATCAGACCCTCTGAAGTTGGGCATGTGTTCATACCGATGCCAAAGCATCACATCAAATAAGATAATAATAGCAACTGTATTCTTTCGCTAAAGGGTCACATTATCAGGTCTTTTCTCTGAAGACTCATATTAACTTGGGCTGGTAGTTTACAGACAAATTATTTTTTAACAATTGCATCAGGTGATAGTTCCCATGATTTTTAAAAAATCAGAAAAAAACATTTTTGGTACAAGAAAGCCAGGATTTTATACTGTCCAGGGCTAGCTGGTAGTGAGAGCCACACCAAAGACAGGCTTCTAGCAACCTTCCGCAAAGGCTCTAAAAAGTTAACTCTGAGTCAGGAGGAGCCTGTTGCAATGTTAATGTGGTAACCAGCAGAGGTGGTCTATTGATTTTTTAAAAAAATTCAATGTGTCCTTGAACATGTTGCTCTCTTAGACTATAAGTTACTTCTCACTGCGTGATTGAGACAAACAACCTTTTAAAAATCCATGTTATGTACTCCAGGAGGCCCCTAACTTCCACCCTCCACCCACCCCCACCACCACACCCCCAGCAGAGCTTGTTTCTCTACCTTGTCTGTCAGAAATCTGTATCTAGTTTATTGACAATATTCTTTTGTTTGTTTGGATGTCTGTCACCACACAGGATTGTGTTTCATATTTTACGTGCTTTATATCCTCTCAGTGTTTGCTGAGAGAATGAATAGATAGATAATAGATAAGGAAATGAATGAATACAGCTATTATTGCATATAAATGTCTGAATTCAATGAACTTAATAATATTCACAAGTGCTTAAACTTGAAAGAATGGGAATCAGGACAGGAAAGATTTGAAAAGAGAGAGAGAACATCATATTCAATAGTAGTTTTTCAGTTTTATTTTTATAATTTTTTTAACTTTTATTTTAGGTTCAGAGGTACGTGTGTTGGTTTGTTATATAGGTAAATTGCTTGTCATGAGGGTTTGGTATACAGATTATTTCATCACCCAGGTAATAAGCATAGTACCTGAGAGATAGTTTTTCAATCTTCTTTCTCCTCCTGTCCTCCACCTTCGAGTAGACCCTGGTATCTATTGTTCCCTTCCTTGTGTTCTTGTGTACTCAATGTTTAGTTCCCACTTATAAGGAAGAACATGTGGTATTTGGTTTTCTGTTCCTGCATTAGTTCACTTAGGATAATGGCCTCCAGCTTAATCCATGTTCCTGCAGAGGACATGATCTCATTCCTTTTTATGGCTATGTAGTATTTCATAGTGTATATGTACTATATTTTCTTTATCCAGTTTACAGTTAATGGGCATTTATGTTGACTACATGTCTTTCCTATTGTGAATAGTGCTCTGATGAACATACTTGTGCATGTGTCTTTATGACAGAAAGATTTCTATTCCTTTGGATATATACCCGGTAATGGGATTACTGAGTTGAATAGTAATTCTGTTTTAAGTTCTTTGAGAAATGCGAGAACATGCAGTATCTAATTTTCTGTTCCTGCATTAGCTTGCTAAGAATAGTCACCTCCACCTTCCTCCATGTTCCTGCAAAGGACATGACCTTGTTCTTCTTTATGGCTGCATAGTGTTCCATGGTGTTTATGTACCACATTCTTTATTCAGTCTATCACTGATGAACATTTAGATTGATTCCATGTCTTTGCTATTGTGAACAGTGCTGCAGTGAACACATATGTGCATGTGTCTTTATGATAGAATGATTTATATTCCTTTAGGTATATGCCCAGTAATGGAATTGCTTGACTGAATTTTATTTCTGTTGTGTTGGTCTTTGAGGAATCACCACACTGTCTTCCACAATGGTTGAAATGCTTTACACTCCCATGAACAGCGTATAATCATTCCTTTTTTTCTGCATCCTGTCAGCATCTGCTATTTTTTGACTTTTTAGTAATAGCCATTCTGACTATTGTAAGATGATGTCTCACTGTGGTTTTGATTTGCATTTCTCTAATAATCAGTGATGTTGAGCTTTTGTTCATAATTGTTGGCAACATGTATATCTTCTTCTGAAAAGTGTTCATATCTTTTGCCCACTTTTTAATGGAGTTGTTTGTTTTTTCCTTGTCAATTAAAGTTTCCTGTAGATGCTGGATATTAGACCTTTGTCAGATGCATAGTTAGCAAGAATTTTCTCCCATTCTGTAGGTTGTCTTTTTCTCCTGTTTATAGTTTCTGTTGCTGTGCAGAGCTCTTGAGTTTAATTAGATCCCATTTGTCAATTTTTGCTTTTGTTGCAATTGCTTTTGGCATCTTTGTCATGAAATCTTTGCCCATTGTAATGTTCAGAATAATATTGCCTGGGTTATCTTCCAGGGTTTTTATAGTTTTGGGTTTTACATTTAAGTCTTTAATCCATCCTGAGTTGATTTTTGCATATGGTTTAAGAAAGGGGTGCAGTTTCAATCTTCTTCACGTGGCTAGCCAGTTATTCCAGCACCATTTGTAGAATAGGGTGTCCTGTCCCCATTGCTTGTTTTGTTGACTTTGTCGAAGATCAAATGGCTGTAGGTGTGTTGCATTATTTCTGGGCTGTTTATTTATTGTATTCCATTGGCCTGTGTGTCTTTTTCTGTACCAGTATCATGCTGTTTTGGTTACTGTACCCTTGTAACATAGTTTGAAGTCAGATAATATTATGCTTCCTGCTTTGTTCTTTTTGCTTAGATTTCCCTTGCCTATTTAGGCTCCTTTTTGGTTCTATGTGCATTTTTAAATAGCTATTTTCTAATCCTGTGAAGAATGTCATTGGTAGTTTGATAGGAATACCATTGAACCTGTAAGTTTCTTTGGGCAGTATGGCCATTTTAACTATATTGATTCTTCTTATCCATGAACACGTAATGCTTTTCCATTTCTTTCAATTATCTCTGATTTATTTGAGCAGTGATTTTTTTTTTTTTTAAATTCTCAATGTAGAGATCTTTCACTTCCCTGATAGCTGTACTCAAAGGTATTTTATTCTTTTTGTTGCAATTGTGAATGGGGTTGCATTCTTGATTTGGGTGTCTGCTTGGAAGTTGTTGGTGTATGGAAATGTTGTTGATTTTTGTAGGTTTATTTTGTATCCTGAAACTTTTCTAAAGTTGTGTATCAGATCTAGGACTTATGGAGCAGAGTTTGGTAGTATTATTTTTCCTTAAATAAAATTTATATCAAGTCCTACATATGAAATATATAAAAGAAGACTGAGTCTGAGTTTGGTAGCTCAAATCTCTAATCCCAGTATTTTGAGAGGCTGTGGTGGGAAAATTTTATGAGACCATCCTGTGCAACGCAGCTGACCCCATAATTTAAAAAAAATGCTGGGTGTGGTGTCATGCCCCTATAATACCAGCTATTCAGGAGGCTGGGGCGGAAGGATCTTTTGGGTTCGAGGACTGCAGTGAGCTGTGATTATGTCCCTGCACTCCAGCCTGGGTGTCTTAAAAAAAGGGAGAATGAGAAATGGGATCCCCAACTATTTGACCCTTTTACCTTTACCTTACAAGCCAGGAGCATCTCTGAGTAATTCTAGTGTTAATGCAATTCAGTTTACAAACCACTGGTCTAACTTGCACTCAAGATTATAAGTACATAGGACATCCAACCAGAGAAGCCGGACACCTTTAATGATTTTCATGACTTTTCTCACACACATTCAAATTGACATTGCTGAAGACTCTTAGCCCTACTGCAAGTTTGTGTATTTTCTAAGTTTAGCAACTTACTCCTAAAATCAGCAGAAATGTGATGGGCCTAAGGCTGTCTCTGAGACTCAACATTAAGTCAGTCTGTTAGCTAGTACTACTATGACCCTATGGCCTGGTTCTGGTAACTGTAACTGGGTTCTTGTTTTAATTCTTATTCCTACAATTTCATAAAATTCTACTGTTCTAGGAAGAGGTAACACCTTTGCTGTTTATTCACAGTTAAATACAGGCATTCTTCTGATGCTGTATTTCTGTTTAGACCTCCACAATATGATCTTGGAGTACGAACTGTACTTCACTCACTCATGTTCGGTTGCAGTGGCTGTGCTGATAACCTGTTTCCTTGATGGTCTTGCTACTCCATGTGGACGGCTTAACTCCTGGGATTCCTGGCTGTTTTCCTGCCCCTGGATACTGATGAAAAGTAGCAGAATATGTCACTTCACATATGTCACTTTGGCTTAGGATTATTTTGAGCTAAAGTTACTTGAAAGACAGCAGATGTAAGAAGAGCATCCTAATTTCCTTTTTTTTCCTAAAAGCAGCAGAGAAAAGCTCCCATGTGAAAGATGTCCTCCCTAAATTAGGGAAAATAAAACATTTTTCAAAGGGGAGTCATAACTAAGACAATTCTGTACAGACTTTGTTAAAATAATTTCTTACCATCTTTTTATATTACAACATAATTTAGTTACTTTTCTATAATTGCCTTTTTTTGTTCAAGCTGACATAAAAATACTTAGGTTTTGCTAATTCTTTGGGTCTTCATTTTCCCATGAGGTGCCCAAGTCATGTTAAACATATGTGTATGCTTTTCCTTTGTTAATCTATTATACGTCTATTTAATCCTTAGGCTCGGCTAGAGACGCTAAGAGGATAGAGCTAAAATTTGCCTCCCCTATGCTGCCTAGTCACAAGCTTCTGATACTTTCTGTTTTGGTCCTTTCTATAAAACAGAAATTCAGACTGTTCGTCAAGGTGGAAATACCAAAGAAATAGGGAATTCACATGTAAAAGATACTAATGCTGCCCATGCTAATTTGGTTAGGACTAGCTCTACTTGCCTGGGTTTACTAGACTGAACGTAAATAACCTGTGAGTTGTCTTCCAATTATTCTATGTGGTAACATGTGATCCTGATAAAAATTACTTTTGGAAATATCAGGATCCATATCTGTAAAATGGTCCTGCTGGACTAAATGATCTCTAATATACTTATAATTATCATTAACATATCTGATGTTTTAGGGTTTCATTACTGTACCATAGAAAATGAGGACATTGTGTTTTAATCATTCATCCTTTGTACTACACATGCATTTAAATATTTCTCCTTGTATTTCCGGATTGCACTGCTGTATCTACTCACATCAATGTGATTGATTTTCTAGCGATACAGAGGAATATGTACTTTACAACTCCATCCCTCACCTTGGAACTCAAAATTTACATGTTGAACAGTGGTTCCTAAGGTCTTCATCATTCAAGCTTTCCTCCTCAACGATTCTAATTCTCCATAGGAAGAGCAAATTCAAGACAAACACAGTCCTCCTGGGGGCCAGTGCCATAATTAATAAGAATTAACACAACTTGGAGATTACAGTAGGCTATCCGCTCCCTCTAAATGTGTGAACATATTTAATCTTCACAGTAATTTGTGAGGTAGTGTATTATTTTCCTGCACTTTTCAGATGGAGTATCTAAGACACAGAGTTTCAATATATAGGTGAAGGTCACATCACCAGTAGCAGGCTGAACTGGGATCCAAAGTCAAGCAACGTCATCCTCTGTCCTTCAATGCATGGTGCTCTGCCTCCTCACTGAGAGACTGAGGATTCCTTTAAAATAAACTCTAATGGGCACATCACATGTACCATCATTCCTTCCCTTCTCTGCTGTTTCTCTCAGATTCTCCCAGTCTTTCTGAAGCTTTCCCCCTACCATCAGTGAAATCTCTACCTTGTCAGGTTATTTGCTTGATTTCTGCAAAAATCCATTTTCTCAAAAAGAAACTCACTGGAGCAAAACTTAAATTCTAAATGTCGCAGCTGTCAATTAGCAGTGTGACCTTTACCAAGTCACTCTCCTTCTATGGGTCTCAGTTTTGCTTTTTACAGCCTCTAAGGTTGGCTATAGCCCAGTGTGATTTTTTTTTTGTGATGTGTTGAACAAAGGCATTTGTCTTTTATCATTTAACAGGAAAGGTTTGGATGTTATCAGTTTATGAAATTATTTGTCTTAAACATTTCATCATCTTCAAATAAATAGCTAAATATAGGCATGTAATGACAGGCTTTAACATGAAATGAGTTTCAGACATGTGAAGAAGCTTGATGATAGGCTGGTATACTTGAATAAATTCATTAATAAAGGTTTTTGAATTGGCAAAAGAATGAATGCATGTGTGTTGATGGAATATTGTGTTAATTAATGAAACAGCATTGTCAAGTTTAATAAAATCTCTGATCCTTTCAAAGTCATTAATCTAAACAAGATTAGGCCAAGGACTCTTGGCATTGCACCCTGAGTAGGCTGGATTTTAACAGAGGCTGTCCTTGATACTGACCTCACCTTTTCCATCTATAGATCTAAAGCAGGTGCTTATTTTTAAATCAGGTTATTGGGAAAGATCTGGAGAAGAAGAGTCCTTGTTGCTCCCTGGGTCACATAATCTACAAACTGTCCCTTTTGTCAATTGATTCAGGCAGAATGACTTGCCCAACATGCTTTCCCTTTGTGCCTGAAAGCACGTCCATTATAGAAATAATCCTCTTTAATTACAATTGCCTATTACTCTCTGTGAACAATGAGTATGTTCATGTTTGGGACTGTGTCTTGTTTCTTTCTCCTTCGCTTCCCATTTCTTCTCCCCACCTGGTGTATATATATATAAATATATAAATATAAATCATGAGAGAAACATTGCTAAAACTTTCTGACAAATGAGGTAATCAAGGTTGTAAAACAACTACAAATGCCCCTGATTCCATCATTATGAGTCATGTGCTTTTGGAAGCAGTAAAAGTTCTGTGGGCACTGCATTTTCTGAAACACAGGCTGAGGTGCCACAAGGGAGGCATCTCACCCCAGCTTCTCTCTTCCAGATGTTCCTCTTCTGCTATCAGCTTACTCCTGAGGGTATCCCTTCTCAAGCAGCTGTTTGCTGTCAGAAAGTCACATACTTGGAGCATTAAGTGGGTCCTGGAACTGCCTAATGATCTTGGCCAGATCCCTTCACCATCCTATACATACTTTTCCCGAACTGAATTTTCATTTCTTTTCCAGGGTCTTTCGCATACCTTACGTCCTGTGTTTCTTCTGCTACCGTCTTAGTAGAATCCAAGTAACTCTGAACCTCAGCCCTCCATTCTTTCTGAAGGTGATTGCTTTCCTACCATGGATATTAGAATTTGCTTTGTTCTGTATGATACTAAGGTATATAGTTCATATTCTGACTGCAAGATATCTGCAGACTAATTATGATAGTTAATTTGGACATAGTGAGAATTTGATTTTTCTGTATTATATCAAATAAACATGAAAAGATTAAAGTAATTAAACTGCAAGAAAATGCGAAGGGCTTTACAACAGAAAATGAGATCTGAAGGTGTTCAGATTTCTCCAGCCTCACCTTTTCCTGAACAATCATCCTAAAACTCCATCAGTATCACTACACTTCCTTCTTATAGCCTCCAGGGGTTTGAAACCTTGCTGCTGAAAGTCTTACCCATCCACCAATAATATCAACAGCAGCTGAGAACTTATTAAAAATGCAGACATTTGGGCCACTCCAAACCTAGTGAAAAAGTGCCTTCATTTTAACAAGACCCTTGGTGATTTATATACATATTACAGGTTGAGAAGCACATCTCTGGACCTCCAGTGGTCTATGTAGGGCTGGGCAACATTTTGGGGACAGAAATTTTGAGTATATATTAAAATATATATATACACCAACTTTGTTTCTTGTACTTCAATATTTTATAAAAATATTTGCTGGATATCCTGAGAATATGTTTCTTCCAGCCAAGAGACAGAATGGTGGAGTGTTTAAACACCATGAATGGATTTAAATCCAAACTCTATGAATCATGGCATGAACCTAGGCAGCTCATCTGTGTCTCAATGTACTCATCTATAAAATAGGTATAATAGAACCCAATTCGTAGGGTAATTAGGCAGACGCAGTTTGTTAAAATGTATAAAGTACTTAAATCTAGAATATCATTAGCACAATACGTGTTTGTAAAAATAATTAAGCATAGTAATGGAAATGAAAGAATTAGCAATGAGGTTTATCCACAATTGATATTGATATTTGAATATATTTTAGAGATAGAGTGAATAAAAAAAAATTCAGAATAGAGGTCCTCAGTTATTATCTCATTTCATCTAAACAGTAAAACTGTGGAAATGATTTATTGTTATCCACATTTTGAAGATGTGAAAACCGAGGCTGAGTAGGATGATACAACTAACTCATCCAAAGTCATCAATGAGTTAACACAGGCTGAGACTAAAGTATATTGTTTTCATTTGGTTCAACATTTGCAAAATATTGATTATCTGCCAAGCTCTTAATAGGCCCCAGAATTACAGAGAAGGTGACCTAAATTTAAAGAAAGGAAAATATATTTGGGAGATATCATTTAGGAAAAGAATACCACATTGAAAACAATCAGTGTGAAAAATAACAAATATATTTCGTGTTCTAGCTAAGGAAATATGTGGATGCATAAAAAACACCAGGAAATCTATTTCCTAAGAATGATGCTGGTAGTTTTATTTTTTTAATTTTTGAAGAGCCTTCATACAATTTTCCATAATCGCTGCATCATTCTTCATTGTCACCAGCAGTGTACAAGAGTTCTAATTTCTTCACATGCTTGCCAATACTTTTTTCTTCGTAAGTAGGTGTGGGTGTGGATAATATCTACCCTATCAGGTAAAGCATGAGGTGATACTGCTGTGGCTTTAATGTGCATTTCCCTAATGATTAGCGATGGTGAACACCTTTTCCTAAACCTAAATCAGGTGGCCATTTGTCTTTCTTCTTTCCAGAAATGCTTATTGAAATCTTTTGTCCTTTCTAAAAATTGGGTTACTTGTATTTTGTTTTGCTTTGCTATGGAGATGTAGGTGATTTTTTTTTTTTTTTTTGTATTTTGGACATTAACTATCAGATGAATTGTTTGAAAATATTTTCTCCCATTTCATAGGTTGTCTTTTTACTCCATTGATTGTTTCTTTTGCTGTGCACAAGATCTTTAGTTTAATGTAGTCCCTCTTATAATGTTTTGCTTTTTTTCCCCTGTGCTTTTAATGTCATATCCAAAAATCATTACCAAGGCCAATGTCAAGAAGATTTTTCCCCTGAGATTCTTTTTTTCCCCCCAAGTTTCTTTTTTTTCCCCCTAGGAGTTTTGTAGTTTTATAGTTTTAGATCTTAGGTTTATGTTATTATTTGGAGTTTATTTTTGTGTATGGTGTAAGATAATTGTCTAATTTTATTCTTTTGCATGTGGATGTTTCATTTTTTCAATACCAGTTACTGAAGAAAATATATTTTCTCAATTGTGTGTTCTTGGAATGCTTCTCAAAGATCAATTGACAATGTATGTGAGAGTTTGTTTCTGGTTCTGTATGCTGTCTCATAGATCTTTATGTCTGTCTTAATGTCAGTACCATACTGTTTTAATTATCAAAGCTTTGTAATATTTTGAAAGCAGGAAGTATAATGCCTCCAACTTTCTTCTTCTTAAGATCACGTTGGTATATGGGTTTTTTTTGTTGTTGTTCCATTTAAATTTTAGGTTTTTTTATTTCTGTGAAAAATGTTATTGGAATTTTGATAGGCATTTCATTGAATGTGTAGATTGCTTTGGGTAATGAGGACATTTTAACAATATTAACTCTTCTGTCTCATGAAGATGGGGCCTCTTTCCATTTATTTGTATCTTTACAACAAAGATAAATATTTTTCTTATATTTGTGCTTAAATTTTTTCATCCATGTTTTATAATTTTCAGTGAAAACTATAGTTTTCACATCATAACTTAAGTTTATTCTTAAGGTTTATTTTTTCTTTTCTTTGTTTCGTGAACAATCTCACTTCTGGGTATATATTCAAAAGATCTGAAATCAGGATCCTGAAGAAATATCGGTACTTCCATGTACACTACAGCATTATTTGCAATATCCAAGATATGGAAACAACTAAAAACCCACCAACAGATGAATGGATTTAAAAATATGGTATATGCTTAAAATGGCATAGTGTTTAGCTTTAATAAAGGAAACACTACCATTTGTGACAACACGAATGAACATAGAGAATATTATACTAAATGAAATAAGTGAGTTACAGGACAAACATTGCATGATTCCACTTACATCAGGTATCTATACCTTATGTAAATAAGTCAAACTAGTCAAACTTATTGACAAAAAGTCAAAAATAGTCAAACTCATAGAAGCAGGGAAATGCATATTAGCTGCCAGAGGCTGGGGTAAGAAGGACATGGGGAATCTTTGCTCATTGGATGTAAAGTTTCAGTTATGCAAGATGAATAATTCTAAGATTTTTCTGTACAACATGGTGCCTATAGTTAACAATATATTGTTGTACATTTTAACATATGTTAAAAGGACACATCTCATTTGAAATGTTCTTACAACAGAAAGAACAAGAAAGAACACAAGGAAATTTTTGGAGCTGACAGATATGATTAGCATTATGATTGTGGTGGTGGTATCATGGGTCTATACATATGTTCAAACTTATCAAAATGTATATATTAAGTATGTGCAATTTTGTGTATATCAATTATATTTCATAGAGCTAAACAAAAAAGAATAATGCCTGGAGTGAGAAAAGTTGGAGGTGAGTAAGAAATAAATTCTCCTGGCCGGGCGCGGTGGCTCACGCCTGTAATCCCAGCACTTTGGGAGGCCGAAGCAGGCGGATCACAAGGTCAGGAGATCGAGACCACGGTGAAACCCCGTCTCTACTAAAAATACAAAAAATTAGCCGGGCGCGGTTGTGGGCGCCTGTAGTCCCAGCTACTGGGGAGGCTGAGGCAGGAGAATGGCGTGAACCCGGGAGGCGGAGCTTGCAGTGAGCTGAGATCCGGCCACTGCACTCCAGCCTGGGCTACAGAGCGAGACTCCGTCTCAAAAAAAAAAAAAAAAAAAAAAAAAGAAATAATTCTCCTTGTCATTGATATTGGTATTCTTTTTGTTTTGTTTTCTTTTTATTTGTCTATTGTTTCTTAAAAGTTTTATTGAGATATAATCCACATGCCATAAAGTTCACCTTACAAAATACAATATTTGACATTTTTTGTGTATTCAGAGTTGTGCAACCATCACCACTCTAAGTTCAGAAATTTTCATAGCCTCCTAAAAAAAATCCCTAATATCCATTGGCAGGCATTTCTGACCCTCCTTCCAGCTCATAGGAAATGCTAATCTACTTTCTGTTTCTATGAATTTGCCTATTATGGACATTTCATGTAAATGAAAGCATACAATATGTGGCCTTTAAGTGTCTGGCTTCCTTCACATAGCATGGTAGTTTTAAGGTTCATCCATGTCTTAGCATGGCATTTCTTAGCACTTCTTTTTATAGCTGAATAATATTTCATTCCATGAATATACAGTATTTTGTTTATTTATTTATCAGTTCATAGGCATTTGGATTTTTCTCACTTTTTGGCTATTATAAAAATGCTGTTATAAATTTTCATGTATAAGTGTTTTGCAGACATATGTTTTCAATTATTTTGGGCATATACCTAGTGATGAAATTTCTGAACTGTATGGTAACTCTTTAAACACTTTCTGAGAAACTGCCACACTGTTTCCTGTAGAGGCTGCCCCGCTTTACATTCTCCACAGCAATGTGTAATTGTTCCAGTTTCTCCACATTCTCACCAACACTTGTTATTTTCCCATTTTTCAAATTATAGCCATGCTAGTAAGTGTGAACTGGTTGTTTTTCATTTGTGGTTTTGATTTGCATTTTTGCAAATGCAATGATGATGATGAATGGCTAATGATGTTTTACAACTTCCATGTGCTTATTTGACATGGTATATCTTCTTTGGAGAAACCTCTTCTTAAATTCTTTACTTGTTTTTAAATTGGATTGTTGTCATTTTATTGTTGATTTTAAGAGTTATTTTTGCAGCTATTAACTGAATCAAATTTGACATTAATACAAAGCTTTGATCTAATTTAACATTCATATTCCAATTTTGTCAGTGACCAGTAATGTCCTTTGTAGTATTTTTTATTCTTTAGCACAGGATCCAGTCTAGGACTAGGTATTGCATTTAGGTACCACATCATTTTAGTCTCCTTTAGACTGTAACATTTACACAATTATTCTTTTAGAACATTTAGAAGAATATAGTCTCCATTCCTCTTGTTTTAATGGAGTGTCCCTCATTTGGAGTTTGTCTGCTATTTCCTCATTTTGAGATACAAGTCCTTTTCCAGATATATGATTTACAAATGTTTTCTCCTATTTTGTGGGCTTTCTTTTCACATTGTTCAGGATGTCCTTTGAAGCACCAAAGTTATTCGTTTTAATAAAATCCAATTTGCCTTTTTATCTTTGGTCACTCATACGTTTGATATCACGTCTGAGCAAGTAGTGACTAATCCAAGGTCATGAAGATTTACTCATGTGTATTGTTCTAAGAATTTTATAATTTTATATCTATGTTTATGTCTTTGATTCATTTTGAGTTAATTATTTGTATATGATTTGAAGTAGGGATCCCAATTTATTATGTTTGGTGTGGGAATTCAGTTGTCCCAGAATCATTTGAAAACACTATCTTCTCCCATTGAATTGTTTTTGCACCTTTGCAAAAACAATTTAATCTTAAATATGAAGATTAATTTTTGGATTATCAGTTCTTTCCCACTGATTTTGTATCTATCTTTATGCAGTAGTACGCTGACTTGATTATTATAGCTTTGTAGTGAGTTTTGAAATCAGGAAGTGTAAGTTATCCCAATTAGCTTTTTAACAAGATAATGTTATATATTCTGGGTTCCTTGCATTTTTTGAAACTGCCTTTGCAAAAATTGTAACTGAGCAAATTACTACAGTGAAAGAGATTAGACTTAACCAACTCCATCTTGTTTCTAGCCTTTAAGTTGTCTTTGTTCATTCCTGGGCGTAGGCTGAACTAACTTTGGGAAGGAATACAGTTCATGCTTTGACTCGAAAACAAAGCTGATAATAGCCCTTTCCCTAAGACACCCACTTCTTGCCTAGTCAGCCTTTGTGGGACTAATACATTAGCTACAAGATTAGAAATTACAATTTAGGGGTCATGCGTCCTCTGGTTCCAAGAGCCTGAACCTCCCCAAATTGCTCCTGGGGATAACATCACTATTGTAAAATCGAAGTATCAGCACTTCATATATTTTGCAGACCCTGCTCTGGTTGGGTCAGCTGGTACCACCTAGACCAGTAGTCTGGCTCAGCCAGTTCTGTCATCCCACCCAGGAACAGAAGACATCAAGAAAACCTCACTTTGACCTCTTATGATTCCATTTCCAACCAACCAATCAGCATTCCCCACTTCCCAATGCCCTACTCGCCAGATTATCTTTGTTTGTTTTTTATTTTGTTTTGTTTTGTTTTGAGACTGAGTTTCACTCTTGTTGCCCAGACTGGAGTGCCATGGCACGATCTCGGCTCACTCCAACGTCTGCCTCCTGGGTTCAAGTGATTCTCCTGCCTCAGCCTCCTGAGTAGCTGAGATTACAGGTGCTCACCACCATGGCTGGCTACGTTTTTGTATTTTTGATAGAGACAGGATTTCACCGTGTTGGCCAGGCTGACCTTAGGTGATCCACTCACCTCGGCCTCCAAAAGTGCTGGGATTACAGGCATGAGCCACTGTGCCTGGCCCAGATTATTTTTAATATCTCTGATTCCCGAATGCTTCAGGAAACTGATTTGAGTAATAACAAAACTCCGATCTCTTGCACAGCCTCCTCTGTGTGAATTACTCTTTCTCCATTGCAATTCCCTTGTCTTGATAAATATGCTCTGTCTAGGAAGTGGGCAAGGTGAACCCATTGAGCAGTTACATTTTCATATAAAATTTAGAAACAGGCCGGGCCTGGACATTAGGTCATGGTATATGATAATTGTTATAAGTTGCTAGATTCAACTTTTTTGTATTTTGTTGAGATTTTGCATTTATGTTCTTAAGGGATTTGCCTCCTTGAGAAAATGCCCATATTTTTCTCTCTTGGTATGCCTTGCAATTTTTTGTCGAAAACTGGACTCTTGAGACCGGACACAGTGGCTCATGCCTGTAATCCTAACACTTTGGGAGGCTGAGGCAGGTGGATTCCAAGGTCAGGAGTTCAAAACCAGCCTGAACAACATGATAAAACCCCATTTCTACTAAAAAGACAAAAAAGTAGCCAGGCGTGGTGGCATGCACCTATAATCCTACTTACTCAGAAGGATGAGACAGGAAAATTGATTGAACCTGGGAGGTGGAGGTTGCAATGAACCAAGACTGCACCACTGCACTCCAGCTTGGGCAACAGAGCAAGACTCTGTCTAAAATAAAAAAATAAAAAATAAATAAAAGAAAGAAAGAAAATTAAAATAAAATAAAATGGGACACTTAAGATTTTTCTCTATCTTTTAAATTGTTAATGGTTGTTTAGGGACCTTTCCTGATTATTTTTACAAATACTGTATTCTTTTGTGTGTGTTGTGTGTCCAGCTAGTGTTTTGACACAAAGTAACTGGAATGCCAGGAGCTAAAACAAAGAAACAGAAAACCAATATTTTCTGTCTTTCGATTTCAACAGTTTGATTATGATGTGTCTCAGTGTGGGTCTCTTTGAATTTACCCTATGTGGATTTTATTTAGCTTCTTAGATGTGTAGGTTTGTCTTTCATGTTTGGGAAGTTTTCAGACTTTTTTTTTTTCAAATATTCTTTCTTTATCCCCATATCTCACTCTCTTTTCTTGCCTTCTGACACAATTATTTTGCATATGCAGGTATGTTTTATAGTGCCTGGTAGTCACTAAGGCTACGTTAATTTTTTTCTCACTTTTTGATTTCTGTTCCTCAGACTGAAATTCAAGGTATTTTTTAAAAAACCAATCTGTGTTCTTCAAGTTTCAATGTGCTGATGAGTGCTTTTTTAGAGTTTTTGTTGTTGTTATTTGTTTCGTTTTGTTTTATATTTCAGTTGTCATAATTTTCAGTTCCAAAATTTTACTTGTTTCTCTTTTTATAATTTCTATCTCTTTATCAGTAATCTTCATGTAGTGAGTTATTCTCATGCTATTCTACAATTCTGTTGACACTGTTTTCTTTAGTTCTTTGAACATACTTATAATAATGGCACTAAAATCTGTCTCATAAGTCTAACGTCTAGTTCTCCTCAAAGATGGTTGTTAGCGACAGCTTTCCTGCATCTCTGTATTCCCTGTATAGGCCATATTACTCTGTTTCTTCATAGTTCTCCTACATTTTTGTTTAAACTACCCATTTTAAATAACATATGTCAATCCTAGTAATCAGATCCCCAAGTTTTGTTGCTTTTGCTATTTTTTCTTGTTGCTTTTTGTTTGTTTAGTGACTTTAGTAGACTACTATGTAAAGTTTAACAAGTTCTTTTATGCAACCACTAAAATCTGCACTTGGGTAACTTTTTGGTCATCTCATGATTTCACAGCTGTTCCTCAAATATCTTGGATATATCATTTTCCCAGTCTGTTTGTGTATTGTGGTACCTCTTTAATTCTTCAACAGGCAGCTAACATCTCTGTCTTAGTCTTCATTTTCTCCTTGTGCAGAGATTTAATGTCAGTTGGAGGTGAGACACTAGGAACGTCTTTAGTTTTTCATGGACATGCACACAGTCCTGGACATGAGTGTGGTCATATAGATTCTCAACAGTATGTCAGTGTTTTTCAAAACTTTTATGGACATCTTATTCCACAGATTTTCTTTCAACGTTGTAGACTTTCGTAGACTCAATTGGTATTATCATTTCAGGCAGCAGTAAATCTTTTTTTTTTTTTTTTTTTTTTTGAGATGTAGTCTCACTCTGTTGCCCAGGCTGGAGTGCAGTGGCACAGTCTCAGCTAACTGCAACCTCTGCCTCCTGGGTTCAAGCAATTCTCCTGCCTCAGCCTCCAAAGTAGCTGGGATTACAGGCGTGTACCACCAGGCCCAGCTAATTTTTGTATTTTTAGTAGAGATGGGGTTTCACCATGTTGATCAGGTTGGTCTCAAACTCCTGACCTCGTGATCTGCCTGCCTCAGCCTCCCAAAGTGCTGGGATGACGGGCGTGAGCCACTGTGCCCAGCTGGCCGCTGTAAATCTTTAACTATTGCTGCTGATTGTTTCTTGACAAATGCACACAGGGTAAAACTATTTGCAGAGAGTGCATTCTGGATCAGCACAAGTAATGCCAAGTTCTGGGAACAGAGCTCTTCGGTTAGCTGTCTGTCAGATCAAAGAGAGAAACATTTCTGGTGATAGGACTTCTGGGGAGAACCAAACCCACCTGCCTGTTCCAGTGTCCCAGGCTGCTTATTTTCGTTGATATTCTAGTTGTGAGTTTGCTGGTTTTCATAGCTACTGAAAAATTGGAAGGAGAGTGATAAGGTCTGGGTAGATTAAAATGTTACAAAGCTAGCTGCTCTTACACAGATCTAGTCATTTTTTAAAATTAATACTCTTCAGATAAATGCAAGTATTTAGTAAATTTCTGGAGTTATGGGTTTTGTTTTGTTTTGCTTAGTTTTTTGAGATGAAATCTCGCTCTGTCACCCAGGCTGGAGCGTTTGCCACTATTTTCTTTGTCCTTTTCTCAAGTGGATTTTTAGAGGACTTTACTCTGCCATTGCAAAAGTACCCTCTATTGTTAATGTTCTTTTAGCTCATCCTTATCTTACAAATTTTTCACATTAAGGAAGTATTACTTGTGGCTGGGCATGGTGGCTAACGCTTGTAATATCAGCACTTTGTGAAGCTGAGGTGGGTGGATCACCTGAGGTCAGGAGTTCAGGACCAGCCAGGCTAACATGGTGAGATCCTGTCTCTACTAAAATGCAAAAAATTAGCTAGGCATGGTGGCATACGCCTGTAGTCCCATCTACTTGGGAGGCTGAGGCAGGAGAATCACTTGAACCTGGGAAGTGGAGGTTACAGTAAGCCAAGATTGCAGCACTGCACTCCAGCCAGCCTGGGCAACAGAGTGAAACTCTGTCTTAAAAAAAAAAAAAAGAAGTATTACTTGTATAATGAAAATTATATATTAGCATCCATATCTTTAAGTACCTAAATTCTCTTTGTATCTATATCTATATCTATAGGTCTATCTATGTATATCTATATATTTAAAGGACCAGAGCATAGACTTTGGTGTCAGAATTAATCATTATGATTGATCTAAACATTTTATTTACCAGTTCTATGACACTGCTAGATGGTTGGGCAAAGTTATTTAATCTTTGTATGTCTCCTGACCTTGTGATCCACCCACCTTGGCCTTCCAAAGTGTTGGGATTACAGGCGTGAGCCACTGCATCCAACTAAGAGTACACTTTAAATGGATATAATGTTTATTTCTCAATTATGCCTTGACAAAACTGGAAAAGCCATAATACAAGACCTTAAACACAGTACATTCTGTGGGATGAGGGAACATGGTAGTAAATGATGCACAAAAAAAGCAAATCTAAAATTTGAATTCCTCCCTTTGACTACTTGATCTTTGCCTTGTAATCAGAACCCAATGAGGTATAACAGGAAACAGTGAAACATAAGAGAGTGGCTTAAGGAAGAGGACAGAGAGATGGCTTAAAGAAGAAATAACATATGTAAATAAAGCTGAATTTCTTCTGAAGAAAATTACTGTAAAACATATTTTTTCAATCAAATCAATCTAATCAAAACATCAGAGATAAACCTAAAAAATGCATGTGAAAAAAATTCTTTGTAAAAATTTTAGTTTTGCTTTTTTCATTTAATATGAAAAGCACATGCTAACTAGGATAAATTTAGTGTTATCCACATCTTAAACTTTAAAACCAAAAAGGCTTCTTCCTGTAGTGATTCTTTTATTTTTCTTTAAAGCCACTTAATCTGTATGTTTCTTACTTATTTTCATCTAATCATGGAAGCAATGTTTACTAAGTTTTATTTGAATCCTTTTTAAAAATGTAATTATCTGGAAAATAATTTGTATTTACTGTTTAAGAAGGTTCGATTGTATTTAATATAAAGCAATAACATATTAATAATTAGCCTGGTTTAATTTTACTTCAGGATTTTGAATAAATAATCAATTTAAAACAATAGACAAAATGGAAATTCATATACTGTTAGAACTAGTAGATGTGAAATGTAAAGTTTAGGGAAATAAATGACCTTAAAACTGTGTATGATTGCATTATTTGTACAGAGGTAAATACTCCTTAGAATGTTCTCGTATATTCTAAACTGCTTAGAATTTTCAAACTTTGGCAATATTGCTATTAAAATGTGCACATCTCGAATGAATGGTAGATGCCTCCAAGGTTATAAAAGCAGTTGGTGGCAAGGCCAAGATGCAGAGAGGATTCTCCTGACTGACCAGGGCTCATTCACACTAATTTTTTCCTGCTGCCCAGGGGCATTAATCTACTCTTTCTCTCTCTAGAAAAGTCTATACTGCTGCACAAACTTACTGAATTTTGTCCTATAGCGTCTTAAATTCTTCAATATTTTGCTATCAAAGGGAAAGAAAAATACACTATTTTATTCTAAAATGAAAATGGGTGGTAGCTTACTTAGTGTGTTAACTTCCCAAGAGGATTTTCAAGTAGAACACTTGTTTTCCCTGGAGGGATAATCTCTAACTCCCCAAATATGGGCTCCTACAGCAACTTGTTTGGAAAAATACTAAGCAGAGATTCATTCTTAGTGCCAACAAAAATAACAAGCAACCTACTGTCCAGCTTGTTTGGTCTGAAACATCACATTTGTTCATGAATAATGCAGTGCAATAACTAATATGCAGTCTACAGCTTTCAGAGCTTCCACATGAAATATACCATTTAATCTTATGCCATAGGACATCACACATTCCAACTTGATAAACTGACAGAGACAAGAGCTATGAGAGAAATCAGGTGGAGTCAGTGGCTGTGATCTAGACTAGTCTCAAAATAAAGAAAGCAGGTTGTCATTACTGCTCAAGTTTTACTTACCGTAATAAGGTAACACATACCTACTGATTTTGCATAGAACCAGGTGAGAAACCCATCGCATTGTTAGTGATCTCCCATGGATGTATGTGACTGTCTAAAGGCCTTTGTTAACAATTGTTATCCTCTGTCATACACTTCAAAATTAAAAGTTTTTACTGATGACTTTGACATGGACAACTCAGCAATACAAAACACTCAGTTCTGATATATCTTTGCATAAAACTACTTAAACTCATTAAAAATTACCCACACACTTACAACAATATAAAATGTTCTCCTTCTTGATTTCATCCCATTTTTCTTTTGCATACAAACTGTAATCATGATTCTGATTGAGCCTTTTTTCCCACAGCCTTCCAACCCATAAGACTACAGCCATTTAACAAACTACCTACACTAGTTAATCACTATTTCTCTTCTTTTCCAAATTTTTAAAATTATTTTTCTAGTGCTGATTTTAAAAAATTATTTGTGAACAATAAACATAAACAATAGCATAAACAATAGCAAAAAACAAGTGTATGGGTTTATATTTTAGTTCTTTTTCAAATTTTTCCTGGCTTGAGCTCCTGTCTTGTTATCCTGATACTGTCTTTGTTAAACAAAGAATGGACTATTTTCGATGGGTCCTAGAACCTACAACTCGTTTTCTCCAAACTTGAGGTCAGAACATCTTTCTTTACTGTTAAGTTCTTTGCCAACTCTTTGATACAAGATGGCAAACATATTGTGAACTCTATCTCATTAAAAAGGAAAGACGCTGTAGTCATTGTTCTACTATCAGGTTCTAGACCTGAAAAGTAGGAGTTACACAATAGATATGTTTGAATTTTGAATGGATAAAAAAGTAAATTAATAAAGGATGCTTTTGATGCTTTAACCTGCAGTTTACATATGGGATTTTCCATCTGTATCTTTATGTATTATGTAGGTATATTTTGGATCCACTGACTCCTCAGAGATATTTTATATAGCCTTGTCATCCCAATATTTCCTTGTCTTTTTGTGTCCTCAACAGATGTAGTCAGTTTCTGAGATGAAATACAGGATTAAGAAAACTGCCTTCCTTTATATCATATATCAAGCAGGCTAAATTTGTTCATTATTATTTTTTATTTTATTTTATTTTATTTTATTTTTTGAGACGGAGTCTCTCTTTGTCATCCAGGCTGGAGTGCAGTGGCGCCATCTCAGCTCACTGCAAGCTCTGCCCCCCAGGTTCACTCCATTCTCCTGCCTCAGCCTCCCCAGTAGCTGGGACTACAGGCGCCCACCACCACGCCCAGCTAAATGTTTTTGTATTTTTAGTAGAGACGGGGTTTCACCGTGTTAGCCAGGATGGTCTCGATCTCCTGACCTCGTGATCCACCCACCTTGGACTCCCAAAGTGCTGGGATTACAGGCGTGAGCCACTGCACCCTGCCATTTGGCAGAAATTTTTAAGATGAAAAGTAAATGTAAGATATGTAAGTCTAAATTGCATCTTACAAAACTGAGTAAACCAGCAAAGTGGTGGGCCAGGTGGCCATATTAGATTGGATTTTCCTTTTATCTAAAATATTTATTTGAGGTTACTTCTGATAATTACTGTGCATGAAGCATGTTACCTAGAATTTTGACCTAGAATAAGTCAATCGTAATTATTTTAAATTATAAGAATACCAAGTCTTGCAGTGATAGCTGCACATATATATATAATGAATTTGAAATGATTGATTTAAGCTGGTCATTATGAAGGATAATATACTCCTAAGATAAGACGTTTAGAGAGAAATTCCTGACCATAAATAAGGATCAGAATTACGTAGCCTTTTCTTATCTGTGGTTTCACTTTCTGTGGTTTCAGTCACCCATGAGCAACTGTGGTCCAAAAATATTAAATAGAAAATCCCAGAAATAAACAATCCATAAGGCCTTTTTGTTTTGTTTTGTTTTGTTTTGTTCTGTTTTGTTTAGACAGAGTTTCGCTCTTGTTGCCCAGGCTGGAGTGCAGTGGTGCGGTCTCGGCACACTGCAACCTCTGCCTCCTGGGTTCAAGTGATACTCCTGCCTCAGCCTGCTGAGTAGCCGGGATTACAGGTGCCCGCCACCACGCCGGACTAATTTTTGTACTTTTAGTAGAGATGGGATTTCACCATTTTGGCCAGGCTGGTCTCAAACTCCTGACCTCAGGTGATCCACCTCCCTTGGCCTCCCAATGTGCTGGGATTACAGACATGAGCCACCATGCCCATCCCAATCCATAAGTTTTAAATTGTGCACTCTTCTGAGTCATGTGATGAAATCTTGCCCCATCCTGTTCCATTCATCCCTTCGTTTAACATAACAATGCTATAGATGCTACATAGTAGCTATCTTGTTGATCGCATCAACTGTTTGGTATCACAGTGCTTGTGTTCCATATTTTACTTAATTATGATCTTAAAGCACAAGAGTAGTGATGCTGGGATGTTGTTATAATTGTTTCATTTTATTATTATTATTGTTAATCTCTTACTGTGCCTAATTTGTAAGCTTTATCATAGGTACGTATATAGGAGAAAACATAGTACATATAGGGTTCACTACCTTCCGTGGCTTTGCGCATCCACTAAGAGTCTTGGAATGTATGACCCTTGGATAACGGGGGACTACTGTATATGTAAGTTTTTTGAGACACACACATGCCCATTATGCATTCACCATCAACTTAATTGGACTGGGCTAGATGTTCATTCTCTTCAACAGTGTCCAGGTAAATCTGATACACATCTGCAAATAAGCATGACAGTTACTCAATTTCTACTCTAATAATGGCAAGTGAAAAGTTGCATTAGTCTGAGCAAGTAATGACAAATGCTGAAATAAGCATCCCCTAATGTCAATGGCTTAATCAATAATGGTATTTCTTAGTCAAGTCATAATCTGTATGTGTCATTCAGGAAGCAGTATCCATTCATCTTCAGTTTCTAAATACTGTATTCCCAGGTTTAAGGAAAAACAGAGATCAGGCATCAGCAAGAAGGCAGAGTAGGGCATTCCATTGCTAGTACTCCCACAGAAACATCAATTTGAACAACTACACATACATGAAAATATCTTCACAAGACCTATCAAAAGTAGATGAGAAATTATAGTACCTGAATGTAGCACAGAAACAGGAAAAGACACACTGAAGAGGGCAGAAAGGACAGGTTTGTTATATAGATATACTCACATCATGCATGTTTATTGTACAGATTATTTCATCACCCAGGTATTAGGCCCAGTGCCCATTAGTTATAAGCACTAGTTACTTGGACAGAAAGGAGGAAACAAATGTCAAATACTAATGTTTCAAACACAAAGAGACAAATCTTGATATTGGCGAAGCCCAGTAAATGATGGATACTCAAAACAGAAGATTTGAAGATACATGGAATGCTGAAACATCATTCCTTCTGCTACATGATTATTCCTATTTTTACACATAAATATTTTTACTATAGAAATTTAATGGGCCAATATGCTTAGTATTAATAAAACAAATTTCTTATACTAGTCTGGCCCTATGTACCTTCTACCTGACTATAAACTACTTTCTCAGGAGTTCGCAAACAATTGTTTAGTTAGTTCAACTCTCTCAAGATTTCTGGTTTCATTGAGAAGGAAAGTCAAATCTATTTTGCATTGTGCCAATTAATGGCTCTAATGTTATGTGGTCTTCCACTCAACAACAGTTAATGAAAATAACTGTTCCAATGATTGCCAAAAAAACAGTACTTTATAATTAGAAGTTGCATTTGTCTATAAACATCACAGTTTGGAAACTAATTAGAGTTTATTTCCGATACACAACATCTGACTCATTTTCTTCCATATAAATAAGTCTGACCTTCATCTGTTAAAACATCCAGAACATACTTCAGTGCCAAGGAAGGAATCACTGACCAGTAGTTATCAACCTGTGCAATATGCAAGTCTCAGGGTGAAAGGGAATATTTTCATGGCTTGTAGGCATTTATCATTTTTATACCATAGATTTCCACTTACTATAGATTTCTACATATTTTGTGTTCTTTTCAAGGATTATGTTTGGGTCACATTACAAAACGTGGCTAAAATAAAACCAAACAGGCCACAACTTAGTATAGAATATCAGCTTGACCTTGTGGAATTATATATGAAGATATGGTAAGACTAATACAGAAGTTGCTTGATCAATATTTGTTGTAAGAACAAGTGTATACAAGAAAATTAATTTATAGGACCTCCATTTAGCTCACTAGCAATACTAGGCCTTATGTGATTTGGCATGATAAGGAACTATAAAAGTGAGACAGTCTTTTGGACTCATTCTTGTCTCTTCTTTCTGAGAAACATTACTGTCGAAACTGACACTTTTGCTATTCTCAGTCACACAGAGCATATGATAATTTTTAAAATGTAGTTGGGGACAATTCTTTGCAATCTGGAACTAATTGCATATCATGATTTGAGCCATTTATTTAAAATACTTTTTCAGAAAGTCAAAGATTAAAGATAAGTGAAAATGAGGTATGTTATCAATACCAATCTAGGGTGTAGACATATTAAGATTACAGACTACTAAACAAATTTTAAGTGCATTATGTTAAATGGAAGGATTTAAATCAATCACTAAAAGGCTTGTCTAAGTAAGTGCAACAAACGGAAATCTAAGAATCAATGCAATTAAAGCATGAAGTTGCTACCAGGGAGAACCACATGTAAGCTAAAAAGGGACATTCTGAATTAAGCAATTCTGGAATACAAACATACATTTCTAATAATATTGTAGGAAAGATGTGGAGACTCAAGTTTCAGTTTGCATCCTTACATTTGGTAAGGCCAGTCATTCCTGTGGTTTCAGTTGTTGTTAATAGATTAATGACTTCCACATCTTTATAACCAATAAGAGCTCTCCCCAAAACATAAACACACACTAATGAACAACTACATAAAATATATCTCCATCTCTGGTTTATTCACGGACTTTAAAAATAACTAGTTATATTTAAATAATAACCCATCGTCTCTAACTACATCTCCTGGGCTTCTTTTTTAATGGCATTTCATGAGTAATGCCCAATTTTATACATAAGAAATACATAAGATACTGCAAGTTATTCTTGATTAACCACCGTTTCTTCACACTTCCATGTATGGCATCTCAAAGAAGATACAAAGTTCTACTCAACGTACTTTTTTAGTTCTGATAACTATCATATCCACTTAGATTGCTTCAACAACGTCTTCTCTAGCAGAAACTAGATACAGTCACTAGTTTTGCCTCCATTCCCATGGTGATATCAGATTGATCTTCTCAAAATTCACATTTGACTATATGTTTCTGCTAAATAAAACCTTTTTAATGACTGCCTATAGACTAAAATTCAAAACCTTTTGCAGCAGGAGTTAGCAAGTTATGACCCATGGGCAAATCTAGCCCACCACTTGTTTTGTTAAGCTCTGGAAGTGAAGAATAATCTTTACATTTAAACAATCATTGCACTGTAAATGATTATACAATTGCCTACACAATATCCTTGATCTGTTTCTTGGCTTGTGAGCCTAAAATATTTACTCTCTGGCCCTTTACAGGACATGGCTGCAGATCCCAGTGCTAGGGGATTGTAGAGAGCCCATTTTACATGTTACCCTCATCAGCCGCACCTCTCATCACACCACTGAAACCTACTCTCCAAAAAAAAGACAATTCCAGGAATTGTTTAAATTTAGAAATAAAAATGTTCATTCACACCTCTGGGTCTTACCTCAGTGACATCTTAGCCTAGAACATATTCGCCTCTGGTACCTTCAATAGGATTAAACCCTTTTTTCTTCCAGGAAAACTACTGAACTTCATTGTTCTAAGGCAGGTTCTCTGTTCTCCGACAAACCATTTTTTAAATCTATGTAAAACTTGATCCACAATGCAATATGGGGTAGTTTGCATTTCCCAAATGCCTGCCACAGTAGCTCCCATTCAATAAGCTCTTCTGCACTGTGACTTGCCATACCCCTATAAAGAGATGGGGTCTATATCTCTACTCCTTGAATCTGGGCAGGACTTGCAACTGACTTGACTCATAGAACATGTCAGAGGTGACACTATGCCAGTTATGAGAAGATCCTTTAAGAGGCCTCTGGCAGCTGTGATTGCTGCTACTTGGACACCAGTCTCTGTGTAAGCATTGTGTTTGCCCTGGTTTCACCATGTGGTAATAAGCCTAAGCCACATTTACATGGCAATTGAGATGCTAGGTAAAGACAGAAAGAGAGAAGCCAAGAGACAATAAGACGTCAATCAAGTAAGTGAAAAAAAACCATTATAGAAGTGGGTCTTCTGGTCATGAGGCTGCAGCTGACACCACATGCACCAGAGACCTATTGTTCAGCTAAGCTCCTAAATGTCTGACCTACAAAATATGAGCAAAGTAAAATTGATACTTGAAACCAATAGCGTTTGAGGTGGTTTTTGAAATGCAATGTATAGCTACAACAAAGTAATTGCTTTCTGACTAATTTGTTTTCCTCGTTTGAATGTAAGGTTTAGGTGGCTGAATAAGACTCTCTTACTGAGCTTGTTTCCCAGAGCCTGGACTGTAACAAATGCCTGTTACATGCTTATTGAATAGATCAATGAGTTTTCATAGTTCAGTGTAAGATTGAATATGTAAATGGATCAAGTTTCAGGGAAGTGTACAGCTAATAGGTCCTGTTTTCTATGGAGAGAAGAAAGAAAAAGGAAGATTAAAAAAAGGAAATGGAAATAAAGTTTGGAGAGCAGATTTAAGGCGGCTTTAAGTGAAGACAAAAATAAGAAAGTATTAGGGAGGAAGAGGTGGTTTGAAATTGTTGGAGGTTCCAAAGACCCTCCTGGTTAGATTATTCACAAGGTGGGCTCAGCATATTGTCCTACTCATGACTATGATTTACTGTGGCAAATGCACTTAAAGCAAAATGGCAAAAAAAAAAAAAAAAAAAAAAAAAAAAAAAAAAGCACATAGGGTGAAGTCCTGGGGAATCCAGGCACACGTTTCTAAGAGTTTTTCCCAGTGGAGTCATAGAGTCATATAGGAGTCACTTAATTTTCCCAGCAACGAGTTGTGACATTTGTGAAATTTTGACAGCCAGGGAAGGTCATTAAAGACTTAGTACTCAGGATTTTTGTTGGGGTCTAGTCAAGTAGGCAGCTCCTGCTGGCACATGCATAAATTACAGGCTGCCACAAGAAAAACAGATGTTTAGTATAAATCATACTGTTTGTACAAAGAGTTCAGACATGGTCATTCGCTCTTATCAGTTCTGAGCATGGGGGAAACCTGAAAGCTAAGTTCCAAGATACCAGCTAAGCGCCAACTCTATAAGGAGGCATTTGAAAGAATGGCAGTGAGACTTTCTATATTAAATCTTTTTAACATAGAAGAGAAGAGTTATGGTTCCTACAGCCTATCCTCCGCCCTTTTAGACACCATCATCAAGAAAGCATTTGTGACTCTAGAGGAAAAATACCTAATGACTGTTGTGTTAAGCTATTGAGTAAATTAATTCCATTAAAATAGTCCTCTACCCAAATGTACTTAATACAACTTTTAAAAAGTTAAGCTTTCATGAAAGATAAGTGAAACCATTTCATATAGCTCTTATATTAAAAGAGAATGTTCTTAAAATTTTGTTGGTAGATTTAGGGAGTACAAGTGCAGTTTCGTTAGATGATATATTGCGTAGTGGTGTAGTCTCTGCATTGTAATGTACTCATTACCCCCGTAGTGAACATTGTACCCAATAAGTAATTTTTCAACTCTTATCCCACTTGCACTATTGCACCATTTGGAGGTTTTTTTTTTTGAGACGGAGTCTCGCTCTGGCACCCAGGCTGAAGTGCAGTGGCGCGATCTCCGCTCACTGCAACTTCCGCCTCCGGGGTTCGAGTGATTCTCCTGTCTCAGCCTCCCCAGTAGTTGAGACGACAGGTGCCCGCCACCACACCCGACTAATTTTTTGTACTTTTGGTAGAGACGGGGTTTCATCATGTTAGCCAGGATGGTCTTGATCTCCTGACATCATAATCCCCCCACCTCAGTCTCCCAGATTGCTGGGATTACAGGCATGAGCCCATTTGGAGTTTTTAATGTCTGTTATTTCATTCTATATGTCTATAAGTACCTATAATTTAGCTCCTAATTATAAGTGAAAGCATGTGGCATTTGACTTTCTATTTCTGAATTATTTCACTTAGAATAATGGTCTCCAGTTCCATCCATGTTGCTCCAAAATACATGATTTTATTTTTTGTTATGGTTGAGTAGTATGCCGTGGGATGTGTGTGCGTGTGTGTGTTTATCTAAAATATATATATATACACATATATGGATAGATATCAAATTTTCTTTATCTAATTATCCATTAATAGACACTTAGTTGATTCCATGGCTTTGCTATTGTAAATAGAGCTGCAATAAATGTATAAGTGCAATTGTCTTTTTGATAAAACAATTTATTTTTCTTTAGGTAGATATCCACTAGTGGGCTAGCTAGATCAAATGGTGTTCTATATTTAGTTATTTGAGAAATCTCCATACTGGTTTCCCTAGAGGTTGTACTAATCTTCATGCCCATACTAGTGTATAAGCATTCCCTTTTCTCCACTTCTTCAACAAGATCGGTTGATTTCTGACTTTTAAAATAATAGCCATTTTGACTTGTGTGAGATGGTAATTCATTGTGATTTTAATTTTAATTCCTGTGATGATTAATGATATTGAACATTTTTTAACCCGCTTGTTGGCTGCTGTGTGTCTTCTTTTGAAAAATGTCTATTCATGTCCTTTTCCCACTTTTTGTTGGCTTTTTTTTTTTTTTTAATTATTTGGTGATTTGAGTTCCCTGTAGATTCTGGATATTAGCCCCTTGTCACATGCATAGTCTGCAAATAATTTTTCCCATTCTGTATGCCATATTTTTAATGTCTTTTTTTTTTTCTATGCAGAAGCTTTTTTAGTTTAATTAAGTTCTATTTGTTTCTGTTTTTGTTGCATTTGCTTTTGAGGACTTGGTCATACATGCCACCCAGGCTGATGTCCAGAAGAGTTTTTCCCATGTTTTCTTCTAAGGTTTTTATAGCTTCAGGTCTTACATTTAAGTCTTTAATACATTTTGAGTTAATTTTTGTATATGGTACCAAATATTTATTGCTTATCTGCTGTGTGTACAAGGCGTTGTGCTAGGGTTCTTACTGATGGTTGTGAAATAAGGACTTCCCATTTGGATTTAAGGGAACAGTATGGAAGACCTACTTATCAATAAAAAATTACTATTTGACCTGGCAAGGACTATAATAGAGGCCTATGTAATTTACCTTGTACATACCAAAGGAGATAGCTGGTGCTGTTGGGAAAGATATTGGGGATTTTCTCTTTCCTGAAGGGCCGAGTCCAAAGCTCAATTATGAGTAGGATTTAGTAGGCCTAAGAAGGACTTTCCTTTCCAGCACAAAGAATAGTGTAAGAAAGGGCTTTATATTCCAGAGCACATTTTAGAGAATCGAAGTAAAATCTGTTACTGGAATGTAGGTCTTAGAGAGAAAAATTAGAGGTGAAAATAGAGAATCAGGTAAATTGAGATCATCAGTTGTATTGCATGTCCCGTTAACAGGTCTGAACTACCAATAAACACAAGCTTCTGAAGACCTGAAAGTGAAAAGACAAGGTTAGAGTACTTAAACACAGATTTTTCAAAGCCTGGTAGAAAGAATAAAACAGAACAGTGTTTCCCTTACTTTGGTCATTCTTATTAGCCCTTTAGGTTTCTAAATCCCTGTGCTATTATAAACTGCTTTCTTTATATAAGATATAAGCTAACTTTAAATTCTTTTCCCTATGCAATTTTTTTTGGGAAAAAACATAATTTATATTTTATACATACAACTTATAAATATGTACAAATGCACATGCATATATAAACAGATTGTCTATACCTATGAAATAAAACACATGTTATCAGATGTTTGACAGAAAATTACTAGGCCAATTTTTATGTATATGTATTTTATGATGGATTTTACGTTAAATGTATAAATTATGAAACAAATATTAATTCCTGTACTCCGAAAATATTTTTGTACTGTCAGTGATGGAGGATACTGCAATAGTTTCTAAGACATGGCAAGGGTGTTCTGCTTCTGGCCATAGAACAAACTAGCTTATTTTAAAAAATTACCCCTAGTAAAGCAACACATAACATTTCAGTATAAAGTATTATTTTAAAATCATATCTCTTGACTTAGCTGACGACAAATAAAGAAATTCATCAGGGACCTGAACCCTCAAGAAAATGAGAGTCCTGAAGAGTATCATAGACTTACTTTAAGAAAAGTAAAAAATTATTCTGGAGAAAAGGTCTGAAAATTAAGAAAAATCCATTGTTATATCGCTCCCTAGAAATGAGAGGGACTCCCACCCAAAATCTGATTTGGATGTCAAGACTGATAATGCTACACACAGAAAATTTGGAAAGATTTTTATTCACATAGTGTGGTTTTTGGGGAGAGCAATCAGATTCTCCAAGCTGATCTAAAAATAGGTCTAGAGAGCAGGGATGGGAAAGTGGTGGCTTGGGCTTTTTATGGTAAATGAGGAGTTGGGGTTGAGGTTGGGGTGAAAGTTCTTGTGCAAAGGCAGGGTCTTGCATGCTTGGAATTTCCCAGAGCAACTGAGCCTTCTTTTCATTTCCCCAGATTTGGGTAGAAGGGGAAGAAGGAAGGGTGGATCTTAAAATGTGTTAGCAGATAAATGCCAAAAGTATCATCTCACTCATTAGTATAGCTGCTAAAAAATTGAAATGTTAAGAAACAATAAGAATAGCTTATTAGATTCCAGCTCAGGTTCTGTGATTTGTTTGTTTGTTTATTTATTTAAATGGTAGAGACAGGGTCTCATTTTGTTGCCCAAGCTGGTCTTGAACTCCTGGTCTCAAGCAATACTCCCCCCTTGGCCTCCCAAAGTACAGGTGTAAGCCACTGCTCCCACCCTGTGATTTGGCTGTTTTTTTGGTCCTAGCAGAGTTTATGAGAAATTACATATTTTTGAAATATAAATTAGTGCATCAATTAATTAGTGTGGGAACTGAGGAGGAGCGTAGCTTCCAGAGCTAAAGAAGAAAATGCTATGTTGGGGATTATATAGGTTGGAAATTAAACTCTTTGCTATATTAAAATTTAAATAAAAACACAGAAATCTTTTTAGGCCTACTAGGAATCTGTGTTATTTTTCTATAGCACTAACTAGAAAATAAAAGTTTTCAGGAACATTTCTTGTCTAACTTAACCACCATGAAGAGACTTACACAATGAGAAAAACATCATTGTTTTTGTTTTTTCTTGCTTCCTGATTTTTTAAATTCATTCAGCCACATCTTAAATTTTTCCAAGATCCTGACAACTTGTATTATTTTGAATATCATACAATGACTCATACCAGTTAAAATAATTAATTTAGAGGTGACAGATAATTTATTAATTTAATGTGATGGCAAAGGGCCTTTTCTGTGCCCAGCATTGTACTTACTGCTATGAGGAAATAAATACAAGAAGACATAACAAAATTGAAGTAGAAACAACAAGCACAAACACAAAAGCAATTCACAGGGTGATATTCAAAATAAAGCTAGTCAATGTTATATGAGAAAATGTGGTTTGAGGCAGGCTTGAAGAAACTCACTGATTAGCAAAAATCAAGAGGAGGCAAATTCAATGATTAAAATACAAATATAGAGATTACCAGGATATGTCCAGACAAAGAGAAGAATAATGAGGCAAGAGTGGTAAAACTAATGACTACATTTCAGGATCTGCTTGGAGAAGGAAGGATATGCTAAATCAAACAGTAAAATTTAGAAATTGTGATGAGTAGCCCAATAGGACGTTTTTATTGTTTACATTCATTCTACATACAAAAATCATCTTCTAGTCTGAAATTTTGCCTCTAGGCTTCCCTAATGGAAACAATAGTTTTTTTTTTATATAAAATATTTCATTGACTGTCTAGTACAAATATTAATTGTCTGAGTTTTAAACAGTTTTCCTAGGTTTTATCTTATTTCACTCTCTTATTAAAAAAATCTATAAACCTCTTAATTGCCTTTGAATAAAATCCATATTTCTTTATGTGCTGCTCAGAATAATTATGATCTGGTCCCTAAGTACATGTCAATCTTTATTTTCAACAAAATCTCTTTTCATCCACTCCAATTATATGAGTTTCTTGTTTTTTGTAAAAAAATTTCCATCAGTGGGCTTACCTACATATTGATTATTATTCTCTTTTCCTCTTTCTCATATTTTTATACAATATTTAACTACTCTCTCTTCTCTGTCTCTAAGTGATTATATTATATATGAAATATAGATCTTTTACTCACCTACACACCACCTCATCTCTGTCAAGGAGGGGCTCTGACATGATTCAAATACTAGAAAAATATTGGGCGTTATGGGCCAGAGTTTGAGTGTGAAAGGAACAAAAAATCTTAAACATTTTTGCGTCCATAGAGAATACCTACTTTATTTTAGATTCTAGTTTCTGAACTCACACTTTCTACAGTTATGTTGCGTTATTTGCATTGGCCTTTGAGAGTGGTACACAAAGATGGACTTGAGGCATCCTCAGCATCACAGGGAAGTGTATTACATGTGGAGAAACCAAACTGGTTCCAGAAAAATGGAGGATCTATCCAGGTCACTCAAGCGGTCTTTTATCTAAGACTAAGAGGAACTCTCATTTTACAGTGATCCTTAGCTCTGGGGAACCACACCACTACTTGGAGCTGATGTCTCATGAGAGCAAGTAAAGTGATTTTGTTTTCTATGGCAGTGTCCTCTATCAGAGTAACGAATGAGACAATTACATCGCCACTGCTTCTCTACCTGAGAACACAATTTTTATGAAGGTTTTCTGTGCTATCTTTCTCAGCAGTATATTTTTAGTGCATAGCACAATGCCTTTTATATATCAGGAACTAAATAATTATTTATTGAATGGGTGAAACAGAGAGATGATAAACTCAAGAACCTACAAATCTTGGGCAAGATCTCCATCATCACCAAGATTCACACAGCAAAATTGCAGGTCATGTTTAGGTGTTTGAAAAACAATTTAAGAGTTTTAAGCAGGAGATTAACAATAAAATATGCATACATATATGCTGTCTCTGGCTATAAAATGAACAATAAGTTTTAATGAGATGGAATTTGATGATAAGAGACCACTAATGTGTTTATTACTGTATATAAAAGGGTCTTCATGGAGAAAGAGAGAAGTGGACACATTCAAAATAGCTTTATGAGATAAAAGCAATGGGCCTATGTTATGGGTTGTATGTAAGAAAGGAGGGAAAAAGAAGTTTCTAGGATAATTCAGGTTTCCATCTTGGACAACTGGATGAATGTTGATGTCATTTACAAAGATGAACAGAGAGAAGGAGAACACCACCACGGAAAACATACATTCAGTGTGGGGACACTTCCTTCTGATGGAATCTCAAAATGTCTGAGTGAAACATTTTGCCAGATTGTATACCTAACTCTTCAGGTCATTAAGAGGTTTGTGAGAGAAATAATAATTTAGAAATCATCAGAACTGAGTAATCTGCACCATAAACATAGGTAAGATACACTAGGGAGAACACAGAAGCATAAAAGAAGAGGGAATTCCAGAAATGAGCCTAAGAAATGCCAATATCCAATGCCTTGGTATAGAATAATGAGATATAAGAGACTAAGAAAGAGCTTGCAAAGCAAGAGGAGACTACAGAGTTATGGAAGACAAAGGATGGAAATTTTAAGAAGTAGATAACAGTATTTGAGGTATTATTGAAAAATAAAGTTAAGAGAAGACAAAATATGTCTCATGGGTTCAGCAACATGTAATTAGTGATTTTAGCAAGAATCTTTGTTTGTCAAAATTAGGGCCAAAGAGAAGTATGATACATTGAATTAAAGAGAAAATAATAGGAGGTGAAATAATGAAAGCGAAATGTAGGAAAGAATAACTTTTTGGCAAGTTTGGCTTTTAAAGAAGGAGAGAAAACAGTAACACCCCCAGTCCTATCCCCACACCCTCTGAAAAATGAACAAGAGCAGAGCAAGTGGCGAGTTTATTGGTTGTTTTGTCTTTTGCTTTTTTCCTCTCTCTCTTTCTGAGAGGGAGTCTCTCTCTGTTGCCCAGGCTGGAGTGCAGTGGCCCGAACTTGGCTCACTGCAAGCTCCGCCTCCCGGGTTCACGCCATTCTTCTGCCTCAGCCTCCCGAGTAGCTGGGACTACAGGCACCCACCACCACGCCCGGCTAATTTCTTTTTGTATTTTTGGTAGAGATGGGGTTTCACCGTGTTAGCCAGGATGGTCTCGATCTCCTGACCTCGTGATCCGCCCGCCTCGGCCTCCTAAAGTGCTGGGATTACAGGTGTGGGCCACCACGCCTGGCCATCTTTTGCTGGTTTATACTTGTTTGAAGATGGGGGAGACTTGAATATGTTTAAATATTTCTGATAAACACCTAATTGTGAAAGACGATGAAAGACATCTTGAATATTACCATTGGCCATCTTTAGGTATATTACAGGCCCAGACACAAAGTCTAAAGTAGAGAGATCTCTAAACAAGCATTTGTTGATAGGAGTTCACTCCACACTCACCGGCCATAGTAAATCTGTCTGGACTGCCAATTGAACAGGAAGCTCAAGGACAGGGATCCTTCTTTTCCTGTCTTCCCCACCCATGATAAAAGCAGTGCAGAGCACTCAGTCAATGGGGACCAAGTACATCCACCCTTTTCCTTATTCTCCATTGCTTAGGACAACTCCTGGCATAGAGGATGCTTGATATAATTATTTGTTGTTAAAGTAGATACATAAATGAATGAATGAGAAAATAAATCCAATCAGATAGGTCCTCATGAAGCCTCTGCCACCTGTTTTCTTAATTCTACAGTGTCAGAGTGTGAAGACCATGGGACTGGTCTTCAAAAGATCAATTCACCTGGAAATTTATCTGATTCTTGAAGAGGACCACATAGATAACGAAATCCCACATTTCCTCTCCCATGTTCAGTCTATTTTGTAGTATTTATTTTGATACAAATGGAATAACTTTGTTTACCTTAATGGTACTTCTTATAGACTTTTTTGTTCAGTTCAGTTTCTTTTCATACAGAAACCTCTGGGCAAGGACATCCACACAGCACCAGTTTTTATTATTATTTTTAAATTAAAAACTGAAAATACATTTCAGACGAACTCACTGTCATTGCCTTGTGAGTATGTATTTTATCTCTTTTTTTTCTTGACTACCTGTTAGATGTGCAAGAATGCTTCCCATAACTATATTTTAAAATATAACAGCAAACTGGTGAAGAAAAACAATAATATACAGTATTTGTTTAGAAATACAATTTTCTGAGAAAAAAATAATTTAAGCACAAGCTTGATGTAGAAGCTCTTAGCCAACGAGCACAATATTTGGCAGCTGTCTTCTTTGCTTATTGGGAGCAATTCTTGCCAGCTGTCTTCTTTGCTTTTTGAAAATGAATAAAAAATTTACCCTGTGTTTTGACTGCAAAACATGTTCTCTTTTTTAGCAGGGCTTCCTTATAGCTGTGTGATGTTTCATTAACTTCACTGTAGTATGTAGTGGAAAAGCAGTTCCCTGCGTTGTTGCTGAGACAGAGGATACATGAACCAACAATGTCCCCCTTTCTTTCAACTCCACACATCGTTGGAGTAACAGAGAGATCATTCTGTGGCTTTAAAAGCGACGCTGGTAGGAAGAAAGAAATAGGATGAATTCAACAACTCTAATAATAATAATTTTTTTCTATGGCATCCTGTGAATACAAATTCTATTATCTGGTTTAGGCATATTAGTTTTAATTCATGACAATGATTCAGAGGTACTAAAAATAACAGAAACATGAAGCAATGTTAATTCAAGATCACACAGAGACTAATCATCACATCAATTATGTCTTATCTTAAAGCCTAAAATGTGATATACTATGTAGATTTATAAAAAATGTTATGTTTTTTACATGATTTTTATTTTTAAAACGGAAATAATGCATTGTTGTTTTTTAAAATATTGAATGGTGCAAAAAGGCTTATAATGAAAAGAAACACTTTTAGTTCCAGATGTCTTTCTTGGTATTACTCTCATTGCTATAATGTCAACAATATGTTATCTGTTTATTTAATCATTTGCGTAATATCTAAAAACTATCTACTAAGAAAATGAATTCTCCAGTTACACTTCTCCCATAGCTCCCAAATATTGGTAGTTCATGTATAAACGTTGCTTTGACTCTTCTGACTTTCTTTACTTTGGATATCATGGTTTAAATTTCCAGTAGCCCTAAGTTGTTCCTTTTTAAATAATATTACCTTTTTTCATATAGATGTGGTATTTTCATAATTCTCTCTGAAACTATATATTAGAATCATTTTAAAATAAAATTCCCTGAAATAATTTTTTTCCTACAGTACAAGCTATTTTGGGGGATTAATAACACTTTTTAACAATTAATTAATTATTTTTTTAAAGATGGGGTTTTGATCTGTCACCCAGGCTGAAAGATAGTGGCATGATCATAGCTCACTGCAGCCTGGAACTCCTGGCCTCTAGTGATCCTTCTGCCTCAGCCTCTCCCGTAGCTGGGACAACAGGCGCACACCACCACACCTGGTTCTGAATTTATTTTTTAATTGACACATTGTCTATATTTATGGGGTACAATGTGATGTTTCAATACGTATCTATGTTGTATATGATCTCTAATTTTTATTCTCATCATTTCTTAAAATAACTGTCATTTTGTTTTACAATTGGATGTGCGTGAGAATGTGTGTCCTTGTATGTGCATATGTGAGTGTGTGTGTGTTTCACATGAAGCTCTTAAATGGTGACACTGGTCTCTAGAGCTTGCTAGGTGGGAGATTTCACCTCAGGTTTACTTGTCCAGAAGCCCAAACAGGTCAAGAAAAGGATTGGTTAAGGTTCACCTGTTTCATACTGAGACATTCAATTAATCCCCCTCCTTTCAACTCCAGGTCTCCTGCTCATCTCCTCGGGATCTGGCACTTGGAAGTTTGCCCAGATTTCTGCTGGGTTGAGTGCTCCATCCATTCGTTCTGATTCTTCAGGTCACATGATCAAAGATGCAGTATCCCTTGCTTTAGCAAATACTGCATAATTTATTCTGTCTTGTTTTGAAAGTTTGTCGAATCTCTTAGCAACTGATGACCTCTATCTTCTTTTCATATCTTGGTAGATTTATACCTTTTAATTTTTTTTGGTGTAATCATCATATAGCCATGGAAGAAAAAGAAGAGGAATCTGCATGGTCATGTCCACATCCATGACGGAGTGTTTTGTATGACTTTGAGGTTACATTATTTTCATTCTTTTAAATTGTGTGCCCACTTTAGGTAGGGATGGCAACTGCATATAGTCTCAATACACTGCACAAGTCCTGCCAAGTTGCAATGTCTTCTGAGACAATGCAGACAGAACCTAACTGGAACTTATACTATTTGTAGTTCAAAGGTTTGCATTAAAGACAATAATCAACAGAACATTCTTACTGATTATGCAAGACCTAGCAAGTAAACAATGAGTAACTTTAATAATACATTCTATTAGAACACATTCTTCAAGGATTTTTTGTTTTTTTCTTTCTTTTGGAGACAGAGTTACACTCTTGTTGCCCAGGCTGGAGTGCAATAGTGTGATCTTGGCTCACTGCAACCTCCGTG
Source organism: Macaca nemestrina (assembly GCF_043159975.1). Taxonomy (NCBI): domain Eukaryota; kingdom Metazoa; phylum Chordata; class Mammalia; order Primates; family Cercopithecidae; genus Macaca; species Macaca nemestrina. The sequence goes on along the minus strand of NC_092137.1, from coordinate 83,781,804 downwards.
TCCCGGGTTCAAGCGATTCTCCTGCTTCATCCCCCCAAGTAGCTGGGATCACAGGCATGCACCACCACACTTGGCTAATTTTGTGTTTTTAGTAGAGACAGGGTTTCTCCATGTTGGTCAGGCTGGTCTCAAACTCCTGACCTCAGGTGATCTGCCTGCTGCGGCCTCCCAAAGTGCTGGGATTACAGGCATGAGCCACTGTGCCTGGCCTCTTCAAGCATTTTATGCCCCTGCCTGCTTATAATGTAAAAAAAATTTAAATGTGACATCAACCCATCTAAATACAATGTAATGTGACATCCATGACTCTTTCCAATGTATTATTTTATTTGGGTTTTTGGGGCTAAGAAAATTCTGTGAAGTAAACCACAACGAAAAAAGAAAAGAAAGTGTCATTATTTTCAATTTAGAGATGTTAGCATTTGGGTTTAAGATTAAATTATCACAGGTTATATTACTATGGGGCTGAATTTAAATGACTTTTCCAATGATATTTCTGTCTCACTGCTCTGTCTGCTAGACCTAGAGATACGTACCTCCCACCTAGTACTTATGTGCATATTTCAAACAATTGTAAAAATTCTAGGCAGTCTTACAGTCCCAACTTAGTAAATTTAAATGTATCCTGCCTACAAATTATGTTTTGTGTGTTTACTTTCACTTGCTAATTATGCTTTACATTCCACCATTAAAACTTAATTTTATTAATTTAATCCAGGTAAGTATTTTGTCCGCCTTACAATAGGTTCTTCAGAACATGAGGCTTTAAATTTGTTCAAGCTGAGATGGAATATATTCATACCATTTTCAAAAGAGTTTTGAAGAGCAATAATGTGGTAGAGGATAACTAACTACTACCTCCCAGAATGTATTGGAGTTACTATTCTTTTTTTGCCAGTATTTGTCCAAAGGGCAGATTTGGTGCACTAATAAAAAACGAAAGAGCCATTTCATAAATTTGGTTAGGATTAGTCCATTCTGGGGACATGCACGTAGCCCTATCTTTATAACACATTCACTAGTTTTAATCGCAACCTAAGCTATCATATGAATGCAAGAGGATAGCTCTTGAATTTCTGTCTTTTTCCCTGAATTCCCTTTTTTATGACTACTTTAAATAAAAACTGCATTCATTTACAGTGTTTAGTGAGAGCACGGGCATATCTACGTGACTAACTGGATTGATTCTTCATAGTTCAGTGAGTGAGCAATTGAACAGATCATTGTGCAATCAATGCAATCCCACAAGCAAATTGACCATACTTCAAAAAAGCCAGGCTTCTCATATCAGTTGTGTTAAGCACATCATGAGAGTTCTGCAGTGCCTGTATAAATGTTCTAACAAATCAATAGCATTTTGATTTGCTTATTCTAGTGACAGAAGCATAAAGGAAGGAGAACTAAGCAAAGACTGAAGAGGTCATTTTGAAGTCCAATACTTCTATTAATTAGCCCTATAAAACTTGGAAGACACAAAGAGCATAAACAAGAAAGCAAGGGATAGGCGAGATGTGAAGTTTTGATCTGAGGTGCCTGTCTTTAGAAGAGAGGCGCTAGCTAAATTTGAAGCAATGCTTTCAAACACCAGCTGTACAATTTAGGTACTCTGATGGACTGATACATCTTAAGTAGCTCGTGATCTGAACCTGAGGTCTCCCTCACACCAGAAAAAGTTTAGGACACTGCTGTTGATTCATGAAAGCTATATGTGATGCTTTATGACATGTCAATTTGACTGAGCTGAAATATATTCCCCAGAATTCCCTGTCTAGTCATTTTTAGTTAGAGTAGACTACAAGGGAGATTGTCTCACAGGAGTTGGCAGACAGAGGAAGGCAGCAGCCACTATCTACCGTACACACACTTTCTCCTAGTACTTCAATCAAACACTAGTGTATGTGCTGTTTTGGGATTTTGCAAATGTAATTAAGCTCCATTATCAGTTGGTTTTGAGGTAATCAAAAGGTGGGATATTCTGTTGCCCCAGACTTAATTATGTTGAATCTCTTTTAAAAGGGACTAAGACCCTCTATCTGAGATGCAGAGAGAAGAGAATGCAAAGAAGAGAGAAAACAGTGGAATCTTCTACATTCTAAAACCCCCACACCTACCTTGCTGCTGTTGATCTACTGATTCACCTTGTCAGTATGAAGTGGCAGCTAGGCCTGCAATTGCTCTACTTTCTCTCTGGATCTTTCTTCAGTTTCTATAATTCTTGATGATTCCTGAGTTAGGTGTGTGTGTGTGTGTGTGTGTGTGTGTGTGTGTGTGTGTGTATGTGTATGTGTATGTGTGGGTTCAGCACCATGGGAAAGGTACCCAGTTTCTACAGGATACTTCTCTAGGTGAGAAGCAAACAAGAATTGACACAGGCTTCAGACCAACCTTGTTAGGTTTCTTCTCATACTTATGTGATCCAAGCTGCACATGTTCTTCTCTGCATGCCTGTGGACTCGAAGCTATAGCATTAGATGCAGGGATAGCTGTGCAACTACTTGGTGAGCCCCCACAAATTTCCTATCAATAAATATATAATGTATATTTGTAGTATGATTTTATACATTATAAATGTATACATAGGTAAACATTTATGCATTACATATTCACATTTATATATTAAACTATGTAAATGACCTATGTATTTAGTATATAGACCTACTGATGGATAAACCATGTGAGATATAAAGAGAAATTGTAAAAATTCAGGAATGTGAATACTCAAATCCTGTCTACAAGTCACTGTCTTTTACTCTTCTGAAAGTACCACAGATAAAGGTGCACAGAGGCCTAAAGTGAGCATTATATGAGCCCTAAATCAGATTGAGCTCCAAATCTAAGTGTGCACCATAAGTGAATTAAGACTCAATGCAAGGATTCTCAAGCTTGGTTGCATATTAAAGTAACCTAAAGATTGTTTTATGAAGTAAACTTATGCTTGAGTTCCATCCACATACATTTTGATTTGACTGACCTGTGTAGAATAGAAACAACAAACAGGTATTTTTTTTGTAAAGCTCCTATGGGGCTGTCATAGGCTGGCCAAGTTGAAATCTGTGCAGCTCATGGGGAAGACCAATTCTACCCAGTTTAGAGGCAGGACAAGGTGCTAACTTTGACTTCTTAATTAGCCCTAGGCCTAATCTTAATCTTCTGCAACTTGCCACCATACAGTAAGAACAGACCAGGTGAAGAAAGTGGGAGTCAATGATTCAGTAGGAGGACTCGTAATTTTATAAAGGCATCAAAGCCAATCTGCTCACCTTGGGCGTTTTCAGGTTGGTGTATTTTCCAGACAGGAATAGCTAGCTCTCCCAGCCCACACTTTGCAAGTTACGCAAGAGAAAAACTCACCAAGAGGGAGGCAAAATCTCATTTAGGCTGATATATGAATCAATTTAATTCTTACATTGAAACGTATAACACATACACTATGTCTTCACAGAATGTCCTTTCCTTGACAACCCCCAAATCTTGGTGGAGGAATTAGGATGGAGGTGGAGATTGTCAGAGACAACCACACTAGACACAGAGGTTGTACATCTAAATTCATAATAATGAAGATGAAATATTGACTTGTCTACAGAATCTTTCATTGAAAACAAAGAAATGATTCTAATTATGGTGATAAATAGGCCAGGTTAGAGTAGAATTAAGTCAGAGTTGGAAACAGCATGTTATTTTTTCCTTCCTTCTTTTGCCTTCATCTATCTTTACATACATTTACCATGGTTATTAAGACAGAAGGATGGAGGAGTCAGCTGATCTCATTTCTAATTATCTATATACGGTAAATGAATGGAATTGAATCAGGACATCAGGTAATTTTTTTGAAAAGATACAATTAGGGTTTCTAGAGGTAAAGGCAGACCCAGGCAGCACTGTGAAGCTTGTTCTAAGTGTGTCTAATAGTCTTCTCTCCTACAACCCTCAGACTTTCTCTTTTTCTCTTCAATGGCTATGTACCTGGTTTTCCAGATCTAAATATTAAAACATCATCCCTGAAAAAAATAAGGAAAATAATTTTACCTAGTTATTTATAAAGCACTTTGCTATAAGTCAGGGACTGAGTTAAGCATGTGACATACATTAATCTACAAAACTTCATACTGACTTGAGTGAATAGATATTATTACCCCAATTTTTCCGATAGTAACATTGGGATTCAAGGAGATTAAGTTGGTTGTGAAAAGTCATACAACTAGAATGTGGCAGAGCCAGAATTAAAACTTAGGCTTACTCAATTCCAAAGCACACATTCTCATTCCTCAGGAGACAATGCTTTTCTTTATACCATAACATCTGAAATCCCCTGGCCCTCACCTCCATTTGCATAATGTCAGTAAAGGACTATCTATGTATATTCCACTCTCTTGGGAATACTTTTCTCATTTGATAAATTTTCTACTGCATCTTTATTATTTTACAATATTGGCGGGTAAGTATGATAACCTATCCAAACTTTTCAGCATGAGGATTCATTGATTTAATTCATAGAAAGCATTGATAATAACATATTGGTTCCACATAAGAACCAATAGAATAAACATTCAGGATCATCAGCTATGACACAGTGTAAAATGAGATAATATAATTGAAAATGTTCAAAAATATTACTATAAAAGTTATTAGGTAATGCTAATAAAATCAAAATTTTTTTCCTACTTATTTGACAAGTATTTATAACTATTCTGTGTGAACAAATGGATATTTTTATGAAACTTTAAAAAATTAATCTTACGTGAACTAGATTAAAATACAGAAACATAATTGCCAAATTGTAATGAAAGAATCTCTCTTTTTTTCTTTCTCTTTCTTTTTCTTTTCTCTCTCTCCTTCACAATAAGGTATATGCTTTATGAATGATCTAATTATGAATAAAGGGAAGCGTTGCTAAGCAATATGACTTTTTAGGTAAGTAGGAACATCATAATTACAATATTCCAGATACTTTTCTGAGGATAGAATAGAGAAATGATTCTATAAAACTATTTCTTGAATAGAAAACTGATCTCTATCACTTGGACTCGGGAAGGGGAACATCACACACCGGGGCCTATCATGGGGAGTGGGGAGGGGGGAGGGATTGCACTGGGAGTTATACCTGATGTAAATGACGAGTTGATGGGTGCTGACGAGTTGATGGGTGCAGCACACCAACATGGCACAAGTATACATATGTAACAAATCTGCACGTTATGCACATGTACCCTAGAACTTAAAGTATAATAATAATAAATAAATAAATACATACATACATACATAAAGGAAATGGATCTCTAGATTTTTCTGTTTGTGTCTTACAAGAGTAAGACAGAAACAGTCGTTTCTGACTTTATAGATTTTGGGTTAGCTTCTGTGAGGCTAGGTTTCTGTGTTTTGAAAGTCACTTCAACTTGTGCCACCTCTTGTTCAGCCAAATCTAAATCGTGCTACCTCTCTTCAGAGAGACAAAATCCATTTTGATCACTGACTCCTGGAACTTTTCCCCGTAAATATACAGATTTCCTGAGCAATACCATATCTCAGAAATAAGTGGGCACTTGTTAAACAGAGGGCTCTAAGTAAGTATGGATAAAATATTGGCTGGGGAAATGAGCCAACTTTAAATAGTATCTGATAGGCTGTTCTTTTCATGAGAAATATTTTTTAATTGAAACTTGGATATATTAATATTTTGTTACAGTTAGCCTATATACAGTTGCAATTGAGAACAGAATTCAGATCACTTACCATAAAGCTCCTGGTGACCATTACCATGTGTGTAAAGGCATTTGACCAATGAACTTGCCATAAAAGCCCCATGACCTTTGGATTGGTTTTCCTGTCTGGAGCGTAAGATGGTATCCCCTGGGTGCTCTACCCTAACTCCATACCAATCTATTGACAACTTAGCTACATTCTGGCCAAGACACTTGGTTAATGAGTCCCAAATGTATTTGCAACAACATAAAAATATGGTAAATTTGTTGTCTTCATGTGACCTGCTCATCCGAGCTTCCACTCTGCTTGAAAATGCGGGAGGGTTGGGCGTGCTGGCTCACGCCTGTAATCCCAGCACTTTGGGAGGCCAAGGTGTGTGGATCATGAGGTTAGGAGATCAAGACCATCCTAGCTAATATGTTGAAACCCATTCTCTACTAAAAATACAAGAAAAACATTAGCCCGGCTTGGTGGCAGGTGCCTGTAATCCCAGCTACTCAGGAGGCTGAGACAGGGGAATCGCTTGAACCTGGGAGGCAGAGGTTGCAGTGAGCCAAGATTGTGCCACTGCACTCCAGCCTGAGTAACAGAGTGAAACTCTGTCTCAAAAGAAAAAAAGAAAAAAAAAAAAAGAAATAAAGAAAACATAGGGCGAAAAAATAGTCCACTGACATTCTGTTCCAATTGTTTGAGATACTTCACGTTTTTGATAAATTTCTATTCCCTCATACCTTTTCTCTTATCCACTACTGCTCTCCCAGATTGTGTCTAAGTATGTGCAGAAAAAAATGCTTTCAGAATCTCAAATCAAAGAGGAGGGAATTTTTTGCTTTCAGATGTAAGTATTGTCCTATCCTATATTTGTCTTGATATCACTGTCAACACCCTTTTCTTCTGGATGCCAGTCATCCGGATGGCCTTTCTGACCACAGATTAAGCTCAATGATCTTAAGAAGATAATCTCTTCTCACTAATGGAACCCTGGTATTTTTTGCCAAGACAATCTCACAATAATACATAGGGGCATCGGGTACTCATTCAGGCCTAATTTCACTCTCTTTTGATCTACCATACAAGCTTTGTCCTGCCACTCATGGACACAGGCTCAATTCTCACACCATAAACTCCCTTGAGTGGCTCACCAGCCACTCATCTTGCCTTCTTTTGCATTTTTCTCCCAGCTATAGGACACTTGAATATTCCTTGATATATTTCACATTCATAGGAGCCAATGTGGCTTAAACATTCAAATATGAGCTTTTTCTCTGCCTAATCCCATGGTCTATGGGTACTTGCCATGTGGTTCAGATCAAAGCACATCAAAAAGAACTCTGCTCATGGCTTTACTCTAACCCTACTGAAGATAACTTACGTGCTGAAGGGAGCATCAGGACTCATTTCACTATATTCATCACATTCAGTTGTCTTTTTCGTTGTTTATTTTGTTTTTGTTTGTTTGTTTGAGACAGGGTCTTGCTCTGTTGCTCAGGTTGAACTGCAGTGGTGCCATCTTGGCTCACTGCAACATCTGCCTCCTGGGTTCAAGTGATTCTTGTACCTCAGCCTCCTGTGCAGCTGGAATTATAGGTGTGCCACCACAACGGGTTAATATTTGTACTTTTAGTGGATATGGGGTTTCACCATTTGGGCCAGCCTGGTCTTGAACTCCTGGCCTCAGGCGAATCTGCCCACTTTGGCCTCCCAAAGTGTTGGAGTTACAGGGCTGAGGCACAGTGTTTGACCCCATTCAGTTGTCTTTTGATACTCTGGGAATGGAAGCTCTAATCTTCTGTTAGTTCTAGTTTATAACCTGGGTATGTACAATAAACACTCACCATGAATGGATTTTGATATGTAAAATGGAAGTTTAATACATTGATGAAATGTACTTTCTCTTCTCAGGGTTTCAAGGATTTTAGGTCTGTTTCATTATTTTGGAAACTCAGAGACATTCAATGGCCTCTTTATTCCAAGTTAGACCCTGTTTCTCCTTCACTGACCAACAAGCTCTGGTAAGCTCTGGGATAGAAATTTTTCAATGCAATGTAATTTAAGTGGGAAATGAGAAAAAAAAAAAGTAAAGTTACAACATATGTCCTCATCATATCTGTCCTTCAACTTTGTAGTAAATTTCTCTTCTCAAATGGAAATCTGATATTAAAGTACAAAATTCTTCTTTGGATAATTCTACCAAAATATTTTACACATTTGGATCTATAAGGACAAACTGTAGAGATCAAGTCCACCATTTGGCCTGAAACCTGGCCGTCTTTCATGGTGGGATCTTTCCACCTAACAGAGACTGAGAGTCTCTCACCACGACTGTGGGAGTTAATACATCTGGCTGTACTTGTGAAGCCCAGAGAAGACTTCCCTTCTCTAACTTCTGACACTTCTTCTGTCCTTGCTCCAAGCACAGATTAAATAATATATGATAAATAAAACTTCTACTGAATGCTACCAGATTACATTTAACTGTGAAAGTAACTTTAATAATTTAATTCAGGAACCAAAATGAGCACAAGTTTCATTTATTACAAAGACCACAGATGCCTCTTATGTCAGTGTCAGTCATTGCATACTTATTCAAAACATTTTTCAAATTCTCATATAGTATTCTAATGACTTATATCATTATAATGCCACTTATTTTATTATCTCAGTACCAACTTCTCTTTCTCTCTCTTGCACCAAACTTTCTGGAGGAGAAAGCCAATATTTCAAAAGAAAAAGGAGATAGGTCTGTGCTTATTTGGAGTTTCCAAAATTGTTGCTTTTACATTAAATAAATTCGCTTATTAAAAACCTGTCTATTTGTTTAACAATGTGAACAATAAAAATTGATATTTCTTATAAAATTATAATATTGCCTAATTACTTCTGGAAATGTGACTGGAAGGATATATAATCCTCAGGATATAAGGAAGCTTAAGAAATTATCATTACCCATTAATAATTCAGATAATTGTGGAAAAAAATTCCATACAAATTTGAAAAGTTTATGCTAATTACCAAAATTATAGGCACTGTTATTAAGACAAATTAGGTAGGCAGGAAGGTACTTAGTGGAATTATTGAAGAAGAAGATGAGGGAAAAAACAAATCTATCTGCTAGGTATCTATTTTCTATCTGTTTATCACCTATCTATATCTTGAGGGTTAACAAATAACATTTGCTCTAAACAAAAACATTGTGGAGTGTCTCAAAATTTTGACAGGCTTAGTAATTTGTATAACATAATAATTAGATGGGTAAACAAATATTGGATGTAGGATTCCCTTATTCTTTTGTTATTTCCTGGCTGTTTCTAAAAGGGAATAGGCATAAGTTAATGAAACTATCTTTTCCTAGTAGGTAGAAAATGGCAATTTGTTTTATATTATATGGGATTTTGCTTTGTCTTACTACAACATTCACTATCAATCACCATTTATTTAATGTTATCCACATCATTTTGTTTTCTTGTAACCTACGTTGTGTTAGAATCCAAAATACCTTTGAGATTAAATTGTTAGGCAATCTATTAATCTGTAACAGGTAAAGGCAAAGGAGATCATCCCTGTGGAAACTCAAATGAAACTTCAGCAAAGTTTGCTCCATTTTAATGTGCATTCAAAAATCACTTCCACGTATTTACATATTTGCATATTAATTTACTTTTTCTTGGCTTTTCCAGCAGAGCACAGCATATTTTCGTCATCTCTTTTCTATTATCCTAACATTTGTGCTAAGCTCGCTTGGTTACTATCCAACCATTTTAAGAGAATTCATTATTTTCTAGAATTACAATACCCTCATTGTTGGCTAGAGGTGATTAATTACTGATTGCCTACTTACTTTATCAGGGAATACATGAAAGAAGTAAAATAAAACGCTTGAGTTTGTTTTCTTGTTCATTTTTATTTTAAGGAAACCACTATTAAATTTTAATTAACTATCATTTAAATTAATTCAATGTTAACCCCAAATTATAGATTTAAAATATCAACATAGTTTAATACAGAGCATCTATGTACATATCTAACTTAAGAATTTTTAAGTGGCACTACGAAATGGAGTGCTTAGTAAGTAGTGCTAGGGACCATAAATTAAAATATGTAATAAACCTGCCACACTTGTGAATTGAATATTTTTAATTGTAATTGAACAAATAAAATTAATCTCAGAGTTTTAAGGGGACATTTTCTTTCATAGGATCACGGCTCCTATCAGTCTGAAGTAGTCTACTTTGTTATATTCTTCCTAGATAAAACAGTGTAGTGTTTTCTAAGCAGGTTACTCCCAAACAATCTTGTATTCGAATTCTTTTTACATCTTCAAATAGAACAAAGGACAATGCAATCAAATAAGTTGTATTGCCCTCTGTTCAAGTACAAATGTACAGATCAAATAAATATCTATTATATGCTATGTAGAAGTCTAGGAAATGAGAAAGTATCAGGACCTTCACATTGTGAATGTTACTCAGGTCTGCTCACTTGGTTTCAACAAAGTTCTGCAGAGAATAATATATGCATAAATGTCTCACCACAAACTAAATAATTAGGAATCTTTAGTTTCCTTGGAAAATGGGATAGGAGCTACTACAATTATTATTCTAGGCTTTGCCATAAACTTGCTATTATGTGGTGTTACTCATTTACTACATCTCAAATTTAGTGTTTAAATTTGTATAGAAATGATTTAATCTATATAATTCCAGTTATTTATCTTGTTAAGTTCTGAAGACTACTCAGTTGGAGGATAAACATTTGGACAAGAAATAGTTGGTAAATAGGACCTATTTTGGCATTGTAAATTGCTGAGATGAAAGTTTTTGCTAATATTCAACCTCTGGAATTTTGTTTCTTAGCAACTCTGAGATTCATTTGACATTCACCAAATTAAACATGATTTCATGTTCTACCAGAAGAAATTATCTTAAATAGTCCTGTACCTGAAGCACATTAAAGATTGAAAGTTCAACTAAACAAACATTTACATACCAGGAGTTGCCTTAAAGAATGCATCAACTCATGGTGTGATAAGGGCTGAAATTATTTTTTAAAGTCTTAAATAAGAAATCATTGAAACATTTAAAACTACTTTTATTATTTTGGAGACACCGATAAAATGTATTTTCTTAATGGCTTCTTCTCCTTACCAAATTTCATTTTTTAAATACCATAATTTTGAGAGATTATTCCTCAATTTTGAGACTGGGATTAATAAAAGCAAGTACAACATCACAACATATTCCCTGATACTCTTAGAAAGCAATTCCCAAACTGAGATTCTCCTAACTGGTCCTTTGTCAAAATTCATTTTTTAAAGTGAATTTGAATTTCTTCTCCTTTGGGCATAAACTAAATCAGCAGTCTTACAGTAAAATATTTAGAAATATAACTTTTCGTAATAGGTGTATAATAAGGAAACAGATTTCACACTGATTTTCCCTAGATTATTTCCAGTAAAGTTATTGGCTTTTAAAGTTTGCTTGAAAGTTTTAGCTTTTTTATAAATTTAATGTGCTTGGAGCATGGCACAATAGCCAAAGACTCAAGATCTCCTTTGTAAAAGAAGAATAACTCAAACAGCCCTATAGTTCCTAGGTCCATTATAGCAAAATGAAGTGCCTTCTTTCTTTCCTCACTTGTGATAATTCCCATGGATGTTATGTGGTGATAATAGCTATAATAAATATTATGCTTCCAGATCCTTTTCATGGAGGGAATTATGAACTGGGAATTGAATTTAAAAAGCTGGCACTTCGCAGGACCAGTGATAATCAAAGATGATGTTCATATGAGGTCATCATCCAGAGAACAAGACAAAGGTGGACAATAATAACAAAGGAAGACCTCCTTAGTTCAATACATCATTCTCATATAATTACTAAGACATGAGTTCCAGCCTAAGATTTAACAATTAGTAGGTATGTGATAACAATCATGTCATTTAACCTTTAATCTTCAAATTTTTCATCTACTGTGACGATGGAGACAATGCATGAAATTACTTAACAGTATATCACCAAGAGTAATCATCTAAAACACTTAATTTTTATTATTCAAGGCTAAAATTCATATTAAACTAGTTTTTCATAACCCACATTTTCAAGGTGCACGTAGATTATGCAGAAGTGAATAACACAGGAGTGAACTGCTTTATGCTCAAGAAAGCGCGTATGTTTTACTTCTTGTAAAACTTTTATAAATGAAGTAAACCCTACCTACCAAATTATAATAGTGATCTCCAATGGACTATGAAATAAATGTCTTCTTTTATTTCCTGTTGTTGTTACAAGAATTAAGTTGCTATATATATGCTTCATCACCTACTAGAGTGTAGATTTATATTGGTACTTTTTTTTCAATCATAAACCCTTTGCTATCTGCTTTGTAGAAAATTTAAAATTTGGGTTGGGTACAATGGCTCATACCTGTAGTCCCAGCACTTTGGGAGGCCCAGGTGGGAGCATTACTTGAAGCCAGGAGCTGGAAACCAGCCTGAGCAAAATAGTGAAACTCCATCTCTACAAAATAAAAAATAATCATGAAAAATTAGGACTGGCTTGGCTCATGCCTGTAATACCAACACTTTGGGAGGCTGAGACACGCAGATCACTTGAGCCCAAGAATTCAAGACTGGCCTGGGCAACATGGTGAAACCCCACATCTACAAAAAAAATACAAAAATTAGCTGAGTGTGGTAGTGTACACTGGTAGACCCAGCTGAGGACTATTTTGGAAGGCTGAGGGGGGAGGATTGCTTGGGCCCAGGTGGTTGAGGCTGCAGTGAGCCATGATCATGTCACTGCACTCTACCCTGGGTAACAAAGCAAGA